>NC_136070.1:936460419-937060419 GCF_964261635.1 Lissotriton helveticus | reverse complement strand
CTTCCATCAGAAAGGGTGACTAGGAGTGAACAACCTGTGGTCCACAACATATCTCTTGACCATCTATCCCTATTGGGCATCAATCAACTTGGAGCCAGAGAAGGGAAAATTCATCAAAAGGGACTTTTGGGAGTTGTCAGCCCACCTACAATGCTTACAAATTTGATAACGAGGAGCAATGGAAGAACCTGCAGCAGTCGCAGCCGCACATAGATAGTCTAAGGAAACAGGGCTGGACTGGGAACCCAAAGCAGCCCTGGCAATTTAGCCCAGAAGCCCCCATCCACCTCCCCTTCCCCGAGGAGGGGGTGCACCTTTGAAGCACTGCTTCTTTTGTCACTGGGGATCCATGTTGCAGCACTATTGCAAAACCAGCCCCAGTACCAAAACTGGACCCCACCACTCCAAAACCAGTCCCCACCCTTCCAGCCTCCCGAGTAAACGTCCAATGCCCGCTATGGCCATTCTGGCCCTGAAAGGAAATGTACAGTTGGAACCATATTGCTTATTGCAAATTATCAGCAAATGCTTGAAATTCTAAGCACGACTGGACAACATACATTCCATATGTGTTAGTTCTGTCGGAAATGTTAACTGCCGCAATGACTCTGTTTGTAGCCCCTGTCACTTTTTTATGTACTAAGTCTGCTGAAGAAACATATTCTTAAATGATAGAGTCTTAGGAAGTATGATCAAAGGAGGAAACGCTTCATGGAAACCTTGGAGCGAATACCTTTTTAATTAAAATCTAGGAAAAGTGTGTTTTCTTCCTCACCTTCGATAAAAGCTTCTGAAAAGCTCTGTGTAAAGGCAAGGATTCTGGTTCTCCTTAGTGCCATCTGCAATAGGGTCCGGAAGAGGAAAAATTCACTATACTGCATAGTATTACCTTATTGAGCTCAGCACCCATGACAAGGCAGACTCTCACCTGCTGCTGTTCATCTGGGTCACAATCATTATCTGGTTGAGGTTCCTCACTTATTTTGACTGCTTTGGTTCAGTAGAAGACTCTTTAGCTGAAGCAGCAGCCACAGCATCCTCTATCATAGCTCGAATGGCTGGCATAGTAGCTCCTTGATTGACAGGATCAGTAGACATCGCTGCAGCATCTGAGTCCAATATTGTGTGCTTTCTTAAGAAGGTGCACGTTGTTGCCTCCATCTCAGCTCAGATATTATCATTACTGGCTGATACATGTTTGGGTCCCTCTTTTCTAGTTAGCACACAAATTGTGATCATACTCTACAGAATCATAGTCTACAGAAAAGTATCCCTTTTTGTCTGTTTTCACTACTCACAACAACGGATGAGCATGGCAACTCAAAGAAAGCAGGTACTACACAAGCAGGCATCCACTGCTTTCTCCACTAATCCATGTAGCCACATGCAAGTAGTACTAAAGGGAAAACAACCTCACATAAAAGGACCGCTGAAGCAGAACCCTTAAGAGAAAGGGGTGAGTGCTCTAAATTTAACCCCTAAAGTAGATGCCTTACCCAGCAAATGATGATGTGCTCTAAATTTGAATCTGATGGACCGCTACAGTGAGATCATTATAGACTCACAGAGACGGATGTATGACGTTACAACGCATGCTTTTACCACGCATGCTGTTACTACGCAGTTTTTACAACGCAAACCTTTACAACGCATAGCACTTTGGGGTGCTGGATAGTGAATAGTTTAATTTACTATTCCAACTCCAGTCCCCGTGGACACTAGGGAAGGTGTTGGATAGTAAATTAAATCTATTCCCTATCCTAGAGCACCCCCCAGCGCAATGGTTTTCGTTGTAAAACCTGCGTTGTAAAAGCACTGCGTTGTAAAAGTTTCGTTGTAAAGGATGTTTCCCCACAGAGACGTATCAAGTGAGTATATGGTGGGACTGCTCCAGCTGAACCCCTGCATGCATAACTGAGTGCATCGGGAATAGTAAATACTTAGCTCATGGGAAAACTTTCCTTATGGGTAAATATTAAAGTAAATTAAATAAACTAACCAAGCCCCGGGAGCAGGCAACATGCTTTCATGACATGAAAACAGAACCTCAAACCGGAAGTATTGTTTATGAGGTGAGGCAGGACAGATGGATGCTAAATTACTGTTTTATTCGACCTTGTAACTGATCTATCTGGGGTAGGGAGCACGCTCTGTGATGTAGGACAAGGCCCAACTTGTAATGACTGGTTCGAGAGAAAGGGTGAGGAGGTTAACAGCCAGATTCATAAAGCCAAAATCGCTTTTTTTGCATTTGGGATTCATCATCCCAAATGCAAAAATCGCAAATTTTGAAATCGCTGAATTGCGAAGAATTGCATTTAAGGAATCTCTATTTGAGATGCAATTCATGAAACATTTTAGAATTGCGAATTCGCAATCTGGTGCCGCTATTTACCGCGAAGTCTGACTTCGTGGTAAATAGCGAAAAATTTGAAAAATGCACTTTAGTGCATTTTTCTAAGTTGGATGTTACACACACACACATGTCCTTTGGACATGTGTGTGTGCAACACCAGTGTAAATCACCATTTCAGGGGTGCTACAGGATGTCCTTTGGACACCCTGGCACCCTTGAAATCGCTTCCTCATTTGCGATTCGCTAATTGCTAATCGCAAATAAGGAATGACAGGCCCATAGGAATGAATGGGGAGTCATTCCTTATTTGGGAATAGCAATTAGCGAATCACAAATAAGGAAGATGTAGAAATCGCAATAAATTTAGCGATTTCTACATGCATCCCGTTTTGTGAGTCTTTAATAGCGATTCCTTAATAATCGCTATTAAGGACTCGCAAAAGAGGAGCATGATGAATCTGGGGGAAAGTCTTTATCCGTCTTGATGCCTCCTGAATGCTACCTGATGCTTTCATAGGAGCTGGTCTGGCCAACTCTCTCTGAACTTCAATACACTAGTTCAGGTGAGGTTGAACCCTTAACCCCTTCGGTGCTGATGACAAAGCCAGCTCGTCATCAGCGTTACCTGCGCTGCGCGGATGATGAGCTGGCTTTGTCATAAACAAGCCTTTTTTTTTTTTTAGCGCACAGCGGGAATACGCGGTAGCGCTCATGAGGTTAAAACCCACAGGTGATGTCGGAAGCTGAGGAAATAGAACTGATCAGAAGGACCAGTGAAGCGACTTGACCTCCATCCTTTTTCTAGAGTGACTTCACACATGCAAATTATTAGCATTTCCTGAGCTATTAGCATTCTCTCATGTTTCCCCTTCCCGTTGCGTGAGACTTCCTCTTTCGGACAGAAAATTGTTTACCTGAAATGTAGAAATTGAAATCAATTGTGCTACTTAACTGGAGAATGGTGACGTTTTTGATTCAGGTGTAGTAAGTAGTTAACAAGAGTGGTGGTGATATTATGGAAATTGACTATAAACCAAAAGTTGGAGATTGGATCTTGGATGTACTCACACTGGCTGTCATAAAAAAAAAGCCTTGATTACTCACAGAGGGCAACAGGATAAATTGAACGTCACGTGGAATGCTTTTTGGAGTTATATGAATAGTTTTACCTTAATGAGAAATGCTTTATTTATAACCTTGCCCCTAAATATACTTGTATATTGGCTTTATTCCCACTTGTTCTCATCGTCCTTCGGCCTTACGTCTCATAGCCTTCCTGTGTGGCTTTTATCTAAAATAGTGAATGAAGTTTCAGATTTAATTTATATATCCCTTATATTTGTACCCTTGAGGGCATTGGCTTGTATTATTTTTACTTGGATAAAGTACATTTGATGCAAATGTCTCATTATGTTTGTATTATTTGCTTAAACAATAAAAAAATACATTTAAAAACCTATTGATATGTATAGATAGCTCTAACGACAGAATTGAGTTCAATCTGCCTTCATCACTTCTAAGGGCCTACGTCAACAGCACTGAAATGGCAATCACTTGTGGAAGTTCACTCTTCAGACACACAGTTGAAACTTCCAAGATCATCCCAGAAGTTATCTGACCTATTTTATGATCAGGACAGTAAGGTAGTCAGTGCCAGACTGTCCATCAGGCACACCTCCAAAACCCCAGGAGGAAGGAGTCTTGTTTTTGCATTGTCTTGTTACTCCCAACCGCTGGGGATTGCAGTGCGGTCCAGCGGCCGACCCCTATTAACACCATACTTGAACCAAGAGTAACGCATGATACAGACGGCTTCTAACAGACGCGCATCCTGACCGCGCACTTCTCAGTCTGACTCACAGCTGAAACACTTCATTGAGATAGCATGGCGAAGTGTGAGCTTGAGTGAATTCCCTGGCTCCCTGATAAGGATGCACACACTAGCTGAACAACCACTGCAAAAAAAACAGACAATGTAGAAGGGCTGTGCAACAATTGTTTGTGGTAGCAGCTGCCTCATGGCATGCTCTTCACCAGCAACCTGACTTACATAATCAAAATGCTCTTTGCTCATGCTGGCAGTGCACATGCATACTTTCAAGACTGTGAAAGTTCATTTACTCCAGCCTCCCCTTGCTGTATGCTACCAGGCCACATAGCATAACTACGGCATTTTTCATCAATTATGTGGGTGTGGTTGTTCAATGACACTGTCTCATGCAGGGAGTGATAACAAGTCATGAGGTGATGTAAACTGTAGGACCCGAGCCCATAATCCTCATCTCAAGACTGACAATGTCTTTGTGTTAAAGGCCTTTGATCTGATAGATTACTAAGAATGTAATTACACACATGGTGAAATCAAGAAAAGTCTTAATCACAGCAAAATGTGATTATGGAGTCATAGGGCTAGATGTGGACCTGAAAACTGCAAAAACAACACTGCGTTCAGTTAAAGGCGTTATGTTATGTTTTTAATGCGAATACAAGAATGGCTCCTCACCACATTACCAGTTTGCTTACCAACCTGCTTGTGTACTGCTCCCAGAATCAAATTGTGGCGTATGGGAGGTCTCTAATTTGGGTATCTAGCCCCTAAACTTTGGAATACCCTTCCTGGACATCTCAGGTCTTGCACCTATTTTCACGGCTTCCGCAGACAACCGAAAACATGGCTTTTCTTATCCTCTGGACTGATTCATCTTACTTGTTGCCTAAGCGCCAGGAAACCACGTGTTGGGTAGCTGTTGCGCTATACAAGCTCTCTAAAGAAATGAGTACATTTGTGTACACATATAAAGTAATAATACATTTAGAAGTGCAAAAATGATAGGGTAACAATGTAGCAAAGAAAAGTGTATTGTAGTTGCATTTATATAGTGCTTCATATTCCTGACAATGTGCCAGAGTGACTTAGCTCCGAGGTAGTACGCTCCATCGAAGTGATTAGTTGTGTTGTGTGTGAGTATGCATTTGATACGTTTTGATAATGTTGCAGGCCGTGATGGATGTCAACATAGTTTGTGTTCGTACATCAGATACATAGGAGTACTTGATGTTAATTAATAAAGTGAGTAAGACCTGAGCAAATATTTATTGGTTTGGGAGGCACCATGGAGTTAATAACTCAAAAGTCCCGGATTTTACCTGATTCCTAAAAAAGTATTTTTTTTCTCTTTTCTTCTGATTACATTTGTTGATAGTATCAGTCTCCTGGTATTTGCTCGGTATCAAAGAATACGTCAAGATATCTTCCGATCTGAAAGGATTCCTTTTTTATTGATTATTATTATTATTATTAAGTGGGTTTTATAGAGCACGTAGTAACCCGGGAGCATCCCAGCGCTAAAAAAAGCCAAGGCAGCAGATGAGGAGGGGGGACCAAGGAGGGGAAGAGAAACTGGAGGATCAGGGGAAGAGGTGGGTTTTCAGTAGTTTCCTGAAGCGGAGGTGATTGGGTTCATTCCTAAGTTTGAAAGGTAGGGCGTTCCATAGTTTAGCCGTGTTCACCGAGAATCGCCGACCTCCTGTGCGTGTCTTTTTTACTCTGTGAACCGTGATGAGGTGTTCGTGGTCTGAGCGGAGGGATCTTGTGGCTTTGTAGGGCGTGATAAAGTTCTTGAGGATGGGGGGGGCCCTTATCCCGAAGAAGTTTATGTGCCAGACAGAGGGCCTTGAATTTTACTCTTTCTCTTATGGGGAGACAGTGCAGGAGAATCAGCGCTGGCTTGGCTGAAATTCTGGCCGGGGTGTTTGTCAGAAGCCGGGCAGCGGTGTTCTGAATACGCTGTAACTTATTGAGGGTAACCTGGAAAGAATCAGGCCTTGGATGAGCAGTTTACGGGAGGTTTGTGGGAGCAGGGGCAGAATTTTCCTGACTGATCTGAGAAGACCGAAGCAGGTCCCAGCAGTTTTTTTTGCTTGGGTTTTGAAGGACAAGTCCTTCTCTATCCAGATTCCTAGGCTCTTCATCTCCTCTTTGTGTGCCATATTTTATCACAGTATGATAAAACAGATTATGTACATCTGCTGATGATGGATAATACTATCAATAAATAAGAAATGATTTTAAAATAGAAGATATCTTGACATATTTGTTGCCACTCTAACAAATGAAATCAGAAGAAGAAAAAAGAAAAAATACTTTGTTAGGAATCCAATACTCTTGCCCAAATGGCATGTTGTACACCAATAATAAGAGCTGTGTCAAGTTTTTTACCCAAGTGGCTTGGGGTCCTAGGCGCAAATGTTTGGCCTCTACTAATGTGAGATTGTTACTTAGCTTCTTTCGGTGCAAGCTAACAGAGGGCCTCATGTATTAAGGACTTGCGCCGCTGTTGCGTCAGTTTTCAGTGGCGCAGTGTAATCAATGCGCCTTGCTGCCCTCTATAAATAGTGATGCATCTAGGTAGATGCGTCACTTTGTAAAAATCTGCTCTACATTATACATGCGTCAGGTATAATGTATGCAGGGGGGCGTTCCTCCGTAATAAACCTCGTAGAAGTAGCGCAGGGAAATTTAAGAAATTTCCCGGTACTATTTCTAGGACTTGACGACATCACAATCCTTACGCTTGCTTCAAGCAGGCGTAAGGAGTGACGTGGGGCTTTTCACATGGGATTCGCCCATGTTTAATAACACATTGCTGGAGTTGCATCCGTTATCCGACACACTCCAGCAATGTGTCATTATTGTGCCGCCAGATACATCAGGATTTCTGAAGAATCTGGTCAATCCTTGCGACATGGAGCTCAGTTGTGTAAATACATCGCATCCATGGTGTTGCAAGGATGGGGCTATAAAAAATTTTGAATCGCTGTTTTTGCCCAGCAATGTGCCTCTTTTCATAACTGAGGCCCGAGTTTGTATATGATAAATTGCCCCATATTTCTCTGCTGCTCATTTTTGTAATAGTCTGAGAAAGTTTTTTCATTCAGTATTCAGCGTAGTGAAATATCTTACCATTTACAAGTTCCATTTGGCAGAACTTAGGAGAAAATAGAACTGTGGATTCCATGTATTTCCCAATAAACTAAGAGAAGCTCTGTTTTCTGTCATGTGCTGTAAATGCAGAATCTGAGCGCCATGGGATTAGGATTACATGTCCCTGAAAGGATGTAATAAAATCATATCTGACCAGGGTAAAGAGACTAAAACAGTTGAAATAAATGAAGTAGCAATTTAAGTGGATACAACTATTTACATACAGAATCCTTTATTTAACGAGTTTTGGATATAAACCAAATATAAAATATATTTCTATTATTCTGAAATAACGAGGTATTTTCGAAATGGTAATAGGTTGATCTACGTTTTTCTGCTGTTATTTTTTTATTGGGGGGGCGACAAGTCATAAATGTGCTCCCTCTATCAATTTACTGCCATCCCTTTCTGGAATAAAATTCTGATGTGGGTGCATGAGGAGGTATTATCACTTTTGTAGGGGTGTGTTCTAACTGTTGAACCTACTCTATCTGATTGTTCCTCACTGAACTCCAGGTATTTATCTGTTTCACCTGAAACTTTAAAGAAGAAAAGTATAAATACCCACAACTATTGAAGGAGAGGGTGATATACTATTCTGACTCCAGTCCAGTGCTTTATTTGTAATAAAATAAGTACAGGGAACCTTGACAGGAGGCCACTTTCACTGGCATCACCCATTGCCCCTGCCAGCGTTGACAAAACAAAACTATTAAGTATCACACTCCTAAAAGTGTGACAAGTAAGACTAATAAATTAATGAATGAATGAATGAATGACAATTTTTATTTGTGTGATTAATAAAAACCAATACAAAAAGAAAGCAAGCAATCTAAAAGAGATATTTTAAAATACATTGATTTGTATAAAGGAGATAAGCATAAAACCACCCTTTGATATATATATATATATATATATATATATATATATATATATATATATATATATATATATATATATATATATATGTCCACAATCAAAAGTTTGCCCACAATGAGGGAGCCCGCCCGACTCCGTACCTCATGCAGTGAGGTCTCAGCCTGCTCCTGAATTTCAACTGGCACAGCTAAAATCTTGAGGCTCTACGCGTTTCGGAAAAGACTTCCTTGTTCACGAGCCGAACAAACCACATCAACAACGGCTGGGTATGGAACACCTGCTTTTATTGAAAACAGACCCCGCCCATCTGAGCACGATCTTGCGCCTGCACCAAAGTGTGCCGTAATGCTTGATGGTATTTGCAGTCCAACCCATCAGTATTGCCTCCGTGGGTGCCGTTGTTTGTGCAAATATTAACAAAGTGTCCCCCAAGTGGGTGAATGTCAGCTGAAAAATACAGCGCCTGCTGCATTTATATCGAACACTCACTGGCGAGCGGAATCGTCCTTGACGCAGCGCTGGTCAGTGCCAACACTGCAGGTCCGTATAACCACGGAGGGGCTTCCTCGCGACTTGGGCCAAGCCGCCAACATGTCCACAATCAAAAGTTTGCCCACAATGAGGGAGCCCGCCCGACTCCGTACCTCATGCAGTGAGGTCTCAGCCTGCTCCTGAATTTCAACTGGCACAGCTAAAATCTTGAGGCTCTAAGCGTTTCGGAAAAGACTTCCTTGTTCACGAGCCGAACAAACCACATCAACAACGGCTGGGTATGGAACACCTGCTTTTATTGAAAACAGACCCCGCCCATCTGAGCACGATCTTGCGCCTGCACCAAAGTGTGCCGTAATGCTTGATGGTATTTGCAGTCCAACCCATCAGTATTGCCTCCGTGGGTGCCGTTGTTTGTGCAAATATTACCAAAGTGTCCCCCAAGTGGGTGCATGTCAGCTGAAAAATACAGCGCCTGCTGCATTTATATCGAACACTCACTGGCGAGCGGAATCGTCCTTGACGCAGCGCTGGTCAGTGCCAACACTGCAGGTCCGTATAACCACGGAGGGGCTTCCTCGCGACTTGGGCCAAGCCGCCAACATGTCCACAATCAAAAGTTTGCCCACAATGAGGGAGCCCGCCCGACTCCGTACCTCATGCAGTGAGGTCTCAGCCTGCTCCTGAATTTCAACTGGCACAGCTAAAATCTTGAGGCTCTACGCGTTTCGGAAAAGACTTCCTTGTTCACGAGCCGAACAAACCACATCAACAACGGCTGGGTATGGAACACCTGCTTTTATTGAAAACAGACCCCGCCCATCTGAGCACGATCTTGCGCCTGCACCAAAGTGTGCCGTAATGCTTGATGGTATTTGCAGTCCAACCCATCAGTATTGCCTCCGTGGGTGCCGTTGTTTGTGCAAATATTACCAAAGTGTCCCCCAAGTGGGTGAATGTCAGCTGAAAAATACAGCGCCTGCTGCATTTATATCGAACACTCACTGGCGAGCGGAATCGTCCTTGACGCAGCGCTGGTCAGTGCCAACACTGCAGGTCCGTATAACCACGGAGGGGCTTCCTCGCGACTTGGGCCAAGCCGCCAACATGTCCACAATCAAAAGTTTGCCCACAATGAGGGAGCCCGCCCGACTCCGTACCTCATGCAGTGAGGTCTCAGCCTGCTCCTGAATTTCAACTGGCACAGCTAAAATCTTGAGGCTCTACGCGTTTCGGAAAAGACTTCCTTGTTCACGAGCCGAACAAACCACATCAACAACGGCTGGGTATGGAACACCTGCTTTTATTGAAAACAGACCCCGCCCATCTGAGCACGATCTTGCGCCTGCACCAAAGTGTGCCGTAATGCTTGATGGTATTTGCAGTCCAACCCATCAGTATTGCCTCCGTGGGTGCCGTTGTTTGTGCAAATATTACCAAAGTGTCCCCCAAGTGGGTGCATGTCAGCTGAAAAATACAGCGCCTGCTGCATTTATATCGAACACTCACTGGCGAGCGGAATCGTCCTTGACGCAGCGCTGGTCAGTGCCAACACTGCAGGTCCGTATAACCACGGAGGGGCTTCCTCGCGACTTGGGCCAAGCCGCCAACATGTCCACAATCAAAAGTTTGCCCACAATGAGGGAGCCCGCCCGACTCCGTACCTCATGCAGTGAGGTCTCAGCCTGCTCCTGAATTTCAACTGGCACAGCTAAAATCTTGAGGCTCTACGCGTTTCGGAAAAGACTTCCTTGTTCACGAGCCGAACAAACCACATCAACAACGGCTGGGTATGGAACACCTGCTTTTATTGAAAACAGACCCCGCCCATCTGAGCACGATCTTGCGCCTGCACCAAAGTGTGCCGTAATGCTTGATGGTATTTGCAGTCCAACCCATCAGTATTGCCTCCGTGGGTGCCGTTGTTTGTGCAAATATTAACAAAGTGTCCCCCAAGTGGGTGAATGTCAGCTGAAAAATACAGCGCCTGCTGCATTTATATCGAACACTCACTGGCGAGCGGAATCGTCCTTGACGCAGCGCTGGTCAGTGCCAACACTGCAGGTCCGTATAACCACGGAGGGGCTTCCTCGCGACTTGGGCCAAGCCGCCAACATGTCCACAATCAAAAGTTTGCCCACAATGAGGGAGCCCGCCCGACTCCGTACCTCATGCAGTGAGGTCTCAGCCTGCTCCTGAATTTCAACTGGCACAGCTAAAATCTTGAGGCTCTAAGCGTTTCGGAAAAGACTTCCTTGTTCACGAGCCGAACAAACCACATCAACAACGGCTGGGTATGGAACACCTGCTTTTATTGAAAACAGACCCCGCCCATCTGAGCACGATCTTGCGCCTGCACCAAAGTGTGCCGTAATGCTTGATGGTATTTGCAGTCCAACCCATCAGTATTGCCTCCGTGGGTGCCGTTGTTTGTGCAAATATTACCAAAGTGTCCCCCAAGTGGGTGCATGTCAGCTGAAAAATACAGCGCCTGCTGCATTTATATCGAACACTCACTGGCGAGCGGAATCGTCCTTGACGCAGCGCTGGTCAGTGCCAACACTGCAGGTCCGTATAACCACGGAGGGGCTTCCTCGCGACTTGGGCCAAGCCGCCAACATGTCCACAATCAAAAGTTTGCCCACAATGAGGGAGCCCGCCCGACTCCGTACCTCATGCAGTGAGGTCTCAGCCTGCTCCTGAATTTCAACTGGCACAGCTAAAATCTTGAGGCTCTACGCGTTTCGGAAAAGACTTCCTTGTTCACGAGCCGAACAAACCACATCAACAACGGCTGGGTATGGAACACCTGCTTTTATTGAAAACAGACCCCGCCCATCTGAGCACGATCTTGCGCCTGCACCAAAGTGTGCCGTAATGCTTGATGGTATTTGCAGTCCAACCCATCAGTATTGCCTCCGTGGGTGCCGTTGTTTGTGCAAATATTACCAAAGTGTCCCCCAAGTGGGTGAATGTCAGCTGAAAAATACAGCGCCTGCTGCATTTATATCGAACACTCACTGGCGAGCGGAATCGTCCTTGACGCAGCGCTGGTCAGTGCCAACACTGCAGGTCCGTATAACCACGGAGGGGCTTCCTCGCGACTTGGGCCAAGCCGCCAACATGTCCACAATCAAAAGTTTGCCCACAATGAGGGAGCCCGCCCGACTCCGTACCTCATGCAGTGAGGTCTCAGCCTGCTCCTGAATTTCAACTGGCACAGCTAAAATCTTGAGGCTCTACGCGTTTCGGAAAAGACTTCCTTGTTCACGAGCCGAACAAACCACATCAACAACGGCTGGGTATGGAACACCTGCTTTTATTGAAAACAGACCCCGCCCATCTGAGCACGATCTTGCGCCTGCACCAAAGTGTGCCGTAATGCTTGATGGTATTTGCAGTCCAACCCATCAGTATTGCCTCCGTGGGTGCCGTTGTTTGTGCAAATATTACCAAAGTGTCCCCCAAGTGGGTGAATGTCAGCTGAAAAATACAGCGCCTGCTGCATTTATATCGAACACTCACTGGCGAGCGGAATCGTCCTTGACGCAGCGCTGGTCAGTGCCAACACTGCAGGTCCGTATAACCACGGAGGGGCTTCCTCGCGACTTGGGCCAAGCCGCCAACATGTCCACAATCAAAAGTTTGCCCACAATGAGGGAGCCCGCCCGACTCCGTACCTCATGCAGTGAGGTCTCAGCCTGCTCCTGAATTTCAACTGGCACAGCTAAAATCTTGAGGCTCTACGCGTTTCGGAAAAGACTTCCTTGTTCACGAGCCGAACAAACCACATCAACAACGGCTGGGTATGGAACACCTGCTTTTATTGAAAACAGACCCCGCCCATCTGAGCACGATCTTGCGCCTGCACCAAAGTGTGCCGTAATGCTTGATGGTATTTGCAGTCCAACCCATCAGTATTGCCTCCGTGGGTGCCGTTGTTTGTGCAAATATTACCAAAGTGTCCCCCAAGTGGGTGAATGTCAGCTGAAAAATACAGCGCCTGCTGCATTTATATCGAACACTCACTGGCGAGCGGAATCGTCCTTGACGCAGCGCTGGTCAGTGCCAACACTGCAGGTCCGTATAACCACGGAGGGGCTTCCTCGCGACTTGGGCCAAGCCGCCAACATGTCCACAATCAAAAGTTTGCCCACAATGAGGGAGCCCGCCCGACTCCGTACCTCATGCAGTGAGGTCTCAGCCTGCTCCTGAATTTCAACTGGCACAGCTAAAATCTTGAGGCTCTACGCGTTTCGGAAAAGACTTCCTTGTTCACGAGCCGAACAAACCACATCAACAACGGCTGGGTATGGAACACCTGCTTTTATTGAAAACAGACCCCGCCCATCTGAGCACGATCTTGCGCCTGCACCAAAGTGTGCCGTAATGCTTGATGGTATTTGCAGTCCAACCCATCAGTATTGCCTCCGTGGGTGCCGTTGTTTGTGCAAATATTACCAAAGTGTCCCCCAAGTGGGTGAATGTCAGCTGAAAAATACAGCGCCTGCTGCATTTATATCGAACACTCACTGGCGAGCGGAATCGTCCTTGACACAGCGCTGGTCAGCGCCAACACTGCAGGTCCGTATAACCACGGAGGGCTTCCTCGCGACTTGGGCCAAGCCGCCAACATGTCCACAATCAAAAGTTTGCCCACAATGAGGGAGCCCGCCCGACTCCGTACCTCATGCAGTGAGGTCTCAGCCTGCTCCTGAATTTCAACTGGCACAGCTAAAATCTTGAGGCTCTACGCGTTTCGGAAAAGACTTCCTTGTTCACGAGCCGAACAAACCACATCAACAACGGCTGGGTATGGAACACCTGCTTTTATTGAAAACAGACCCCGCCCATCTGAGCACGATCTTGCGCCTGCACCAAAGTGTGCCGTAATGCTTGATGGTATTTGCAGTCCAACCCATCAGTAATGCCTCCGTGGGTGCCGTTGTTTGTGCAAATATTACCAAAGTGTCCCCCAAGTGGGTGAATGTCAGCTGAAAAATACAGCGCCTGCTGCATTTATATCGAACACTCACTGGCGAGCGGAATCGTCCTTGACGCAGCGCTGGTCAGTGCCAACACTGCAGGTCCGTATAACCACGGAGGGGCTTCCTCGCGACTTGGGCCAAGCCGCCAACATGTCCACAATCAAAAGTTTGCCCACAATGAGGGAGCCCGCCCGACTCCGTACCTCATGCAGTGAGGTCTCAGCCTGCTCCTGAATTTCAACTGGCACAGCTAAAATCTTGAGGCTCTACGCGTTTCGGAAAAGACTTCCTTGTTCACGAGCCGAACAAACCACATCAACAACGGCTGGGTATGGAACACCTGCTTTTATTGAAAACAGACCCCGCCCATCTGAGCACGATCTTGCGCCTGCACCAAAGTGTGCCGTAATGCTTGATGGTATTTGCAGTCCAACCCATCAGTATTGCCTCCGTGGGTGCCGTTGTTTGTGCAAATATTAACAAAGTGTCCCCCAAGTGGGTGAATGTCAGCTGAAAAATACAGCGCCTGCTGCATTTATATCGAACACTCACTGGCGAGCGGAATCGTCCTTGACGCAGCGCTGGTCAGTGCCAACACTGCAGGTCCGTATAACCACGGAGGGGCTTCCTCGCGACTTGGGCCAAGCCGCCAACATGTCCACAATCAAAAGTTTGCCCACAATGAGGGAGCCCGCCCGACTCCGTACCTCATGCAGTGAGGTCTCAGCCTGCTCCTGAATTTCAACTGGCACAGCTAAAATCTTGAGGCTCTACGCGTTTCGGAAAAGACTTCCTTGTTCACGAGCCGAACAAACCACATCAACAACGGCTGGGTATGGAACACCTGCTTTTATTGAAAACAGACCCCGCCCATCTGAGCACGATCTTGCGCCTGCACCAAAGTGTGCCGTAATGCTTGATGGTATTTGCAGTCCAACCCATCAGTATTGCCTCCGTGGGTGCCGTTGTTTGTGCAAATATTACCAAAGTGTCCCCCAAGTGGGTGAATGTCAGCTGAAAAATACAGCGCCTGCTGCATTTATATCGAACACTCACTGGCGAGCGGAATCGTCCTTGACGCAGCGCTGGTCAGCGCCAACACTGCAGGTCCGTATAACCACGGAGGGGCTTCCTCGCGACTTGGGCCAAGCCGCCAACATGTCCACAATCAAAAGTTTGCCCACAATGAGGGAGCCCGCCCGACTCCGTACCTCATGCAGTGAGGTCTCAGCCTGCTCCTGAATTTCAACTGGCACAGCTAAAATCTTGAGGCTCTACGCGTTTCGGAAAAGACTTCCTTGTTCACGAGCCGAACAAACCACATCAACAACGGCTGGGTATGGAACACCTGCTTTTATTGAAAACAGACCCCGCCCATCTGAGCACGATCTTGCGCCTGCACCAAAGTGTGCCGTAATGCTTGATGGTATTTGCAGTCCAACCCATCAGTATTGCCTCCGTGGGTGCCGTTGTTTGTGCAAATATTACCAAAGTGTCCCCCAAGTGGGTGAATGTCAGCTGAAAAATACAGCGCCTGCTGCATTTATATCGAACACTCACTGGCGAGCGGAATCGTCCTTGACGCAGCGCTGGTCAGTGCCAACACTGCAGGTCCGTATAACCACGGAGGGGCTTCCTCGCGACTTGGGCCAAGCCGCCAACATGTCCACAATCAAAAGTTTGCCCACAATGAGGGAGCTCGCCCGACTCCGTACCTCATGCAGTGAGGTCTCAGCCTGCTCCTGAATTTCAACTGGCACAGCTAAAATCTTGAGGCTCTACGCGTTTCGGAAAAGACTTCCTTGTTCACGAGCCGAACAAACCACATCAACAACGGCTGGGTATGGAACACCTGCTTTTATTGAAAACAGACCCCGCCCATCTGAGCACGATCTTGCGCCTGCACCAAAGTGTGCCGTAATGCTTGATGGTATTTGCAGTCCAACCCATCAGTATAGCCTCCGTGGGTGCCGTTGTTTGTGCAAATATTACCAAAGTGTCCCCCAAGTGGGTGAATGTCAGCTGAAAAATACAGCGCCTGCTGCATTTATATCAAACACTCACTGGCGAGGGGAATCGTCCTTGACGCAGCGCTGGTCAGTGCCAACACTGCAGGTCCGTATAACCTCGGAGGGGCTTCCTCGCGACTTGGGCCAAGCCGCCAACATGTCCACAATCAAAAGTTTGCCCACAATGAGGGAGCCCGCCCGACTCCGTACCTCATGCAGTGAGGTCTCAGCCTGCTCCTGAATTTCAACTGGCACAGCTAAAATCTTGAGGCTCTACGCGTTTCGGAAAAGACTTCCTTGTTCACGAGCCGAACAAACCACATCAACAACGGCTGGGTATGGAACACCTGCTTTTATTGAAAACAGACCCCGCCCATCTGAGCACGATCTTGCGCCTGCACCAAAGTGTGCCGTAATGCTTGATGGTATTTGCAGTCCAACCCATCAGTATTGCCTCCGTGGGTGCCGTTGTTTGTGCAAATATTACCAAAGTGTCCCCCAAGTGGGTGAATGCCAGCTGAAAAATACAGCGCCTGCTGCATTTATATCGAACACTCACTGGCGAGCGGAATCGTCCTTGACGCAGCGCTGGTCAGTGCCAACACTGCGGGTCCGTATAACCACGGAGGGGCTTCCTCGCGACTTGGGCCAAGCCGCCAACATGTCCACAATCAAAAGTTTGCCCACAATGAGGGAGCCCGCCCGACTCCGTACCTCATGCAGTGAGGTCTCAGCCTGCTCCTGAATTTCAACTGGCACAGCTAAAATTCAGGAGCAGGCTGAGACCTCACACTTTGGTAATATTTGCAGTCCAACCCATCAGTATTGCCTTCGTGGGTGCCGTTGTTTGTGCAAATATTACCAAAGTGTCCCCGTGGGTGAATGTCAGCTGAAAAATACAGCGCCTGCTGCATTTATATCGAACACTCACTGGCGAGCGGAATCGTCCTTGACGCAGCGCTGGTCAGTGCCAACACTGCAGGTCCGTATAACCACGGAGGGGTGAACAAGGAAGTCTTTTCTGAGTAATATTTGCACAAACAACGGCACCCACGAAGGCAATACTGATGGGTTGGACTGCAAATATTACCAAAGTGTGAGGTCTCAGCCTGCTCCTGAATTTTAGCTGTGCCAGTTGAAATTCAGGAGCAGGCTGAGACCTCACTGCATGAGGTACGGAGTCGGGCGGGCTCCCTCATTGTGGGCAAACTTTTGATTGTGGACATGTTGGCGGCTTGGCCCAAGTCGCGAGGAAGCCCCTCCCAGGTTATACGGACCTGCAGTGTTGGCACTGACCAGCGCTGCGTCAAGGACGATTCCGCTCGCCAGTGAGTGTTCGATATAAATGCAGCAGGCGCTGTATTTTTCAGCTGACATTCACCCACTTGGGGGACACTTTGGTAATATTTGCACAAACAACGGCACCCACGGAGGCAATACTGATGGGTTGGACTGCAAATACCATCAAGCATTACGGCACACTTTGGTGCAGGCGCAAGATCGTGCTCAGATGGGCGGGGTCTGTTTTCAATAAAAGCAGGTGTTCCATACCCAGCCGTTGTTGATGTGGTTTGTTCGGCTCGTGAACAAGGAAGTCTTTTCCGAAACGCGTAGAGCCTCAAGATTTTAGCTGTGCCAGTTGAAATTCAGGAGCAGGCTGAGACCTCACTGCATGAGGTACGGAGTCGGGCGGGCTCCCTCATTGTGGGCAAACTTTTGATTGTGGACATGTTGGCGGCTTGGCCCAAGTCGCGAGGAAGCCCCTCCGTGGTTATACGGACCTGCAGTGTTGGCACTGACCAGCGCTGCGTCAAGGACGATTCCGCTCGCCAGTGAGTGTTCGATATAAATGCAGCAGGCGCTGTATTTTTCAGCTGACATTCACCCACTTGGGGGACACTTTGGTAATATTTGCACAAACAACGGCACCCACGGAGGCAATACTGATGGGTTGGACTGCAAATACCATCAAGCATTACGGCACACTTTGGTGCAGGCGCAAGATCGTGCTCAGATGGGCGGGGTCTGTTTTCAATAAAAGCAGGTGTTCCATACCCAGGCGTTGTTGATGTGGTTTGTTCGGCTCGTGAACAAGGAAGTCTTTTCCGAAACGCGTAGAGCCTCAAGATTTTAGCTGTGCCAGTTGAAATTCAGGAGCAGGCTGAGACCTCACTGCATGAGGTACGGAGTCGGGCGGGCTCCCTCATTGTGGGCAAACTTTTGATTGTGGATATATATATATATATATATTTTACATTTCAAAAAATGCAGTAATTTTTGTTCCTTTGTCTACACCTGGTGGTGATCACATTACATAGGGCCTACATCCAGATAGATGTCATGTTGTGCTGTAGTTGACTTGTCCATTAGAGCTTGTCGAGCATGGTAGATGAATTTGGCGAAGTTGGCCTTATGCTTCACCGTATCCAATAGGTATAGCTGAAGGACTGCCTCCTTTGTCGTCCGCAATCCCAGTTGGAGTAGGATGGGCCTTAGGTAAATTCTACGGACAGATAGCAGGGCGGGAAAACATAGTAATATGTGAGTCAATGTTTCTCGCTTATAATGGCAGAGGCGACACTCTGTAATCGCTGGTCTTATTTTGACTGAAGGGTACAGGTGTTTTAAGGGAAGTACATGCAATCAAGCTGCAAGAATCCTTTGTAGGGCTTGCCTACCCAACAGCTGTACAAGATGTGGTTTGTGGGCAAGTAAGATGTAAGGAGAACTTTGGGTCTCATGGAAGCCTCTGGCTGTCAAACCTTCAATGTCCAGTTTTCGAGAGCAAGATCTCACTTCCTTTTTTATTGCAGTTTTAATAGTTGTGTATTTAGTTATATTAGGGTCCCAGTTCTCTATGGCTAGATTCAAAAGGTCTTTGGCCGAAGCCAGGCCCGCTGACCACGGGTTACCCGGGATTTTAAATATGCATCCCGCTCCATGGCTCGCGGCAAGCCATTAAATTAAATGGTACGGATGCACAGCGAGGAGCTTTCCCGCTTTCTTCGAGATTCGGGTAAGCTTGGGTTATACCCTAATCGTGCCCCGCTCTAGTGATGCGGCGATCGCTAAATGTGTTTGGTAACACACGCCTCCTGTTTATTCCAATTCCTAGATATACAAACGAACCTAGGAGGTCTTTTTTTAAAGGCATTTTTCCCGATTGGCGTTTTGGAAGCAAGAAGCCACTGCCAGCAAATGGTTTTTGATTCCTTTTGTTTCACCCTCATATATGGTGAGTAAACAGATGAAGTAGTGGGTTGAAATGCAATGACGACATGTTAATTATGTTCTGAATTGCACTTTCTTGTTAATTGCAGATATGAGTTTTCTGTCACAAATAGAAGCGTTTCCATGCATAATCAGCACCTAGGATCGCTGCCGCTTGAATAGGTGAGCCTTAGACTAGTGCCTCACGCACTTTTGTGGAGTGAGAATTGACTTGAATTGTGGGGGCTAGCCCTGTGGTTGGCTGTTTTGGTTGGTTCTCCGTCGTTTGATTTGGTAACTTATGTTTTTAACCCGGCTGGGTAGTGTATGATGTTTAACTAAATTGTACACGTGTGCTGATATTAAGTATGATATGACGTGGATTATAGCCGAGTACGGTCCACTGTCTTATAAATGCCTAATTTATTTTTAGGATTACGCTCTCTTGGCAATAGGAGCCCTTGGCCCAACATCAGTTTCAGACGGAGCCGCTAGATTCACCGTGCTTCGTGTAGGTAACTAGGCATGGCTTTAATTAGCCTTCAGCTATCCTTGTAAGAATATATCAATCCTAATTTAGTTTTTCCTTTTGTAGGTGCCCCTTTTTTGTACTCCCACACCCCACCACCACCCGTCCTGAGGAAGACCCCGCTTTAGGGCAATAACGTCGCCTGCGAAATTGGGGTCGAAACGTCGACATACTGTTTTTCTTTCTTACCTGTGGGCAAACTGATCACTTGTGGACTGTGCCAGACATTAACAGGATAGGATTTTCTCAACCTATGAGTTGATATATGATGATGTATATTTATCCAGTGTGGCACTATATGTTCAAATATTGATGAGACCACATATTATGTTATTCCTTTACGACTAATTTAAACCTATGCTGCACAATTTTCCTTTCTTCACCTCCCCCCCACCCCCCTTTTCTTCTGGGCTTATCATGAAATGTTTTGAATTGTAATATTGCGAAAAGATATGGTAATTAATTTACAAGAAAGGATGTATATTAAATAACATTCTTTGAAGTCTATGTTTATGAGGTTAATTTTGCTGATTTGTTTATCTTATGTTGTTCCAACTGGGACCCCTTCTCATATACCATTGTAATAGTTTTGGGCAGATATTCCAGCAGGCCAGTTTCTTCCATAGAATATTTCGGTCTACCCCATCAAAGGCTGCTGTATAATCGATAAAACAGGCAAAAAGCGGTTGATCGTCCCGAGTCTTTGATTGTTGTACTAAGTATGACAAGGCTATGATGTTGTCTAAGGTAGAGCCTCCCGAACGGTACCCTGTCTGGTAAAAAGGAAGCAAATTCTCCTTGCTGACCCAATCTGCCAATTCCGTAAGAAGAGTGCTTGCATAAGCCTTGCCCTCCACATCCAGTAAGGCGATCATACGGTAGTTCTTAGGGTCTGAGATTGGCCCTTTTTTACAGATTGGATATAATAGGGATCCCCTCCAAGAGTCTGGGACGTCCCCCATGAGCCTGCACTCTGCATATGACTGACCCAGGTTCTCGGCCCAGACAAGTCAGACTACACCACGCCGCCAAAGCTGTAAGAATCTCTTAGGGGGCAGGTATTAGTCATTTTTAATGCATAATTATTATTAGAACATTGGAATGTTGGGAGCTCTATTGAAAACAATGGAGTGCACTGGGCTTATAATGGCTGGTATAAGCCTGGAGCTCCAACATTCCAATGCTTCTTTGTTCACAGCTCTTTCTGAGAACAAAGGCTTCAGGGAGCCTGAGGGGAATCCAATCCCCTCACGCTCCCATAAGGCTTTGTTCTTTTTTGTTAGAACATTCTGCCCTCTAGTGGCAGAATGTTCGAATAGCCTTATAGCCCTTCGTAGCTGGGCTATACCGGCTATTAAAGACCCTCTCCCTTGTTAAAGGCCCTCGTCTTCGGCTCGGGCCTTTAACGCTGGAGAGGGCCTTTAATAGCCGGTATAGCACTCTGCGGCGGGCTGTAAGGCTATAATAGGCATCTGTTGTTGTGCTCATCTCTAAATTAGACACCATGGGCCTGATTACGATGTTGGGGTTTCGGGACTAACCGACCTCCAGTCGGCGGTCCCGACACCGCCATAACAATGCGACTGCACATGGTGTGGTTGCATACTCACATTTCTCCATGGGAGCTTGTGCTGCAGCCGTAAACCGTCCATAGCATAAGCTCCCATGGAGAAATGGGAGATTTCGTTAATCCCTGCACCGCGTGGCAGGCAACTCAAAGTGCCTTGCCCCATGGGGCAGGGATTAACAGGCCACTAACCGGAGGCCGTGGAGGAGTGGTGGCCCTGCTAGGGCCCCCAAAGTCGCTAGTAATTCGACAGCAGAAACGCCGTCCTAATGGATTACGTTGGGGACTCTGACTGGCCGATGGGCTCAACGAGCCTGTCGGAACCAGCTGGAATGACCAGCCGGGTTCAATTCCGACCGCCTACATTGTTATTAGGTGGTCGGAAATCAAACCGGAGATGTCGGTCGGAAAGCCCGACCGACATCATAATCGGCCCCCATGTGTCAGTCTGTTATATGTACCAGTGTTGACAATTAAGTGCTGGTGCGGAGCCCTGGAAACCACTGACTCAAATTAAGAAGGCTTGCCTCACTCTCTGCAGGTGGAGAGAGTGAAAATAAGTGACTATCAGTGTGCAAGGAAATGCGTTTCATGCACAAGCAGAGGCAGTGGGACATTGAGAAGAAGGTAAGCTTGAAAGAATGGGAAGCTTCAACAGACAGGGAGCCTTAGAAGATGGAACACTCTCCTAAACAGGTATCAAAAAGCACAGGATAGGTAAGTATCTGAATCACTAGCTGCCACTACCACAACCTATTTCTGTGCAAGCGTCTTAATGTAGGAAGCCAGAGTCAGAGGGCCCCCCTGGTCCAATCCAAAACCTTATGTTCAATCTGTGGCAGAGGAGGTAAGCTTATTCCTGCATATGTGAGATTGGATGCCCACAAGAAGAATTCCACTTCTTTGTGAGACATGAGGGCATAGTGTGAACTTACTCGTCTGTTGTCTAAATGTTTAGTTTTGAAACTTTATTAGAATTGATTTTCAGGCTAAGGTCACGGGTGTACATTTCTATACCATCTACATTCAAAAGCACAAAGAAAAATAGAGAATGAGTTACAAATTACAGTCATTACAGAAATGTTAATGATCAGAAAATATGTCTATCCATCTCCTTAGTAGCAAAATTGTAAAGAAAACAAAGCAAATTGCCATGGCATTTTGGTAATGGTTACTTTAATCATTCACACATCCCTTCTTGGCAGCTCGTGTTTCTAGGGAAAAGTCTAATACTGCGGCTCAGACTGCCAATTATGATACAGGCTTCACAGAGTTTTTCTTACATTTACTCATCAATACATTAAAAAAAGTTTGTTTTTAAATGTTCTTCAAAGCCACTGTTGCTACCTCTCCTTAGCCTTTTTTTTGTTTCTTCTAACGAGTTACCATACAAAATATTGTGTTATCTCTCAGTGATCTGACTGTATTTTCAGACTGAATTTAAGACCAGGGGGCAGATTTACAAGCCCCTTGCGCCTCATTTATGCCGCCGTTGCGTCACTTTTGTGACGCAGCGGCGGCGCAAATCCTGCTCCATGGTGCAGGGATACTTACAAAGTGACGCATCTGGGAGATGCGTCACGTTGTAATGCCCTGCGCCACATGTAGGCGTTCCTGTGCAGGGAGGGGGGGCGTTCCGGCGCAGGAACGCCTCCTAAAAGTGGCTGAGTGAAATCTACAAGATTTCACTCAGTCACTTTTAGGCCCGTGCTGCGTCAAAACCCTGCGCCTGCCTGAAGCAGGCGTAAGGATTGATGCAGCATTAACTAGAAAAGGCCCCCAAGCATTGCTAGAGCTGCGTCGCGCTTGCGACGCAATTCCAGCAATGCGTCACTTTTACGGCACAGATGCGTCACGCATCTGTGCCGCTTTTGAACCATGGTGCGCCGCATTGTAAATGTGGCGCATCCATGATGGCGGAGCTGTGGCACACAATATCTGGCGCATCCCTGCTGATTTGCAGGGATGCGCCAGTTATTGTAAATATGCCCCCAGATGTTTAGTGATTATTTCAAAGTTATTCAATGTTTTGCATTAAAAGACACATTTTTTGGTTTGAAGTATGCTTCTTTTTTTACTGAGATTCCTCAGAAGGGCTGCATACTCCTTGTTGTTGCCTCGATGAATACAAAGCACAGTGCAGTGTGAAATCATCATGTAATGTGCTATAGGGATTCTGACTTAGTACTCTTTATATGATGAGTTATGTTGTATGAAATGAAAATGTTACCCTGTTTTTTTCCAAAGGTGCCTTCGGACTGTATCAGGGCTGTTGATGTACATTTTTTAGGCCTACTTTTGGTTTCCATTGTGGCCCTGGACATAGTTTACTGCTCACGTATTGCAAGAACTGGCTAGTGATTCTGACACAAAGACCAGGTGAAGAAAAGCAGCGATGGCATCAAAATGTGACTATGGAGTTACTGGGTGAGATCTTGACCTGAAAAACTTTGATAGGCTGTGTGTAGCGGGTGCCAATTCAATTAAATGCCCATTCACACTACCCAGATGAATATAGCAACCAGGCAAAGAAAAAAAGTATCAAAGCTTTCACTAAAACATGATTTACATTACTAAACTAATCCTGTGTATACTGAAATGCACACATTCGCCAAAAAAGCACTTGAAATTGATCCATCCACTTAGAAACAGCCACAATGTGATTCATCGTGGAATAGGCATCCATATATTTGCAAAGCGAAGATAAATACAAAGCGAGATGAAACCTGGTTACAAATAAACAAAAGACACTGAATCACAACAGAAATGCACTCACAGTATGAAACTCCCCAGTGTGCAAAACCAAGAATACTCGCACATGCAAACCAATGGAGACAAAAGTAAAACTGGTACAATGCCATCTTTCAACCCAAATGGAAAGAGGAAGCCGAAGAAAATGGATACAGAACCGCCAAGATGTCGCACAAAGCACTGCTCCTCATGAACTTGCAACTCCACCTTGCACACATATCCATGGGTGACACATGGAGGAGGTTAAAGGCCTACTGAGAACACTATGGGCCTTATTTACAACAAAGTGACTCAGTGCAGTGCTGCAAGCCATTTTGCTACGCCACACTGAGCCACTTACAAAGCACAGGGATGCTTCAAATCTACAACAATATGACGGATCTTTGTGCTCCCCCCTGAGCTGGTGCACAATTGGCTGCCATGCGCCAACGCAGCCACCCTTGCACCATGGTGTAAGGGTGCCTGCGTTGCGTGGAAATTGTTTTGTTCAGGAAGGGACACCTTCCTGCACAGAAACAATTGCGAGAGGTGGTTTCCTCTTTCTATGTATGCTGCAGAATGAAGCAAGCATAGAAAGAGGAAAAAACAAGGAGAAAATAAAACATTTCTCCTTGTTGCGCCCCCCTACGCCTCCCTTGGGGAGGTGTAGCATTCTGCAGCATTCCCAGGTTTACAATTTCTCGTAAATCTAGGAATGTGTCAGGTTCCATGGGTGTTGCATGGAAACACCCACAACAACACTCATAGAACGCCACTCTCACTCAAAGTACAGCGTGTAAACGGGACATATTTACAAGGGCACGAAAAGCAGCACAGGGTGGCTTTTCATGTCCTTGTAAATATGGGGCAGCAAAATGCGGAGTCGGTGTGTCACAAAAAGTGACAAACCGGCAGCACAAGGGCCTTGTAATTGCGCCCATATGTGAGCAAAGTAGAACATCTATAGAACATTTGAACTGGACATATCTAATGAGCATCTACCTCAATTAGGTGTCATTAAAAAACACCTACTATTAATGGTCTTGATGCGTGAAATGTCCACAAAGTTTTTTTGCAATTACAGTACCATGCTACAGGTTCCCTTCAAAAATTCACCAGAAATGCACTTGGTAGCTCATTTCTCCCATACAAAATGTTAAAAACAGATGGTACAACAATGCCAGAGAAAGGCAAGCAGAAAAAAGATCAAGGGTTTCTAAACCACCAATTGTCCAGAATATAAGAAGTTTGAAAGAAATATGTGACTTCAGGAAATAATGAGACTTTCCACCTGAACATGCTCAAACAAAAAGAAAGAAATTAGTAGACTTCAGATCTTTTTATTCATGCCCGTGATATTTTCCGATCTGTTCTTGACAACTGTTGGAATTGTCCCTTTCTGCCGGATCATGCCCAAACGTTTGTGCCTCCACCCCTCCTGTTTTCTGAACCCATTTTGTTGGCTTTTAGGACTCTGTGTACTTTGCCACTGATAACCAGTGTTAAAGTGCTTGTGTTTTCCCCTTTAAACATGGTAAAATGTGCTTACATCAAATTAGCACATTAATGTACTTCCCTAGTAAAATGGTACTGCAGGTATCCAGGGGCGGCAAACAAATGCTACTAGTGGGCATATAGAAATCCTTGTGCCACTCACCAAAGTAGCCATGTAAAACATGCCTCAGGTCTGCCATTGCAGGCTGTGTGCAGTTTTAAACTGCCAAGTCGACCCAAATTAAATAGTTGTTATGATAGGGATCCCAAGGTGGCGTTATAGTTGTTTTGTAGATGCACTGCTGCATATAATATTACATTTTACTGAAATTATTTGCTATGGCGATTGTTTTGATGCTGCAGTCTTTATAAATATTTTTCATGTTCGTAACAATACATCATTGGCATCACATGTGAGTGATTTATTGATGTCATTGGATCATATTTATGACCAGTATAAGCTTGAGTTGTGTATAAATAATTCCTCCAGGAACATATTTTGCGGATTTAGGAGCTAGAGGCAAGATGGCGGCCGGCACCCTGGCCGTGTGAGCTGGTCCTAGCGTTTTCTCCCCCTAGTATGAGCCTTCAACTGCTTGTTGCATAGCGCGGGCTAGAAGACATTCATACGGAACTCACCGCTTTTTCCGACCCAACTTCTTGAAGGAGATGCTCCGCTGGTTTTGCAACTACCGCCGCAGCCTGCCAAGTCGGATTTCATCAACGCGACTTGTTTCAGGTTACGGCGCGCTGCACACTCACCAGTTCTTCGAGCATTATCAGCGTTGTCAGCTTTGCTTCGGCGGCGCTGTGATGCCGCCAAAAGTCCAAACGAAGAACCAGTCCCCGGGCAGCGGCCAAAACTTCTATGGCGTCCTCAGCGTCTTCAGCGTCTCCCCCATCCCAAGCAAATCCGCCGGCAGCAGAAAAAAGTCAGACGGACATCATTGCAGGCAAGACTGCAAAGAACATTAAGGCGCTCCCTGCCCCGGTGCCGGCAATGTTTAAATCTCGTGTCAACAAGAATCAACAGAGTCCTGCTACGGTGAGTTCCTCCTGTGTTTCCACTGCTTCTCTTACGGCTCCCACAATCTCTGCAACTGGTTTTGCCGAAGGACATTGCTGGGGGGCTCCGACAACCTTATTGGTACGGTCGGATGAAGAGGGGATGTCTGCAGGCATTACTTTGGGGAAGGTGGTACCGACAGATTCTACTCTGGTTTTGGGCTTACAACCCAGCAGGATGCTGGGAGATGTAGTCCCTTCAGAATTAACTATCAATATTCAGTCAGCAGTCCATCCCCCCCACACAGTTGTACTCCAAGCTCTTCAACCTTCTGCTTTACCAAATATTGAGGGTGATATTGACGTAGATAATTTCTACTCCCTTTCCGAACATACGGGCTCTTCTGTTGATGACAATGGTTTGGATAAAGATTGGTCTGATGATGAAGGTAGTGTGATGGGGCATTGGCGTACAAACGATGTCTTGAATTCTGTTGGTAGCTCGAAGGGGCTTTCTACAGTGCGTAAGGTACCTCAAGACTCTGGCTCTGGCTTAAATACTGGTTCCCTAGCCTGGGACTACTCATTTTCCGCCCAGCCCGGAGCACAAGGTAATTCTCATGTTCCAGCTCCCAATGTTCTGGACTCCAACTTTGGTCTGCCTCCAGGTGAGATGACGCTTGCTATACTATATCAAACGATAATGGCTCACCGGGAGGAGACCCGGCAGGAAAGTGCCCGAGTACAGGGGGCGTGCCGCAGAGTCCAAAATTCTCTGCACAGAGTGATCAAGACTTGCACGGATATCCCAACCAGGATTACAGAGGCAGAAACTCGGATCTCCACTCTTGAGGACGATGTAGTTGCTCAAAAATCTACTATTGACGCAATTCAATCCCAGCGGCTTAATATCCAAGGGAAACTCGTGGACTTGGAGAACTGTGCACGGAGAAATAATTTAAGAATTTTGGGGGTTCCCAAGGACATGGAAGGTTCGGACACTCGGCAATTTGTTGTTGATATATTTGCAGAGGCATTCCCAGACGTTAAGGAATGGGATTGGCAGCTGGAAGTTCAGCGTGCCCATCGTTTTCCTTTTAAACCTAAACAACGCCAGGATCAAACATCCAATAGACCCCGCGCTATTTTAATTTGCTTACAAAATTTCTTAGCCAGAGAAAGGGTTTATGATCTAGCAAGGCCTGACAGGCAAAGGTCAGGAAAGGGCTGTCAATTTTTTGTTAGGTCAGACTTTTGCCCAGACATGGTTGAACGGAGGTGGCAGCTCCGTCAGCTCATCCCCCCTTTCAGTCAAAGGGGGCGCAGGGTTACTTGCTTTTTCCGTCTAAACTTAAGATCATTCATCAAGGCCAGACTAGATTTTTTGAGTCAGAAATGCAGACAAAAGTATTTCTGGACTCATTGTAAATAGTTGTAATTGTATGAGCCGAATGACATATCTTTTTTTTTCTCCCTTTCTCTTACATCTGCTAGTAGGGAGTATGCTCCTTTAGGGGATGTCTTTTGGTATGTATTCTTTCAGTTTGTTCTTTTTTGTTTTTTACATCCCTGTGGGCATATTCTCTGTTGGTTGTTCCTCGAAAGTTGGCTGTGACTCTGGGGGGGGGGGTCCCTGCTCATACCAGCTCCTCCATCACCTGGACATCGGTCCTGTTGCCTAGATTTGGGGGTGGGGGGCGAGTGGGTGGTGGGTAGGTGGTAGGGAGGGGGAGGGGGTTGGTTGGAGAGGTGGGGCGCGGGCGCATCCAAAAAAAAAGCTTGAGAAATACTTTTCTTATCATGGCAATTATGAATTAAAACAGATAACTATCTCAATTGTTATGTTTTCTTACAAATTTTTCAATGGCATCAGGTAAAATATGCATAGCCTCATGGAATGTCTGTGATCTGAATAATGGGAAGAAGCGGGCTCTAGTCTCACGCATCATTCAGGGTCTTCATCTAGAGGTTCTGTGTTTGCAGGAAACTCATGTGCCCTGGAACAATCGAGATTGCCTAAATATCCCTGGGTTCGACCTAATAGTGTGTTCCCAACATACCTCTATGATAAGAGGGGTGGCTATATTATTGAAACGTGGGTTGGGCACATGTGTAAGATCTAGACAAGATACTGGGGGGAGATGGGCAATTGCTGAGCTTCTGATCATTGGCACATCTTTGACGGTTTGCACTGTATATAGCTCAAATTCGGATGATCCTGCAGTTTTAGACTACTTAAATGTAGAACTAGCCCTATGGCCTCACCCTGTTTGTCTCTGTGGCGATTTTAATATTAATCTATCTGCTAATTTCAATCTAGTCGAAGGGCAGAAATACGTGGGTCAGAAACCAAGGGTTTTTAGGGCCCTACAAGCTCTGGTTCAAGACATTTAATGGTAGACCTCTGGTTTCATCATTGTAAGAACATAGATGGTTCCACGTATTTTTAAGCCCGTCACAAAAAAATGGTCCGACTAGATTATTTCTTTTTGTCAGATCAATTTGCAGACACTACTTTAATTTCTATCTTACCTAGAATCATTTCAGACCACAATCTTCTGACTATTACTTTTACTTTAAATGGCATAGTAAGAACTCCCAGGCCGTGGACTTTTGAGAGAAAATTGTTATTAGAACAAACATATTTAGGCCATTTGAGACCTTGGATAACTGAATTTCTGGATATTAATAGAAGCTCAGCCCCCAGTAACATCGTTTGGGATTCATTTAAGGCAGCAATTCGCGGAGAGATTAAAAGCTTCTCATTTTCTCGTCAGGGGATAATACAGGAACAAACCAATGTGCGCGTTGACAAATTATATTGGGCAGAGGTCCAACTCACCAGTGCGATTAAGGATGGCTCTGCTATAGCTCCTATCCAATTACAGGTTGTACGCATTAAAGCATCCCTGCTCGAGTTCATTGGCCAGGACCTTGCTGCCAAATACTTACAGTACCGCTCGATGATGCTCGAGTTCGGAGAAAGATCTGGCAGGGTCCTCGCTAAGCGACTTCAGCAGCGTGGTTTAGCCAACCGTATCACCAGGATTCAGGATCCTCAGGGGCATATTCATGATACTCCAGAAGGGGTTCTGACGTTTTTCCCCGAATTCTATCATTCCTTATACACTGAGGAAGTTAGCGACCTTACTATAGATCGTGAATTTGGTACCTTTACTGCTGAGCTCAATACTTCTAAAATTCCGGACCATCAGAATTCTGCTCTCGCCGCACCCATAGGGTGGGATGAGATGGAATTAGCATTAAATTCTTTGGCCAACAGTAAAGCAGCTGGTCTTGATTCCATTCCCCTGGAATGTTACACTACATTCCGGTCGGAAATTCGGGAGGATCTCCTAACAACTTTTAGAGATGCCCAGCTTGGTACCATTCCAGACTCCTGGCATTTTACAACTATTATTCTGATTTTAAAAAAAGGCAAGCCAGAGTTGGATCCTGCTTCATTTCATCCGATCTCATTGATCAATACGGACAGTAAGATCTTTTCAAAAGTCGTTGCCGCTAGACTTGCATTAGTGATATCCCCATTAGTCTCTATTCGTCAACACAGATTTATTCCTGGGAGGGACACGGCAGACCATGTCTGCCGTGTTAAAGCTCTACTGGACTGGGCACAAGTCACAAGCTCTCCCCTAGGTGTAATCGTGTTGGACGCCGAAAATGCGTTCAACAGGGTTGCCTGGGGTTTCTTGTGGAAAGTTCTCCATTGGAAGGGGTTCTGCCTAAATTTCATACATGCTTTACAGTCACTCTACATTGCCCCTCAAGCAATGTTATCAATATCAAGCATCCTTTCAAGATCGTTTGATATTAGCAGGGGCACTAGACAGGGATGTCCTTGTTCGCCCCTTTTATTTGCCCTTTATATCGATCAGTTTATTAACAAAATTGAGCTTTCTTTAAACGTATCCCCTGTTAAGATCAATCTGCACGAATTTAAAATTTTGGCGTATGCCGATGACATAGCTGTTTTAACTACCAATGTGTCATCCTCATTTATAGCTATACAGAATTTGGCGGAAACATACGGTCAACTTTCAGGTTACAAACTAAATATTCAGAAAACCCAGGTTGTTCAATCTATCACTATGGGCTCCTCAGATGCGCCAGTTGTCCAAAGCGCAAAGTATTTGGGGGTTAAAATCACAGCAGCAGTTGAGCTGCTACCAGAAATGGATATATTACCGATTATAGAAACGGCCAATTCCACTTTGCGTAGGTTGGATAATTTACATCTTTCCTTATTTGGCAGGAGGAACGTTTTAAAAATGCTTATTCTGCCAAAAATTCTATATATATTTAGGACTATTCCTCTGGAGTTTGCTTAGTCCAGTCTTGCCCGAGCAGAAAGATGCTGCAACAGGTTTTTGGGGGGTTATCATTCTCCCCGTAGGGCTGCTAAATGGATGCATTTACCATTGGACAGAGGTGGGTGGTCAGTCCCCGATCTGCTGCTCTATAACTGGTCAGCTCTACTGCAACATTTAGCTTTACCACTCTTTGGGGCGAGAGCCTTACTTTCACCATCATGCACCCCCTATATATTTGAGATAGGTTTGGGGGACGACGCCAAGGGGGCTCTCCTCTCGGTCCTTGAACCTAGTTGCTACAACCAAGTTCTAGGTCATTTTAGCTATGCACTCAGTTTGGAAGAAGGTACGCCGGAAATGGTCAATCCCTAACATTAATTATTATAGACCTTTGGCTGCTGCTAGGCTACTACACTCCATTTTTCAAGATTTTGTCACAATTAGGTGGAGATCGCATGGTATTTTTATTTTTGGGGATTTAGTTCTAGAGGGCAATATGGCTTCTTTTTCATTCTTAAAAGATAAGTTCGGATTGGGCAAACATGATTTTTTTAAATATCTACAGATGCGTAGTTATATCGAGAAACTCCTTCATGACACTCCCACTGCATTCGCTAAAAACACGCTTGTGGAACTTATCTTGAGAAAGGCTCGAATTGGGGCTCTCTATCAAAATCTATTAATGGGTCTCCCAGATGACCTCTCTTCTCAGAATACTAAATTAGATACTAAGGGGCCGATTATGATGGCGGACGGACCTGAGTCCGTCCGCCACCATAGAGTAGGAGGGACCGTCCGCAGGGGCAGCGGCGGTCCCTCCGTGCAAATTACGATGTGACCGCCAGGGTGGCGGTCACATCCTGTATTAATAACATTGCGGCGGGTGCTGCTTCAAGCAGCACCCACCGCCATGTTAAAAATGCATGTATTACATTTACATGCACAAAGCGGCAGGCACCGCGCGGTGCCTGCCGCTTTGTGCATGTAAATGTTGGGAGGTACCATAGGTACCCCCCATGTGCACCCCCGACACCCTGGGGGCCCGCAACGGGCCCCCAAAAGCCAAAGTCCACATGCTTTTCCACGGCGGAAAAGCTGCCGCGGAAAAGCATGTCTCCGCGCAAATCCTAATTTGGCTGACGGTGTCTTGCAGACACCGTCACCAAATAGCCCTCCCCACCCCGCGGATCAGCGGCGGACGGACCTGCCGTCCGCCGCTGGTCCAACCGCGATCCCACCGCCAACCTAATCTGGCGGTGGGTGTTCTATGTGGCTGCGGCGGTGAATCCGATTCACCGCAAGCATAATGAGGCCCTAAGTTAGGAAAGAACGGTATTGAAATTTCTTCTATATTGGATCTATCCAATTCTGTATTAATTTCGGGGAGCTTACGCTCCCAAAGCTACATGGCCCTTTTGCATCACTACTATACTCCGGCCAAGATATCTAAATGGGGAGGAGGCAGGGGTCATGGCTGTCCAAGATGTGGTCAAGCAGCAGCCAATGATGTACACATGTTTTTTTCCTGCCCTAAACTGGATTTATTTTTCCAAGCTGTTCAACACTTTATTAATAGTTCCTTTAAGATTTCAGTGGCTTTACCTTCCGAACTAGTAATAACTGGGTGTGAAAGTGGTTGTTTGCTTAATAGATCAGCCTATGAATCCGCCTTTCTATGTATTTTAATGTCCTTAATTCGATTGTGCATAACCTCTGAATGGATTAGCCCAACTCCCCCTACTTTTATTAATTGGAGAGCAAGGATTCTAGCCCTCTACAATTTGGAGTCAGCGGTGTTTCAAAGAGGGGGTAAGAGGAGGTTGAATAACTGAATGACCGAGTCCTTTGACCAAAGTGCTTCCAGGAGATGCTACATGTTCATTTTTGTGTGTTATGATTTGCCTGACCATAGTTTTTTAGTGATTCAAAAAGGGGGGTGGTGATGGACAGAGTATCTGAATTAAGCAGAACACTCCTACCCAGTCAAAAGATCAGGGCTTGATCCATCACCGTTTTTTAGCTCACTGCACCATCCCAGTTCAGAACCTGGCTACATGCAAATTAGTCTGTCCCTGGCCCAGTGCATCATGGGAACAGGGCAGACCAAACTACCAAGCCAATTCTTTACTGGAAAGGAAACAAGCTTCCTGTAGCCAGGTTCTGAACTGGGATGGTGCAGTGAGCTAAAAAACGGTGATGGATCAAGCCCTGATCTTTTGACTGGGTAGGAGTGTTCTGCTTAATTCAGATACTCTGTCCATCACCACCCCCCTTTTTGAATCGTTTTGGCCACCACAAGTGTGGAAGGGTATGCTCAGATGTGAGTCCCTTGCTCACTGCACCATCAGGATTCAAGCAAGCCGGGCCGAAGACGGCTGTAATGCCAGAAACCGGTCCCCGGAAGCTTGTTTCCTTTCCAGTAAAGATTTGGCTTGGTAGTTTGGTCTGCCCTGTTCCCATGATGCACTGGGCCAGGGACAGACTAATTTGCATGTAGCCAGGTTCTGAACTGGGATGGTGCAGTGAGCTAAAAAACGGTGAAGGATCAAGCCCTGATCCTTTGACTGGGTAGGAGTGTTCTGCTTAATTCAGATAATCTGTCCATCACCACCCCCTTTTCTGAATCGTTTTGGCCACTATAGGAGTGGAAGGGTATGCTCAGACATGAGTCCCTTGCTCACTGCACCATCAGGATTCAAGCAAGCCGGGCCGAAGACGGCTGTAATGCCAAAAACCGGTCCCCGGAAGCTTGTTTCCTTTCCAGTAAAGAATTGGCTTGGTAGTTTGGTCTGCCCTGTTCCCATGATGCATTGGGCCAGGGACAGACTAATTTGCATGTAGCCAGGTTCTGAACTGGGATGGTGCAGTGAGCTAAAAAACGGTGATGGATCAAGCCCTGATCCTTTGACTGGGTAGGGGTGTTCTGCTTAATTCAGATACTCTGTCCATCACCACCCCCTTTTCTGAATCGTTTTGGCCACTATAGGAGTGGAAGGGTATGCTCAGACATGAGTCCCTTGCTCACTGCACCATCAAGATTCAAGCAAGCCGGGCCGAAGACGGCTGTAATGCCAGAAACCGGTCCCTGGAAGCTTGTTTCCTTTCCAGTAAAGAATTGGCTTGGTAGTTTGGTCTGCCCTGTTCCCATGATGCACTGGGCCAGGGACAGACTAATTTGCATGTAGCCAGGTTCTGAACTGGGATGGTGCAGTGAGCTAAAAAACGGTGGTGGATCAAGCCCTGATCCTTTGACTGGGTAGGAGTGTTCTGCTTAATTCAGATACTCTGTCCATCACCACCCCCTTTTCTGAATCGTTTTGGCCACTGTAGGAGTGGAAGGGTATGCTCAGACATGAGTCCCTTGCTCACTGCACCATCAGGATTCAAGCAAGCCGGGCCGAAGACGGCTGTAATGCCAGAAACCGGTCCCCGGAAGCTTGTTTCCTTTCCAGTAAAGAATTGGCTTGGTAGTTTGGTCTGCCCTGTTCCCATGATGCACTGGGCCAGGGACAGACTAATTTGCATGTAGCCAGGTTCTGAATTGGGATGGTGCAGTGAGCTAAAAAACGGTGATGGATCAAGCCCTGATCCTTTGACTGGGTAGGAGTGTTCTGCTTAATTCAGATACTCTGTCCATCACCACCCCCTTTTCTGAATCGTTTTGGCCACTATAGGAGTGGAAGGGTATGCTCAGACATGAGTCCCTTGCTCACTGCACCATCAGGATTCAAGCAAGCCGGGCCGAAGACGGCTGTAATGCCAGAAACCGGTCCCCGGAAGCTTGTTTCCTTTCCAGTAAAGAATTGGCTTGGTAGTTTGGTCTGCCCTGTTCCCATGATGCACTGGGCCAGGGACAGACTAATTTGCATGTAGCCAGGTTCTGAACTGGGATGGTGCAGTGAGCTAAAAAACGGTGACGGATCAAGCCCTGATCCTTTGACTGGGTAGGGGTGTTCTGCTTAATTCAAATACTCTGTCCATCACCACCCCCTTTTCTGAATCGTTTTGGCCACTATAGGAGTGGAAGGGTATGCTCAGACATGAGTCCCTTGCTCACTGCACCATCAGGATTCAAGCAAGCCGGGCCGAAGACGGCTGTAATGCCAGAAACCCGTCCCCGGAAGCTTGTTTCCTTTCCAGTAAAGAATTGGCTTGGTAGTTTGGTCTGCCCTGTTCCCATGATGCACTGGGCCAGGGACAGACTAATTTGCATGTAGCCAGGTTCTGAACTGGGATGGTGCAGTGAGCTAAAAAACGGTGATGGATCAAGCCCTGATCCTTTGACTGGGTAGGAGTGTTCTGCTTAATTCAGATACTCTGTCCATCACCACCCCCTTTTCTGAATCATAGTTTTTTAGTGATAGTTTTCTCCAAAAATCTCTGGAATTCATGTTTTTCTGTTTTGAATACCTATAGCAAATTATGGGGCAGATTTATGATATCTGGCGCATCCCCAGGGATGCGCCAGTTATTTTGCGCCGCTGCTCCGCCGCCCATGGTGCGCCGCATTTCAGGATTCAAGCAAGCCGGGCCGACGAGGCTGAAATGCCAGAAACCGGTCCCCGGTAGCTTGTTTCCTTCCCAGTATAAGAATTGGCTTGGTAGTTTGGTTTGCCCTGTTCCCATCATGCACTGGGACAGGAACAGACTAATTTGCATATAGCCAAGTTCTGAGCTGGGATGGTGCAGTGAGCTAAAAAACGGTGATGGATCAAGCCCTGATCTTTGGACTGGGTAAGAGTGGTCTGCTTAATTCAGGCACTCTGTTCATCACCACCCCCTTTTCTGAAGCATTTACAATGCGGCGCACCATGGTGCAAAAACGGCACAGATGCGTGACGCATCTGTGCCGTAAAGGTGGCGCATTGCTGGAGTTGCATCGCAAGCGCGACGCAGATCCAGCAAGGCTCGGGGGTGCCCCATCTTTACAATGCTGCGTCAAGACCTACGCCTGCTTCAAGCAGGCGCATGATTTTGACGCAGCATTGGCCTGAAAGTGACTGAGTGAAATCTTATAGATTTCACTCAGCCACTTTTGCGAGGCGCATCTGTCCCGGAACGTCCACCCTGCGCCGGAACGCCCACAAGTGGCGCAGGGCTTTACAACGTGACGCATCTGCCTAGATGCGTCACGTTGTAAATGGGCCGTAGGGATACGCCACGTTTACGCCGCAGTTGCGTGACGCAAACGTGGCGCATTCCCAACATAAATCTGCCCCTATGTATTTACTGTTTTCTCTCTGAAACGTTTGCCATGATATATTATTTGTGATACTATCTTTAATTAAGTTGTCAAGCTGACCAATAAAAACTTTTTTTTAAAAAGGAACATATTTTGCATGTAGATTACTTTTAGAATGTTGGCATTTTTGTTGTCGTAACCATTTGGTGCCAGCAGGTTGTATCCTGGGTCACAGGTCTAGGCGTGGTTGGCATTTGGCCTTTGTGTATTCCTACCAAACAGTGATACAAAGAGGGACCAGATGTTGGCAGGATAGGCCCTGTTGCCAAATGGGAGGGGAGGACTGTGCACAGCCCCAATTACATTTCAAAGGAGCTGCCTCAGCACACTCACAGAGGAATTCACACTAGCCTTTTGTTATCCCAGACATCCTGGAACTAGGGCAGGGAGGAAGGAAATTCAAGAGCCGTCTGTGGGGGAAAAACTACAGAGGTTTCTTCCACTTCACAGCTGGCACCAGGTAAAAAAATAGACCCGCTCTGCAGTACGCTCCTGGATCTGTGGCTACTACAGAAGAGGGACTGCTCTACTGCCAGAGGATTGCCCTGCTGCTAGAGGTCTGCCCTGGTGCTTCAGACATGCCTTGCTCTCAGAGAAGCAAGGCTGGACCTGCTCCCTTTATCCAGGCAGAGTGTCTCCAAGGTTCAGGTGGCTGACCTTCTGTTCGGAGCTTCGGAGACACAACAAGCTCCACAGGCCTCCCTGCAACTGCCCAGCTGACTTGCTGCACTGGACCTGCCTGGACTTGCAATTGGACCTACCAGAGCTCGGTTGGCCTCTGCTGGTGTAAGTTCCTGAACCCCATGAGATGCCACCCCAGGACTATCAGCTGGCATCAGATGAGCTCCTTCTGTGAAGAAAATGAGAAATCCTTAAGTTTTGTGCTCTTCATGACCAGGAATGGGCTCACATGCACTGAGATCTCAGCACCTGTGATGACTGCCAAAACAAAGCTCCGGTGGACCTGAATCTTCGTAGGACAGCTATTTCAGCAATGACTGGCAATGTAAGATCTGAAATTCTCACGACAGCATCCACAACCTGCGGTGACCTCCAACGTGAAGATCCAGCAACGACCGCCTATGATGCCTGACAGAATCTATGCGTTACGGCAGCGAACATCCCCGATGACCTGCTTGTTGTTCGTACTATCGCCATGCTCTTCTGTGGCCTCCTCCACCACAAACTAGACTCTCTGTTCCAGTGAAGGTAACTTTTTCAGTGGGACCAACCATGACCAAATATCCAGCGCATGCTCTATTGCAGCCAGCCTGAATTTATGACTTTCCACTGGTCTAGCACAACGAAAAAGCCATGAGTGACGCTTTGGGATTTTAGGCATCATGCTTACCTAAAACTTTGAATTTGCTTATCTCCGGTTCTACTGATTGGATTTTTGTTTGTCATTTTGGTCTAATTTTATTTAATAAATACTCTATTTTCCAAAATGGGAGGGGATTTTTATGGTGTTGTGTTTTCACTTTATTTCTATTTGTGTGTACTGCATAAATACTTCACACAAACATTGCCCCTAAGCTAAGTCTGACTGATTTTGTGCCAAGGTGCTAGAGGGTCAAATGAAGGTTAATTTAGTAACTTTTGTGGTTCACCCTAACAGGAATTGTGGTTGTTGCTTGATAAGGGTTCACACCAAAACCCAATTTTCTACAATAACAATAGACATTGAAAGCTCAACCACCAAGTGCTTTGTTCAAGTAGAATACATCTACTGAGTTACTAGGTGAGTGAACAAGTGCATTAATTAGTTCCCTTGTGTCAAAGTAGAGTACCTTGGAACAAGTTGGATTTTCTGTAAGAATTCTGTTCAAAACTGGCATGGACATTAAAAAACTACTGTGTTCCATGAAAGTCTCTTTTTATTGTCTTTTAATTGTCTTTGACCAAAGGATAGCTTTATTTACATATTTATAAAGTTTCTGTGTTCTGCTTTTATTGTCGGTGATGGATCAAACCCAGATCTTTTGACTGGGTGTGAGTGTTTGATTGATTCAGATGCTCCGTCCATCACCACCCCCTTTTGTACCGCTTTGGCCGCCATAAGTGTGGCAGGGTATGCTCAGACGTGAGTCCCTTGCTCACTTTGCCACTGGATTCAAGCAAGCCGGGCTGAAGACGGCTGTAATGCCAGAAACCGGTACTCGGAAGCTTGTTTCCGGTCCAGGGAAAACATGGCTTGGCAGTTCGGGCTGGACTGTTCCCATGAGGCACAGGGTCAGACTGATTTGCATATAGCCATGTCTGAACTGGGGTGGCAGAGTGGGCTAAAGAACGGTGATGGATCAAACCCAGATCTTTTTACTGGGTGTGAGTGTTTGATTCAGATGCTCCGTCCATCACCACCCCCTTTTGTACCGCTTTGGCCGCCATAAGTGTGGCAGGGTATGCTCAGACGTGAGTCCCTTGCTCACTTTGCCACTGGATTCAAGCAAGCCGGGCTGAAGACGGCTGTAATGCCAGAAACCGGGCCTCGGAAGCTTGTTTCCGGTCCAGGGAAGACATGGCTTGGCAGTTCGGGCTGGACTGTTCCCATGAGGCACAGAGTCAGACTGATTTGCATATAGCCATGTCTGAACTGGGGTGGCAGAGTGGGCTAAAGAACGGTGATGGATCAAACCCAGATCTTTTGACTGGGTGTGAGTGTTTGATTGATTCAGATGCTCCGTCCATCACCACCCCCTTTTGTACCGCTTTGGCCGCCATAAGTGTGGCAGGGTATGCTCAGACGTGAGTCCCTTGCTCACTTTGCCACTGGATTCAAGCAAGCCGGGCTGAAGACGGCTGGAATGCCAGAAACCGGTCCTCAGAAGCATGTTTCCGGTCCAGGGAAGACATGGCTTGGCAGTTCGGGCTGGACTGTTCCCATGAGGCACAGGGTCAGACTGATTTGCATATAGCCATGTCTGAACTGGGGTGGCAGAGTGGGCTAAAGAACGGTGATGGATCAAACCCAGATCTTTTGACTGGGTGTGAGTGTTTGATTGATTCAGATGCTCCGTCCATCACCACCCCCTTTTGTACCGCTTTGGCCGCCATAAGTGTGGCAGGGTATGCTCAGACGTGAGTCCCTTGCTCACTTTGCCACTGGATTCAAGCAAACCGGGCTGAAGACGGCTGTAATGCCAGAAACCGGTCCTCGGAAGCTTGTTTCCGGTCCAGGGTAGACATGGCTTGGCAGCTCGGTCTGGACTGTTCCCATGAGGCACAGGGTCAAACTGATTTGCATATAGCCATGTCTGAACTGGGGTGGCAGAGTGGGCTAAAGAATGGTGATGGATCAAACCTAGATCTTTTGACTGGGTGTGAGTGTTTGATTGATTCAGATGCTCCGTCCATCACCACCCCCTTTTGTACCGCTTTGGCCGCCATAAGTGTGGCAGGGTATGCTCAGACGTGAGTCCCTTGCCCACTTTGCCACTGGATTCAAGCAAGCCGGGCTGAAGACTGCTGTAATGCCAGAAACCGGTCCTCGGAAGCTTGTTTCCGGTCCAGGGAAGACATGACTTGGCAGTTCGGGCTGGACTTTTCCCATGAGGCACAGGGTCAGACTGATTTGCATATAGCCATGTCTGAACTGGGGTGGCAGAGTGGGCTAAAGAACGGTGATGGATCAAACCCAGATCTTTTGACTGGGTGTGAGTGTTTGATTGATTCAGATGCTCCGTCCATCACCACCCCCTTTTGTACCGTTTATTGTCGTTTTAGCATTGCTTGCCATGCTGTTATGTTGATTCCTCAAGTTATTGCATTCCATAAACATGATTAATGGCTTAAGTATATGTTGTTTTATTGATTGTTCTGCAGGTAATTGTTATAGAATCTGCATAAAATCAAGTCTTGACAAGGCTGATGCACAACTAGGGATGTAGCTAATGTCACCAGGGCACATGCATATGCTATAAATTGACAAAAAGTCTCTGCCTTCGAAATCCTTTGAATGCAGCAAATAATTGATTATCAATGCTGTCAATCTTTTTAATTCTAAAATATGGCAAATAGCCTGATCATTTGACCCTCTTTAGGAATGTGTGCCACTTATTATGCATTTGTTGATGGATAAACTACGCCCTTTTATCCCTAGGTGCAGTATTGATGGCAGACGTCAGTCACTGGACACCACAGTTGTGTGTGCAGCAAACAGGGACATATCATCAAGAGCGGTGTCAAAATTATTGCTGGTTTAGTGGCAGAAAACTGCCACTAAAGCAGCGATAATGGGCTCTGGAGAATTCCAATAGAGGCCTATGTTCACACCAGAACATGGACTTCTATTGGAATTCTCAAGGGCATATTATCAAGCCCATTATCGCCGCGTTAGCGGCAGTTTTCTGTCGCTAAACCGGCGATCATTTTTAATGCCGTCCTTGATAATATGCCCCATAGTGAGTTGTTTTAGCTTAAGAGGACAGTAGCAGATGCTGGGAACCAATCCATATTATTGTAAAATAAAGGACATGACTTCGGTAGGCATACCAACTCATTGTGTGACCTTACAAACTTTGTTTAGTTGAACTCCCCATCATTGAAGTTGACAGCATGTCTGTAGTTGTGTTTAGTTGTCGGCAAATTCTATTGAAGCTCCATACACTGGAAATGGAAGGGCTTGACTGCCGGCATAAATGTAGGGCTGCCTGTCTTGACTTGCAAGGATATTATCAATACATCCGTAAATTAACTGGGGAGTCTGATGCCCAATAGACCCAATAGAACCTGGTAGTCTTCTAAACTTCTCAATGAACTCATTAATGTACATGCTGGAGATCCTTAACTAGATCATACGTATGAAGCAAAAAATACTGACAGCCATAAATACATCAACATATAGGCTACTCAGCTTTGTCAATGGCTACTTACTTTCCTACTGTGCTTCCAGGAATAAGCTATCTTGCATGTACGCCAGTGGAAGCTCTTACCAAGAATGCTTCTCTTTGTGCCTTTCCAGAGAGGACCTGAAACTGAGGCTTCCTGTGAACAGACATTATAGTGTTGAAGTGATCTCAGGTCCCTGGACTAGTAACCCAGACATGTTTATATGAAAAGGAGAATAGAAAGCGAAATCAGAGATGCAAATGCAGTTGACAACATTGTTGTGACATTTCGATTTCAAGCAAATCCATTCTCAGTTGTAGCAGAAACAAATATCACAAACAAGTGTCAAAGTCAACAGATTCCTGTGTTAAAGTCCACACTACAAATACAGACCTGCCAACTCACACGGTGCCACCATGTGTCACACGATATAAGCTCCTTTCACACAGTCACCTGGTGTGGAGCCGATGTCTCTCTGTGGGCACACAATGAGCTGGAACCCCATGCAGAGAGCAGGTTTTCAACTAATTGTTTGGAGGTTTAGCTCAGCCCATGTCCATGACGAGGTGTTAAACCTCCACAGCTCATCAGCGGCAGCCTCAAAAGCTTTGATGTTGGTTGTTGGAGGGGAAGGTCATCGTGGGAGGGGTGGAGGCTTGTCATGGGGGGGGGTGCATTTAGCAGTTTCTCTGGCTGGGCTCAGCACTAAGCCCCGCCTCCTTCATCACCACACCCACTCCTCACACTGCGAAAAAAAACACAAGTTGGCTGGTCTGCAAATGGGCTGTTAATGATCTAAGAGAATGGGCAGGAAGGAACACAGAAGTAGTATGGGATTATTTACTTATTCTCGACAAAAGGCAATACAAATCAAATCAAATCAAATAAGCTTTATTCGGTTTTTTAATTTAAAACCATAAAAGCAACAGAAAGAAATACATACATGCAAAAATAACTCAACAGTTCATTACAAGATTAAAAGAAAACGGACTATTTAAAACAAACTAAAATAATTTAACAAATCGACTATTCAAAATAATAACCCAAGATACACAGAGTCCCCTTTTTCACCAGGTATTATGATTCGGTGCTCGGGGGCCAGGGTAAAAATCATACAGGTCCCATATACAGATGGGACCATCTCCAACTGTGGGCTGGGTAGATCGTAAATAAGTGGCAATGTTCCTGTATTTAAATTTAATTAATATCAAGTCCCCCGGAATGTCTTTGGGCAGCAGACCTAGCCACCCCACCCTCCTGACGCTCAGGATCCCACCATCTAGGGCAGGTGGTAACGGTCTATTGTTTTTGAGCCAGAAGATGGCTTTATTCAGCAGGTCCTGGTGTAATTCACGTTTGCCCGGACTGAGTGCAGGGACCCCAGAGAGAACGGTGACATATGGGGCGGCTTCGGGGGGTAGATCAATTTGATGCCTTCTTTCTTGAGAAATCCTAGGAACTCTGTGAGGGGCATGTCCGGGATTAAAAGTAGCATTGCGGCCACTTGGAATGGGTGTTGTAATGGGGGAGTCAGAAGTTTGAACTTTCCTGGGAGCATTGTTCATCGGCTTTTCATGGATGTTAGTGAGAGTAGAGCATATGGATGTAACAGTATTTTCAGTTGGTGGATAGGTCCTTGTTACAATTTTTTCAATCCTGGTCAACCTGTCCCCCAAATCATTGATTTTTGCAACCAGCGGTGATAAAGCAGAGTTTAGCAATCGCTCGATTTGAGCTAGTAAGGTCGATTGGAGGGGGGATGCAGAATCATTTGTTCGAGTCCCAGCCTTATCCGACGCTAATAAGGTTGGGTTGGGGGGGATAATAAGGGGCTACAGCACATTTCATCGGTGTTTGATAGAATCTGATTGGTATTGTCTATTTCCTCGTCATGATTACTTTTACCGGTTAAGCCACGGGGCAGTATATTAACTTGAGAGAGGATTGTTTCGGGGGATGAAGGTACATCCAGGGGCGTACAGATTATTTGATCAGTGTCTCTGCCCGCTATGGGGGGGGTTGGTGCATCCGGGACATAATTTGTGCCACACAGGGCATTCAGCTCTTCCCAGATGGACATAGTAGTTGGGAAGCAGAACCCCGGAAACAACAGTAACAAGTTCAAACAGTTCAAAATGGTAAAGATTAAAAGGATTAAACGTCTCTGTACCTCCTCTTTTGATGAAGCCAAGTGGGGTAGCCCGGCCCGTCCTCCTCGGGTCCTCTGAGGGCCACAGAGGGCCCACCCTTTGCCCGGCCTTTGCCCGGGCTTCGCCCGGCGTCCCGCGAAGCGGAGCAGAGCGCAGCTTTGAAGTGCCTCCTGGCGCACTGGTGACGTGTCAATGCAGCGCCGCCGCTGAGGCTGCCGGGAGGTGTAGTCCCGGGGCGGCGGCGCTGTGGTCAGCAAGAAATGACTCCTGGCGGTGGTGGCTGCAGTGGGGGCCTCCTCGCCTCCCCCCTTCCTCAGGTAAGTGTCTCCCCCCGCTCCGCCGAGCAGAGCGCAGCTTTGAAGCGCCTCCTGGCGCACTGGTGACGTGTCAATGCAGCGCCGCCGCTGAGGCTGCCGGGAGGTGTAGTCCCGGGGCGGCGGCGCTGTGGTCAGCAAGAAATGACTCCTGGCGGTGGCGGCTGCAGTGGGGGCCTCCTCGCCTCCCCCCTTCCTCAGGTAAGTGTCTCCCCCCAATACTAATTGTCGATACTTCGCAGAACAGGATGTTAGTGAATAGAACGGAGACCTGGGAGGCATTCTCAGTTATGACCACTATAATAAAAATCCTCATATACTTTTGCAATAAAAAAGGAAAGGAAATATATAAGAAGAAAAAACCGAACCAGAAGGACAAGCTATAGGCACACTCACACATACACACACCACACTCATCCACTAATACTCTAATTCAATCACAACCACCCACGCACTTCTGCACCACAACATGATTTCTTTTCTTGCATCTTGTTTGAAGCAATAAAATTAGCGCCAAAATCATCAACCATTAAGAGTAAACCATCTATCTTGTGCAAAGCCTTTTCAAAACCAATTTACATCTAATAAACCTACCTTCCACTCCTCTAGCATTTTTCTGTGCGCATGACTAATCGTCTTGGCTATCCGGATTACCGTTATTAAAATAACTTTTGCCCATGTGGATAGTTTAGAAGAAGTGTAGCCCAATTAAATGTAACCAGCTTGTCAAATCCTGTAATTTCTTGGCCAAGGTTTGTCCTCAATCTTTCAAAAATATTGTATTAACTCAGTCTATTTTTCTGCACAATACTTATGACATATGTCACAATATACGTAACATATTTCCCCCAGATGCTTCCCCTGCTCTGTAACTGTAAGGTTTGTTAAAATCTAGTCTATACATCTTCTCTGGACACCAATCATTGCTATGAACCACTTTTTTGGCAAAAGCTACTGATTCATTGTAACAGAAATGCTTGAGGCCAACATTTAATTCTAAAAAGATTCACCGATCCAAGGAGGAGCTTATGTAGCTTATGTAGCTTACTTGACCTGAGAAAATCTACTATGTGTATATATGTATATAGAGATAACTCCAATCACTGGTATATGCAGTAGACCTTTGTACTCTACCATTCCTATGTGACTCTTAGAGTATACCCAGCCATATCCCTGCCCTATGTATATAGAGATAACTCTAATCACTAGTATATGCAGTAGACCTTTGTACTCTCTACCATTGCTATGTGACTCTTAGAGCATATCCAGTCATATCCCTTTCCTATGTATATAGAGATAACTCTAATCACTAGTATATACAGTAGACCTTTGTACTATCTACCATTCCATGTGACTCTTAGAGTATATCAATTTGTATCTCTTCCTTGAGTGACTTTACTACTTGTACATTTGCAATTTTTCTTTCTGTTTGTATCTCCTCCTTGTGTGACTTTACATCTTGTACATTTGCAATTTTTTCTGTGTGTATCTGTTATGTAACGCATGTAATCCTAAGTCCTTATGTTTTTCAACTGGTTCTTATGTAAAGCGCTCTGACACCTTCGGGTAAAGTTTGCGCTATATAAAATCGCATTAAATAAAAAATAAATTATAAAAACTCATTTGATGAACATTTTGCCGAAGTTTTAATTTCAGTGCTAACTGGCTACTATTTACTCCAATGAAAGGGTTGTCCGAAATGCATTATTTCGATGTGGCAGGGGGATTTGCACATTTTATACTGACAGTCAAAAAGAGATTTAAGGATAAGTGTGAATAGGGTGTGATGTTTTGGGGGGAGGGAGGCTGTGTGTTTTGAAAGGAATTTTAGAATGTTCAGTTGTTGTATTGTTTTAGAATGTTTTATGGATAATTCTCCAAAGAAACTTTGTATTACCTTCCTATCTCCAAGAGCATATAACTCTTCTTTTCTCCGACCTAAAAATATGCTTGAATTAAAAACACACCACATACCAGTCTTCTGATACTTTTGAGAAACTCTTAATTCTCGTCCAAGCCAAGACCTACAAAATATAGCTCGGCGATATATTTTAAAAAACAACTTATTTCATAAATTGATTGAGAAGGCAATAAAGAGTCCTGGCCCAGCTAAACCAATGAGATGTTCTATTGCTGTGAACAATCTTTTAAAATTCATGCCAAGCCTTCCTTTTAAATCTCAGCTTCTATCAATTGAAATAGGGGATTAAAAGCAGAGAGGTTATATAGATACATAAAGCATTAGGCCTGCCACAACTCAGGAACAAATAAGACAGATACTTAATAATTTGTTCACTATTATATAGTATGAAATCGGAAATAAAAAAAACATTCTTAGTTGTCCTATGTGTTTCCAATACAATGTTGATATTATTACCTCTGCTAACACAAACATATCTTACAGTGTTGCCCATGGGGTTACAGACCTTCAAAAATCACAGAAAACAGTACAAAAAAAATATAGAACCTTAAATACAACATTTATAATCCTATTTGATTTTTTTCAGGTCAACCTCAATAGTAAGTTTGAAAATCTCCAAGCACAGTATAACCTTTCTGTCACCAATACATATATCAAACTCTAAAAAATCCGCTGGAGAACCTATTCTGGGTATGGGGGGACCTAATCTTTTAACATAACTAGCCTGTAGCCTAGAATGTTTCTCTATTGATCATGAATACATGGAGCATGCCTAATTGAATACTTAATATTAGGCTGTAATAGGTGTGTATCTTTATTCTATGCTGGGGTGAACAATTTATATTTGTTATTCCCGGAGGGAATCCCTTTAATCAAACCAAATTCCCTCAGTCTATTAAGAAGTGTTTCCAGAGCCAAATAAACACAAACATTTGCAAAGCAAATAGGTCTGTCAGACAAGCAGAACTCTTTTAAACAAAATGTATTTGTTTCTCTTGCAAACATCTGCAATATGCAAATAAAACCAAAAAACATATAAGAAGTATCAAAGTAAGTGATAGGCCCAGAAGCCCAGGCACCCCTTGGCACTGAAGTGCACTTCATTTCAGGCTGCTGTGTACTTGAGTGAACACAATATCATCACTCACAGTGCAAGACAACCAATGGATGAAGTGGGCCACCATTTGCCACCTTGCTGCACGCAGTGGTGGGTGGAAGCAACACATAAATGCCATTTGAACAGACCAAATGAAGTGGGCAGACCCAAAGCATCTCTGTATGTACATATACAAACATTTTTATTATAAAAACAGAAGGCTTGAGAGACAGCTAAAGTTGTATTTTGGGGAAGACCCGATCAAATGAGAAAGTGGAAAAGCCTTTGTCCATTTTTGGAAGGAGAAAACCTAGTATCACACAATTTGTTAACAATTTTTCTCAGATCTAGTATACAAACAAGCAACAGGGTTGGAGACAACCACTAGAAAACCAAATACCCTAACTGTAGATTACAAAAAAGAACCAATGTATACAATTTTCAATTTTAATTTATTTAATTGCATTCCGTCAAAAGACCTTCGTGTACAAATGCTAAAAACTGCTAGAATTTTAGGAACTGAAATAAGTTAGTATCAAGGGGCATGGTGAAGAATGAAAATTGTGAAACAGAAGATGAGAAAAAGGGTAAAGTATTGTACTTGATAGTAAAGGTGATTGAGCTTATGGTAGCAAATGCTTTTCCCATATCAAGACAGTTAGGTGCCATAAGGACATCACAGTGCCATGCTCATCAAAAAGATCAAGTAAGTTTCCTAAAATACACTTACCATATCTCCTATGTACAATGCCCCTCTGTAACTGCCGAATATGTTTTAGAAATGCTTCCTTCATAAATTGTAAGGTCCACATTCAACACCAAAATCATCCATTTACTTGAATATAAAGTTTTGCCTGCTCTCACCTTAGACAAAAGATTCATAAGAGCTCTCTTCATTGTTAAGGGTTTAATCCCTAAAAGCAAAACACTATTAAATACTGAGCACACTTTAGGAACAAGGGGCACTTTAAATTTTGATTAAAATTCTCTTCTTTGATTTCTTAACTGCCTCTTGTACAGCCTATTCTGAAACCAGTGTAGTCAAGGATAATTTATCTTTAAGTAAACTGTTTTACTAAAACTCTGTCACGAGGACGACTTGCCTACCTCGGAGGTGCTTCCTGACTGCACCGGACGGGGTGTTTCAGCTAACGTTTCTCCATTCTCACCCCGTCCGCAGGCTCCCTTGGACGTTTCATGGGGTTCACCGGCCTTGCCTTCACTGACTCCACCGTTCTGCCTGCCTCCCGTGACGGTGGGGGTGTGTTCCACGGCAGACTCTACTGGGGGCCAATCGGCTGAGCGGACGTCAGCCGCATCCGCCCAATCAGAAGTGCAGGGGGCGTTTAAGGAAGCAGCGTCCCCGTTCACCTGCGCGGAATCCCGAGGAAGCCAGCCGGTCCACGAGGAGAACGCCACGGACGGAGAAGAAGGAGAAAACACCGAAGAACCGCTGCTCGACGCACTGGAGCTGAGACCCGACAAGCCAGGAGGCCACCGGTACCACGAGCCGCCCTGCCACACTTCCAGGGGAGAAGTGTGGCTCCGCAAGGTACGGGGCCGATTCCAGGGGTTATTTAAAGCACAGGGTGGGACGGAGTAGTTCGAGGGTGGTCACTGTGTTCCGCGCTCCCTTCACATCGACCGCTGGTTAGGTGGGGCTGCTATCCCGGTGTTCCCTCACTCCCCTACCCACCTCCCCTTTGAGTATCTCGGTCCCAGCCCTAACACGGCTATTTCTTTTCTTTCTTTGAGCCTGAAGCTGTGAACCACTAGGCGTGACCCGAGGACGCCCTGCAGCCCTGAAGCCGGAATAAGGAGCACACGCCCGGACCTGACCTGGGGGACCTTCATAGACACTTATTGTTGACCTCGTTGTTTTTGACCATCCTCAGTTAATAAACACCCTAACTCTGACTATCGGTTTCAGCGTACTTCGCTTATCCCCCCCTAAACCCCCACAAGTGGTGCCGTGACTCGGATCCCTCAAGGAACCGCCCCATCCGATACAGAATGGAAAACCTCCTGACCCAAATGGAGGCGGACCGTACTACGTTCTCCCAAGCCATATAGAGCCAATCGGAGAACATTATGAAGTTGGCAGAAGGGCAGACCCAGTTGATGACTGTAATAAGCCAAGGGAGAGCAACTGCCCCACCTCCAGGCACGGTAGTTCCCCTACAAAAGTTCACAACAGGAGAGGATCCCCTTGCATTCTTTTTGAATTTCGAGAGGGCCGCAAGAGCTAGTTCCTGGCCGGGGGATAGGTGGCCTTTCTATTTAGCACCGTTGTTAACAGGGGAGGCACAGGCAGCGTACCAAACAGTGAATCGAGATGGTACCATCGCTTATGCAGTTGTGAAACAGTATATCCTAGACAGGTTGGGTATCGACGAAGAAACCTATCGACTAAGATTCCGCCAGGAAAAAGGGACACCCGGGGATCTACCAAAGACATTGTTTTTCAAATTAAAGGAATCCTCTGACCTGTGGTTGAAACCCCAGGAAGGGAACATTGACGCCGTCATGAATAAGATCTATCTTGAACAATTCATCGACGCCCTTCCCTACGGCACGCAGAGGTGGCTTAAACAACATGCGGGTCTAACGCTGGAACACGCCATAGAAATGGCGACTTGTTATTCGCGGGCTCAGGGTAAACCCTACATGAGAGAACCTGAGAAACCAACCAAAATCACACCACCTCTCAAAATAGAAAGAAAAATCCAAAAACCAGTAGTGGAACCCCCACGGCTCCGTTTCTCACGCCCTGAGCTGCCAAACTCAGGACCTCAGTGTTATGACTGCGGAGAGTGGGGTCATATCGCCCGATTCTGTAGGAAAAAGAAAGACAGAGAAGAGGAACCCATGGACGTGAGCTACGCCCCCAGGTCCATCTTGTATGCCCAAGAAACTGGATCCACCTTCTATGTACGGGTTTCTCTGAATGGAACTTTTATCAGGGCCTTGTTAGATTCAGGTTGCAAGCACTCTGTTATCAAGGAGGAGTATGTAGAACCAACCTCTCTTATCCCTGGGAAACAAGTCAGCATTCGCTGTGTTCATGGGGACGTTAAGGAATATCCCGTAGCCCGAGTCAGGTTACATACACCCTCAGGGAAAGCAATGGAAGTCACCGTAGGGGTTATGTCTCGCCTACCAGAACCCATTATCATAGGGACGGATAACCCCTCTTTCAATGACCTGTTGTTAGACACTCTCCAACATTTGTCTCCCCCTCAGGAAGCCTTGTTAGCAGCAGAACCCTGGGCCAGGGACACACACTTTAGAACAGCCCAATTGAATGACGCCAGTCTCACTAATGCATGGCAGATCGCACGTGGTACACAGGATCCGGCCACCACACGGTACCCTACGTTCATTGAGAAAAACGGCCTGCTATATCGGCTCGCCAAAGCAGATGCTGAGCCCCAGCTGCTGGTCCCAAACGATTTCCGTGACCAAATATTGTTCTTCGGACATGCGCATTTGTTAGCTGGTCACTCTGGAGTGGAAAAAACAGGGCAGGCCATTTTGCGACACTTCTTCTGGCCAGGTATTTACGCCCAAGTCAAAAAATATTGCCAAGAGTGTAAAATATGTCAGAAGCGGAACCCGTACGTTCCTCCCCCGGCCCCATTGGTGCCCATGCCTATCATTGGGGTTCCCTTTGACCGTATAGGTATGGACCTCATCGGTCCCTTACCAAAGTCATCCCGAGGGCATCTATACGCTCTTGTGTTGGTTGATTACGCCACGCGTTATCCCGAGGCGTTTCCCCTTAAGACCGCTACCTCAGCAGCAATAGCCCAGAGACTGGTGGAGGTGTTCTCTCGCATGGGATTTCCAAGAGAAATCGTCACCGATCAGGGTACTCCGTTTGTTTCCCGTTTAATGCAACAGGTATGTGCCCAGTTGAACATTAAGCACATCAAAACGTCCGTATACCATCCCCAGACAGATGGATTGGTTGAGCGCTACAACGGCTCCCTTAAGTTGACCTTAAAAAAACTCCTTTCAGGTGACGGCAAAAACTGGGATCAGTTACTGCCTCTTGCTCTCTTTGTCCTGCGTAGTCAAAAGCAATCTAGTCTCGGTACTTCTCCCTTCGAGCTTCTGTTTGGCAGAACCCCTCGAACTCTACTCGAGATCACAAAAGACAGCTGGGAAGCTGAGGGAGCCCAAGAAGCCGAGGCCCTGTTAGATTATACTCGGCAATTACAAAGCAGGTTACATAAACTCAGAACGCTTGCCCATGATCATTTGGCCATCGCCCAAACCAAGCAGAAAACCCTTTATGACAGAGGTACGAAAGTAAGGGTGTTGGAAGTAGACGATTGGGTTCTGATCTTATTGCCCTCCTCCACCCATAAGATGAAGAAGGAGTGGCAGGGTCCCTTCAAAATCCTGAGGAAAATAGGACGCACGACATACCTAGTACAATTGGGACGTAAAACTAAAATGTACCACATCAATCTTTTAAAGAAGTGGTTAGGGAAACCCCCACAGACAGTAAACATAGCGTCTCCTGTGTCTGAGGCGAGTCATACAGTCAGTGAAGCCCCTGTCAATCCCGACTTATCTCCTGACCAACAGAAAGACGTTGGGTCCTTACTCCTTTCCTATTCCGAAGTGTTCTCGGACCAGCCAGGGCGCACTCATTTGGCCAAACACTACATACCCACGCCTCCAAACACAGTTGTAAAACAAAAACCCTACAGGATTCCAGAAGCAAGACGCGCAGCATTCCAAGCAGAGGTACAGAGCATGTTAAAATCCGGGATCATAGTACCCTCCCACAGTGATTGGTGCTCGCCAGTGGTATTGGTACCGAAACCGGATGGGAGCATCCGTTTTTGCATCGATTTCAGGGCCGTCAATAGGGTTTCCAAACAAGACGCTTATCCCTTACCTAGAGTGGACGAACTCCTAGAACGCCTTGGTGAGGCTCGTTATATCACTACTATAGACCTCACCAAGGGTTATTGGCAGATACCCCTCGCACCCGGGGACATGGAAAAGACAGCCTTCTCCACTCCTTCCGGTCATTACCACTTCACAGTACTCCCCTTTGGGTTACACGGGGCGCCTGCGACATTCCAGAGGGCAATGGACACTCTGTTGTCCCCTCACTTGCAGTACGCCTCCGCTTACCTAGACGATATCGTAGTGTTTAGCAAGACATGGGAAGAACATATGCTACATCTAGAGAAGATATTGTCTAGTCTAAAAAAAGCCAATCTGCACATCAATGCAAAGAAGTCCCGCTTTGCTTTCCATCAAGTCAAATATCTGGGTTATCTCCTAGGCGAGGGACAGATCAAACCCCAGACCGAAAAACTTGATGCAATCCAAGCCTTGCCCTATCCTTCCACAAAAAAAGAACTTAGAGCCTTCTTGGGGTTGGTGGGTTACTATCGCCGATTTATTGCTCAGTTCGCTAATCTGGCCGGTCCGCTCACTGATCTCCTTGGTAAACACGTCAAGTCTTCTAAACTCCCTCCCCCCTCGGTCATCCACACTTCCGCGTTCCAGGCCTTGAAAGATGCTCTCACTTCTTCACCTGTACTTGTTTCCCCTGATTTCCTCAAACCGTTCGTCCTCCAGACGGACGCTTCTGGGGTGGGCATAGGGGCTGTCCTTTCTCAGGTGGATGATCAGGGTATGGAGAGACCCGTTCTTTTCATCAGCAGGAAACTGTTTCCTAGAGAGCAGGCTTACTCCACTATCGAGAAGGAGTGCTTGGCCGTCCGTTGGGGCGTAGAAAAACTAAGGTATTACCTCGAAGGACGTCCGTTTGTGCTATATACGGACCATGCTCCTTTGACCTGGCTGCAGCGTAACCGGGGTACCAATGACCGTATCTTGCGTTGGTTCTTGGCTTTGCAGCCGTACCAGATTGAGGTCCGTCACCGGAAGGGTTCTCTGCAGGGGAACGTTGACTTCCTTTCTCGTTTTCCTCTTTCCCCCGATCGGGTCAATCTTGGGGGTGGGATGTGTCACGAGGACGACTTGCCTACCTCGGAGGTGCTTCCTGACTGCACCGGACGGGGTGTTTCAGCTAACGTTTCTCCATTCTCACCCCGTCCGCAGGCTCCCTTGGACGTTTCATGGGGTTCACCGGCCTTGCCTTCACTGACTCCACCGTTCTGCCTGCCTCCCGTGACGGTGGGGGTGTGTTCCACGGCAGACTCTACTGGGGGCCAATCGGCTGAGCGGACGTCAGCCGCATCCGCCCAATCAGAAGTGCAGGGGGCGTTTAAGGAAGCAGCGTCCCCGTTCACCTGCGCGGAATCCCGAGGAAGCCAGCCGGTCCACGAGGAGAACGCCACGGACGGAGAAGAAGGAGAAAACACCGAAGAACCGCTGCTCGACGCACTGGAGCTGAGACCCGACAAGCCAGGAGGCCACCGGTACCACGAGCCGCCCTGCCACACTTCCAGGGGAGAAGTGTGGCTCCGCAAGGTACGGGGCCGATTCCAGGGGTTATTTAAAGCACAGGGTGGGACGGAGTAGTTCGAGGGTGGTCACTGTGTTCCGCGCTCCCTTCACATCGACCGCTGGTTAGGTGGGGCTGCTATCCCGGTGTTCCCTCACTCCCCTACCCACCTCCCCTTTGAGTATCTCGGTCCCAGCCCTAACACGGCTATTTCTTTTCTTTCTTTGAGCCTGAAGCTGTGAACCACTAGGCGTGACCCGAGGACGCCCTGCAGCCCTGAAGCCGGAATAAGGAGCACACGCCCGGACCTGACCTGGGGGACCTTCATAGACACTTATTGTTGACCTCGTTGTTTTTGACCATCCTCAGTTAATAAACACCCTAACTCTGACTATCGGTTTCAGCGTACTTCGCTTATCCCCCCCTAAACCCCCACAAACTCATCAAACCTATTCTGTTAATTGTTACTCTCCTTTTCATGCAATTTCTAGGAAACCCCAGAAAACTTTATTAAATTCCTTATTTTCAATACTAGCATGCTTCGGCATATTCTTACTGCATGAGTATTGGTATTTTTCATGAAATTTAAAGGTGCAACAAAAAGATTCTCTTTGAAAATGCTACATAGATGACAGTTTGAATTTGGAAACGTAGTCAACCTGAGTTAATGGAATTCTATGAGGGGTAAATAATAGAAACAAAATGATTGCGTTTATCTTTTCTTGCAGCAGATTTCTTGAACATTCTAATAGCACCAAGTGATAATAAAAAATGACATGATTTTCTTTACTGGTCCTAAAAATTGAAAAACGTATCTTCACTTTCAGAGGATGAAAATCAACGTGACAATGATGAGTTCAATAGCTTTTAGACTTCAATGGATCAGGTTTTCAACAAATCAGAGATATGATGTGTAATTATGTTTCATTGATATTTTAGGTTAATTGAATATTACATCCAAAACTGGTAGGTTTTCCCTGTATGGTCACGGAGGACGTTCATGTTTCCCTTCATTGGAACAATGATAATGTGATTGTTGCAAAAAGCAAATGGTTTTCATTTCCAATTTTCTCCCTTAACAGTAGGACATGTTAAAATATATTAATTAAAAGCCCTGAAACGCATAGATCGGAAACTGACCTATTCCTATGATAATACAATAATATCAAGAAAACAAAGAAGTATCAAAACACTTTTGTTAGACATGTCGTAGACACTTTTATGGCACCAAATAAAAAAAGAAATATTTACTGAGGGTTTTTACTAACTATTGTTTGACACTTTTGCTTCCAGCGGCCCTGAGTGGCAAGTGTGAATTTCCCAACGACTTTAGTACAGTTCATCAGCTAAGGACTAAAGGTCACCACAAGCAATGTAAATAAACTTGAAGAATTAATATTGATAACTTTGGAATAAGGTTGGACTGATGTTAGGAAAATCTGAACTATGATGTAATGATCATGTCCAGTCTCTGGCTGCTGTATATCAAATGATGCTTCAATATTATCTACACTGGACTCTTGCACTGAGCTTGAACCGTGCACATCAGTTGTAATGCAAGTGTTAGCGACAGCTAAGAGTAGCCCCGTGGACAGTAAACAGTGGTGCTCCATTGCAATGAAGTCTGGAAACTTATCATGGACAGTTCCTATTGGCCAATAGTGTGTGTTCATCTGGAGGAATCATTTAATACATTATTTTCCTTAGACCACACAGTTATTTCCAAACCAGAAGAGACAGGAAGCCAGAAAAGCAATTGTGCCAGATTTTCTCGTTAAGCTGCTAAAAACGTGTGTCTGGCATCTGTAACTTATTGACAAGCTGAAGCTCTATGTATAATGTGGCGTCACCTGGGCAGGTAGAGAGCAAACTGCTAGTATTTCTAATGCACAGTGCTCAGTGTGTCTGGGACACCTTTCAGGTCAATACCAAAACCTTCAGATATATTTTCTGTGATTGTGTCTTAGTTAAAAATTCTGTGGCCGTGTCTTAGTTAAAAGCAATGATAAATAATGTTGATAATAATGTGCCTCCCAACTGGAAGAATGCGGTTGTCAAGGCTCTGTTGAAAAAGCCCCATCTGAACCCGGACGACATGGCCAACTACAGACCCATATCGCTCCTTCCATGTATCAGCAAGATGGCTGAGAAATTGGTGAATGGGCAATTATCCCAATTCCTTGAGGCAAACAAACTTCTACGTCAATCCCAAACTGGATTCCGGCCCGGCCATGGCACGGACACTGCCCTCCTCTCCGTTATCGAGGAGGCCAGGTGTATCCTGGATTCAGGAGGATCAGTGGCAGTGATCCTCCTGGATCTCAGTGCCGCCTTTGACACGGTGGACCACCGTGTCCTTCTACATCGCCTGGCCAGGGCAGGAATTGTGGGAACTGCACATGCATGGATTGACTCCTTCTTATCCGGACGCTCATTTCAGGTGTGGGACGGCAACTCACGCTCAGACCCACTCCCACTCACAAGTGGTGTCCCCCAGGGGTCTTCGCTTAGTCCCACCCTGTTTAATGTCTACATGGCCCCCCTTGAAGATGTTGTGACCCCTTACGGGATAAAAATAGTAAACTATGCTGACGAAACTCAACTCGTCGTCTCTCTTTCCCACCTGGATAAACACCCAGACAGCCTGCTGAACTGTCTCCAGGATATTCACACCTGGATGTGCAAATCTTCCCTGAAGCTGAACGGTGCTAAAACCGAAATTATGCTCTTGGGCAATAAATGGACCTCCATCCCTCCATCAGTCTGGCCGGACGTTTTTGGTGAAATCCCCACACCAAAAAAAGAAATTAAAACACTAGGAGTATGGCTGGAACCGGACCTCACTATGAAGACTCAGGCAGCCAAAACAGCTGGGACATGCTTCGGCCTCTTGCATTCTATTCGCAAGATCCTCCCTCTCCTTCCCCCCCTATCCAGGAAACTACTGGTTCAGGGGCTCTTCTTAGCCCGGCTTGACTATAGCAACGCCGTTTATCTCGGCGCACCTGAATTCACCTTGGCTAAACTCCAACGCACCCAAAATGCGGCGGCGAGGCTCATTTTGAACCTTCCACCCAGAGCCTCAGCCAGGTCTGCACTTAAGACTCTGCACTGGCTTCCTGTTCGCCAGAGAGTTGAGTTTAAGGCCCTGTGCACCTCCCATAAACTCATCAACGGTGTTGGCCCAGCCGCCCTGAAAAACATGGTCATTCCCTACAAAGCCCCCAGACTCCTTCGCTCTGACGGCGAACACCTGGCCACGGTTCCTAAGTTCAAGAAGGCTCGCACCGGTGGCCGTCGCTTCTCGGTTAAAGCCTCCGCAGGATGGAACTCACTTCCACGCAGCTTGCGTCTGGAACCTTGTCACGCCCTCTTCCGAAAAAAACTAAAAACCTTCCTGTTCCCCAAATAGTTTTCCTTTCTCCCCCTCTCTTGGTCTTCACAGATTTACAGCGCGGGGATGCCTACGGGTCACCAGGCGCTCTACAAATCACAAAAAAAAAAAAAATCAAAATAAAATAACAACAAAATGAGACATTGTGCTGTTTTTTGACATCACAGACATTACAATTACAATTTAAAAATAGTTTGTTTTGTTGTTAGCAACAGGATTTATTATTGCTGTTTGCTTATACCATGACGAGAAGTCTGACAATGCACAATGTATTGTCTTATGAGAGAAGTTAAGATATTTTTTACAAGAAAATCAGTTAGTGTCAACTTGGGGACATATTTCTGAGCCGGTTTGCGTCTCAAACCGCAAGCCATGTTTTTTAAGCCACCAAAGCCACTTTGCGTGGCTCCTAAAATATGGAGTAACACAACACAGCGCAAATCGCTGCGTTGCATTACCCTGCCCTGGGTAGGCATTAAATGGGTGGTGCGTGAGTGTTCCCATGGTTTTTGGCGCATTCACAGATTTACAAGACCTTGTAAACCTGGGAATGCGCCCAAAAAATATGTCGTCCCAGGGGAGGTGATGGAGCAAGGTTTCACACGTAAAGTGACTTGCTCGTACTCAACCCTCTCGAAAATAATATTAATGTACTAACTAACATGTTTTGTCTTATTAATATTGCATTACACGACATATTAGGTATCTAGGGGAAGCTTGCCAATGTGCTTTTACTAACTGTAATCCGCTTGCACTAAAATGACTGCTGCTACATGGGATTCTCTACTGCACATGTGCCTGTCATGCTTACGTGACATGCTTGGTGGGAAAACTTTGGCTTCTGCGCAATAGAACTAAGATGGCTGTTATGTGTCCTAACGTGCAAGAAGCTTGCATCGCTGCTTTGCTAAGCTGTTTGTTTTTGCTTAACATTTAACGCAATAGTTAAAATAAAATAATGGGAATAGAGTAGAAAGTGGTATACAGTGCATGAACTTATTCTGTGTCTCTAAAACTGTTTATTTTCTATTTTTTACATGTAACGAATTATGGACCTAAAATGCTTTGCCGAACTCCATCTTTGGAGAAACTGCGCCTGTGCAACAAAAGTCCTGAAGCCACCGAAGCTGCAGCCTTGAACTCAAGCCAATCAGACATGGATGGCAGAGAAGAATGAACTCCTTGCCTTGTTAGAGGAAGCTGAATTGAACAATGTTGTTTATGATTATTGTTACATTTCACTACCGGGCGGAATAAAAGTACATGGGTAGCTAAAGTTATGGGAGGGAATAATTTGAATACATGATTGACAAGTTGCTTCAGAGGAAAATGGTGTGATGGCTATTCCTCGTTCGTTGTCCGATAAAATTGTGGGATTCACACATTTGTAACATTTGGGGGTGGTACATTGACCTGAAAAACAGTATAACTAGGGTAGGCTTAGCTAGTTAGATTGTCCGACTTGTCCGAATAGCTGACCTGTCACTGACCCTACGCACTCAATATGTGATCGGGAGCAGAGTTGTTTGTGGAGCACTCTGTCAGAAGATTCGATAACCTAATCGGGGTTCTAGGGAGGAGATCGATGACTCAATCGGGGTTCGACTGTTAGCTACAGAGAGGGTTTGCAACGCTGGCATTTGAACTTTAGCTTTGGTGCTGGTCTTAGCCTGTGGTGGTACTGTCCTGATCCAATTTGGTCCGTAACCTGTTCTGTTTCTGGCTTGCACCTGTTCTTTCCTGCTGGCACCTATACTTTGGGATTCTTATTCTTTGACTCAGCTTGTGACGAGGGTTGGTCACCACATCATTATAGGTGTCAAGCCAATCCATGTCGTCCCTTACCTTGTCCTTGGTTGAAGCCCTCTTGGATGACGCAGATGATTTCGCAGAGACGCAAGGGACCAACTTCCCAAATCACTAACTAAAACTTACTGGTTCTAATTGTTAACAGCAAGGTTTAAACTAGGAATTAGGGAGGAAGGCCGGTACTGGACGTTGAAGTGTGGAATTTTGTTCTTGCTGTCGACCTGCGAAGCAACAAGCACAAAAGACTTTAATATTCAAATCAAAAAGGACTTCTCCTACCTATTCTGTGGCCTTTTTGCTATTCTAACCTACTTTTTCGGAACCTAAGTCAGTCTGGGTGTTCTGATGTTCCCCTACCTGCGATCAGTATTGTGTTGGCATTCGTCCAGTATTTCTTTCTAGGTTGAGATGATGAAGTCGTCAGACGTCCTCTAGGATAGGTGGTCAGCTTGTAGGTGGTCAGCTTGTATTATCAGGTTGTAGTATACTAAAAAATAAAAGGAAGGATTACTTTCAATTCTTTAAAAGTCTCTTCGCAAAGCTATCCTAACTATTCCTATCACTTACTTGAAATTAACTTCTTGCTTCTTTGTCTTGGGGTTCTTGTATTTTCCTCTAGTTCGATTAAAGATAAGCATAGACCAAAAAGAACACAATATCCTAATGTCTTTCTTCAATCACCTTACTTTAGGCTCAAAAACTAAAATTCACAATCTAAAATATTTCACAGCGTAGTACATACATCATACATGTATCTAGTAAACAAAAGTTCCATAACCAACTTCAATCAGAAATGTCCAAAGTCTCTTCCTTGCATTTTCTTCTGCTAGTGTAGAGTTCCAAAAATTACTGTTGACCTTTCTTGCGAAGGGCGCCTTTAAATATTAAAAGTACTTAGCTTGCTGATACCTTGTCTTTCAGGATTCTTGTCCTCGGTGTAATAGAAGAACCGCTTTGAAGATCGGCTGAATTGGAGTCCAGCCAGAACCGAAATGCCATCAGGTAAGTTTCGCCACCAGACGCGACCTTCACTGGAGGAAGTCAGAAGGCAAAGCGTTTTCTAGAAGACTGGGTGCGGTTTAAGTACTGGACCGCACCCAGCCGCTCCCTGTTACGCACTAGAACGTGCTTGAAGACAAAGTCTTCAATCTCTTTCGGAAGCGCACCAAAATGTGCGTGCGAGGGATGCGGGGAGAAAATAACAAAACCTTCAAGGTACTAGATCTCAGTTTTACTCAGCGCCAAGTCCAAACCTCTGACATACAATAAGATCAGACCACAAAACCTGCACAAGGCACAGAAAAAGCATGATTGATAATGACACAAAATGTTATAAGGCATGAAAACACTAAAGTATTAAACACACCCAATCACACTGACTATGAAGCGTGCGGGGAGCACGGGACAGGGGTGGGTTTCAATAAGGGGAATACTACATGTGCCTAGAGGGCATGTGTATTACATGATGGGGTATGCTGAATCATGACAGTACTCCCTCCTCAAGATCCCCCCAAGAACAGTGGAAATGGGTTTTGGTTTATCAGGATGCCTTAAATGAAAGAATCGGAACAATCTAGGAGCATTTTTAAGATGTTCTAAAGGTTCCCATGATCTTTCCTCAGGGCCATAACCTTTCCAATCGATGAGGTAAAATAGCCTTCCTCTAACTCTTTTAGAATCTAAGATTGATTTAACTTCAAACTCAGGGTGACCTTCATTTATGATGGAAGGCGGAGATTTAGAAATACGAGTTTGGGGATGGAAAGGTTTGATCAGAGAGACATGGAAAACAGGGTGTATCAAATACTTGCGAGGAAGAATCAATTTTACACAAACCGGGTTAATTACTTTTGCAATAGAAAAGGGGCCAATAAACTTTGGATTAAATTTCCTGTTTCCCTTTAATTTCTAATTTTTTGTACTCAACCATACTTTATCCCCAGCTTCATACTGAGGTTGCTCAGTTCGATGTTTATCCTTGGCTTCCTTTTGGGATTCTTTTGCTTTGGCCAAATTGAATTTAGCTTCTTCCTGAATGGTAAATACCTTGGATACATAGTCAGAAACTGCAGGTACGGACTCATCGTTGTTAGAACTTTCGGGAATACTTTTTGGATGAAATCCGAAATTACAAAAGAATGGGGACATTTTAATGGAAGAATGTTCGGAGTTATTGTAGGCGAATTCTAAAGGGCTTAAAAGATCGGACCATTCTTCGGAAACATCAGGCAACATACAACGAAGATATTGTTCTACAGTTTGATTAGTTCGTTCAGTTAAACCATCTGTTTGGGGATGATAACTAGAAGATAAACGAACTTCCATATGTAACAAAGAACTCAGCTTTTGCCAAACTTTAGAAATAAATTGGGAACCCCTATCTGAAATTACTACCGAAGGAATTCCGTGTAATCTTATCACATGGGTCATGATTAAATGAGCAAGTTCCAAAGCAGTAGGAAGCTTTTTTAAAGGAATAAAATGGGCCATTCGGGTGAACTGATCTACAACTGTTAAAATAGTATTGAATCCCTTCTTGGTTTCAGGTAGTTCGACAATAAAATCCAACGATATAGTATGCCAGGGTTGAGGTGGAATTGGCAGAGGCATTAACAACCCACTAGGAGCTTGATGAGAAGTTTTGTGTTGAATACAAATGCTGCAAGTTTCTACAAATTGCTGGATGTCTTTGAACATAAAAGGCCACCAAAAGTTCCTCTTAATAAGTTCCATAGTTTTCAAAATGCTAGGGTGAGCCGACAACATAGTATCATGGTGAAGATGAATAATGGATTTTCGAATCTTCTCATTAGTAACAAAAATTAAATCATGAACCATCATGAAACCATATTTCTCATATAGAAAAGGATGATCTTTTTTCCATAACTCAACATCCTTTTCTCTCAAAGCTTCCTTGATGTCATCAATGATGTCACCAACAGATAAACTTCCCTGAAAACAAGAAGTTGGGATCACAGGATGAATAATTTCAGGTTGATCTGGGCCCTTATCTCCAATTCTAGACAAAGCATCCGCTTTTAGGTTCTCTTTTCCAGGATGATAAGTTATTACAAAATTGTAGTCATTGAAGAACATAGACCAACGTAATTGTCTAGCAGATAGAGCTTTTACGGATCTTAAAGCTTGAAGATTTCTGTGGTCTGTATAAATAGTTACTGGATGACGAGCCCCTAACAGGTAGTGACGCCATTCTTCAAACACAGCTTTTATTGCTAATAATTCCTTATCAGCAATCGCATAATTTTGTTCTGCTTCTGACAATTTTCTTGAAAAGTAAGCTATAGGGTGCATTTGGCCGGTATCAGAATTTCGTTGTGAAAGAATTCCACCCAATGCAAATTGATATGCATCTGCTTCTACTATAAAGGGTTGACTGGGGTCTGGATGGCATAAAATTGGAGCCATAGTAAACCTCTTCTTTAAGTCCTGGAAGGCTTTGTCAGCAGCTGGAGACCATAAATATTTTACTCCTTTTCTCAATAACTTGGTAATGTGTGTTATAATCTGAGAAAAGTTCTGAATAAATCTGCGGTAGAAATTTGCAAACCCAAGGAAACTTTGAATTTGTTTCACAGAAATGGGGCTTGGCCAAGTTGTTACAGCTTCTACCTTTTTTGGGTCCATTTCTATTCCATTTGGACTGATAATATAGCCCAGAAAGTCCACCTTAGAGACATGAAACAGACTTTTTTCCAATTTCACAAAGAGTGAGTTCGAAAGCAGTTTTTGAAGAATGGCGCGAACCTGTTGTACATGTTCTTCCTCAGAATCTGAATAGATGAGAATATCATCTATGTAGACTACACAACAGATGTCTATGAACTCATGTAAAACCTCATTAATAAAAAACTGGAAGGCGGCAGGAGCGTTACATAGACCAAATGGCATAACTTGGTATTCGAAGAGACCAAACTTTGTGCGGAACGCTGTCTTCCATTCGTCTCCTTTTCTTACCCTAACTAAATGGTAAGCTCCTCGTAAGTCCAGTTTAGTATAAATCTTAGCCTTCTTAATTTGGTCCAAAAGTGTTGGAATCAAAGGTAGGGGGTACCGATTCTTAATGGTTACATTGTTTAAGGCTCTATAATCAATGCACGTGCGCAATTCCCCTCCCTTCTTTGGAATAAAGAAAAGAGCTGATGAAACAGGAGATTTAGAGTGTCTAATGAATCCGTTAGCTAGGTACTCATCTAAGTATTCTCTCAGATGGACATTTTCAGCCTCAGTAAGAGCATATATCCGACTGCAGGGTAAGGTTGCTCCAAGCATTAAATCAATCCTACAGTCAAAATCTCTATGTGGTGGAAGAGTGTTGGCTTTCTTTTTGTCAAATACTTCAGTTAAATCATTATATACCGATGGTACCCCATCCAAAATCAGTATATTTGGCGATTCTATTCCAAAGTCAAAACCTTGAATCACATCCTTAGATCTTTTTATAAGGAAGCAATGATCTGTACAAGTAGAAGATTTGAAAGTAATAGACTTAGTTACCCAATCTATGAATGGGTTATGTTTTACTAACCAAGGTATTCCTAGTATCATTTTAAATTGAGGAGCATCAATAATGTCAAATTGTATCCTTTCTCTATGTATAGGAGAACAATCCATTTCCAATAATTCAGTCTGTCTATTCACTGGACCTGAAGTCAATTCCTTGCCATCCACAGCTCTGACGGTTTCTGGGTGGTCCTTAAACAAAGACTTAAAACCTAACTGGAGGAAGAAATGAGAGTCAATAAAATTTCCTGTAGCTCCAGAATCTATAATGGCTTCTACCTTTCTAGTGTGAGATTCTGGAAGCAGACCTCGAAGTTCTACTAGAATGGAAAAGTGTCTACAACCGATGGGAGGAAGAGTTGAGGCCAAACTAGAGAATAAACCCGATAAACTGACCTCTCCCTTTACCGAGTTTTCTAGTTTTCCGACTTTTCTTGAGTGATAGCTAAGTCAGATGATTTGGTCTTAAATTTATTTGGTCGTGTGGGGCATTCCTTTACAAAGTGTCCTGACTTTCCACAATAAAGGCACTGATTTAATCGTCGTCTCTTTTCCTTTTCCTCCTTAGATAAAGGACCATGGATAGAACCTATTTGCATAGGTTCCACAGTATCAGATTTAGAACTCGTTTCCCGGTTAGGTACTGATCTTTCCTTAAAGAAAACTAACTTATGCTCAGACTTCCCTCTTTCTCCCTTTCTCTCTGAAATACGATGATTCAACTTAACCACTAAGTCGATGAAAGCACTTATCTCTTCTGGAGGCTCTAAAATTTGAGTTATCATATCCTTTAATTCGTCCCTTAATCCCCTGTAGAAGATAGAGACTCTTTTGTCGTTAGGCCAATCTGCTTCTAAAACCAAACGGTTAAAGGTAGATATGTAATGTAATAAATCAGATGATCCTTGCTTTAATCCTAAAAGCTCATTGTCTGCTGACTGAACAAAAAGATGTTTTGCAAACATCTTCTTTAAAGCTCTCTCAAAGTCTGTAAAGTTATACAAAATCCGATCATTATTTTCCACTAAGGGGACTGACCAAAGAGCTGCGTCTCCACCCATGTAGGATAACATAAACGCAACTCTGGAGGAATCATCTGGAAAAGCTGAAGTTTTGGCTATAAAGTGCAAGTGACATTGTTGTAAGAACACTGAGAATTTGTTACTATCCCCATAAAATCTTTCAGGTGGGGCTAGAGGGGTAGGAACCGGAGTTACAACTTGGATTTGTGTTTGAGAACCTGAGCTGGAGGATGAACCCTGAAAAGTGGCTGGTTTCAAAACTGACTTCTGTTGTACAGGGTCTTGAAGAGAGGACAGATCTCTACGTAAAGCTGCGTTATCCTGTCTAATTGCGTCTAAAACTGTGGCCAAATCCTGCAGGGTGATTTGATCCATTGCGTCTGGGCGAAATTATCAACGTGGGCTTTGCCTTCTGTCAAGCCAATCCACGTCGTCCCTTACCTTGTCCTTGGTTGAAGCCCTCTTGGATGACGCAGATGATTTCGCAGAGACGCAAGGGACCAACTTCCCAAATCACTAACTAAAACTTACTGGTTCTAATTGTTAACAGCAAGGTTTAAACTAGGAATTAGGGAGGAAGGCCGGTACTGGACGTTGAAGTGTGGAATTTTGTTCTTGCTGTCGACCTGCGAAGCAACAAGCACAAAAGACTTTAATATTCAAATCAAAAAGGACTTCTCCTACCTATTCTGTGGCCTTTTTGCTATTCTAACCTACTTTTTCGGAACCTAAGTCAGTCTGGGTGTTCTGATGTTCCCCTACCTGCGATCAGTATTGTGTTGGCATTCGTCCAGTATTTCTTTCTAGTTTGAGATGATGAAGTCGTCAGACGTCCTCTAGGATAGGTGGCCAGCTTGTAGGTGGTCAGCTTGTATTATCAGGTTGTAGTATACTAAAAAATAAAAGGAAGGATTACTTTCAATTCTTTAAAAGTCTCTTCGCAAAGCTATCCTAACTATTCCTATCACTTACTTGAAATTAACTTCTTGCTTCTTTGTCTTGGGGTTCTTGTATTTTCCTCTAGTTCGATTAAAGATAAGCATAGACCAAAAAGAACACAATATCCTAATGTCTTTCTTCAATCACCTTACTTTAGGCTCAAAAACTAAAATTCACAATCTAAAATATTTCACAGCGTAGTACATACATCATACATGTATCTAGTAAACAAAAGTTCCATAACCAACTTAAATCAGAAATGTCCAAAGTCTCTTCCTTGCATTTTCTTCTGCTAGTGTAGAGTTCCAAAAATTACTGTTGACCTTTCTTGCGAAGGGCGCCTTTAAATATTAAAAGTACTTAGCTTGCTGATACTTTGTCTTTCAGGATTCTTGTCCTCGGTGTAATAGAAGAACCGCTTTGAAGATCGGCTGAATTGGAGTCCAGCCGGAACCGAAATGCCATCAGGTAAGTTCCGCCACCAGACGCGACCTTCACTGGAGGAAGTCAGAAGGCAAAGCGTTTTCTAGAAGACTGGGTGGGGTTTAAGTACTGGACCGCACCCAGCCGCTCCCTGTTACGCACTAGAACGTGCGTGAAGACGAAGTCTTCAATCTCTTTCGGAAGCGCACCAAAATGTGCGTGCGAGGGATGCGGGGAGAAAATAACAAAACCTTCAAGGTACTAGATCTCAGTCTTACTCAGCGCCAAGTCCAAACCTCTGACATACAATAAGATCAGACCACAAAACCTGCACAAGGCACAGAAAAAGCATGATTGATAATGACACAAAATGTTATAAGGCATGAAAACACTAAAGTATTAAACACACCCAATCACACTGACTATGAAGCGTGCGGGGAGCACGGGACAGGGGCGGGTTTCAATAAGGGGAATACTACATGTGCCTAGAGGGCATGTGTATTACATGATGGGGTATGCTGAATCATGACAATAGGTAACTATAAAGTGTGGGTTTGTCATTGTACTGTTTTCCTTTTCTTTACCCACCCTCTGTTTAAATACTTAACAACATTTTCTCTCCAAATCATTTACAATGTTTATGTTTAAATCTGCATTAGTCTAAATAAGAAGTTAATTTGAGTTCATGTTTTATAACTTTTTCAAAGATTTACTCAGATAAAGAATTTAAACTTTTTCCGAGTTTGTGGTTATTTATGGAATGCTAAATGTTATTATGTTATTATGGTGGAGAAGTGTGGCTCAATGGTTAGAGCAGCAGACCCTGATGCAGAGGTCTGGCCCGGGACCAGGGTTCAAATCCTGCCTTGGCTGGTCTCGGCGGATCTTGGGCTCATAATTCCTCGGACCTGATTTCTCGCCTCGGTTCCTACTCTAAGCATGGGTCCCACGCTGCAACTCTGGGCAATAGCTTGCTTAGTCTCCACAACGGCCCCCTACAGCGCTAGGAATGCCTGGTTGCACCCTGAGGATGCCCAGGAGAGGACATTTTACGGGGAAAAACCAGGAAGGGTTCCCTAGCGGTATGAGTACAGCGCCAGGACACTCAGGAGTATCAGTGCGCTTTACAAGTACGGCTACATTTACATTTACATTATTGCTACCTATTCTCTCTTTAACTCCCTTGATCCTTTAGGACTATAGGTATCGGTGACTTGGATTGGTAAGATAAATGGTATAAAATCCAAATGGTAAAAACCCCAATTGATTGTGTGTAGGTTTACCTGTTTCATATATACATAAATATATGGGCCCAGGTGAGTATGTTGAGCAGATGAGCCCGTGCTCTATCAGAGGCATAACAAGGAAAGATATCTTTATTTCTCCTCGTCTTTTCCTCTTTCTATGTGTGCTGCATTGGGCAGCACATATAAAAAGAGGAAAAAACCTCTTAGGATTGTTTTTCTGAAGGCAGATGCCCCTTTCTGCACAAAAACAATCCTGCCTACAACACAGTCACTGCGCTGGCACTAGGCTGCCAAAATGGCACCAATGCAAGGGAAAGGGACAGGAATGTGCCATATTGGTTAAGTATGGCACATTCTTGCCCTTTCCCTCTGACGCAGGGCATTGCAGCAAGGTGGCTTGCTACCCTGCGCCACTAGAGTCATAAATATGGCCTTTGGTGTTTCTTACTTTGAAAGGTCGATTTGATAGAGAGTGAGAGAAGATTTTTGGAAGAAAACACTGCTGTTCCTTATGGCTGGATCACAAAATATTTTTGAATGGCGTTTTTTTATTTTCTTGATGGTAAGTTAAGGCACTGCAAGCTCCAGAAGTCATTTATCACCCTTTTCTGAAAACAGGATTCAAGAACATTTATGCACGGTCACTGTGCTGAATTTTGTATTGTGTGTTGCAGTGCTTTGTGCTGCATTATAGCAATGTAATTTTGTTGGTTTGTACCATGATTGCTGTGTGGTGTTCTATTTTTACTGTTTTGTTGTAGCCTTTTATGTTTTATTTGTGTTCTTATGTTCAGTGGCAGCTGGCACAGGTAACGCTGTGGGGTGGCGCAGTGGGGCAGGGCTGAGAGCGCAAATTAAGTGCTTTTATTTATTTATTTATTTACTCTCCACTTTCCCGTTGTATGTCAGACTCCACTACCCCCCACCCAGCCCGCCCCGCCCCTCCTCGCTGCCTACACCGTTACCTGTGTGAGCCCCCACTGCTTATGTTGCTTTGCGTAAGTTATTTTGTTATGTTGCTTACTTTAGATATGCCAGTAAATTCTCCTACTTTTCCATCTGAAAGAAACCTGTGCCTTTAAAGTTATAATGAAAAGCAACCATTTACCACTATCTAAGGTGGTAAAATAACGCGCTACATTTCTTCAACTATTTAAAACACCAGTCAACGCAAAACTATGGCAGAGACAATGTCTTAAATTAGAGCTCCCAGTGCTCACTTTAAGTGATGCCGCTCCTTGTCCTCTTGGTTATATTTACACTGCTGGTGTGTATGGCACGTACACACCAACGCTCTGGTGTAGAAGCTCATTTGAATTTCACTAGAGGCGGGTGCACAATCAGATACATTTTTACATTGTTTTCCTGTCTATAGATGCTATTCTAGCCTTCAGTATTCCTGTTCCAACTCATGTCAAATTCGACACATGTTCTTTCTAGTGGTGAAGTACATGGTACATTGCTGATCCACCCAGAAGACTGTAATTGATGCTTCGTCAATAAGTTTGATTGATCTGTCACTGCATTTACTGGGCCACAGGGTGTTATCTTGTGTTCAAGACAGGCCTTGATTTATCTGGCATACATGTTTTTAGGAGGGCTTTACTGATTTTGATGATTTATGCTACTCCTACCACCATCTCGCTTGAGTCATTCCTCAATGTACTTCATCCTGAATTGGTTTTTCCAGCATAGAGTTCAGCATTTAATTCTGTTTTGTTTTTACTACGTTTTATATAGCGCAAACTTAACCCGAAGGTATCAGAGCGCTTTACACGAGCAAAAGTTGCGTTACATGAGGACACATTAATTTTTTTTCTTAGGCATGGGGAGATTGAGTGATTTGCCCAGAATCACAGGATGTTGCGCACCCTTCCTGAGACTCGAACCTGGTTCCCCAGATTTTAGGTCGACCGCCCTAGCCGTTAGGCCAACTCCTCTACCCACACAGCAGTGAAGTAGTGCCCATGCCAGTGTTTGCCCTTTTGTGTGGGTGTACTCCCCCATACCTGTAGATTTTTCCCTGATTTCATAATTTTGTTATTGTGTGAGCGGTGTGAACACCCAGCTTTTCAGAGTGTTGTATTCTTGTTCCCTGTGACCTGTTTGACTTTCTCCTTCTCTGTAAATGATGTTGTGAGAAGATTGGACAGGGATGGTGCGATGCTCCTAGGGTGGGGACCAGAAGAGTGTCCGCTCTGCTCTTTGCGGACGACACTGATTTCTAAATCGTTACAAGGTCTGCAGAAATCTGTAGATCTTAATATTTTCTGTTTGGAGTGAGGACTAGAACTAAATAGTGTGACAACTAAATTAATGGTCTTTAACCCTGCTAGAGCTAAAATAAAATCTAATTGTAAATTTTCTGTTGGTACAGCCTCAATAGAGCAGGTATCCAATTTTGATTACCATGGGCTAAGGTTGACACCCAGCCTAGATTGGGCCTTGCAGGTCCAAAAAGCTGACTGTATATTAATACATTATTCACTGCAACTGCTAAAGTATACAACACTTTCTCTAAGAAAGGCACCCCAGCGATTGAGAGTTATAATATTAAGGCTCCTGGGGCAGCTCTTCACGATCCAGAGATTTGGGCTACACAAACAGTAGCATCCTTTCTCACTCCGAGAATAGATTCTTTAACACCTTAGGAGCTTCGTAAATAAACCTCCCCAGTGCTGCGCTGTCCATTATCCAGTGCTGAACTGGACGTCCAGCGGTCACACGCAGCACTGGGGAGGTAGTGCCCGTGACGACCGTTGGCCGACGGCAGCACTTAAGGTGTTAAGCAGCTATTTACGCTCCCAAAGAGCACACTGCTAGTCCTATTGTATCTAGATCTGGCACTCAAGAAAATTCCCTGTAAAGTCGAACTTTTACTTTTATTTTGTTGGCACAGGATATATAGACCTCAGCCACCTTGGAGACTTATAGAGACTCCTGCACAGCTATACTAGCCCCACCAGGCACCCAGCGGAGTCCTTGGCTCTTGAATATCAGGTCCTTGCTTAGAAAGTTGGATCTGGGAAGCTTCTGGGATGTACCAGAGGCCCTCACACCCAGATCCAAAATGTCAATTAAATAGGTCTATCAGCAGATAAGTTACAGACAGGAGTAGAGATACTCTGACCTTGGATTCTCTGGAGTTTAAACTGTCTCTTTTAAGAATATGATCGACAAAATCACCACTACTCAGGCTAGGAAACTGATTTTACAATTTAGATATCAAACCCTACTCATTATGTCCTTCTGTGCTAAGTGGGCAGAGTAGTGAGTGCCCGGCATGCATGGGGCCTCTTGACGATTTGTCCACTTTTTATTTTTTTATCCAGCGTACCATGTTCAGAGGAGAAGATGGCTATTTCCCTTGTGCAGATGTCTGGTGTTAGGAGTTACCTGGTTGTTACCAGGATCCTAAGATCTGAAACCTTTAGGCTGGTGGTGTTTACGGTTGCAAGATACCTCCGGGCAGCCTGGATATGGCAGACTAAGTGCATCCATGCTAAAGAACCTAGAACATGGCAGGAGAACCACAAAGGGGGGCTAGGAGGTCTTCAGTTGTGGAAGGCCAAATATGTCGTAGCCGAGGAGAAGATTTTTGTGGGTAGGCATGTGAAATGTATTTAATAATTCTAAATGCTCCTCTGAAGGAATGTTCTGAACAGTAGAATGTTATCTTTTTTAACTAAACGAATTATGTATTGTTTACAATCGTTTTTAGGTACCTCTTTTATGTATAAGTTGTCTCAAACACTGTTTTTATCGCAAAATCTTATATGAATATCTATCTTATTTATTTCACATGAGAGATTAGATATACTACACTATGCACTTTATTCCTTTGTGATGGCCAGTGTATTTGAGTCTCCTCCTACGGGTACTATTTCAGTATGCTGGATGGCATAACGGACCCATCAGGAGCCATCTAGGGCTTTTTCTTGAGGTTTTTGCTTTTCTGGCACCTTGTTTTAGTATGTAGTTATTCGATTGAGGGCACTCCATTGGATTTATCAAGCTATGTGTGCTAAAGGATGCAATTTGAAGTTAAATCAATTTCCTCGCAGTGCATTGAGTCCTCTAATTTTTCATGTTTCATTAAACTTCTGTATTTGTTCAAATTTGTGTGCTTTTATGGTTCTTCAAGCCGAAATAATGTTGGTTTTGTCAGGGTAGAAGATAAATCTATACTACTATTATAAAGAGAGAACACAAACCTTTGAGCCAGGTAAACTCGAAAAGTACACCACCAATCAAAACACCCAAGATATCTTTGAAAACCTCAGGGCAAGCAGAAGGACATAGGCTATTAAAAATAAAAAATATACGTTGTTTAAAAAATGTCGAAATAAAAATAAAGTAGTCCTTTGCAAGTAGCGCCGGCCGCGACGTCTGCGTGATGACATCATTTGCGTTTGCGCTCCCTGGCAACACTTCCGGAAATGTTGCCGAAGATCGCGACCTGCTGGGAGGACTGCCGCGGCCCTGCTTGCTGCTGGGCGAAGTGTCGGCCTGTGCGGGCGGGGCGCCTGGAGAGTGGCGGCCTGTGCTGGCGGGGCGCCTGGAGCGGGACCGGCAGCTGAGGTAAGGATCAGGCTCTCCGGGACACGGGCGGGGGCCGGGTCGGGGCGGGAGGGGGCGGGAGGGGGCCGGGGGCGGGAGTGCACGTAAGCCTCAAATCTGCCCCCAGCCCCTTTCTGCCCCAGGCAACGCTGGGGCGGGCTGGTAGTACCTTATAAACAGGACTTTTGTAAAGTGCTGTGTGGAAACAGAATGCGATTCTAAACAAACATTGCTCATGCTTAGTGTTTTAGCTGTTATACAGTGAACATATTTTCTCAATGCTCCAATAAGCTGTAGGAAAACAGGGAGCAGCAGTCAAAGCTTCCAGTGCACAGACAATAAATATGAACACTACAAGAAGTGTACAAACACACACTCACTGGAAACACATTCACACATATCACAGAGAAGGCAGGCAATCGCAAGTCAGAGAGGCAGATCTCACTGGGGGGCATATTTATCAAACTTTCACGCAGCACAGAAAGCCACCTTGCTGCACTGCATGAAAGGGAAAGGGAAGGACTGTGTCGTATTCAACATTACATGGAGCATTCCTTTCTTGCACTGGCGCCTTTTTGGCTGCATAGCGCCAAGGCAGGCACCCTAGCGCCATGGTAACAATTCTTAGAGGCATTTTCCTCTTTCTTAGAAAGAGGAAACAATGAGGAGAAATAAAGATATTTCCCCTCGCTGCACCTCCCTTGGGGAGGCATAGCATTTTTGCACTCTCCCAAGTTTACCAGTTTTGGTTAATCTGGAAATGCCCCAAAATCCATGGGTAAATGTGTGGGAACACCCACGCTCCACCCACGGAATGCCTCCATGGGGCCGAGTAATGCAACTCAGTGACTTTCGCTGCATTGCTCCAGATTTATCAAGCCATGTAGGGCCACGTAAGGTGGCTTGATAAATCTTTCTTTGGTGTTGTGTAGCGCTTAAGCCCCCCCTTGCATGGCGCAAGGGCAATGTAACACATTGATAAATATGCCCCTGGGTTTCCAGACACTCTGGGCAGCAAGAAACACTGACAACTGAAGGAACCATGCGGGGGAGACTAACGTGGTGAAAGCACTATAACCCGAGCACTAGGCACATCCAGATAATGTGGAACAATGGCTTGTGGCTTCCCAACTGTACTCTAATACCTCATCCCTCCCAAACACTCACCCCAAGAACAAAAGCCAGGGAGACCGAGTGGAAAAATGGAGAAGTGTGGCTCACTGGTTAGAAGCGGCAGACCCTGAAGCAGAGATCAGGCCCAGGACCAGGGTTCAATTCCCGACGCAGCAGAGTCTTGGGCTCAATGTCCGTGGACTCGATAATTCTCACCTCCGCACCTACTCTAATCATGGGTCCCACGCTGCAACTCTGGGCAATAGCTTGCTTAATCTCCACAACGGCCCCAACAATGCTGGGATGCCTGGCTTCACCTTGGGGGTGCCCAGAAGGGGCATCTCACAGGGAGAGCCAGGAAGGGTTCCACAGCGTTATACAGCGCCGGCACGCCCCGTTGCTGGGGCAGCTGTACGCTTTACAAGTATACTACATTTACATTTTACATGGCAGAGAGAGCCACCAATGCACCCACGCTTCTCCCCGCAACCCATATGATACCCCCTACAACAGCGATACCGCTTGCCATCTATAAATCACTCTTCCTGGGTACCCCAGGGACTATTGTAGGCACACCAGGGGAATGTGAGACATCAGGCATGGACAGTCTTAAGGGAATCAGTAGGGCACGACGGAGGTGCCTAGACAATGGATAGGCAGGAGAGAAAAGTGACAGGAAGGAGTGATCTGCGTAGTGCGGGGAGAGGGGGTGTGTGCAGAGGTTGGTGAGAAGTGACTGTCAAAGGGAAGAAGGTGAAGCAGGAGCAATAGTAAGATATGGTAGAAGATGCCATTCAAGCAGCAGGATGCATGGACAATAAAGGAGCAGGAGAGAAGGACTGGTTCAGAGAAGAAAAGAGGGTAGAGTGAAAGACAGTCACCCATAATGCATACTGCTTAACACCCGCTCAGTCCACAGACACGCAACTGAACTCTGGGACCTACTCGACACTGCGTCACCGGACATCGCCTTCCTCACAGAAACATGGATGAACACATCCTCAGCACCCGACATCGCCATAGCCATACCGGACTCCTACAAGATTATCCGCAAAGACCGCACCATTCAGACAGGAGGAGGCATCGCCATCATCCATAGGAACACCATCAAAATCACGACTAGCTCCGACGACAACCTTACAACCGCCGAACATCTCCACTTTCAGATCCATACCGACCCCAGGACCACACTCAGAGGCACCCTCATTTACAGGCCCCCAGGCACCCGCACTCAATTCAGCGATGACTTCACAGAATTCATCACCCCACATGCCCTCACCTCCGAGAACTACATTCTGCTAGGAGACCTCAATTACCACCTTGATAACAAACACGACAGCAACACCACCACCCTTCTGGAGAACCTGAACAACCTCGGACTCAAACAACTTGTTAATACCCCCACCCATATAGCCGGACACACGCTCGACCCTATCTTCACCTCCAGCAAGCACATCTCCTTCGACCGCACCACAGCTCTCCATTAGACGGACCACAGCTGCGTACACTTCAGCTACAAAACCACCCTGACCCACAACCACCCACAACCCATTCCTCGGAGAAACTGGAACAAAATCACCTCTGACCAACTCCTCGCCTCACTCAACCAAAACCCTCCCACCCTCTCATTGGACCCTAACCAAGCGGCCACCAATCTCAAGCAATGGATCACCCACAGTGCTGACGAATTAGCTCCCCTGAAAAAGCACCAGATCAAATCAGCAAGCAAAAAGGCTCCCTGGTTCAATGATGACCTAAAAAAATCCAAGAAGCTATGCCGCACCCTGGAGAAAACATGGAGAAAAAACCCAACCAGTGACAACATGGCCCCCCTCAGTGCAGCCACCCGCAAACACCATCAACTGATTCGATCAGCCAAGAAATCAGCATTGAAGGATCGTCTCGACAACAACTCTCACAATAACAAGGAACTTTTCAACATCGTCAAAGAATTCACCAACCCCACCGCAGCTTCCAACGACATCACTCCCTCCCAAGTCCTATGCGATACGTTATCCTCCTTCTTCTACAACAAAATTGCCGACATCCACAACAGCTTCGAGAATACCCCCAGCGACCAACACTCCCCAGCCCCCTCAGATCCTACTCCACCAACTAACATCCTTTGCGCCTGGAACCCAATCACCACTGAAGACACCATCCGCCTAATGAACTCAATCCACTCTGGCTCGCCAACAGACCCCTGCCCCCACCACATCTTCAACAAAGCCGACGCCATCATCGCACCCCATCTCCGTGATGTCATCAACTGCTCGTTCAACTCTGCCACCTTCCCAGATAGCTGGAAACATGCCGAACTCAGCGCTCTTCTGAAGAAACCCACAGCAGACCCCTCTGAACTTAAAAACTACAGACCCATATCCCTCCTCCCTTTCCTGGCCAAAGTCATTGAGAAAGCCGTCAACAGCCTTCCTCGAATCCAACAACTCCCTCGACCCCTCTCAGTCCGAATTTCGGGCCAAACACAGCACCGAAACCGCCCTCATTGCAGCAACAGACGACATTCGAAATCTTCTGGACAACGGAGAAACAGTGGCCCTCATTCTACTCGACCTCTCAGCCGCCTTCGACACAGTCTGCCACAGCACCCTCATACAACGCCTCAGCAACATCGGTATTCAAGGCAAAGCCTTGGACTGGATCACCTCGTTCCTAGCAGGGAGAACTCAGAGAGTCCGACTTCCCCCTTTCGACTCAGAGGCCACTGAAGTCATCTGTGGAGTCCCACAAGGATCCTCACTCAGTCCCACCCTCTTCAACGTCTACATGAGCCCACTCGCATCCATCGCGCGTCAACATAACCTTAACATCATCTCCTACGCTGATGACACCCAGCTGATCCTTTCCCTCACCAATGACCCCAACACCGCCAAAACTAATCTGCACGAAGGCATGAAAGAAGTAGCCGAATGGATGAAACACAGCCGCCTAAAACTCAACTCAGACAAAACGGAGGTGCTCATCCTAGGATCCTCCCCATCTGCCTGGGACGACTCCTGGTGGCCTTCCGCCCTGGGCACAGCACCCACACCCACAGACCATGCACGCAACCTTGGCTTCATCCTAGACTCCTCTCTCTCGATGTCCAGACAAGTCAACGCAGTCTCATCCTCGTGCTTCAACGTACTTCGCATTCTCAAAAAGATCTTCCGCTGGATCCCCCTCGAGACAAGAAAGACCGTCACCCACGCACTGGTCACAAGTCAACTGGATTATGGTAATACATTATACGCAGGAATCACAGCAAAATCACAGAAAAAACTCCAACGCATCCAAAACGCATCAGCGAGACTCATATTAGACGTCCCTCGCCAAGATCACATCACCGGACACCTAAAAGACCTCCACTGGCTTCCCGTCAACAAAAGAATTACGTTCCGTCTTCTCACCCACGCACACAAGGCCCTCTACAATCTAGGACCCGAATGCCTCAGCTCTCGACTGTCCTTTTACAAGCCCACCCGCCAACTAAGATCGTCCAATCAAGCCCTCGCCGCAGTCCCGCGCATCAGAAAATCCACCATGGGTGGAAGATCCTTCTCCTTCCTGGCTGCCAAGACCTGGAACTCACTCCCCACTCACCTCCGCCTTACTCAAAACCACTTCTCCTTCAGAAAAGAACTTAAAACCTGGCTATACGACAAATAATGAACCCCTTCCCCAAGCGCCTTGAGACCCTCTGGGTGAGCAGCGCGCTATACAAATGCCCGAACTTGAACTTGAACTATACTCATCCCTTTGGCAGCAAAAGAAAACAAGTCTGTGTGGTCTGCATCTCTGCTACCACAGTGGGACATGAGAGTAGATGTGTGATGCCAGAGCACCACTTCAATGCAGCAAAGCCAGGTGTGACTCTGCTGCTGATGAGCACCGTTGCCTGTCACATCCTCCATGTCGAGCAAGATTCAAGAAATGTGTGTGTAAAAGAGAGATGTCTTGGAGACCAACAAGTAGAAAATCAATAACACGTCACAAAGGACAAACAGGGCAACACACTAGATCATTTTGGCGCCAAAATCTTCGTTTTGTCTTTATCTCCGTATCAAACACGAATCCAACATGGCTGCATGGAATAATTCATTTCCAGTAAAGGATAAAGTTGTATGTGAAACTATTGGATCACCCTACTTATGGCAAAGCCAACGTTGAACACCCTTTTAGGGGAGAGGATGTGGCCTAATGGCTAGAGCGATCAACCTCAAATCTGAGGAACCGGTTTAGAGTCTCAGCAACGATTCTCAACATCCTGTGATTCTGGGCAAATCACCTAATCTCCCTGTACCTAACAAAAATGAATGTGTCAGTCTGTAACGAAACATGTACTCATGTAAAGTGCTCTGATACCTGATACCTTCGAGTCAAGTTTGCGCTGTATAAAACTGCGGGGAAAAATAACCGGGATAAGTGGTCTTGGAAGAATATACACCAATAGATACCCATGTGCATGTGTAAAAACCTAGAATATTGCATGGTCTTGATAGATTTTTGGCAAAATTAGTTTATTATTTGCACCTAGATTGCTGGCTGGCTGATTCCACATCTCGTTTTAGTATTTTTTCTGTTTTCTAATAAAAGGCTGTGTGTGAATGATTGTTTAATTCTCAGATCTGCAATGTAAAGATACAGGATGAATGAAGAGGACCTACTCTTCTTGGGATATGAGCTTAGCGTTTTACACCCAGCCACATCTCTTCTGAGATATAGTCTGCTTTCTATTCAAAGGCAATAAATCATATTTTTAATAAACCGGCAGTTTTTCTTAGGGCTCATGTATTGGTTATTAGTCACAGATGGAAATGAATTATTTTCTTCTTTATTTTGAAGTGTTATGGTTACGGAGTGCTGAATGTGTTCTTTAGGATATCGTCTCAGAAGAGTGCGCCTTTAATATTGTCTGACTAACAAAATGCACCCTAAATATCGTGTACAACAATGAGCAAATTATAGCAAATCTATAATTGATAGGCCACAATATTTATGCCAACCATTATGTTTGCTATTACTGTCCTGACAGACAACCATTACTTAGTCAATTCATGTATCACATTTACTTTATTGACATTAATTATGTTGAGTATTTGATTAAAAACTTTCGTTTTTTTAATATAAATAAATAAGCAAACCTTTTAAAACTGTCAGAAAAGGGCGACTTGACCAGCATGTTTAAAGGCATCTATAACCAAACAAGGGAAGTCCATGCAAGGTGTCACACAGCGGTCAAAGATGTCTGCACGTACTTTTTTTTTGTGGAGTTTTATATAGCGCAAACTAGACCCGGAGGTATCAGTGCACTTGTTATGTTACACACTGACACATTCATTTTTGTTAGGCACGGGGAGATTAAGTGAATTGTGTAGAGTCAAAGAATGTTGAGTGCCAAGACTCGAACCCAGGGCCATATTATCAAGAAAGGATGATACATTATCGCCGCTTTTATCGGCAGGAAACTGCCGCTAAAGCGGCGATATTGGGCTTGATAATATGCCAATGTGAATTCCCATAGAAGCCCAGGTTAACACCAGAACCTGGGCTTCTATGGGATTTCACAAGGGCATATTATCAAGCCCATTATCGCCCCTTTAGCGGCAGTTTCCTGCCAATAAAAGCGGCGATAATTTATCGCCCTTTCTTGATAATATGGCACCCAGTTTCTCAACTCAGAGATCGACCGCCCTAGCCATTAGGCCACATCGTCTCCCCTCCCTTGTCTTAAATACTTATTGAAAATGTTTGAACTTTTGAAATGTGCCCTTCCCATCGTGGGTGACACATTGTTTGAGGGTTGCAAATGTCCTGCATTAACCAAGTGTGCCACAAATGTCTTTTTAATTCGATTAAGAGATGCTCTCTACCTTAATCTATCATGTGCCATATCAGGCAACATAAGTGTTTTATTACTTTTGTATCCGAGATCTCCCTTCACTCAGGCTGCTGTGATTATATGTTTTTTGTCAAGTAGGTCATTGATGCTGCAAATCAATGTCGGTCCAGCAACAATTTGCAGAGGAGCATCCATTCTGATCCTGTGGAATTTATCCACATGTGGTCGATTACTCCTTCTGTCCCAGTCTATTGACCCCATTACCAGGTTGGCTATGCAGAGTCCCAGATCCTCACCTCAACCACCTATGGGCGGCCTATTACCATATGCAACACTGCATTTAGAAAGATGTCCATCCAAAGAGTTAGGGCTTTTTTTTCTTTACCTAAGGAGTTGGCATCTCTGTCTATATTAGTAAGTCTGTATGACTCCTGTGCCTTTTCTTTGGGCAGGCCCTCTATTGCACCATTCTCAGTTGTCATTCTGGTCTCCACACTGTTTACTCTTTCATTATGTTTATCAAATGGTCTGTCTAGTCTGGAAATAGATTTTTCAATACACTCCAGTGCTGTGGAAGCTGCGGGGCATATTATCAACTACTAGCGATAATTATCGCTATGTTGGCTTAGCGGCAATATTTTTATCGCCGAGCTGCGGCGATTTTTATCGCTTAGGAACCTTGCTATTATCAAGGTTTATCTCCTAAGCGATAAAAATCGGCCGAAATGCATGAATATTGCTGAAAAGTCAGCGATATTCATGCATTACCGAGCTAATGCTCTTAGCCATGTTATCCATCTACCATTGGATAACATGGCTAAGAACTGCTCAGGGGCAGGTGTTAGCTTTTGGAGATATTCGCGCTTAGCGCAAATATTTCCAAAAGTTGGTAATAGGAGATAGCGATGTTAGCGACTGTTTCCAGTCGCTAACATCTTGGCACGCCCACTTTGCATGTCATTAGTGATAAATTTCACTGACATGCAAAGCGGGGCCCAAGATGGTCGCTATCTCCTACTAGCTGTCGCTAACTGGTGTTAGCGACAGCTAGGTAATAGGGAGATCATTTTATCTCCGCTTTCTTGGCTTTTAAAGCCAAAAAAGCGGAGATAAACCCCCTTGATAATATGCCCCTCGGACCCTATTTGATGATGCAGTGTGAACAGCAGATACATCTCTAGGCTTGGACTTATTCTTTGTGCCCTGAGGCTGGGAAAAAAGTGCTTCAGCACCTTTTCTTCTCACCTTACTCTTCGCTGTCACAATCTTCGAGATGTATTTGATGGGGGTCTGTTGTAAATATATTATGTTGCTTTATGTATTGCATCTCTATGGTCCTATGTCTCTATGTACTTTCTCTGTTCTAGAGTTAGCATGTTCACTCTGTACATTCTATGTTCTGCTGTGGGTCAGTTTGAAGACTGGTCAGCAGGCGTTGGGTTATACTTTGCTGTGCTCCTGATTAAATCTCCTGTTCAAGCTGCTTAAGTCTGGAGTTATTATCTACTACATTTTTGGCAACTATGGCCTGCTGTCCAGCAACCCAAAGAGCAGTTTTATCGGATTCACGCTGATTTAAACGCTTGTTTCGTTACAGCAGAGTTACCCAACAACAACGAACCCAGCAATCTCCTTCCTCGTATTTATGGTAAGGAGTGAAGTATCGGCGGGTGTTCCGGTCTAATTGGGACCTACAGAATTTAAATTAGAAAGGAAAGTGCACTGCAACCGCTAACCTGTGAGTAGAGAGCACGCGCTCCTTGGCAACGCTGTGGAGTTCTTTCTACTTCCTTAAGGATCCATTTCTGAGCCCGGATGGTGAATCGCGCTAGGCGGAAGTGACGTTTCACGCTGTTTACAATGTGCTTTTCTAGCCTTGTTTTCATCCGGCGGCCATTTTCAGTGTTTAGTGAAACACAGTTCGATTCTCCTCACCGTTTATTCTCCGACTTTCAACATTTTTCTCGTTATTGAACATCTTTATTAGAGTGCGGCGCATGAGGTAATCCTCTACTACTATCATATTTTGTTTATCTCTTTTGCATGACAAACTTTGACTTAAAAACGTTTTATTTCATTGGATTCTCTAGAGAACAAGAAGATATTTGTTTTTGTTTTTGTCAGCCTGTCAAAATAAATTTTTATAAAGAATAAACAAAGTATGGCACAACAGATTAATGTTACTCTTCCACCTCCATTTTTAAGTGAGCCTGGAAATCCTCCTATTTCCTGGGAGGATTGGTTGATTATATTTGATAATTATTTGGAGGCACTTGATGGCCATGATGGCCATGAATTCTCTGCTAAGAGGAAAAAGGCAATCTTTTTAAGTACTTTGGGCAAAGAGGGACAAAGAATTTTTTGATTTTTACCGATTGCTTTGCAAGCTATGCTCGATGAGTACAAGGAAGTGATTTCAAGGCTTGAAGTTAGATTTGCGAAAGAGGATAATCTTGTCATGAATCGCTATAAATTCTATACTCAGAAACAAAAATTGGAAGAGTCAATTGATGATTTTGTTGCACGTTTAAGACAGCTTTCCATTAAATGCAAATTTTGGGGCATTAGTGATAAACGTATTCGCGACCAGTTGATTGTGCAATGCAACAATCGCAAGATTCATGAGAGATGGCGGGCAGCGAAAAATCCTACATTAAAAGCAGCAATAGAACTTGCTAAAGTGATTGAAGAATCTGAAAAATGTATAAAAGTAATTGAAAATTCCAAGAAAAAGAGCATGGAAAAGGACATTTCTGAGGTTTCTGAAAAGGTCTGTGACTGTGATGTTGAACATAGCAATAACTCAGTGGCTGTAGTTAAAAACAAATTTAGAACCAATGTTAAGAGAAATTTCTCCACTAATAAGTTTTGTACGAGGTGTGGAAGCAACTCACATACGTCAGAAGCAAGATTTTGTTTTGCGGCTAATAAGGAGTATCTCAAGAGTGGTCGCCTTGGTCACTTCAAAAAAAATGTGCAAGACAAAGAATAAACAAAAGTTTGCTGTAGTGGAGGATTACACAGACAATTATTCGTCTGTGAGAAACAAACTTTTAGTTGTTAATGATATTGATGTTGTCAATGTTTATGATAAAAGACAGAATAGACCTAAAGCTGTTTTTGAAATAGATGGGCGTGAAGTTTCACTCATGCTGGACACTGGCTCACGTTATGCAATTATTCCTAAGTCCACTTTCAAGGTGTTGTGGGGTAACAAGTCTTTACTAAAGAGCGATATTTCTCCAAAGGGGTTCCAAGGGGAGACCATAAACATTGTGGGGTACTTTGAGTCAGACATACTCTTTAAAAATAGATCTACCTATGGTAAGGTTTATATGTCATTTGATGGTCCTCCGATTTTGGGGTGGGTCCATCAATATGACTTATACATCATCATTAATCCTAGAGCACCTGACCAGGGTATGGTGCTAGAGGATGACACTATTGAGTCTATTCTGAATGAATTTTGTTCTGTTTTCAAAAATGAACTGGGTGAATTGAAAGGTTATTCTCACCTACTTAAAGTAAAAGACAATTGTTTACCTGTCCAGCATAAACTGAGAGCTATTAGACATGAAGTGAAAACTTTGTTAGAGGAGATGTTACAGAGTGGAGTCATAGAACTGGTGGAAGGATCTTCATGGGTTTCTCTGGTCGTGATTTCTAAAAAATCTGATAGAAAGTTGAGATTCTGCGTTGATCTCAGGTCTTTGAACAAATGTGTCATCGCTGACACGTTTACTTTACCCAACATAGGTGAATTGGTTTCCACTCTTGATGGTGCTAGATTTTTCTCAAAGCTGGATCTCAAGAGTGCGTACCATCAAATAAGTTTACATGACACTTGCAAACTTTTCACTGCTTTTATTACCACTGAAGGGATTTTTCAATTTACACGTCTTCCTTTTGGCCTAATTTCAGTGGCCAGTGTGTTCCAACGCATGGTTTCTGAAATTTTTAAAAGTGGTATACTTCCAAGATGATATTCTTGTCTTTGGTAACTCTGTTTCTGACCATAATCATGCGTTAAGCGAGGTTCTGCGTAGAATTTGGGATGCAAGTTTTACGCTGCGTAAGGAAAAATGTGCATTCATTGTGGAACAGATTGAGTACTTGGGTCATGAGATCTCAGCCCCTGGAATTAAGCCTAAAAAGTACCTCTTATTAGCTATACGTTCAGCTCTAGGTCCTATGGATAAGGACCAACTTAGGTCATTCATGGGGCTAATAGAGTATTACTCTAAATTTGTCAAAAATTTCTCAGAGTAGACAACTTGTTTAAGGGCTCTTCTCAAGAAAGGCTGTAAGTTTGTTTGGTGTTCAGAACAGGATTCTACTTTCAATCAATTTAAAAATGATATTTGTGAGGCCAATGTTCTGGCAGCCTTTGATACCAAACGTACCTCTATGCTCATGGTTGATGCAAGTGCAACTGGTTTGGGTGCAATGCTCCTACAGAAATATGGTTCAGAGGAACGTCCTATTGCCTTTGCTTCAAGAACACTGTCTGTGTCTGAGCAGAATTACAGTGTGATAGAGAAAGAGGCATTGGCAGCTGTGTGGGGTGCACACTATTTTCGCACTTATCTGTGGGGGATTAATTTTATTCTCAAGACAGATCATAAGCCTTTAATTCGCATCCTATCCCCGGGTGGTGCAATCAGGGGTTCACCTAGATTGGCAAGATTAGCAGCAAAGCTGCAGGATTTTCATTTTGAGACACAGCATGTCCAAGGTTGGCGGAATTTTCAAGCCGATTGTTTTTCCAGACTTTCTATCAATACTGAGGAGGAGGTTTCACAGATTGATTTCATGGATGAAAGTGTAGCTTGGCTTCAAGATGTTGTTTCCATTGGTGAGGGTTCTTTTTCGCAAGATGAATGGCTTAAAGCCATGCAAAATGATCATGTTTTGAAGGAGGTTATAGGCATGATTAAACAAGGTTCTAGGAGGGAGAGTTATCTTCAGGTTGCTGTTCGTCCTCATGTTAAGGTCTTGGATGAACTATCTACTTGTAGTGATAATATGTTGTTGCGTAATGACAAGATTGTTCCTCCTTCAGGTCTTAGGAACAAGCTTATCTCTATTGCCCACGAGGCACATCTAGGCCAAACGTTAACACAACAAAGATTGAAAGCAAACTTTTGGTGGCCGGGGATGGATTCTCAGGTTTCTCTTTGGGTTAAATGTTGTCTTACATGTAAGGAAGGTGAAAAAAGGTTGAAAGTTGCTGTTGGTTCAACCATGGGTAAGATTTATTCTCCTGATATTCCATGGCATACTATTTGTTGGATTTTATTGGGCCAATGGATGAACTTGATTTGCATCAGCGGTTTGCAATAGTGTGTGTTGATGTTGCAAATGGTTGGTTGTTGAGTTTGTAAAGGATATTACTACAGATACTACCATCAATTTTCTCAAGTTACTTTTCCAAGGGGAAGGTTATCCTAGTGTCATTGTTACGGATAATGGTACACAGTTGGTTTCACACCGTATGCGTTCCTTTCTTTCACATTGCAGTGTGTCTCATCATCGTACCTCTCTTTACAACCCACAGGGTAATGGTCTTTGTGAGAGGATTAATAGACTTGTAAAAGGCACTATCCAATTGGCATTGTCTAAAGGGGGAAATGTTTTGGAGCTTGTTCAAGAAATTATCTCTGCCTATCGCACTACTGTTCATTGTGGAAGGAGCAAATCTCCTTTTGAGGTAATGCGTGGCAGAGTTCCTGGGACAAAGTTGGTTCCCTTTTGGGCGAAGGATCTTGTTACTAAAAACTTTTCGTGGGATATGTTGACATAAAAGCAACTTCTAAGATTTCAAGGGGGGATTTTGTGAAGGTTAAACCAGGTAGAGTTTCTAAGGGTTTAACCAAGTTCAGAGGTCCTTACTGTGTTAAAGAAGTGTTTCCTCATTATGTTCTTTCTAATGGGGAAAAATGGAACATGAGGAGGGTTGCTCTATATCAAAGGAATGGTTCATTTGTTGCTGAAACTTCTTTGAAAGATTCGGCTCTTGTTTCACATGATAATAAGACTAGTGGTTATATGTTTTCATCTCCAGAAGATTGTGTTCCATTTTCTTCCCCTTCTGACAGGAATGGTGATGGGGGTGGTGATGTCTCTGATTCTGGTTTTACAAGTTCTCAAAGCTCCATCATTGAGACTGTCAGTTCCAAAGTTCCAAAGTATCGTAAACCACCTGCTTACTTAAATGACTATGTCTGTAATTAATGTTTTATTTGGGGGGTTTTGCAAAGGGAGGAGGTGTGTTGTAAATATATTATGTTGCTTTATGTATTGCATCTCTATGATCCCATGTCTCTATGTACTTTCTCTGTTCTAGAGTTAGCATGTTCACTCTGTACATTCTATGTTCTGCTGTGGGTCAGTTTGAAGACTGGTCAGCAGGCGTTGGGTTATACTTTGCTGTGCTCCTGATTAAATCTCCTGTTCAAGCTGCTTAAGTCTGGAGTCATTATCTACTACAGTGTCCCACACACCAATATGTTTGACCACTCTTTACTCCCTCTTCCTTGTTTGATGTGAACGCTCCACTTGATCCAAATAGTGTATTCGCTCTTGGCTCCCTGAGTCAGGTGACCCTATACACTTCAAGTAGTCCTTTGAGACACCTTCTCTCTATGTCTTTCTCCCCCCTCTGGGCCTAAAGTAGCCGAGGATTTGCCACTCCTGTATGCCTTGCCCACACCGTATGGTTCTTCAAGTCCATGCCTTACCAGAAAGGTCTCTTACACCACTTCTTCAATGTTTGATTCCAATGCTGTGCGTCAGCATTTTCCAACCTCTCACGTGTGGGGGTCCCTCAAAAGAGACTGCTGATTCAGGTTAAAATGCATACCCCATGAGCCCCAGGAGTCGGCACTAGTTTATGCATGATTCTCATGCTTATATGTCCACTTTTGAACTCGGTGCTCTTTTGATATTTCACCTTAACAGAGCCACTGAAGGAGCTGCGAAGAATAAAGCCATGTTGGGTGACGGCTGACCGCAACCACCATTTTTGAATATTGTTAATAGGTCTGCATATTTGCAAGCATAATCAATAAATATATGTATTTATTGAAAAGAGGTAAGGAAGAAAGAGCCCCAAGTCTGTGATAAGAGTGGGGTTAGCACTAGGAGTGGCAGATGTGTGTTTTCTGAACATAAAGTGGCAGTAGGAAGCAGTGGAGGCACTGGGGTATGTGGCGGGAGGGGTAATAGAGGGTAGAATTGGCCGAGCCGGCAGAGAGCAGCATGGCGAGGGCTCAGCATAAGATACTTTTTCTTTATCACCTATATCTTCTGTTCTCTACCAACTTACATGTGCCAAAGGGTGACACTGGCATCAGTGCGCAAAACAGACGAGCTAAATCATACAGATCATCCTTAACGAAACCCACTTTTTAAAAGAAAACTGTTGGAAACTCCAAAACATGTGACCAAGCTTGATTCCATTTCATGATCATGAATAACCAAGGCACTAGTGTACATCATGAGCCAATCCTACTCTCTAATCCACCCCATCACGTGCTGCGCTGATGCTTTAGTAGTACAAGTGTACTGTGGAGTAAAATCACACTGGAGCATGTCTGCTCCAAATCCATTTTCCACAATTCCCCTAACTAGACTCAGCCAGGACTTTTAAAACCATTGATCAACAAAGCTTGATTACTGGTGGAGCGATCTCTGGGCTACAGGGCTGACAAGCTCCTCTGGGGCTCCCGTTCTTCTTAGTTGCTGGTGCCCGTGAGGCAGACATTTTGGATTCAACAGAAAGGGATTTCATTCAAGGGCTGCAGGAAGGCGTGGGGCTCCATTTTTAATGAGTCCCTCCACAACTGCTGAAATGCCACACCCAACAACCCTACCTCACCCGCAAAAATCAAAGATAGTGACCACTACCTACATCTCTGAGAAAGTGGGAGCTGATCTTACTTAGAGATAGCACTGCGCATTCTGAGAGGCCTTTGTGGGTTTGTGTAGGCATCCAGACAGACAGGGTATGTCAGCGATTTATAGACAAAAAGAACAAGCATTTACAATGCAACGGTCTCGGCATTGCAAAAGTTAGAGCCCCCACTTCAAACGTGGACATAGCAACGCGACACGTGCTTATTGGTAGGGTGACCAGAATGTTAAAGCCAAAACCCGGGACATTTCACAAAATAGAAGAAGGACTACAATTTTACTTAAAGCAAGCCCACAGAATGGGACAGCGCTCCTCAGCAGTGAATTACAGAACAGGCAGTTAAGACATGCATTCATAAAATGCAATTTTTAAACCCAGTAGCTTGCCTGTTAATTAAATTGCTTTCTTGAAGCAACAACGGTCTATCTCTGCTTGGTAAAACATAAAAAAGCACCACCCGCCGTTTTCAGTCTACCCTCTCTTAAAACCGGGACATGAGCTAAATTCCCTGACATCTGCCGGGACAGCTGGTGGAAAACGGGGACAGTCCTGCAAATCCGGGACGCATGGGCACCCTATTATTGGCCAATATATCTGAAGAATACACACTTTGTAGCATGTGAAAAGCGCACTAGAAGGCTTCCCCGCCCTCGTGTGTCTGCTTTAGGCAAAGGCGAGGACAAGGATAGGTTACACGAGAGGTTGAGACTAAGAGGGAGAGAAACGGAATCATTAGGTGTGTTTACGTGAGAGAGAACCAGAGGGCGGGGGATGGGAGACAATTTAAGAAGGGGCGAAGAGAATACGAGTAGGAGAAAGAGGGGCAAAGTGAAACATAACAGGGACGAAGAGAGGGGGGCATGGGAGAGAATGAGGAAGCCAGCACGGAGGCATAAGCATAACGAGGGACAGCGGGAGAGAAAAGTGAGGAATAGAAAGTGTTACAAAAAAGTGGAAACAAATTAAAGGGGCAAAGAGAGCGAGATAGAGGAGCGGGAGAATGAGTTAGATAGAGACAGAAGAAACAGAGAAGAAAAGAGGTCGCTAAAGAAAAGGATTCAGTGAGAAAACGGGGGGGGCGAGCAGTACGATATAGACAGAACACGAGATAAAGATAGAACAGTGACAGAATGATCGACAGTAAAACAGAAATATACAAAACGGAAGTCATAACTGTGTGAGGGAGACAGAGAGGCGGAGAGAACCATGTAGAGGCACTGACAATTAAATCTAAGGGTAACACAATATTTCATATGGCTACAAAACAAACAACTGTTCTCAACTCCAAGGATAACATTTTTAATCAATGTCTCTTATTAATTATTCCACAGATACAGAGATCAGCGTGGTGACGTGCAAATGCGAAGCGATCTAACACGAAAAACGACATGAACGACCGGGGGTCGTTCCGATAATAATCTGTACTTGCTTGTGTGTGCGCGCGTGTGTGTATGTGAGCGGGGGGGTGGGTGTCTGTATGTATGTGCGTGGGCGCTTGTGTGTGTGTATGCGCATGCGTGTGTGCTTCGCAGGAGACAGCGCCTGGCCGCAGCGCTCGTTCGCGTGCGCGTGTCAGTTTGGAATCGCCTCCAAGGCGATGCGCGCGGCCAGGATTGTCTCCTGGGAAGGAGACACGGCCACAATAAGTTCTCGGCGGAGACGTGCTTCCGCGCGTTTCAGCCGAGCCCTAAAAACAGGAGCACTTTACAAGCGCAAGAAGATGGTACATTTAAAGCATTGACAGAGTGAGGGTAGAGATCCAATGGCTTAAATGCGATAATGTTCTGCGAAAAGTTGCGTGTTCAGGGCCTCATTTATGAAAAGTGATGCATAGCTGGGCAGAAACAGTGCTGCATGATTTTTCAGCGCTTTGAGACCCTCACATGTGAGTAGTTGCTCTATACCAGCGCTGACTGATTGATTGATTCATAGTACCATCCTTATGGCACCATGGATGTGCAGTATTTACAATACATCGCTCCATGGCGCAAGGATTTACAGATACGCCATGAATTCTGACGTATCAGGTGGTGCAAAAATTACACATTGCTGGAGTGTGTGGAAAAACTTACGCAACTCCAGCAATGTGTCATAACCCATGGGCGAGCCCCTTGTTAAAAGACCTCGCGTCAATCATTTGGATTTTGACTCAGTCAAGTCGTAGAAGTGGCAGTAAAAGCTCATAAATTTCACTGCACCACTTCTACAAGGCTTTTTTACGGAGGAACGCCCACCCTGACGTCATTATGCCTAACGCAGGTATAATGTAGCGCAGGCCTTCACAAAGTGACGCATCTGAGTAGATGCGTCACTTTGCAAATAGGGTGCAGTGTGGCGCATTGTTTAACAGCGTCACAAAAAAAGTGACATAACAGAGGTGCAAGCCCTTCATCAATAAGGCCCTCAAACTCAAGTGGTTGAGCAAAGTCAGGATTCAAACCTAGAGCCCCACTTGCAAGGGCGGCAGCTCTGACCCTTGAACCACATATCCACCTTTATCGCCCTTGGCTGCCTGGCGAGGGCTCACGGGGGTTACCCCCGTGTCTCACCTCGGCATGCAATAACTTACACGTGATGGCACGACGCCTTTAACTGTGAAGAACATTACTACGTGCTTCGGCTCCTGCGTGTGACACACCGGAACCACCCCTGTTCGTCACGCGAGATCACAGTGTCAGAGGCGCGTGCTCGGTGTAACAGTTTTCCGTCACCGGTGATTAATTTAGTATAATACTGCTGCTTCTGTGCGCACCTTTTCATGTTGGCTCGCTGTGGAATAATATTTGCTCGAGTCTCTCTTTGATGTGCAGAAATATTAGCTCCACAGAGGTCCGTGCAAGGTCCGTAAAGCGCGCAGAATGCGACTGTTTACGGGCTGCTGTATTTGATGAATGGAGGAATCAGGCTCCCAGAGGGCCGGTGATTATGAGTCCAGCGTGGATTATCAAAGCGGGCGGCTGACCACAAGTGTCAGCCATGTTGTTTTCTTTGATGCCGCCGCGGGAGCCAAAACAGCATTAATCTTGGGGACTCGACAGGTTCTAAGTCAACCAGGGAAGTTAGCGACCCTCTCCTCTGACCCCAGAGCCCCCTACACTCATCATAATCATTTTCATTAGTCTGTCGCCCGCACAGAATTTCAGAATGGTTATAAACGTTGTTTTCATAAATGTTCAAATAATCGAAGTTCGCCACAGGAACGTGAAATAGGAGTGGGCTTGTAGCTGAGGTAGGCTTTCCAATGTGCAATTTCCGGTTTTTAGGAATTGTCTACAGGGAGTTTGAATTTAACCAGAAAGCTTTCAAAATTTTGTAGCTTAAAGTTTTCATTGTATATGTAGTTATCAAATTTCTAACTTATTTGACCTGTTCCCGTTTTATTCATCAGCCCCTGCCACCCCTGGCACAAGGTTGAGTTGCCACCTGTATTTGAAGAAGTGGAGAAGCCATCACCCTATAGAACGGGTGGGGTGGATTGAGGGTTGACAACTTTCTTACGAAACACATACCCGCTATTTGTTTAAGTTTTGCTACTCCCCAACATCCAAAAGCTGGAAGGTGAAAACAAATTTGAATTGTCAGGTTTATTTTGTAAAATGACAGTTATGCCTCTGTTTTCTCTAAAAACATTCTGAAACGATTTGAACAGCTCTCAGATAGTTTATAACCAATTTCTTCATATGTTTGCTGTTTTAGGTTTATGCTTCTGAAGGCAAAAATGTCGTATTCGTATTCCACTACTTTACCCAGTGTTTCTGACAGCTTGGACTTAAAAATACAGATCTGGCTTGTAAAAAACACAGCCAGGTGGCAACGGTAGAAATTGATGAATTTATAACCACATAGGCGCTCTCTACAGCCAAGGATCTATTCAGTCAGATAATGGTGAAACTCCATTGCCACCCCCAGGGTCCAGGTTACTCCAATCACCTGTGGAGTCCCCCAGAATTCCTTTCTGTTGTCTTTAGCCTCGGGGCAATACTCACTGATAATAGCATCAACATTCACCAATATGCCAATGATACACAACCCTATTTGAAATCCTCCTGAGCTCCAGAGATCCAATGCCCCAAACACTGCCCACATCTCATTCAGACCCACATGTCTAGCACCTGCTCAAAGCACAACACCACCAAGGACAAATCACTGTTATGTGCTAAGGACAACAAGCAATAAATGGTTCAAACTTGGCTGTATACTGCCTGGATGCTTCAGTGTGATGCCCAAGGTGCAATGTTATGCCCAGGCATGGGTCCTGTGCTCACTGTCCCACTGAAACCAAATCATACCCAACGGAAGAGCTCCAATCAGGGCAAAACCAGTGTTGTGCTGCTTGTGTTGTGGTCCATGGGCTACTTCAATCAATCAATCAATCAATCAGGGAATTGTAAGCACGCTACTCACCCATGAGGGTCTCACGGTGCCGGGGGGGGGGGGGGGTAGCACTGCTCAGTCGAAAAAGCCAGGTCTTGAGTGTCTTACTGAAGTTGTTCAGGGAGGAGGCGCGTCTGATGTCGATCTGGAGCTTGTTCCAGGTCTTGGCCGCGATCTAGGAGAAGGCTCTATCACCTGTTCTGGCCCTGAGGATGCGTGGGGTGTCGGTGAGGTTGGCGGATCAGTGCTTTCTCTTGGGTGCGTGGAAGGAGATTCTCTCGTTGAGGTATCGGGGGCTGGTGTTGTGGAGGCATTTGTAGGTGTGGGTGAGCATCTTGAAAATAACTCTCTTCCTGACAGGGAGCCAGTGGAGGTTACACGGTTTTGGGTGATGTGTTTGTGTCGAGGGAAGGCGAGGACGAGTCTGGCTGTGGTGTTCTGGATGGTCTGGAGCTTATGGAGCAGAGACTTGTTGATACTGGCATAGAAGACGTTTCCGTAGTCCAGTCTGCTGGTTATGAGTATGTGGGTGACGGTCTTCCTTGATTTGGGGTTGATCCATTTGAAGGTCTTTCGGAGGATGTGAAAGCAGCTGGAGGCGACGGCGTTGACCTGTCGGGTGATGGAGAGGGAGGAGTAAAGAATGATGCGGACTATGTGTTGTCCCATGCAGAGGGCGAGGGTCCAAAGATGAGGACCTCTTTCGTCTCCGAGTGCAACAGTAGGGAAAGTGTTGGATAGCGTAGGGGTAAAAATTACTATTCCCACTCCAATGAGTGCAACAGTAGAGAAAGTGTAGGATAGCGTAGGGGTACAAATTACTATTCCCACTCCAGTGAGTGCAACAGTAGGGAAAGTGTTGGATAGCATAGGGTTAAACATTACTAATCCAACTCCAGGGAGTGCAACAGTAGGGAACGTGTTCGATAGCGTAGGGGTAAAAAATTACTATTCCCTCTCCAGTGTGTTCAACAGTAGGGAAAGTGTTGGATAGCGTAGGGGTAAAAATTACTATTCCAACTCCAGGGAGTGCAACAGTAGGGAAAGTGTTGGATAGCGTAGGGGTGCAAATTAATATTCCAACTCCAGTGAATGTAACAGTGTTGAAAATTTGGATAGCGTAGGGGTTAAATTAACATATTTTTTTCCAAAAAGTATTTAATTAATAAGTAACATATTAAAAATGTAATTACCTATGAAATTAATAAATAAATACAAATTTAATTAAATTAATATTTACCTAAATAAAATTAAATGACTTCCCATCCTATTCCCCCATAAACACACAACACAGTACACATAAAAATCAACATATTTAATTTAATTATCAATTGATGTATTGATAAAAATGAATTACCAATTAATAATAAATTATCAATAAATTAATTAACAAAAACAAATACAAATAATAAAAAAAATAATTATAATTAATATAACTATAAATTATTCAATTATACAAAAATGAATTACCAATTAATAGTTTATTAACAATACATTAATTATTAATAACAATAAACAAAAACGTATTATTTTAATTAATTATAATTAAATTACTTCCCACCCTATTCCCCTATAAACCCACAACCCGCTACACATAGCAATTAACATAATTCATTTCATTATCAATTTATCGATTAATAAAAATTAATTCCCAGTTAATAATTAATTAACAATAAATTAATTAACAATAACAATACATACATAAAAAGATAAATTAATCGTAATTAATATGATGATCAATTAACCAATTAATAAAACTTAAATACCAATTAATAATTAATTAGTAATAAATTAATAATCACAATAAATAAAAACATATTAAATAATTACTTATAATGAAATTCCTTCCCACCCTATTTCTCTATAAACCCACAACCCGCTCTGATACTAAAACACAAAATTTACTTTTAAAAAATGTACTAATTTCTAAACATTTATTACATATATTTAAAAATAATAAAACTACATTACAAAAAATGTTAAACATACATATAAAATACATACCACTAATATAAATATCGATATTATTAACAACAACATTTTTGCTAACGATATTACTTACTTCGATATTATTAACTTCGATAATACTTACTTCGATATAAAAAAAATCGATATTACTTACCTTAAGGTTCATATTCTGGTCAACGATATTCTTTTTTTTTTTTTTGCCTCAAGTATGTTGTTATTTATTGTTTTACCATAATATTTTGTTTGCATTTTTCTTTTGGATTGCCATGAATACTAATACTTCTACAAGCACTTCAGCTTCTACTTTTTCAAACATTTCAGCTTCATCCTCTTGTATTAACATTCATTTAAGCACTCCTAAATAATTCCTCACTGCTCCTGGTGAACCAATGATTAAATGGACAGAATGGAAGGAGTATGTCCTCAATTATATAGCTACTTTGGAAGACAATTTGGGTATTTTGTCTCCAGAAAGAAAGAAAAGAATGCTATTACACAGTCTTGGCCCTGAAGGTTTAAGAGTTTATAACCAAATGCAAAAACCTGAAAGATCTGGTGATTTTTACATTTTGAAACAGCTATTTTAGATTTAACTGAACATTATTTGCCCACAGTGTGTATAGGAGTAAAAAAACTCAGAAAACAACTTCAACATGAGTGGAGGTGGTGTCTTCAGTGGTGACTGGGTTCCAGGAGGAGACATTGGGCTGGCTGGCGTTGCTGGAGGAGGAGGTGGCTTTGGAATCATGTGTCTGGTCGTCGAAGTTGTCGTAAAGGCCCTTGATTTTCAGATGGAAGTAGGATCCAAGCTTGTCACAGAGGTCCTGGGAGGGGGTGATGTCTGTGGTTTCGCTAGGAGGTTTGGTGAATTCCTGGATGACGCTCAAGAGTTCCTTGGAGTTGCTGGTTTTGGAGAGGATCTTGTTTTGGATGAAGGTCCTTTTGGTAGATCTAATGCACTGGTGGTATTCCGTCATGGCGTTCTTTTAGGTGGAGTGATCATCTGGCGTTTTGCTGTTTCTCCAGTTCTTCTCAAGGCGTCGGCAGGTGCGTCTGGATTCTTGAAGGTCGGTGGTGAACCAGGTGGCATTTCTGGGGCGCTGTCTGTTGGAGTTGCGTAGGGGTGTGAGCTCATCTGCGCAGTTGGAGATCCATCTGTGGAGTTCTTTGGCTGCGAGGTTGGCGTCGGTCGAGGTGGTGGGGGCATTGCAGTTGAGGGCGGAGTTGAGCTGCTCTTCAGTGATTTTACTCCAGTTCCCTCTGGGAGGGCGTGGTGCAGGTTTAGGGGCGGTGGGTTTGTTGACGTTGAAGTGTACGCAATGGTGGTCCATCCAGGGGGGTTGCGTGGTGTGGCTGAAGTGGATGCTGTTACCTCCTGCGAAGATGGGGTTGAGGGTGTGTCCTGCCTTGAGGGTAGGGGTGGTGATGAGCTGTTTTAGTCTGCTGTTGGTGAGGTTGTCCAGGAGGGTAGCAGAGATGGGGTTGCTGGGGTTGTCGAAGTGGAAGTTCAGGTCTCCGATGAGTATGTAGTCCATGGAGGCGATGGTGTGGGATGCGATGAGGTCGGTGATTGTTGCGGTGAGCGTGGCGCGAAGTCCAGGGGGTCTGTAAGCGAGAGTGCCACGGATTGTGGTTCTCGGGCTGGTCTGGATTTGGAAGTGAAGGTGTTCGGTGGTGGAGAGGGAGTAATTAGTGGTGGAGGTGGAGAGTCGGAGGAAGTTCTTGTGTGTGATGGTGACTCCTCCTCCTTGGCGGTTGGGACAGTCTTTCCTCTTAAACTTGTATCCGTTGGGGATGGCGGCGGTGATTTTGGCTGCGGAGGAAGCGTTGGTCCAGATTTCTGTAAAGAAGGCAACGTCTGGTGAGAGGGTGTCGAGGAGGTACCAGATTTCAACGGTGTGTCTGTGCAGGGAGTGCACGTTGAGGAGGATGTACCTCAGGGTTTCAGAGGTGTTGGCGTTCGGTGTGGGGTTGGTTGCTGTGGGGGTGCTGATGGGGTTGAAGGTCTGGTGGCAGTGGAGGCAGGAGAACTGTCTGTGGGTGGTGCATGGTGTGGATAGCTGGCAGTTGTTTTTCCTCCTGTGGTTGATTTCGAGGAGGGTAGCTGAGTCGTAGCGGTGGATGGTTGGAGATCCAGGGATCCTGGCGCTGGTCACGGGCGGGTCGCGGATGGGCGCAACCGCACAGCGGCCACAATTAAATAGGGGAGAAGGGAGGGAAAAGCTCAGCTGGGAGGTGATGCGTGAGTGGCAGCGGGGAGGGGCAGCGGGGAGCAGTGGCGGGAGAACACGTTTAGCAGAAAAACAGCAATCAAAACAATTTAACAACAGGGATGACAATTACATGAGAAAGGAAAACGGCAAACATACAATTTAACAAGAAGGATGGAAAGTTATGGATGTATGACATTACAACGCATGCTTTTACCACGCATGCCTTTACAACGCGGTTTTTTCAATGCATGCCTTTACAACGCATAGTGCTTTGGGGCGCTGGATAGTGAATTGTTTAATTTACTATTCCAACTCCAGTCCCCGTGGATAGCAGGGAAGGTGTTGGATAGTAAATTAAACTTATTCCCTATCCTAGAGCGCCCCCCAGCGCAATGCGTTGTAATGGTTTGCGTTGTAAAAGTTGCGTCGTAAAGGCACTGCGTGGTAAAATTTGCGTTGTAAAGGATGTTTCCTACAGTTATTGCTTCGTACGGTATGCTAAAACCCCAAGGATATTTAGGAGAGTCAAATAGCCAAAGGGCAAAGCTGAAGCTGATGAATCTCCGATTTGGAAATAGCCAATTTCTTGGAGACGCCCCTATATGGAAATTGATGAGTAGTGAGAGGGTGTGTCGCCTCTGTTATTACAAGAGGGAAGACATTTGTCATATCATCTGTAGCTGCCCTGCACTAATAGAGGAACGTAGGAGGCTGTTAAGGTCGGACTTTAATAGTCAAATTATACGAACATGCCGACAAGCAGTCATAGCCAGTTTATAAGGAGAAAGCTTGCAATTCACGGGTAGACTTTTGAAGTTTATAGAAATAGTGGAGAAGAAATTGCTTAACTGTGGACAATGAGGATGGTTTTATTTATAATTGGTTTTATACATTGATGAAAAGTTTCTTTTAATTATGTGGTCTTAATAATGTATGAAATGTAAGAAGAATTGTATAATGTTGTTTTAATTGTAAGTTTTTAGTAACTGAACAATACATTTTGCATTCATTGCCAAACAAGAAGGATGACAGTTACAATGACAGATTACCCAAGAAGGATGACAATCTAACCAGAAAGACAAAGGAAGCAAAAAAAAAACGGGCACAGCGGGGCAGCAGGGCGGGCTTGAACCCTACCCGATCGACGGCGGAAGCACAACAGTGGAGCTACTGGGGGAGAGAGCATGTCCCTGACCAGAGGTCAGAGGTCTTGCTCACTCATCCCAGCATCGGCCGCCATTAAATAGGGGAGGAGGGAGGTAAAAGCTCAGCTGGGAGGGAGGAGCGTGAGTGGCAGGGGGGATTGGCCATGGGGAGCAGCGGCGGGAGAACGCGCAAAGCAGAAAAACAGAAATCAAAACAATTTAACAAGAGGAAAGACAATTACAAGAGAAAGGAAAACGGCAAACATACAATTTAACAAGAAGGATTACAATTACAATGACAGATTACATAAGAAGGATGATATTCTAACCAGAAAGACACAGGAAGCAGAAAAAAACAGGCACAGAGAGGCAGAAGGGAGCAGGGCAGACTCAAACCCTACCCAATCAGCGTCGGTGGCGGAGGCACAACGGTGGAGCTACTGGGGGAGAGAGGAGGTCACTGACCAGAGGTCTTGCTCCTTGGCCTAGCAGTTTGTGCTGGACTGTTCCAACTCGAGCAGGGCGAAGTCTGATATGCATATGGCTAGGTCCAAACGAGGTGTCATGGTGTGCTATATAACGATGGACTGGGATGCAGCCATAGTAATTACTGGTGGCAGAAATTAATTTAAGCATTCCACCCATCACTTTTAGCATTTTACAGTGCAATAGGTATGCCTAGACATGGGTCTCCAGCTCTCTGTCCCACTGGAACCAAGCTACACCTGTCTGAAGAGCCCCAATTAGGCAAAATTGGTTTGGATTGCTTCCTGTCTTGTTCAAGGAAGACTGACCTGGCAGTTTGGTCTGGACTGTTCCCATTGGAGCAGGGTCAAGACGGATTTGCATATAACTGGGTCCAAACTGAGGTGGCTTGCTCTGAAAAATAACAATAGAATGGGATACGGCCTGAGCAATTACCAGTGGCTGAGATTAATTCAAGCATTCCACACATCACTTTTTGTATACTTCACTGTGATGCCCTAAGTGCGATGGGTATGACCAGTCTTGGGTCCCACGCTCACTCTGCCTCTGTAACCAAGCTACACCGGACTGAAGAGCCACAATCAAGGGAAAACCTTTCATGCGTTGCTTGTATTCTGGTTCAGGGAGGACCGGGCCTGGTATGTTCCTATTGGAGCAGTGTCAAGGTTGTTTTGCATATGGCTGGGCCCAATCGGAGGTGGCATGGCTAGCAAAATAACAAAGGACTGGAATGCGGTGCTGAGTAATTACCAGTGGCTGAGATTCATTCAAGTATCCCACCCATCCCTTTTTGCATAATTCCATGCAAAAAAAGAGGAGCTTTCTCACACTACAAATAAACAATTACATAGTAGCACAGGGTGAACTCCTGGGGTGGGGAGCAAAGTACAATATGAATGATTCCAGCACACCTTTACTGAAGCTGCATGTACTTAGCTAGCTCCATCATGGGGAATAGGACCCATGGGGAGGTGAAGGTCCTTTCGGTTAAATGTGATGTATGGCTGACACAGCCACTCCAAGTCACGACTAGCGGGCTGCTGACACAATATAGGGAGAGCCTAGCTTTCAAAACCATAACAAAACAATTGCAAATACTTTATTGGCTTAGCAGATCAGACAGGTCTTGCCGAAGTGGCACACGGTGAGCATGAAGTGGAACTTAAATGGCAGTGATAGCGCGGGAACTGGCCCAACTTGTAATCATTTGTCGGTGCTAAGGCCCTGTTCCAGTGCTAGAACGTTCCTCTTCTGTGATGGACCTTTCAATTTTGCATTAGGAGTTAAGGAGCACTTTAGACCACTCAAAAATATCAGTTTAAGTTCAGTCAATGATGAGAGTTGTATTGTCATTTAAAACTTTATTTTCTCATTAGATGATTAGTAAAGATCTCTGTTTTTGATCTTTATTCAGTTAGTCCATCAATCAAGATTTGTTACCATAAAGATAATTGGTTAGAATAGCTCAATTATCAGAATCAATACATTTAAGTGTGTTCCATAAAGGAATATATTCCCACATTCTATAGATCAAGATCAAAGTTTTTGTCTATTAAAGACCCAAGAATAGTTCGAAATTAAATGAAAAGAATGAAATCATTGATCTTGTAGTTTCTAAATCAAGTTAACCGCATCTGCGCTAGCGGTTTTCCCGCTGTGCGCTGCGTTTTTTTAAAAGCCACGGGTAAATGACGAGCTCAGCTCGTCATGAGCGTACGAGCGTCGTAACTCATGACGAGCTGAACTCGTCATGAGCGTGGAAGGGGTTAAATAGCAGCATTATCCATAAAGAGCATTTCATAAGTCTCAGCCGAGTCTCTGATTAGCATACAGTTGCAGTAGCAAACGGTTGAATCCAAGCAAAGACAGGTAAAAGAGGGAAACAGCAGCAGTAGCTACCAGTGTTAAGAGTCTGGGTAAATCCTTCAAGAAAAGAAGAGAATACATGCCCACTCTACCTAGGAACATGCACGAATATAAAAGTCAAGAGCACATATCGAAAACATAGTTGTCGGCTTTCTCCTCCACAATCCAATAAGAAGACAAGGTTTTCAGTAAGCAAGTTCAGCTCCACCTTTCTAACAGAAATACATGTGGATCAAACGTTGTATCATGTTGTTAGCTACAGACAGTCTTGTGAGGTTAGATTCTGGAAACATCAAGCATAGTTCCCATATGCATCTCACATCCATTGACCTTCCATATCGCTACTTGTTCGAGAACATTGAATTACTGACAGAAAGACAAATCACGGTTAGGTAATGCATTATTTTACTCTAAACAACAGTCATTATTGTTTAAATGCACACGCTATTCTATTCAATTCTTTTTTTTTTTAAAGTATAACATGCTTTTAATGCAAATAGCCAGCAAACAGTCAAAAATAATGCATGGCATTTGGTATTGCAAATGACCAGAGCTTCACCGGTGGTCAGTTGGAGCATGTAATGAAACAATCTTATAGGAAACATTAAGAATTGGGGAGTTCATGACATTCAAGAATAAATGTTGCATAGTAAAATAATACTCTGTTAAATGAGAATATTCTGCAGTTATGACAACATCTGTAAGCATCAATCTAAGGTCAAGCTTCTAAGCCACATTGTGCACATTTCAACAATATCTAGTTTCTTTTTAGCTAGGAAAACTCGTGGCAGAGTTCTTTTGAGGCCTAGATGAATAACAATGATTACCTACTGCGAACTAGCACATTTCAGATGTGTGCCAGTTTAACATTCAGTTTTACTGTTTTTACAGCACCTTTAGCATACTGTATTAATTAAAATGTCACTCTAATTTTTAGACTCTATTAGCAGCCTTGCGTTTCCAAGCTGCTTCTGTGAAATGTTATTGTGCGCCACTTCTATTAGGGTGACAGTGGAAATAAACTACGATTTCTCATAACAGATCTTTGTCGTCCATGTCAGTCATTGCCCTCCTGCAGATAGTGCTCAACAACCAGAGCCCCAAGAATAAATCTGTTGTACAGATCTCCAATCAATCTGGAAAAGTCAATCAAAACTCTAAAGGGCCAGTTTAGAGAAACATGAGAAGCATCCCAGCTCCCAGTAACTAAGTAGGCCTTTAGAAAAATGGACGGATTCCTGGAGCCAATGGCGATGAGAGGATTGGTGCAAATACAAGTGCCTTTGCACGTAAATGGAGAGATTTCTTGAGCAAATGGGGCTCTAAGAGGTCTGGGCAGAGGCAGACATAAGTAGGTTTGTAAGTAAATGGAGATATATGCGGATCTGATGGTCCCCAGCTCTCTTACATGGTAAGAGGGCTGCGGTAGAGTCTGACAACAGAAGGTTTGTCAGTCAATGGAGAGATTTCAGATTGGATACATATATGTTGTTCCACCTGGAGGCTCAACCTGCTCACCTACAATTTGGTGGAGTCTCTGGTTGAAACACCGGGAAAATGAGTAATTACTTGGGAAACTGGACCGGAATTACAGATTCTCCCAGCAGATCTTTACTTTCAGGTGACCCTAAGGGTCTCACTTATGATCAGCCAGGAATTCCTCCCCCAGAGGTGGCAATACCTCAGGTATTGATACTTGGAGGTGGGGTAATTAGCCATAGAGTTTGTGAAGACCTCATTCGTAATGAGGCACGAAAATTCCTTCATTCAACAGTTACTTGCAACCATTTACTCATGCTGCAAAACCCAAAGTCATTCTTTGATGAAATGCTGCCCACTGCTACTTTGGTGATCCTTCATGTATGCAAAGTAAAGAAGTCTTTGGCTAGACTAGCAATGAGTGCTCTTATGAGAGGTTGTTATTAATTTTGTTCCTCCCTAAACTCTTCGACAGTGTTTGGGCTCCACCCTTGTTTGTCAAAGCATAGTGAGCCGATCTAGGAATGTCGTTCATCTGGGCACATGCATTCCTTTGGATTAAGATTAGGCATCTGCCTTGTTGAGAGTGGACTTCCAAGAATGAGCACAGTGGTAGACGACCAATATACTTACTCGCTTGTGACGCTCTCAGTCAAGTAATGGCACAGAGAGCACATGCGCATTGTGGGATGATGAACCATCTCCTAATCTCATGTCCATAACCGGTAAATGTGAGCTGGGGGCCCTGCGTGCTGATTGTTAGTACTCTGGCCTGTTTATGATAATTCTTTGTGAAGAGGCCTCACGAATTCTGCAAATGTAGAAATGGTGAACAATATTACAATCACATTTCATTAATGATAAGCAGGGGTCAAAAACCTATATGCCAACTGATAGTGCATCTTTAGGTATCAACCTTTCCATAGAAGGTGAATAGGGGGCATTCCACTGTACCTACATCTCAGTAAAGGATGAAATTCCTTCAGTGCAAAGGAAATTTGTATATCCTGACACTTTTATGACTTGGCCCGTGTTGTCCTTACCCCACAAATGAGCCAATCACACTCTGTGAGTTGACTGAAGACACATTGTTCAAGTCACAAACCAACACAGCACCCACAAATGTGCCCTCACCCATCGTCAGAAGTGGCAACTGCCTCTCCGTACCAGCCTAGGAGGAGACTGACACTTCATGGCAGTTTTATGTGAAAAAGCATTAGTCTGTTACCTGGTAGGAAATTCTCCAACCCAGACTTGCCTTTACCATCTATGCAACCCCCTTACAACAGAGGTATTTACTCCCCCCCCCACTTAGTTTTTATACTGTGTGTTGTGTATTTATCAGGTTTGGCCAAGGATGCCCCAGTTCCATGGGTGCTTCCAGAAATTAACAATCTCAACTGCAATGCACCAGCTTTGAGCTACAACCCCTTAAAGTTTTGATACTCCTCAGGGATGTAATGCGAACAAAGAGATCTAAAAAATGGAGCCCGAAACACTGAGGTTGAAAATCTTTTCGATGAGGCTGTAGAATGGAACACTGCCTCACCCACATGAGCTGTTGTGTTGTGTTATGCAGATTTGCAGAACATACTCTCACCCAGGAGGGTATCCTGGCACTGAGCAGGTGGGAGTCCAGCCAAGCATAGGGCATATCGGAACTACTTGAAAAGCCAGCATTCAGCTTCTAGCTGAATTCAAGAAATGAGGAAGAGGGTTTTTTGCGTAGTTACAGAACATGTCAATCTTTACGAGCAATGTAGGAGAAGGTTCGACTGCCTGGTCTGGTTTTCCATATGTGTGGGATGTGTGAAAGTAGGAGTCTGGATGAGCGGAGGTGTCTGGAAGGTTTATGAAAGCAGATGCAATTGTTAAGGTATGCTGGATCAGTGTTATGTAGTGCCTTGAAAGTGTGGGTGAGGAGTTTTGAATTGTGCTTGTTTGTGTAAGGGGAGCCAGTAGAGCTCCTTCTGGTGTGGTGTGAGTGTGGCGTGGGAGATGAAGAGTGACTCTCGCTGCTGAGTTCTGAATTGTCCGCAGCCTTCTAGTGAATTTGTGTTGAGCCCGACATAGTGGGTGTTCCTGTAGTCTAGCTTGTTTGTGACCAGGGCATGTGAGATGGGGCGAAAGGGGGGCCGTATTCGACCCTCTTCCTTGGAAATCTCCAGAATGTGACTCGGTCCTACCATTCATCAATGCTTTCATTCATCGAATGCAGGGACCCAAATTGGGAAAACAACTTGGGAGGCAACAGGAAACAGGAACAGGATAAAAGAAGGGAGAAAGAGAGGTAGAGTGTAAACAAAAAATAAAAGGCAAGCACATACTTCTAGAAGAAAAAAAACTGTGCACCATAGGCAGATTACTCCCCCCACGGATAAATCAATTTTACGATTTGCATAAAATCATGTAATCTGCAGCATCTTTGCAAAAATCCTGCAATTTTTACAAAAGTGCCCTCAAAACGCAAATTTCTATATAGGGCAGACTCGATCGGGCATTGGAGTGCTTTACAGGAGCACCAGCTACATTAGGCACAGACATATTCATTTTGATTTTAGGCGTGGAAGATTAAGTGCTAAGAGGCATTATTATCGTGTTGCGCACAGAAAAGGAAAGCCTGCTTTTAACAGCCTATTGTAACAGTGCTGGAACTGCAAAGGATCTAAAAGTAATTCAAATGGAATGATTCGTAAATTGCAATAATTGAAGTCCTTTTATAGTGCCTTTAAGCAAAAACGTTACTTTTATCCATAGCATCTTAAATGATGCTCATTTTGTCGGCCTTGAATGGAGAAAGTGTTTTTTCAGGAAATGGGAGCATGAGACTTCCATGGAAGATATGAACCGAGAAGGGATGATGCGGAGATGAGAACACAGTTAAGTATGTTATGCTTGTGGAACTGAGGAGTGGACAAGCTGCAGGTCTTGCCAGGCAGTGACTCTTCTTCGTCCTTCTTCTGTTGATCCGTCCAATCTGAGTTCTTGGGCTCAGGGGTGCAACCTAAAATCTCAATTCAAGGGCATTTACGGGGAGTGACAGGTTGTAGCTAACGGGCTACCAACCCGTAGGGTGACTAAGCCCTCTATATTGTAATTGCATTTATATAGGGCTTACTACCACTGATTCAGCGCCGAAGCTCTTATAGCATGCTACTCCGGAACCCATAAAGGATTAGTGTTGAATTAGTATAGTGAAATATGAAAATAATTTGAGTGGTGGATAGCAGTGGCGTAAAGATAATTGAGGGGGCCCCCCTGCCAGGTACGTGGAGGGGCCCGTCCGAACTCTATTAGGAGCTCTCAGGCCGAAGTCAAGCTGAGGGGGCCCCCTTGAGCTTGAGGGCCCCCCCCCGCACTGCGGGGGATGCGTGGGCCTGTGTTACGCCCCTGGTGGATAGCTTGGATTCCGAAGGATAGCGGAGGGATAGAAGAGGGAAAAAGGTTTGCTTTCATATAGCACTAGTTACCCCTAATGGGGTGTTGAAGAACTTTTTTTGGCGAGTAGAACGCTACTCCAGAACCCCTAAAGGATTAGTGTTGAATTAGTATAGTGAAATATGAAAATAATTTGAGTGGTGGATAGCAGTGGCGTAAAGATAATTGAGGGGGCCCCCCTGCCAGGTACGTGGAGGGGCCCGTCCGAACTCTATTAGGAGCTCTCAGGCCGAAGTCAAGCTGAGGGGGCCCCCTTGAGCTTGAGGGCCCCCCCCCGCACTGCGGGGGATGCGTGGGCCTGTGTTACGCCCCTGGTGGATCGCTTGGATTCCGAAGGATAGCGGAGGGATAGAAGAGGGAAAAAGGTTTGCTTTCATATAGCACTAGTTACCCCTAATGGGGTGTTGAAGAACTTTTTTTGGCGAGTAGAACGCTACTCCAGAACCCCTAAAGGATTAGTGTTGAATTAGTATAGTGAAATATGAAAATAATTTGAGTGGTGGATAGCAGTGGCGTAAAGATAATTGAGGGGGCCCCCCTGCCAGGTACGTGGAGGGGCCCCTCCGAACTCTATTAGGAGCTCTCAGGCCGAAGTCAAGCTGAGGGGGCCCCCTTGAGCTTGAGGGCCCCCCCCACACTGCGGGGGATGCGTGGGCCTGTGTTACGCCCCTGGTGGATAGCTTGGATTCCGAAGGATAGCGGAGGGATAGAAGAGGGAAAAAGGTTTGCTTTCATATAGCACTAGTTACCCCTAATGGGGTGTTGAAGAACTTTTTTTGGCGAGTAGAACACTACTCCAGAACCCCTAAAGGATTAGTGGTGAATTAGTATAGTGAAATATGGAAGTCATTTGAATGGTGGATATTAGTCAGTTATTTGGATTGAGAAGGATAGCGGAGGGATGGAAGAGGGGAAAAAGGTTTGCATTTATATAGCGCTTGTTACCCCCAATGGGGTATTGAAGTGCTTTTTTGGCAAGTAGAACCCTGCACATGATCGTGGCGAGTTCACAACTACTCACGCTGATTGATTCAGCCCCAGGCTTCAATTTTTGAAGCCTACACCTGATTGTTGCCCCCACCGATGACCGCTTGACACAGTCCACCGGCTCGATTGACCCTTGTTGTCAATCATCAAACATTCTTCCTCTGCGATCAGGTCCCGGTTCCACCGACGCCGACTGCATCCAATCTGCCGCCCCTGCCCCGGCCGTCTCAGAACCTACCAGCACCGTCCTTACTATCAACCCGGTCCTGAAGATGATCCTGACCAAAGAGGATCAAAACGTTGTCGTTCATACCATAATGTGGCTCTGCTAAATTGCTCCGACAAATCCTTAAAAAAAAGACAATTCAAACTATTGTTTTGAGCCATATTGTTTATTTAATACACTGTAAATACACAAACACCTTGTCACCTTGCGCCGTCCTTGCTGATCACTATTGTCACTTGGGTCAACACTTTCTGTGTCACATACACACCTAGAGCACGAAGTGCAATTCGGGTTGTTTTACAATTGATTATATACAGTGCTGCTACAACTGTTTACAATGCTTTCTTTAATTATATGATGCCTTGAGCACATTTCTAAATACCTCCTTTTGAGTCTTCTTGTGTCTGTTTTCGTAATGCTTGATGCATACATGTTTAATTGTCTTCCTGAATAATACCAGTTGAGACATAGTTTGCTAATTCTCATTTACCTACCCTAATCTCAACGTGGTTTAAGGGTTATACGCCTGTAGGTTTCTACAAATGTTTGGGCAAGTAGCACACTACTCCAGAACCCATTAAAGGATTAGTGTTGAATTAATATAGTGAAATATGAAAGTAATTTAAATGGTGGATATGTTGGTCATGTATTGGATTGAGAAGGGTAGCAGAGGGATCGAAGAGGGACAAAGGTTTGCATATATATAGCGCTTGTAACTCCTGATGGGGTGTTGAAGCGCTTTTTTGGCAAATAACACATGGGACGTGGTCATAACCCTGACCCTAGAATGCTAATTCCATCCAAAACAACATGGAGGAATCTGAAAAGTGGGGTCCACATGAGCTGGCCCAACCTAGGGGTGGTGCTGGTTGAATGTGGGCCCACCTCCTGATATAACAAATTTTCATGCCTGTCTTGACGCCAAAAAGTGGTGTCAGGACAGGGGGTGGGCACCTCCTCTATCTGGAGAGGCCCGAGGTCGCATAACAAAGGTGACAGAGCCTTTGAAGCTTCCTGCCCTGGAATGCCCATCCTGCTTGGAGGAGTTGTAAACACCAGAGCCCAGAACAGGCTTTATTCCTAAACCTCAGAGAGCAAAGACTCTTACCTCAGGAGGTCAGAAGCCTCTCTATGGTGGCTGGTTGGTCAAGCCCAGTCAATCAAAATACTTGTAGTCAGTAGGTTTCCAGGGGCACCTCTAAGGTGTCCTCTGCATGCATTTATGAATAAATCCAAGCCTAGTATCATTGTGGGTTTATAAAGATGTGGTCTCTTTTCACGAGTCTTAATCAAAATATTACTATGCTTTAACAACACAGTTCCGATGAATCTCTTCTTAAGTAAAGAAAAAAACACCTCATCTTGATGCCGCTCAGAAGAGAATTATCACATAATAGGTGCACAGCCTTCACCATGGCATGTAATGAGATATCGAAAAAGACCCTTCTTTCCAGTTCAAGCGGAACAGCTGGCAATTAACAAAGTCTTATTTGGCTAACTGGGGGATGCGTAGCCAGTCTCACTGCAATATAATCCAAACAAAAAAAAACTGCAATCTGCAGTCTGTCTCTTTTTTTCCTGCTGTAAACGCAAATCTTTCCAGCAAGTAAGAAAGGGAATCGAGCTTACTTCAGTCTGTGTGAATTTTACACATCTCCCATTCAATTCAACTCAGCACGGCTCGCCCGCAGTTAACTCCACCAGCCGGCAGAGTCCTTTATTCTTTAATCCGTCAAAGTGCTGCAGAGAAGGGCTCGTATTCCACACCATCCAGATTAGCAGGCTTTTTTCCCCCATCTGCGCGCCTCATTCATTCAGCAAAAAGCTCGCATTAGACATGAGAGAGAAACCCTCGGTGTACCGCGGTCCAGCAAGACGCTAAGCACCTTCCGCCATCAGCCTCGTGCAAAGGGAGGGGAGGAGCCAGGAACCAGGGCATCCAGGTACTACGTGGAGGCGTGGAACTCCACCGTAGCGCCGTCCTCGTGAAAGGCAGCTCTTGGAGGGGGGAAAAGAGAAAACTACAAGTCCCAGCATTCCGGGGATTGGCCTAATCGAACTGAACTATTTCATCTTTTTATTGCAAAGTGCTTGGTAAAATTGCTGTTCAGCTAAGACTTCTTAATTTAATTGGTCCCTGCCAGCAAATGAGAATATCTTTGCTCGAGGTGAAGATTGCAGTTCAGAAAAACTTTGAGGTGAGATTGCTTCTTATCGTTTTCTGAGTATGGGCAAGCAATTGACAGCTAGGACCAGAGCAATAAAAAGAAGACAACAGCTGAAAGATCAATCGGAAAAATCTAAATTAGCAGAGCCTGTCATAGAGAAGGAAAACTCGTCTGCAGCTGAAAATTCAGAGAGCTCTGAAGAGGGAGAAAATAATATAACACTTGCTCATCAACCAAACCTTGATAATCTTAGTAGTAAGGGGAAGGAAGTATCAGAACTGCCTACAGCTGGATTGGACATGGCCGTTTCAAGTCTCACGGAAAAGTCACTAGGAATGGCTCAAGGTGTTAATTCCATAGTGGCTCAGGATTCACAGGTATCCAAGGATCTCCTGGTAATTTCTACCCCTAAGGCATCTAAACATTTTCCGTTATTTGAGCGGAAGGGATCAGCTCAAGTTAATAGTACTGCTAGCGCAGCTGCACAGCTGGGAGTCACAGTACCCTCACCTGAGGTCTCTGCCCCCTTGAGCGTTATAGATTCAATGGCATCAATGCTAACCAGCAATGTTGGCAATTTAGTAGATTTTTCATCTGTAAACGTAAAAACCACAATCATTACTGAGAATGATGTGTTAATTTCCCCATCTATGGTCGTTCCTCTTCCTATGTCTACTACTAATTTGCCTCAATCGAAAATAGACTCGGATGATGACGCAATGGTACATGCAATGGCGCAGAGCCCAATTTTGGAAATGGACACTAAGACTACCGGAGACTTTCAAATTTCAGTGAAAGATATGCTAAATTTGATATTAGGGGAAATACGCGAGATGAAGCAATTCCAAAAGGCTGAGTTGGTAGTAATCAGTAATCGGCTGGACAAAATTGAAGATTCAATGACTTCCTTTACAACTCGATTTCTGGAATCTGAGACTAGAATTTCAGGGTTGGAAGACAATATGACTACCATACAGAAGGAAGTGTCTACTATCTGTAAATCTTCAAAAGCCGTTGAAACTAAATTGGATGAATTAGAAAATTATAATAGAAGGTCTAACCTTCGAGTGGTGGGCGTGCCAGAGAATATTGAGGGATCTGATATGATGCAATGGATTGTTTCTTTCTTTTCAAAAGAGGTAATCCCCGAGTTTAAGGGAGACCTAACAATTACACGTGCGCATCGAGTACCTGCACGCCCATTCCTCAACTCTCCATTTCCTCGGACAATTATTGTTAACTTCGCCGATGTACGGGTCAAAGAGACAATTCTTTCGCAGGCCTTTAAGAAAAGACAATTCTATGCTAACCCCACGACTAAATGTCAGATTTTTTCCGATATGTCAGCAGCCGCTGCTAAACGAAGAAAAGAATTCGTAAAAATGTTGCAATTGTTTAAGGATAAGGGGGTTCAAGCTTCAATGGCCCAACAGGCAAAGTTAAAAGTTTTGATAAAAGGCAAATTTCACCTATTTACAGATGTAGACGAGGCACGTGAGATGCTTAATCTGTTGTCGCCAATTTAAACCCAAATAGGATACTGTAGATTGATGGGGGAGGGTAAGTCAGGAACTGGGAGATCACAGGGTTAGAGGCGCAATAAAAAGGCGCCTTATGAGGGGGGTTAGTGTCAAGTGGCCAGCGTGGGGAGGAGGTTGAAGTGTAGAGCAGGGCCACAAGGCAAGGTGTTGGAGGGGGGCACCTGAGATGGGGGGTAGGGGGGGGGGGAATAATAAAAAAGTTGAAGTTTTTGTTGAATATTGATAGAAAAATAAGTTGGCAAGATGTATTTCTGAGTTTCACATATTTTTATATAGATGTCTCTGGGGTTACTTAGAGTGATCTCTTTCAATGTGAATGGCTTGAACAATCGAAAAAAGATGAGTCTGAGCGGCCTGCTGTTGTATTGATCCAAGAGACTCATATTTCAAGTGCCAAAATTAATTCTTTTTCTATGTTTAAAACTTGGGCGTCATATAGAGGGTTTTCATGTGCTCAAGAATCTAAAAGGGGGGTTGCTATTTTTCTTAACTTAAATTTAGATGCAGAAATTATTCAGTTTGAAAATGGGGGGGCAGGGAGGTGGTGTTGGGTCACTTGTTTAATGAAAAATAGGAGAAGGCCAATTACTTTTGTCAGCTTTTATGCCCCAGAGGAAGATCGCGCCCTAAGTTATGATGAGCTATTTCAATCCTTGTTGTTAGTTAGGGGGGACATAGTGATAGGGGGAGATTTTAATATCCTTATGGTTGGAAAATTGGATTCTTCCGTTATGACGAGGAAACAATCCAAACCAAAATCAAGAAGCTCTATTATGCAGTATATGTCAATATTAGATTTAAATGATCCATGGCGTAGTAAATTCCCACAGAAAAAAGAATATACTTGCTGGTCTGGGAGACATAGATCCTCGTCTCGATTAGATTTTTTTTTGGTTTCTAGATTATTAAAATGTAATTATCAAAAACTCTTTCACAATGGTTTCTCAGACCATGCAATGTTGTTAATTGAATTTGAAATAGGTAATGAAGTTAAGCCTACTAAAAGATGGACATTTAATAAAGTGTATCTGCAGGATGATAATTGGATCTCTTTTGTAAAAAACGAAATTGTTGAGTTTATAGCACGTAATGTAGACACAGCCCCACTGCATATTGTGTGGGACTCATTAAAAGCCTTTATTCGCGGCATTATAATTAGTAAAGACGCAGAAGAATGGCGCACTATTAAACAAATTAAAACCTCACTCTCCCAAAAAATTAATTCACTTACTCTATTGAGACAAGTGAACCCTTCTAGGGATGTTCAAAAGAGATTAAATGAGGCTAAACGTGAACTCAATACGTTTTTCTACACACAGAGTGAACAGCAATTTTCGTTACAATCACAGAGGATTTATGAGGAGAGTAATTTCTCTGGTAAACTCTTCGCATGGCAGGCAAAAGAACGGGCTGCCGCAAATTTAATTCACTCCTTAAAATGCCCTGTCACCCATGTTGAAGTTTCACAGACGGACGCTATTGGCACTATTATGTTGTCCCATTATAAACAGATTTATAGTCATCAGCAAACAATAGATCACTCCAGACTTGTAAATTTTTTATCCAGATATAATATGCCTTCTTTAACTCCTGTGGATAGTGATTTAATGAAGCGCCCTTTTTCTAAATCCGAATTAGAATTTGTGGTGAAGAATTTACCGATTGGTAAAGCTTGTGGTCCGGATGGGCTTCCGGCTGAATTTTTTAAGACTTTCTTTAGTGTTTTTTCTGATTCATTATTACAATTATTTAATTATATGTTAATGGGGGGTCAAGTCTCAGGTTCTTTTGGGGATGGGTCTGTGGTTAGTTTTCTAAAGAAAGGGAAACATTTAAAAGACCCTAACTCGTATAGGCCCATTACACTACTTAACACCGATTATAAGATCCTGACTAAATTAATTGCAATACGATTTAACTCGATTGCTGCAGGTCTTATTCATTTAGATCAGAATGGTTTTGTGGCAGGTCGGCAGTTAGCTACTAACACCCATTTTCCTGCGGAGGCGTTGGATTATTTTCAGGTTAAAAAGATCCCGGCTCTAATATTATTATTAGATGCTGAAAAAGCTTTTGATTTAGTGGTTTGGTTAACTTTATTTGCTATTTTAAAACATTTGGGTATTCCTTCACAAATTATTACTTTAATTCAGAATGTATACACGGGTGCAAGAGCTAATATAGTTATTAATTCTGTTATGGTAGGCTCAGTATCGGTCCAAAGGGGCACCAGGCAGGGGTGCCCCTTATCTCCTATTCTTTTTGCTTTTTTTATTGAACCGTTAGCCATAGCAATTCGTGAATCTGTAAATATCCCCCCACCAATAGTTTCTATGGCCAAAATCAAACTCTATGCCGATGATATTATGCTGATAATTAAAACGGATATTCAATCCCAGAATGCTGTTTTACTGCTTTTTGAAGAATTCGAGGCCTTAGGAGGTTATCGAATTAATAAAAAAAAAACTGAAATATTAGTGTGTGGTGGAGGGGAAGTGGATTTACATGCGGATTTAGTTGGATGTATTAGTTCTAGACCAAAACGGTACTTAGGGGTTATGTTTTCTAGTCTCGTTTCCGATTTATTTAAATTGAATTTTGATCCACTTTTACAGAAGGTGCAATCCTTATTTACTAGATGGGATTCATTGCCATTCACTATTATGGGAAGGGTTGCACTTATAAAAATATCCATACTGCCACTTTTTAACTTCTTATTTTCAACCATTCCGTGCTATTTACCTAGTAGTTTTTTTTCTAAAGTAGAGTCACTTTTCTCAAGGTTTATATGGGCCAAAAAACACCCTAGGATAGCATTGAAAACACTCTATGTGGACACTGAATTGGGAGGCTTATCTGTTCCGAACCTTAGAGACTATTATAGTGGATATTTCGCCCATTATTTAGAACGATTTAAATTGGGAATGCAAAAACCAAAATTATTTATTAATTTCTTTTTTGACCTAATTAGTTTAGAGGCTCAAACTCCAGCTCCTCTACATATTCCTAAATCACCAAAACGTACCCGGTATAAAATGATGCACTGGTTTTTTAAGCGTTGTGATGTTTTTCTAAAAAGGTATTCCCTTCCCCAGTTTAATTCTAGAACTCCTTTAGGGACCGCTTTTTCATTTATGGGAATTAAAATTGGAGCAGATATTGTTTCTCAATGGGAGCGAGCTGGGTTTGGTTCCTTGTCAGATTTTTTAAGAGAAGGGACCTGGTTGATACCAGGAGAGATGCAACGAATAATCTCAGGTAATTTTATGTTGTTAAATTCCTATGTTTCAATTTTTAAAATACTGAAACAAGTGGAAGCAAATATGATTGACTCTCCTTCCCAGTTGAGGGATGAGTTATTCTTGATTCCTCAGAATAAGAAGCCAGGAGCATGGAAAAGATGTTTAGTGCAACATAGGGAAATAGATCTGAGTATTATAGCTATAAAAAAATGGAACGATCAAGGAAATCATATTCTCACCTTAAATACCTGGAAATGGATAAATAAGATGAATTTTAGTGTTCTTCGAGGTTCGAATTGGAGGAGAATGATTTTCTATAGTAAATGGATCCTTTATAGAACTCCTGCCGTCATTTCTAAAATGTATGAGAATGTCAGCGCTATATGTTTTAGATGTCAGCAATATAGTCCTGCTAACTGGTCTCACACTATTGCTCATTGTGATAAAATTGTGCCTTTTTGGAGGGAAATCTTCAAATATATAGAAAAATATTGTAGGATTGAAATTGCTTATAATGCCAAATTAATTCTCTATGGATATGATTGTGATTTTGGATTTTCAGAACAGATGGCTAAATTATTGTTTATTATGATGGCAGTAGCGAGATCCCTGGTGCTGCAGAATTGGAAATCAATACATGCACCATTATTTAATGCCTGGTTTCAGAAAATGAGGAATGTTCGAACTAGCGAATATCGCTATGCACAACAAATTGGGGGGCTGAGGGAATTTGATAAGATCTGGAAATCGTATTTTGCGTAATTTTGGAAGTTGCCTTCTGTATTATTATGATTTTGTACTTTATTGTTTTGCTAATATTGTATTACTCGTCTATCTATTGAACATGATTCAAAAACTTCAATAATAAAAAGTGTTTAAAAAAAAAAAAGGATGTGGTCTCTTTGTACTAAACAACTTCGGGTAAAGTGAATCCATCATGTAGCTGGGGAACTCGAAATGATGAGTGTCCAGCCCATGTACTCATTATGGCTTCCCTGTGCACGGATAATATCTAAGGGTGAACGTATATATCACCGGAAGATACCCTCTCTCGCAGATATGCCCCCACATGGGTATAGTGCACCCTGCCTTAGGGCTGTAAGGTCTGCCATAGGGGCATCTTACCTATGCCTCATGCACTGCCGGCAGCTATGACACACACGCATGTGTGCCATGTCGACTCTTCGGTTTTCTCTGCACCAAGACACCAAAGCTGCAAGAGCAGTTTGCATGAGCTTGGTGAGGGGTCCCGTGGGCTGGCACAATTTGTGCTGCAGCCTTTAGAGACCCTTCTTAGGTCCAATGCCCTTGGTACCAGGTGTACCACTTACTAGAGACTTACAAGGGATCTTAAAGGGGTTGCCAATTGTAGAACAATCTTACAGTTTAGGGAAGAACACTGGTGCTTGGGACCTGGTTTGTAGGAACCCAGCACAATTTCAGTCACTATTGCACCAGATACCAGGCAAAACATGGGGGGGTAACCATGTCAAAAGAGGCAATTTCCTACACAGTATGTGTGCAAATGTAATGGTCATTTTAATTGAAAATGTGTTATCTGTAATGGCAATGTGTTGCCAAACCATGCATACTCTATTCTAAACCACTCTACTCTGCACCACTTCGCGCTGTTGCACTCAACTCTGCATCACTCCACTGCATTTTACTCTGCACCACTCCTCTTTACACTATGCCACTGCACTCTGTGCCACTGCACTCTACTCCACTCTGCACCACTCTACTGTCTGCAAGTGCACTTCACCTAATTTCATTCTATGCCACTCCAGTCTCTTGGTCACTCCACTTTACTCTGCACAACTCCACTCTACGTCACTCCACTCTATGCCACTCTGCAATACTGTACTCTATGCCACTGCACACTATGGCAATACACTCTATGCCAATGCACTTTACGCCAATGCACTCTACTCTGTACCACTCCACTCTGTAACCCTGGAATCTATGTTGAGCCACTGTATGCTACTCTAATCTACTCTGTGCCACTGCACTCTATATCACTGCACTCTACACCACTTTATGTCATTACTCTATGCCTCTACACGCTATCCTGCACCAGTCCACTCTACGCCTCTTCACTCTGACCTGCACCACTCCATTCTACACTATCTCACTCTACTCTGAAAAAATCTGCTCTATGCCACTGCACTCCATTTTACTCCACTCCATGCCACTGTTTTCTACACCACTCTACACCACTGCACTCTATGACACTCTACTCTGCAACACTGCACTCTCCATCACTGAACTCTCCGCTACTCTACTATGCACTAGTGCACTTTATGCCACTGCACTCTGCAGCTCTACATTCTACACCACTGCACTCTATGCTACTGCACTCTACGCTACTATACTCTACTCTGCACCACTACACTCTACACCACTGTAATCTACACCACTACACTCTATGCCACTCTACTGTACAACACTGCACTCTGCGCCACTCCACTCTGCACCACTCCACTCTTCACCACTGCCCTCTGCTATGCACTACCCCAATACATGCCACTGCATTTTTTGATGCTGCATTGTACACGGCTGAATTCTATACAGCTGCACTTTACGCCAATGCACTCTAAACCAGTCCACTCTACTACATGCCACTCTACTGCATTCTACTCTGCACATTTCTACTCTACACCACTGTACTGCATGCCACTGTACTCTACTCTGCACCACTGTACTCAACACAACTGCGTTCTACCCCTCTCTACACCACTGCACTCAATGAGAAGTGGAGAAGTGTGGCTCAGGGGTTAGAGGCAGCAGACCCGGAAGCTGAGATCGGTCCTGGACCAGGGTTCAATTCCCCGCCTCGGCGGGTCTTGGGCTAAAAAAAAAATTCCACAGACTCGATAATTCTCGCCCCGGTGCCTCCTTGACTCTCGGGTTCACACTCTGCGACTCTGGGCAATAGCTTGCTTAATCTCCACAACGGCCCCTCGCGGCGGGATGCCTGACTTTCACCTTGTGGATACCCTGATATCTCACAGGGGAATACCAGGACGGGTTCCCTAAGCAAGCGCCGGGAAACCCACTGCGGGTAGCTGTGCGCTATATAAGCTCAACTACATTTACATTTACAATGACACTCTACTCTTCAAAACTGCACTCTGGGCCTCTGACCTGTACCCCACCACTCTACTCGGCATCAATCCACTCTATGCCGCAGCACTCCACTTTATGCCACTGCACTCCACGACACTATACTCTACTCTGCACCATTCTATGCCACTGCATTCTATCAACGCCGCATTACTCCACTATACGCCACTCAGCTCTACTGTGCACCACACCACTCTGCACCACTGCCATTTAAGCCACTGCACTTTGCTATGCAACACTCTCACCTACGCCACTATATTCTATGATGCTGCATTGTACACTGCTGAATTGTATTGTGCTGCACTCTACGCCCCTGTATTCTGCAACACTCTACACCAATGCACTCTACTCCAGTCCAATCTACTCTACACCGCTCCACTGTACACCACTCTCCGCGACTCCACTCTATGCCACTATAATACATAACACTCTATGCCACTCCACTCTTCGAAACTCTACTGCACTCTTCGCCATTCTAGTTACACGATACTCCTCACCATTTTTATCTATGCCACTTTTAGCCCCGCTGAACAGCAGCAACGCTGATGTACAACATGGCTAAAACACTGGCTTTGCCAATAGCTCTTGGGTAGGTGAGACATATTGGCCTTACCATTCATTGCTTGTTTTATATTCTCTGTTACCTCCCTGACAACGAGGTGTTTTTACCCCCTGGTAGCTATGATACCGATCCGACAGGTTTAACCCAGAGGCAATCTGTAACTGTAGCAACATTAGTTGCTAAAATCCTGCTAATTTTCGATCTTTGTGCTGCCAAATTTGGTAATCTATGTCTTAATATCCTGGGGGGTCTGATAAATTAATAAGGTAATGGGAGACAATGTAATTGCAGGCATTGGCTACCAGCTTGGAGTTTAGCGTGTAAAGCAGAAGAGAGCACTTCTTGGCGCTTCTTAGCTGACTTCTTGGTACCCGAGTATTTTTTTCTGAGCACGTAAAGGTGCTGTGGGATATATTGGAAAGAAGCGAAGTCTCGCAAATGTTATCGGTCTTCACCGCGACTTCTTGGGCGAACATAAGCGGTGAAACGGGAACAGAAAAATAACATTTTGATACAGATTAGTTGCCTGGAAACATTTCGGCCTGGAGTAAGCCACACATGTGCCTCAAAAAGAATCCCAGCCGAGGGGGATCACCGAGGGGATGTCTTGAATTACCAGTATGCAGAGGAATCGCCTACAGGATTTGGTGGTAATCTCTCGCAAACACCGCGGGATTACAGCAGGGGGCATTTAGGCAGTGTATGTTCATATCAAAGGGGTGGGCTTTTGGCTGGAGTAAAGGCTCCCCTGGTGATGTAGTTGTGTCTAGCGCCTGCCTCATTTTTCAAAAAGTCAATTGCTCGAGAAAAGCGAGACAATGTTCTAAAACTGCTGGGGCCTTATTTATGAAAAGTGACGCATTGCTGCGTGAAAACAGCGATGCGTCACTTTTCACTGCGCCCTCCTTGCGACACCAATGATGCGTCATATTTACAGTATGACGCATCAAGGCGCAAGGAGTTACAGATACGTCAGTATTTGTGACGTATCTGTATGGCGCAAAAGTGACGCATTACTGGAGTGTATCACAAAAGTGACGCAAATCCAGCAATGTGTCCGGACTTGCGTCAGTCTTATGCCTGCTGAAAGGCAGGCATAAGAAATTGACGCATTTGTGTCCTAGAAGTGGCGCAGCAAAATCTTATAGATTTCACTGCGTCACTTCTAAGACCCTTTCTTGCGTCAGAACGCCCCCCCCCTGCATATATTATACCTGGCGTAGGTATAATGTGGCACAGGGGTTTACAAAGTGACACATCTACCTAGATGCGTCACTTTGTAAATATGGTGCAACAAGGCACATTTTTTACGCTGCTGGTGCGTCACAAAAAGTGACGCACCGGCAGCGTAAAAGTGGCGCACGGCCTCATAAAGGAGGCCCCTGGAATATTGGTTACTAGTGCAGTATATTAGTTACTAGTGCAGTATATTGGTTACTAGTGTAGTATGGTCGTTACTAGTGCAGTATAGTCGGACTTCTGTAATTCACATATGGATAATGAACATCACTTGCATAGATTAACTATGTGTAGCTATAACAGGCAACCTCTCCAAGCCTCGCGTCTGTTTCCTTCAGTGCTGGGCGTTGTCGATCGGCTCTTCCATGTTACACCTTTTTAACAGGTCATCAGTGAGTCGGAATGTGCCACCACTGAATGGTTGCGTGATTTTCGGTGCTTAATTTGAGCCGGTGGTTTCCGATGCTCAGGGCACTTAATCACCAACACCTGCGCTTTTCATGAGCACCAGTTAGAACACATTCATTTATAAGTAGGTTAAGTGATTGCCCAGAGTCACAGGAGGGTGAGCTGATTGTGGCTCAAACCTAGGGGGCACATTTACAATTCCTATTGCCACCACAACGTCACTTTTAGTGACATTGTGATGGTGATAGGAACTTCGGGGCAGATTCACAGAACTAACTTAGGACAAAATCCTAAACTTACTACTTTTGGTATTCACAGAAGTTAGGATTTTGTCTTAAATTTGTCTTAAAACAAATTTAAGACAGACTTAAGACAAAATCCTAACTTAAGTCTGTCTTAAGTTTGTTTTAAGACAAACTTAAGACAAAATCCTAACTTCTGTGAATACCAAAAGTAGTAAGTTTAGGATTTTGTCTTAAGTTAGTTCTGTGAATCAGGCCCTTCGCCTTATTTACAAGGCAACGTTAAGCCACTTAACATGGCTTAACACTACCTTGTGAATACGGCACTCCTTCACGCTGTACTTAGCGTGAAAGGGGAGGTCAATGGGCGTTGCGGTGGGCGTTCCACCGCAACACCCATTGATTTTGACGCTGCCCCCTATTTACAAGGGTGGTGCAAATAGGAGGCAGCTGCAAAATTAAGACCAGGGAAAACCTGGTTTGAAACGGGCGAAACGAGGAGAAATGCTTTTTGTGCAACACAAATGAAAAAAGCAAAACACCAATGATTGTTTATGTGCAGGAAGGTCTCCCTTCCTACACATAAACAATCATTAAAAAAAAATAGCATTTTGTAACTTCTGTGCTTGCTGTATTAAGCAGCACACATAAAAGTTACAAAATGTAATTTCAACGCCATTCAGGAAGGTCTCCGTTCCTGCACATAAACAATCTTCTCCTCAACACTGACAACCTTGCACCATGGTGCAAGGGTGTCTGCTTTGGCGCTAGGCTGCTAAATTTAGCGCCTGTGCAGGGGGAAATGCAGGGCTGCACCATATTCTTGTAAATATGGTGCAACCCTGCGTTTCTAAAGTGACAGAGCATGTCGTTAGCCTTCTTGGCTTAACGACACGCTTCACCACTTTATTGTAAATATACCCTCTAGTTTCCCAGCGCCCAATTCAGTACCTCTGGCCATTACACCACATCCTCTCCTAACTTTGATGGTTAGTGAGTAGTTGGTTCTGTTTTAGGCAGCGCTAACAGGAGAAATGGGGTGGTGGTGGTGCAATCTGCCTCCTGATGAGATGACCAGCACTTATTTTTTAACAGCTTAAACATTGGTGGCTTCCATTCTGAAACACCCACTTCTAAGTAGGCTGGGGCAAAATGTATGTTACCACGGTGCACTCTTGCAGAATTTTAGTAATTTTATATTACGCTTGTTATGTGAAATTAGCACCAAAATGACTCCATTTTGTCATGTCACATAATTCTACATCGTTAGAGGCAAACATTTAGCATGAGTACACAGGAGCAACATAAACCAAACAGCCAGAATGTTAGCGGCTGTTGTTTGCCATTTTTTTAGTGTGAAATGCGTCCACACTTTCAAAATGGATAGGAGACATATTTCAGGCTAAATTATAGCGCCAAATACTAGTTTGGGATTTTGAACAATGTGTCCAAAATTTCACAAATATAGCAAGTTCCATGAATTTCATACACCTCCATTAGTCCTTCAACCAACACTTTTCCCACCATGCGTAAAATATTAAGTGCTCACTTACTTGCCCATCTTGAAAGTGGTTTGGGTCTAGTAAGGTGTAAGAAATGTCCTAGCCGGTTTACACTCCACCTCGCTTGGTGTCTTAGAGGACTTCTACTGTCCCATCGCTTATGATGTATGTGTTTTAGCTGTACATCCACTTAGGGTGACTACCTCATTCCACGTTATTTTATGGCCTATCGCCAGTCCTCATCTTTTCATCTACAAATCAATGTTTTCATTTGAATTCATCTAATTATGTGAAAGAAGGCAAAACAAGACTACGACACCCACAATGCATTTGTTTATCACACATATATCCCAAACTGGATACAGTCTCCATAATGACCAGGAGAGAGGTGGCCACACTACTGCCACTAGAGGCCTACATGCTTTCTGTAGCATCACCATTGTCCTCTGAATGCTTATTTGCATCATTACCAGTGACAACACTGAGGAGAAGGAGAAGAGCCATTTTAAACGCTTTGAGGTGACCACTGATGAGATGACATACATCAGTAGTGAGAACACTGTGGCCAGGGTTACTGTGTCGTGTATTTCTATAGGTTCTGAATCAGTCCCCATATTCCTGACCCTATTCTGGTTAAACTAACTATCAAGTTAACTAACAGTCAGCCCATGAGGCAAGAAAACCCCCATGATGCAGATACCGTTATCTGACGCAGTCACACTACGGCACAGGAACGTGTTATCTGATTAGGTCATAACGCTTGAGATCTAATTAGACAAGCGACATTCCTCCAGCCCCTGATAAGGCATACGACGTTCTCATAACAAATCAAACCTATGACAAGCTGGATAATCCGTGCGGCCATTGTTTTGATTTCACAGAGAACTTTAGTAAAGAATGTGCTAACGAGCAAGTCGTATGACATCTTTATTGACGTATCTATGTCCATCCTTACGTCAATCTCGGCACCTTTAAGGTATAAATATTGCCGACCTTGCCCTATGCAAACACACGCGTGGTGACAAGACGGAGCAGCCATACTTGCCGAAGCCGAGAGCAGAAGCAGACCCCGCTGGCAGCAGCCCCGCCTTCCTGACGCGCTGAGAGACGCGCTGCTATCTCAACCCGAGAGACCCAGCACCGGCGCTTCTAGGCAGCCCTCGCAGGCAGCCTGGAATATCGAGAGCAGAGAAAGAGATACCATTCCTCATTCATCCTAACTTCCAGGTACAGAACTGAATAACCCCTCACAGAGAATTCTTTAGTTATTCACTTGGCAAAAACAAACTTAACTTAAACTGTAACTTTCTATTCCCGCCCACGCATTAGACTTAGGTCAGGTACACGGGGTAGGCGTATTTAGAAACACCAGTTGAGTACGTTTAGTAAAAATGTATATGTGTATGTAAATATATTTTAATCATTTTAAACATCATATGGCTCAGAAACCATATCAATGTTTTTACAGTATTATTTTATACTATTGCTTTTAATGTATGCACTTTACTTAACTATAAGTATTGCAATAATATCGATCCATTTCTCATGTATGAGAAAAGAGACTGATCAATAAATAACACCTTTTTATTGAACACGCCCGTCTCTTCCTTTTCTCTACATTCTGATGAGACTAAGAATGCACGTACTGACTGAGTAAAATAATTGCCTTGTGCTCACACGACTCTTGAGATTGACTCTTGATTAGGGGAGAGCAAAGTTGTCATGTTCTATGGTTGTCAGAAACTAAATCCCTTCTTGTCTAATCAGGGGAGTTAATTCCTCCCTTGAACATTCGAGAAAGTTTCTAGCGAACTCTGAGCTTAGCTGGCAAACCCAAAAATTAAGTCTAGTATCGACAGTAGTAGACCTAGTTAACGTCTGGCCTAGGCCTTTACTGCTGTAGGTACTATTCCAATGCGCAGAGCCTATTGGGAAAATAGGAGCTACACTACATGGCGCCCAACGCGTTTGGAAAGGGCGATAAAACTAACGTAAGACATTTAGAGTAACTCAGTCGTGCTTTCTCACTCAGACCCCTTTTCCCAAATACTCCAAAGACGTCTGGAGTGGGTGAAAGGTTATATCCTCCAAAACCTCGCAGGAGGGAACTCCTATGTATGGTTCTTGGTTAAGTCAACGTTGAAGGATAAAAACAGTTCCAAAATATTGTGCATCTAATCTCTGTTTCCATAAAGAAACCTGATCTGCAAATAAACATAATACCATCCTGTCTGTAAAATGGCAGAGAGTGATGACGAAAGAGAGGCAGTTAGATTAGCTACTGAACTCGCAGATGCTGATGCTACCATGCAAGCAGCAGACCCAAATATAACACTCATTCCGGTCATAAAAAGGAGATCTATAACCTTAAAACTTATAGAAAATGGACTGACACCTAGAGGTGGCACAGTCATATTCGTAATTGAGGCACACGAATATCGGCAGACAGAGGTATACTATTCATGGATACATTTTCCAGCAGCAAATGCTGTAACAAAGTACTTCCACTATTACAAAGTAGAGGAACCTCCTGAAACATACACTCCTTTCGAGGAGGTGGAAGTACCACTCAAATTCCAAGAGCATTTGCTCTTATTTGATGGCGCCCTAAAACACAATAATCACATTACAAGGCTCGGTCCTTTAGGAAGACCAGGAGCAACGTGGCCGGTCTTAGCCGGATACACACCACATCCAGACATCGATAGAATGCCATCAGCAGAGCTGTTAATACAGCTAAAACAACTACTAAAAATTCATAGACAATTAGTTCAGTATGTAATGCGGACTTCAACAATTCAGCCATCGATTAAACTTCCACAGCTGACCCCTCACCAGGGGAACACAAATACAATTACACCACAGAACATCCAATCCTGCCTAGGTAAAGTTCCAGCTAAACGAGAACAAATACCATTCTGGTTGGCACAGAAAATCACCCAAATAGAGGCGGTGTTTCCTGACACCACCCCGCTGGAAAAACACAGGATTCTGACTATATGTCTCCCAATGGGAATCGCACCACACATTGAGGACTGTGACACTTGGGGTACAGTCTTTGCTTCCATCTACACAAAAACGCACGGTGTCCCATCCATTTCAGTGATACCAGATGTGCTAAAACAAATTCAAGATGAATACGGTCCAGAACCTGCTTTAACTCTTGGTATGAAATTACTGAAAGACTTCAAGCAGGTCTCGGCTATATTACTAGCCAACATAAAAGGTGAAGCAGCAAACGTGGCGATCCGCCAGAGGTTAAAAGAGACAGATATAGCAGACCAACCAGCTGAAATTGCCAGAATCATAGAAAAATCCTATGAAGAACTAGGCAGAGATAGTCTAGGTGGAATACCAGTAAAACCGCAACTGACTACTAGTCCAGAAATAATAATTTTTAATAATATTTCACCAAAAAAGAACTGGGATGGAAACAAACAATCCAATCCTAAAGAAAAGAAATTCCAGTCCAGAGGAAGGTCTCCGAGGCGAAGAGAGAAATCTCCAAACCAAAGACAGAGGTCACCGCAGAGTGACCCCTCTGGGAATAGATATAACCTTAGAAATAGGGATAATATTAAAAAACCTGATAGATATCAAGACATTGATACACGTCCCTCTCAATCTTTTCAGAATTCCTCGCAGAAATCGGAAAGAAGAGGACGATCAGAAGAGCACGCCAAGTCCAAAGACAAGGAACCTGCTCAGCTAAAAAAGAAATTACAATTTCCAAAAAAGAAGGTAGCCAGTATCAAGGTAGTTAACAATGCCGAGAATACTGAGGACACAACTGAAAAACGGAGAGTGGGCTCAGACAATGCTAGACAGCGCAGCAGAGGTGAGCATAGCTTGCAAAGTCCTTATGAATCATCTGGAGACAGTGGACACGAATGAATACCTTCAAGTGGAAACTCCAGACACCAGAGATAGCAAGCCCCACAAGATATACGAGATAACATTACGTATAGAGGGAGATAAGACTAGGAAAATAAGGGGACTATTTTGGGATAATCTCTCCAAGGGCTATGATATCCTTCTAGCTGAAAAAGACTGGCCACCAGAGTTTGTCAGGGAGTGCCCTCATGGCGAAGAAGTAATTATGCCTGCCTTCTCGAATCAAATCCCGATTCATAAAAAATATACACTTGCTAGAAAGTGGGCAGTGGCCTTAGCACCTGCTTTATATAAAAATCATGTAGGATGGGATGAGGATTCTCCTCCTCACAAAATCCAGTTAAAATCACAACCAACTGCACAAAGGCAGTACCCAATTAAGCAAGAAGCTAAAAAACAAGTAAATGAAATACTAGATCAGCTAGAATACCAGGGGGTGATTGAAACTTGCACCTCACAAATGAACAATCCTTTGTTTCCGGTCTCCAAACCAGACAATTCATACCGTCTAGTTTTGGATTACCGACACCTTAACACATGTTGTAAAACTTTTGCAGTGCAAAACTCACACAGTGCTGCACTAATGAATAACATAGTGCGCAAAAAATACAAAACTACCTTGGACATCTCCAATGGATTCTTTTGTCAAAATATAGCACCAGAAAGCAGATATTTAACTGCATTCCCAGTAAATGGCACTCAAAAACAATTCTGTCGGTTAGCCCAGGGGTACAAGAACAGCCCGGGGGTATTCTCAGCGAGAGTAACAGAATTACTACAACTATATGATGATGAAGCATTATCTTATGTCGATGACATTTACTTAACAGATGATGACTTGGAGACTCACTTGAAAAGAGTGAACACCATAATACTTGGGTTCGCTGCAGAGGGTTACAAATTCAACTTTAAAAAGTCCAGAATTGCCCATCTGACAGTCTTGTACGTAGGATATGAATTATCAAGCATAGCATGGTTGACAATTTTCTAAAAATCTAAAATATGAAAAGACGTATCCTCTGCCAATCGACATTCTGCCTCTACGACATTACGCCTGTGTAATCTATACAGATGGACATGCTCAACCCTCCGTTTGGGGAGAACAAGCATACAACCCCACATGTGAGATTACAAAAGAAGTGTGGCGCGGAGGTATATTAAAACCTCTATTAACAAAATCACACTCAGTAGAAACTAATTCAGAACAACAAACTGAAATAATCGCATTGAAAATGGCGCTAGATAATGCGGATCGTGAATTCCCGACACTTATAGTGTCAGATTCATATTACTGCGTCAAATCATATAACAGCGATTTGCAGACATGGATTCAGAACGGTTACAAAGATGACACAGATGCACCAATAAAGCAGAGACTGCTCTGGGAACAAATAGCTCTTTTACAAAAAGAACTACCAAAGACTCACGTGACTCACTCACTGAGTCATCAACGTGATGGCGTTCACGTTGTAGGGAATTCATTGGCTGAAACAGCCGCAGCGGCAGCCACTAAATCGGCTCCCGTAGTTCGAAAAAAGCGTACATTAAAATACATTGACGGTGAAACATTGCTGGCGGTGAAAACGTCATCAAAAGGCGACTGCTCAGCGTTACCGATCAACTATCCACTCAATTATACATACATAATCGATGCAAACTCCGTCCCTTTTGCTCGAATCCCTGGAGTGGGGGAAAGAGTGATTCCAAACATGGACAGGAGAAGCTTGTTAATCGCAGACGCACATATGGGTGAGGGTCTTGGACACCTCAAACTAAAAGATTCTCTGGAAGATTTACAATCACGGTACTGGTGGCCAGGCATGAGCCTACATCATACCATGTTTGTAAAAAACTGCCCAAACTGCAACAGAAATCGCAGTGGGGAAAGAAAAGATAAAATACGGTGGAATCTGACTGCAGATAACATCACCAGTAAAAAGAATGGCTTGCGATTAACATATACAGGCTAGTTTCCACTTATAATGTAGATCCACAGCACTCGGCTGACGTCCGGACTGTTATACAAAGATTTGCGAGTCTAAATGGCATATACGCTAAGAGCATGCTACGTTCGACCATTGTTTTCACTCAGGCAATCCAGCCTGGGGGGGAAACATGGCCAAATGAGCACAGCCCAGCGGGAATCTTCTCACTTCCTTCCTGAGGGTACGGGATGGTGTAAAGAAAAAACCAAGGCAGAAAGCAATCTATAATAGAAAGGATATTAGGTTCGGGAGCTGGGTGGGTCAAACATCTAATAAGTGTCCAACATAGTCAAAATAACTTGCCAAGAAATTCTCTGAAGGGATTCAGTCCGTACGAATTATTATTCGGAACTAGGATGTTGATCTCTGACCTTGATAGTCAGACTTCAGTCGTAATAGAAAAAATCTTTGATGTCAAAGACCGTTTGGCTATTTTGCAGGACTTAAACAAAACAAGAAAAGACCTGAGCAACATACAGTTGAAACAACAGCCAACAACCACTGAAGAATCACCACCTGTCCCAGCAAGACCTGTCTGGATTCCAAAAGTCGGGGATCTAGTCAGGGAGAAGATTGCGGTAAAGAAGGAATTTGGGCCTTCTTACAGAAAAGCAGTTCCTGTCTTGTCTGTCAACGGGACAAGATCAGTTGTACTACCGCCACTTGCTGGAAAAAAGGAGAACCGAGTTGTATCCATCGACCTGGTAAAACCACAACATGTGGCCGATAACAAACAGTAGGCCAAGTGGACTCCCAATAAGTAGCAGAACACCAAGGTTTGCTACCAGTACAGAGGTCCTAACAAAGAGGCTCATCACATTCGAAACACCTACAGAAGAACAACAAGGACTATGCAACAAGGCAATAGAACTAAGACCTCTGAAAACCCAAATAAAAACATTTAGCAGAGACACACCAATCTACAATGAAGTACCAAGTGACAATGCAAGAAACAAAAATCCTGAAGCAATTGGAACAATTGACAGAACTGCATCCGGGTACTTCATCAACTTCGATGATTCCTCTGAAGGCTTCAGTGAATCAAAGACACAGCCATCATCAAAATCCTTTAAAGACAAAGCTAAGGAACTTTTGAAACAACTGAAAGAAACATATCTGGTTTCTCCATGGATTGAATTTTGGGTGGGTTTTGGTGCATTTATCCTCATACTTTGGCTCATCATGGTATTTACTTTGGGACGCTTCATTGAGGGAAAATATGCTAAAATGGACACAGCAAGTCAGAACATCAACTTGGTCCTCAAACCACACACATCTTCACACGTCGAGAAAAGAGAACTTTCTTCAGAACTTTCTTCAGCCAACTTCACAGCCAATCCGATACCTGGTGGGGTAGCCTGGGACAACACTGACTATGAAATTTATGGTCCGGTCGAGATCCTGAAATATCCACACCAAATCAAGATCTCCTTGAGTGATTTTGCAAAACCAAACTCATTTGCTGATGATTGGGACTTCGAAAGCATTAACAACATGATGTCTGACTTAGTAATGTCTGCTAAATTTACCAAACATGATTATTTGCAAGGTTCTACAAATTATGATAGTATGTATTGCTATAACCACTATAGTAATCATTTTTTCCATAAATCTGCACAACCTAGAAATGTTTTAAATTATAATCAATGGGAACATTGTGCTACATCTCCAAAAGGGAGCTCTAGAACCGTGTATGACAAATATTCATATTTTTCAGGTTTTAACACAAGTAATGCTGAAACATTTTATTTTAAATTGTCAAACAAGACAGGGATGAAAACCATGATAACCAACACAAAATTGATATATTCAGATTCATTCTTTGAAAAAATGAATACTTTTGGATTTGATTATTGGGACAAAAATGTTGATTTGAAAAGTGTTTGGGGTACAAAAGAATGGCAAGTACAGGGTTTAGAAGCTTTGTTTAGAGCCTGCATGATCCCAGAACAAATGATATTTTTAAATGACACTGTTCAACAAACCACCTGTCTTGGCTTAGCCAAAATCAAAGATTTAAATAACCCGTCTATTCCAAAGCCAACACGGTTTAGCAACACTTCTAAAGATGAAGAGATAGACGTAAACCATATATTAAACCAAAACAGAACACATCCTGATTGGAAACAATGGTTGATCTGGCCCACAGATACAAATAACTGTCAAGATAGATTCCTGAATAAAACACAGGGTTTTAAAATGACCAGGCCAGACCCTAGATATCCCCAAAGACATCACCCAGGGATAATAACAACCTACAGTGTGGGCAAATTATGCCTTCAATGGCTTCAAACTTCCACACTGCCTGAAATTAAGCAACACCTAACTTTACTTACTGATGGTGCTGACTTGCGTGATTTCATTCTGGGACCACGCAAACAGCGTCAAAAGCGTTTCATAGCAGCCTCTGTATATGCAGCATACAATGAGGCCTGGAAGGTTACTCAAATTGAGACAGCAGAAAGAATACGGGAAATTGACCGTATTAATTTGGAAAAATCACTTTCTGTAGTGGACAATGGGTTAATGACTCTGTCCTCCAGAATTTTTTCATTGGACAGCATTGTGTCTTCAGCAATCGATATATTATCGCAAGACTTACTGTTATTACAACATGGTCAGTCACAATTGCGTTCTATTGTACAGCTTGGCTGGACGTTACAAAATCTGCGTTCAGGCTATGTGCCTTGGCGTTTAATCAACACAACGTCACTATTCCAAATCTTTAACCTTACTGATAGACAAATCGGTATGGCGCAAAAGGGTGCTGATTATACAATCTTGAGCATTGAAAAACTAGAAAGATTACCATTGACAATGTCAGAACGACCTGTCAGTGAATGGATAATCCACGGAATCATAAATATTCCAATCTCAACCTTCAGGTTTCAATACTGCCAAAAATATATACAGGCTGGCATGTACGAGAAATTAGGAAAGGGGTACCTTAAAACAACTTGGAACCTGCCCTATTCACATGCATGTGTCAGTAATAAAGGACAGAAAGTGTTTCTTAGTGGCAACAATTGTGCTATGTCACTAAGCGGCACGCTTCTGTGTAACGGTATTAGTTTGCACGGAGCCTGTGAAGGGAATTCATACAACCTTTCATGTCACCAGCAAGGCGCACCTGCAACTGAAATAGAACCATTCTTTCAAAGACTCTATAATGGGAGTTACATTCTTATTGTAGACCGCAGATGTTGTAGTCTTATGCCCGGGACTCCTTATCTAGTAACTACAACGGCGAAGGTCAAGTGCTGTGGACGTTCTTTGTTTAATTTAATTTAATTTAATTAATTTAATTTAATTTAATTTAATTTAATTTAATTTAATTTAATTGAGGGTTTATATAGCGTTAGGAATCGACTCCCGGAGGAGTATCTCCACGCTTCGACCGCTGGGGAACCCGTCCTGGCTCACCCTGAGAGATGGTCCCTGATGGGTATCTCTAAGGTGCGACCAAGCATCCCCGGCGGTCTGGGGGGGCCGTTGTGAAGATGAGGCAAGCTGATGCCCAGAGTTGCCGAGTGTGGTTTCTGACTAGAGTAGGCACCGAGGCGAGAATTATCGAGTCCGCTGACCCTGGTCCACGACCCTGCCGCGTCGGGAATCGAACCCTGGTCCCGGGCCGTTCTCTGCTTACGGGTCTGCCGCCTCTAACCAGTGTTCCCCAGCTCCTTTCCAGACAGGGAGGCAAGGGCATGGCCCAGTTTGAAAATTACTTCTATTCGAATAGACACTTTAAGCAGAATGAAAACAGTGCTTCTTCAGACGCCTACAAGGCTCACGTCATCAAAAGAAACGTATGATCTACAAGTCGCAAGGACGACTGCAGAGATACATACATTATTATCAACTAATTCCCCCGTACATTTTGCGGAAATCCTAAGCGAAATCTTAAATATTTCTGATACCACTGGGGTCTCAAAGGTATTTAAGACAGTATTTTCGATGGCATTAACACCATTCAAAGCCATACTGGGTATTTTTCCAGATTTCGTCCATTCGATTTTTGGCGGACTTCCCCTGATCCTGGGACTAATTGCAGGAATCCTATTCCTAGTCCTTATTTTTCGTTATGGCAACCCATGTCACAGATCAAACTCTTGCGACAATGGAAGATACGATCCTAGCCATTGGATACCGGGACCGGATATCAAAAATCCTGGGACTCTCCCGGCTTAGAGACCTGAACATGACTTGGTTTCTATCATTTCGACCAATGTGGCAAAGGTGTGTTTTACCTGTACTAAGGTGTCTGCTATGCGGAGAAGAATGCGTGTTAGACACCTGTCTGACGCTACAATCGGATGCGCCAGTGGATGCAGATACACTGTTGGTTCCTACCAAGGTTCACGCTTTGTGCTGCCCTCAAAGGCTGCCAATCCTGATGACGGCATTCCTGGAAACTTCACCACTACGATTGAAGAGTAGTGAAGTTCAAGATGAAAGCAGCATCGAACAGGTACGACCTTCTGTCAGTAATGCAAATCAGAATGTCAATGGAGACAATCATGCGCACGAATGCATGGTTACACCTATTTCCGACTTAGTGGAACTTTCCCATGAAGCTGTTGACAGTTTTTTCGAAAGCCTGAATGATATGATGTTCTCTCCAGAACAGAAATAGAGACTTTTGAGTAAACTCGCACACGGCGTTCCCTGAATTCGGCCTTCAACTTTAAAAATAAAGTCACATGAACAATTTCACTCCAGTTCACGGACAGCAATTTTTTTCAGCAAGCCCCTTAAAATATTTTTCTACATATTTTTTCCCGGGACACTGATCTTCTGCTTAAAGTAAGAAACTATTCCTAGAGAACTAAAATTTCTATTTTTAGATACTTTATAGACTTTAGCTGCCCGCTGGTATGTTCACAAATATTTTATTATGTGATGAAATGGTCTCGAACTTCCTTTCTGTATAGCCATATTAAGAGCTATTTCATGTGTATTTCTCATATACCAATAAGCAATAATTCATAAAAATGCGTGTTTACTTTTGCATTTAATTCATAGCTTAAGTGCATACAATATATATGACTGCAATTTTCCAGTATATTTGAAAATTTCAAAATGCATTTATGTATTTTGGGGTGGTAAGGTATACACTATACTCTATAGTATGTTGTACTATGTTATACTATGCATAGATTAGTAGATATGACCATAGTTAGCGTGGAGTGGGTGTCGTGTATTTCTATAGGTTCTGAATCAGTCCCCCTATTCCTGACCCTATTCTGGTTAAACTAACTATCAAGTTAACTAACAGTCAGCCCATGAGGCAAGAAAACCCCCATGATGCAGATACCGTTATCTGACGCAGTCACACTACGGCACAGGAACGTGTTATCTGATTAGGTCATAACGCTTGAGATCTAATTAGACAAGCGACATTCCTCCAGCCCCTGATAAGGCATACGACGTTCTCATAACAAATCAAACCTATGACAAGCTGGATAATCCGTGCGGCCATTGTTTTGATTTCACAGAGAACTTTAGTAAAGAATGTGCTAACGAGCAAGTCGTATGACATCTTTATTGACGTATCTATGTCCATCCTTACGTCAATCTCGGCACCTTTAAGGTATAAATATTGCCGACCTTGCCCTATGCAAACACACGCGTGGTGACAAGACGGAGCAGCCATACTTGCCGAAGCCGAGAGCAGAAGCAGACCCCGCTGGCAGCAGCCCCGCCTTCCTGACGCGCTGAGAGACGCGCTGCTATCTCAACCCGAGAGACCCAGCACCGGCGCTTCTAGGCAGCCCTCGCAGGCAGCCTGGAATATCGAGAGCAGAGAAAGAGATACCATTCCTCATTCATCCTAACTTCCAGGTACAGAACTGAATAACCCCTCACAGAGAATTCTTTAGTTATTCACTTGGCAAAAACAAACTTAACTTAAACTGTAACTTTCTATTCCCGCCCACGCATTAGACTTAGGTCAGGTACACGGGGTAGGCGTATTTAGAAAAACCAGTTGAGTACGTTTAGTCAAAATGTATATGTGTATGTAAATATATTTTAATCATTTTAAACATCATATGGCTCAGAAACCATATCAATGTTTTTACAGTATTATTTTATACTATTGCTTTTAATGTATGCACTTTACTTAACTATAAGTATTGCAATAATATCGATCCATTTCTCATGTATGAGAAAAGAGACTGATCAATAAATAACACCTTTTTATTGAACACGCCCGTCTCTTCCTTTTCTCTACATTCTGATGAGACTAAGAATGCACGTACTGACTGAGTAAAATAATTGCCTTGTGCTCACACGACTCTTGAGATTGACTCTTGATTAGGGGAGAGCAAAGTTGTCATGTTCTATGGTTGTCAGAAACTAAATCCCTTCTTGTCTAATCAGGGGAGTTAATTCCTCCCTTGAACATTCGAGAAAGTTTCTAGCGAACTCTGAGCTTAGCTGGCAAACCCAAAAATTAAGTCTAGTATCGACAGTAGTAGACCTAGTTAACGTCTGGCCTAGGCCTTTACTGCTGTAGGTACTATTCCAATGCGCAGAGCCTATTGGGAAAATAGGAGCTACACTACAACTGAACTGCTTGTCCGCTCATTTGCACCACTCTCCTGCCCCACCTCATATTTTCGTCACTGGTACTGATTATTTCTCCTGCATCCCCTGGTATGGCTGGATTCCATTAACTGTCTCTGAGGGGCTCACTTGCACAACAGTGATATTTGCCATTATGTTACAAATTCAGGGGGCGTGGCTACGAGCCGAACATGGCGGACGTGTAGCGAACTTGCTCCGTCGCTAGCCCAACATCCTTGTTAATTATCCTGTTTCCCAGTGTCCCCACTCATCCGACTCCGGCCCAGGGAAGTCGCCGTATGTGTGTGGGTCCTGGCGACGGCGTTGCTGACTCCCATGACGCCAGCTGAGACCGTGTGGGATCGTCGACGCTGCTGAGGCCTGGATCCCCGAGAGAAGCTGCGGCCTGGATTTTGGAGGCGGGCCTGACTATCGGCGACCAGAGTTGCGCCGGAAGGAACCGGAGGGGTGGGACATCGCTCGGCTCTGCTGCGAAACCCAGAGGACGACGCCGAGTCATCCTGAGCCTCCGTGGAGGACTTCTGGGCGGACCACCGTGCTCGCACCCCCCAGTCTGGCCCCGACCCGCGACTGGAGGTAACCGGGTTGGGCGGCCGCTACGACCCGCGTTGGGAGCTGCATATACGCACGGCCCTGGGGCGCCTGGTGATAGCGCCGAGGGAAAGATTCACGCTCAGCAGAGAGCGGGGTGTCCCGTGCGGCGCCCTCTCCTACATTGTGACTGCACCGGAGGGATTACTTGTTTTTGCGCCTACTCCGCGGCGTGTGCCGCCATATTGGGCTCACACCACCGGCCGGGGCAGGGAGGCTGGAAACGTGGCGGCCCCCTACTGACTGCTCTACGTTCTTGTGCCTGGAGCAAACTCAGCTGCCACACGCCCGACAAAACGGAAACAGGAACATCGGCCGCACGTCGCAAGGCTTCCCCGGTAAGGGAGTTTGGACACACAACAGCAAGCTACTTACGGAGGTGCCATCTTGGGGATGAACTGCAGTGGAGCGCGAGGGTGCGACGGCCCTCGGCCTGATGAGACACAGCCCCTGAGACCAAGGTGAGCGGCCACTGCCTGCATCGCTGAGCTGTCTTGCGCTGTACTCCCACGAAAGAGATAGGGGGCCGCGGACCGCGACGCTATCCACAAGTGTTAGCCTGCAACACAGACGTGACCCACCGACCGGACCCGAGCCGGCGCCAGCCCCGAGAACCCTGGCCTGCTGCACACGCTGTGGGTAGAAGTTACTTGCGCAGAGTGAGAGGATAGCCGGTAGCGCAAGGTGCCCTCATAGCTGCCAAGTGGGCGACTGGGTCAAGACCACCGCCGCCCTGCAGACGAGATCCATGGGGAGACACAGGACCAAGACCCACGAACAGGGCACGAACGCGGACATGCAGTCCACTGGATCGGATGACCCATTGGCCTCCTCCAATGTGGAATTCATCCCGCCGACGGGCAAAGGCACACAGGATGCCAAATTAGACCTTATACTGGCTGAAATAAGGGCCACGAGGGAAGCGCTAGAACTACGGATGGACAACATGGCCACTGGACTGTCGCTCCTGAGGGCGGACCACAATAAACTAGCTGAGAAGGTCACGGAGCACAGGATTGCGCTTGACGATTTAATACCACAGCAGACGGACCACTCCACGAAGATAGAGGGTATGGAAAAGCAGATAAAATTACTGTGGGACAAGATGGATGACGCAGAAGGGCGGGCCCGCCGCAATAATGTCAGAATTTTGGGTATGCCAGAACGAAGCAAGGGGAGGAATCCCACACAGTTTGTCGAAGACTGGCTCAAGAAGATCGTGGGCCCGCAGGACCTGACCCCACTGTATAGCGTAGAACGTGCACACCGAATGCCTGCCAGGCCGCCGAAGCCAGGGGCACCGCCACGGCCACTAATAGCATGCCTCCTTAACTATAAGGACCGTGACTCAGTTCTACATGTGGCAAGAGAAAAGGCGCCGCTAAGATATGAGGATAAAACTATATCGGTGTACCCAGATTTCACCCCAGCGGTGCAGCGAGCCAGATCTACGTTCCTAGGTGTGAACCGAAAACTGCGGGACAGAAATTTGAAATATGCATTGCTGTTCCCTGCTCGCCTCAAAATACTTCATGACAACAAATCGCATTTCTTTGACACCCCCGAGGAAGCAGCGGAATGGATGGAGGTGACCTTAACGCCGCCAAACTCGCAGGACCCGCTTGAGGATGACCAGGGTGGGGCACCTTCGCGCCGGGATGACCATCTTCCTGCACCCAACACGGGTGGCAGGCACGCCGGACCTACGACTTTGAACGACAAGACAACATCGGACCACTCTGGGAAAAGAGCGACGGTGGTCCAACTGACGGAGGAGGCCTTGGCTGCACACGATGCCAGAGGCACGACTGATCTGGACAGCACTACTGGCACGCACACGGAGGTGTCGGGCTCTGCGGATAGCTTGCAGCTCTTTCCTAAGATCACGGCGCAAATGGCAGAAGATCTCTGACTGAATCCTTTGCAGGCTCCAGTTGGTAATGTATGAAGCACACACACGGGAACACAACGGGGTGAGTGGAACACGGGGGGGTACACCAGCTGTGGGCACACTGAAGCACCACTGACAGTTACCTGGTAGGTGTACGTGGACTACACCCCCCATCATATAGACATGTTCTGGATTGACTTTTGCCCACGTTGGGCAGCATGGTTTGGACCCCAGGTTTTTCTGCTTGGGGACCTTAATGTTAGGGAGTTACACGTTTCAAGGGCACTCGAATCCTCGACTATTGTACACATGGCCTACCTGACTCGATGCCTGCTGGGCATACACACCACGATCAGACATGGGGACCCTTAATACCTACAAACTGTGCACCTGGAATGTGAGAGGCATGGGATCCATTCACAAGAGACACAGATTATTGGCACAGCTCAATCGGAGGGGTGTCGTGATGGCCTGCCTCCAGGAGACTCATTTGAACGGTGCGGAAAGCGCCAAGCTGCTCAAGAAATGGAAGGGTCAACTCTTTACTACCTCTTACTCTGTATTTTCAAGGGGGGCGGCCATATGGCTAAGGAACACATTACCTTTTAAGATGCTGGAGCAGAGAGTGGACAAGGAGGGCAGATATGTGTTTGTGCGTCGGCTGCTGGATGGCTCCCCTGTTGTGCTTGGCAGTGTGTATGCACCGAACTCCGGTCAGTCAGATTTCTTGGCGACCATAAGTGGGGTGCTGGCTGACTGGGCGGAATACCGGTGGATCATAGGCGGGGACTTTAACGCTGTGTTGGATATCTCACTAGACAGGTCACATCCACCTCTGCACGCCACTGAGAGTAGAAGGAAGGCAGATGCGCTGGCTCGGTGGGCGGAGGGGTGGGATCTGGCAGATACATGGCGCAGCAAACACTTGTTGAACAGAGAGTACACATTCTACTCCCTGCCCCACAGATACACACTAGAATTGACCGAGTTTTGACCGAGTTTTTTGCACCAAGCCACTATTGGAGGCGGTACTCGTGGCAGAACATATGGGCAAGACCCTCTCAGACCATAACCCAGTAGAAGTTACATTGCAATGGGGTAGGGTCACGACACCGATACCGACTTGGCGCCTAAATGCAGAACTGCTGGAGGATACTGTCTTTAAGGCGTCGCTGGCAGATTCCATCACCACTTACTTTACTATAAACACAGGCTCTGCTAGTTCCAGGCAAGTGGAATGGGATGCATTTAAAGTGTCCATCAGAGGGGACAGATGGCCTACCGGCTGAGTTCTACGAAGCCTATATTGACCTCCTTGCCCCACGCCTACAAGTAGTGTATCAAGAAGCACTAAAAACTCATTCGCTCCCGCAGTCGTCCTTACAGGCGATGATAGTCTCCCTTTTGAAGCCGGGTAGAGACGGAATGCAACCGGCTAATTACAGACCCTTGTCGTTACTAAATACGGACTTTTAAACACTGAGCAAGATCCTGGCGATGAGACTAGCCCTATATGTGCCGCAACTAATACATACTGACCAATGCGGGTTTGTCCCGGGCAGAAGTACGGCTATGAACCTTCGGAAGTTAAGCCAACTCATGCTTAGCGAGCAAGCGAGAGAGGGAATGGAGGGATGTATTTCTCTAGATCTAAAGCAGGCCTTTGATTCCCTTCGCTGGGATTTTATGTTTGCAACGTTTGAAAGATTTGGGATCCTGGCCGAATATATTGCCTGGATCAGACTGCTGTACACACACCCGACAGCTCGGGTACGCACGAACAGATGCATATCGACGACCCTGACTGTTGCGAGGGGCACCAGGCAGGGCTGCCCGCTGTCCCCGCTCCTGTTTATCCTAGCGCTTGAGCCACTGCTATGCAGACTACGGACCCTAGCATCACATAGGGGCATAAAAAGGGCCGAGACAGTCCATGTGGTGTCTGCATATGCAGTTGATATCATTCTGTATCTGCGTGATCTGAGGGGTGCCCTGGACCCCATACCCGAGATCTTTGAGGAATTCCATACGTTGTCGGGCCTCACCATTAGCGGACCTAAGTCCTACGGATACTGTTTCAATTCCACTGGCGCGACCGCCCCACTACCCTTTGCACCACATACTTTCCAGGTGGCGGAAACTACCTTCCGATACCTAGGGATACAGATATATAGAGAAGCTAGAGACATGATCCACGGCAACCTGGGGAGGTCGATAACAGCGCTGAAATCGCAGACACAATTCTGGACGACACTGCCGCTGTCCGTGGCGGGCAGAGTGGCCATCTCCAAGATGGTTGTGCTGCCTCGCCTGATCTAGTATTTCAGGAGCCGCCCATTCATGATTTCGGCTACATGGTTTAAGACGCTGGACACGATCCTAACGGAGCTGGTGTGGGCTCGGGACGGAGGCGTATCGGCATGGCCAAACTACAGCTCGCCACAGATTCCGGCGGCATGGGGGTGCCAGACTTCCGAGTCTACAACTTTGCCTGCCAACTACAATGGCTTGCCTACTGGCTGGCCAGACGAAATTTGCATGAAATTGACATCTCGGAGGTGGACTGGTCGAGGGGGAAGGTCCATACACTGTTACTACCCCGCTCGCAGATCCCAGTGGCATCTCCTCCGCTACTTCGGCATGCGATTAACTATTGGAGGAAAGCGGTGAAACATACATCACCGACGACCTCATACGTCCCCACAATACCACTCCTGGGTGTCCCGATAGCTACGGGACCGCTGTCGAACCGCACACTTGCCGCATGGCATGATGCGGGAATACTTCAAGTGGGGGATCTATTTGCGGATGGACGAATGTTGTCCTTTGAGGACTTCCGTACCATACATCACACCCCAGGTGGACTGTTCCTTTTGCACGCCGGGGTGCGACGATATATAGAAAGGACGTGGGCACCGAATGGAGAGGAACCAGTTACAAATCCGCTGGTAACAATACAATATCTTATGGGAACGGGCAGCCACCTCACCAAATGGATTACAAGTGGTATTAGAACAGGAAAGGCGACATCGTTGCAACCTCTAAGAACAAGATGGGAGGGGGACATAGGCAGACCGATCCGAGACAAGGAATGGGAACGCATCCTGAAATTGCCAAAGAAAGTGTCCAGGAACCCGAGGTTTAAATTTATACAATTGATGGTCTTGCATAGAGCATACCTTACACCCCACTGCATACAAGCTATGTTTCCTACCGCTGCTGATAGCTGCCCTAGATGTGGTGCGGAAGACGCAAGGTTACTACATATGATATGGAACTGTCCAAAATTAGGATACTACTGGCACACCATACACGAAGAGCTGATTAAACTGGCTCCTTCTAAACCGATTGACACGATAGAATATGCCATACTAGGCCTGGGACCGGTAGAACGCCGTAGAAGTGTAACTACTCGGTTCACGGACATGACTTTGCTCCTTGCAAAACGCACAATAATGATGCGGTGGAAGTCAGCTAGACCACCTGACCCAGAAGTATGGAGGGCAGAGGTGCTGCGCTGGGGTAAGGCAGAGGGTGCTGCGCTGCAACGGGAAGAGCGCAAGGGCCTCAGGAAAACTCCGATTTCATTAGACTGGTACACTGCACTAGGAACGGGAGGGGATGGCGAATCTGCCCCATCATCTGCTGATGGATAGGATGAAGATGGTATCCACAGGATGTATGTAGATTAATCTATAGACGGTGATGCCGTACATACAGGTGAAAGTCTACGATTTCAGGCGCACTGCATAATCACATTACACAGCTATCGCATATGAATCCCTGTGTGATCAGTGTTGAACCCGAAGGCATATAGGCTGCAATGAGTAGAGTCATGCAACAAAAAGTTTTAATGCAATTGTTATGAGTGCCGGGGGTGGGAGGGTGGAACAGGGGATGTTATCTTACTTGAGTACTGTTTAGATGAAAATGAAAATGAAAATATCTAACTGCTGAAACTGATACTGGAAATATGTGCACGTCTCAGAATACTAGACAACTAACTGTGTTATATTACCTACATGTGTACTTTTTATCCTGCTAATAAAAAGATTTTTTAAAAAAAATGTTAAAAATTCAAGAGTCTGCTACTTTGCTCCATTTCTTTATGAGGTGATCAGTGTTGTTTTGCAGCAGCACAAAGCAATGTTTGTACTTTGTCTACACAGCCCAGGGATCTTTGATTGCTGTATTATGACTCCCCAGTCGAGGGCTAGCCCTGAGAACGTGATTGCCTTCCTGCTGAAGCCACTGCCAGCTTCCTTTGTGGACATATCTGAACTTGTTGTTGAGACTTTGAGAGCTATAAAACACTTAATGCTAGTTCTTTTTATACTGTGTCCAGAAAGGAGCCCTGGAATAAAACCTCTCGCCAGGTGACTGGCCTAAAAAAGCTCCTTTCTTACTGGAACACAGACCCTTGCCCTGCTTCCAGGGACTGAAAAAGTATTGGACCACTGCAGCAGGACCGGACTGGCCCTAGAGGGCACCGGGCAATCCCCCGGTGCGCCGCACGGGTGGGGGCCGGTTTGGTTTAGCTGCAAAATCGGCCCTGTACCAAAATCGGCAGAAAACCGGCCCCAGGAAAGAGCTCGGCGGCACCTCCAACCCCCCGGGGTGGGGAGGGGGTTGCAGGCCGAGCACTTTGCCAGGGCCGGTTGTGGTCCCCAGTCCGGCCCTGCTCTGCAGCCAGCACTTTAAAGAGCAACACCTCTGCAGCCAGCACTTTAAAGGCCAACACACTCAAAGCATGTTCAAATCTGAATAGCACTTTCTTAACACTGGTGCTGAATGGTGCCTGCTGGGATTAACCCTCTCGTGCTCTCCGATTTCAATTTGGCAAGCGAGGAAAATCCACCTCCTGGTGAGATACCTCAACGCGGGTGGTCGCAGATGGTCGCAACTACTCGCGCTGAGAAAACCTTCTGTTCGCGCTGAGAAAGCTGCCGCTTGAGTAGAAAATCTACTCGAGTGTCAAGAAAAGAAGCAGAGTCCTCTTGTGCTGTGCATGGTGCCGTTCCCGCTGATTGTACAGCTCAGGAATAACACTTACTCAGCCGCTTGCGTAACTCCACGTAGCACTGCAGAGTAGCCATCCTTTATCTGGGATTTGTACTAAAGGAGCACCATCTAGTACATATTTAATTGAGAGGACAACTGTCCAATGGTAAACTGCAGAACATATGCAGCATCACCAGGGTCAGACTGGCAGAGAAAATAGGCCCAGGTATCAAATTAAAAGTGCCCCCCCCGCCCCCCCAGTAGCAAATCAGATAGGTAAAAAGTTGCCACCATTTGCAAATCAGGTCCATTTTGAATGTTTAGCCATGCTGTATTGGAGGTTTGCAATGGAGACTGCATGGATTTTTGCCAGCTGCAGCAATGTTTGTCATTTGCTGTATTTTTGTTTTACTCGAATTGGAGACAAGGGGACATTGCTTGCACCAGGGCCCAAATCTGTGCCTCAGTCCCCTTCACTGTGAATCCCCCCCGCCCCCATCCACCATGTGACTGCAGGGGTCTATGCCTTGTATAGATCAATGGTACATTTTTCAATACAAAAATCAGCTGAAAAAATAAATCCAGTCAAGGCCCCCTCTGCTTATCGCAGACGGCCTGGAGTCTGCAAATTGTGCCGCAGAAGGCACGGCGTCAGGAGGTCCTATTCTTTCGTGACGGGGAAGGGGTGGGACACTTTCATGTCTGCCTTTATCTCTGCTTTTATCTGTGCAGCGTGAAAACAAATTCGCGGATAAACAGTTGAGCTGTTGATGGTTTTGGTCTCGGTTTTCCGGCTCTGTCAGTGCACTGACTCCAGAGTAGGGCTGGACGGGAAACGGCGGACAGCCCAGAGGTAAACACCGACAACATCTCTCCAGGAACTAGACAGGAGGGGAAATTGAGCAAGTCTGTGTGAAGCGAGAAAGCTGTGTGAGTCCTTATGGGGGGCTTACTTTTGGGAGGGGGGAGTGACATAACAGAAAACGATGCCCCCGCCCTGCAGAATGCGTTGAGGGCCCCCCAGACTTCCATCTCTCAAAGATATTTATAGATCTTTGTGTGAATAGGGTGGGGGGACGGTCCCTTGAAGAGTGAGGTTCCCCCTGTACTCTAGTGGTTGCAGAGACCTCTGTTACCCCACATTTATGCAACCTGCTGACCCCTAATGAGTTTAATTGGGCCCTCAGCTTAGGGAGAGGGAGGCCGAAAGGGCTGGGGCTGCTACATGGTGGTCAATTCAACAAAATCCAAGGGGTAAGCGGAACTAAAATTATGCACCTTTTGACCTATGATGTTATCATGGGGTTAACCAAAGGTGATGATGGACGGAGCGTTGACAATACAAACACTCATCCCCAGTCAACTGATCTGGGTTTAATCCATCACCGTTCTATAGCTCACTCCGCCACCCCAGTTCAGACATGGCCATATGCAAATCAGTCTCACCCTGTGCCTCATGGGAACAGTCCAGCCCGAACTGCCAAGCCATGTCTTCCCTGGACCGGAATCAAGCTTCCCAGGACCGTTTTCTGGCATCAGATCAGTTGACTGGGGGTGAGTGTTTGTATTGTCAACGCTCCGTCCATCATCACCTTTGGTTTTTCTTTGTTCGCCCTAAGTTGGCAGGGTATGCTCAGACGTGAGTCTCTTGCTCACTTTGCCACTGGAGTCAAGCAACCCCGGCTGAAGACGACTGGAATGCCAGAAACCGGTCCTAGGAAGCTTGATTCCGGTCCAGGGAAGACATGGCTTGGCAGTTCGGGCTGGACTGTTCTCATGAGGCACAGGGTCAGACTGATTTGCATATGGTCATGTCTGAACTGGGGTGGCGGAGTGAGCTAAAGAACGGTGATGGATTAAACCCAGATCAGTTGACTGGGGGTGAGTGTTTGTATTGTCAACGCTCCGTCCATCATCACCTTTGGTTTTTCATCATGGGGTTAACACCTTAATTTACCCTTAGTCTGGCAATATCTTGCTATTTGAATCTGAGTGTATAGGAGAAGGGCAATGAGACGAAATGGCAGAAAGAAACCAATGCACTGACAGTGCTGTTCAGGTTCTGTTCCTGTCCTGCATCCCCAATGTACCAAAGAGCAAGCAAAGGCCAGTAGCGGCTGCCTCTTATTGACGTCCACGAGCAGCTGGTAGTGAATTTCAGCCAGACTTACTCTTTAGATGCTGTGGGGCAGAGGCAGTGCGCCTGCTCTCTGGCCCTATCTCAAGCTTCCTGTTAGAAGGCCATGGTGAGGCTGGAGCTGATGATGAGGTTGGGACGTCTGGGAAGTTTGCCTCATCCTTCCATGATCAGCTCAAACTCCTACATTCGGGAAAAATGTAGACCACAAAACTAGATTGAAAGTAATTTTTTAACTACTTACTTTCCCTGGATGGACCAACAGGACCCTTGCTTGTCAGCCCTCATAACAAAGTGCATGTCTGCAGCACCTGACCCACAGAACAGGCTTTAACTTGTCTCTAGTCACCATTCTTCTAAGCCGCTACTAAAAAAACCTTCAGCTTACTCCTTCCGGCACAATCTGGTTTCAGAGCCGCCTATAGCACTGTCCTCTCTAGTTGAAGTCTCCAAAGCTATTCAGGAATGCTTGGACACTGGTGGCAGTGCGGCACTCATAATGCTGGACCTCTCGGCAGCATTCGATACCGTCCCCCATTCGCTGCTTTTGGCTCATCTGGCAGACATTGGTATCTCAGGTTTGGCCTGGAGGTGGCTGAAATCCTTCGTGGAGGGGCCTACGCAACAGATCTGGCTCCCACCATTTTCATCCCCACCTCTATCAGTGAGCATGGGAGTGCTGCAGGGGTCCTCTTTGAGTCCCCTTCTCTTTAATATTTACGTCACTCCTCTGGTCCAGTTGGCGGAAGATCTGGGAGCCAAGATCGAGGCTGACGCCGACGACACCCAACTTCTGTTTACTTTGGGTAAATCGGAGTTTTCGACTCTGGAGGCAAAAAAATGCTTGACAGCCGTTTTTCAGTGGCTCTCAGTGGCTCTCAGCTCAAATACAATGAAGATAATTCGGAAATCCTTCTTTATGGGAATTTCCCTCTCTGGTTTAGAGAATCTCTCTGGCCGTCTGACTATCCACTGCCATCCTCCTCTGGCCAACCAGTTAAGAACTTGTGTGTCTGGTTCGATGAGCAGTTGTCTTTCTCGGCCCAAATTAAAAAGCTGTCCGGGGACTTTTTTGGGATACTAAAGTCCCTTAAGAAATTTCTTCCTCTGCTTCCTAGGGCAGCGAAGGAAACGGTGACCCGAGCACTGATCCTGTCCCGCATCGACTATGCCAATGCATTGTACATTGGCCTCCCTGACTACACTCTCAATAAAGTGCAGGTGGTCCAGAATGTAGCAGCTAGGCTTTTGTTTAACATTCCTATCAGAATAGGAATCAGTTAGGCAACATCTGCGTATGGTGCACTGGCTGCCTGTCATTAAACGTGTAAAGTTCAAGGCCTTGGTTATTGCGCACTGTGCTTTACGTGCAGTGGGGCCTGCATATCTAAGGAAGTACTTTGCATTTTAAACGCCTGTAAGACATTTGAGGTCAGCATCCCAGCTTCTTGCTTAGATACCCATGCACGCCTCCAAAGAATGGGGGGGCAGGTCTCTCGCCTTTAGGGCAGCTACAGCCTGGAATTCCCAGCCTTATTCTTTGTGCAGCATTCAAGATCTGGGGCAATTTAAGAAACAGCTCCAAACATTCCTGTTCTAATCAGTTTATCATTTTTACCACCTCATGGCTCGCGCCGGGACACTCTTGGAGTATCTGTGCGCGTTACAAACTTCAGTAACATAACATAACAAGGAATCCAGCAGCTTACGGACACCCAGCCTGTGCAGTCCACGTCGCTACTTTGGGCCTTGATCTAGGATCAAACTCAGATCAGGGTGGTCCTTGTTCTTTTATCTGTGAACTGGTAAAGGGGTCCTTGTTAGGTGGGTATCTTCACATCATGCAGACACTCCACTATGAGTTACACCCACTTCTTGCGTTGAAATTGGCATCCATTGACCCTACTTTGCCTTCTTCATCCTAGACTGGCTCTTTCCCTTGATTTTCTTTTTATGGATACAAATGACTTAAGTGGCCTCTGCAGCTGGGGAGTGAATAGGGTTCGAAAGAGGCTTAAGGATGAGTCTGAGGTGGTTTCAGAATGGAAAAGCCGTGTCACTGAATTCCTATGCTTTAGGCTTGGGACTTACCCCATTTTGCTATCAGAAGTTTTGAAGTCTGAATAAGGAGAAACCGAATCTCCTTGGCCTGCCACAGATTGCTTCCCACTGCACTTTCTTCACCCTGAAGGCCATAGGCAAAGGAATGCCTCTCTTGCAACCAGAGACTGTTTTCAGTGAACACAGCAATGCGTGTCACTGCAAGGGAGTGTAAGAACTATAATGTTTCTCTACTTTGCAAGTAGTGGGGTAAGCAAACCACTATAGGACAGACTCCACCCACCTCAGACAGTGATGATCAGTCTGTGCAACCCAAGATTCCAGAGACTTTGCAAAACCTTTCACTGAGTTGTAGAGTTATTACTGTATTCTAGTTGGACTTTGCTGAATTTCCCACCCTTTGCAGTAGCACCCAGCCACCACCAAGAGCCTGGCATGCAGCAAAATCACAGACCTCCAAATTCTTTTCTGCCAGTCTACTCATGTTAAACTGAGGCTGCTTCACTGCTCACTTGCAAAATGTCTGTTTAGCTGCTCCCATTCTTCATTCTCACTTCATGAGTCTCAGCCATAGAGCCCTGTGTATCACCATCAGCAATCACCAGGACTTTACTCCATGAGGTGCACCACAGCTGCTTAACAACCAGCCGAATCTATGGGTAAGAATGTGGTCCTGAGGCAGAACTGTCTGAGAGACTGCCATTAACCTAGGACCTTTGGTTTCACAGTAAATATTTGGTTGTTGCTCAACCTGTCTTCCAGGTATGATAGAGAAACCCATGCTTTCTAGCATTTGTGCTGCATGGTTATTTGTTACTTAGCATCAGTATTGTGCAGATGTCAGGTTAGGTTTATTAGCTTCTTATTGCAGGTGCCTGAATAATTCCAGCGCCACCTGTCTGCTTCACCCAGAATATCCACATTCTCAGATGAGGCCTATTCAACTTCATCCTAGTACCCAATAGGAAGAGCAACCTAGGCCAACTGGCCTTGAGACAATCATACAAGACTTGGCATCTAGGTAGACTTCACGTCACCTAACTACTGCCAGATCCACGACCCCAATAGAGATGCCAGGCAGCTCGTATTTACACCAGCACTGAACATTGTATTGATGTGCACTTAGTTAGAGTCACCAACCTACATGGTTTCTTTTTAAACATTAGGTCTCTCCATCTGATACAGGGAATTGTAGGTCTGTCACATAAAACAGGACCTTTAATGTCAGACAAACAAGGACCCCCTGATTCGGCGTTGTCAGTTCCGGCGACAGGGACAATAGATATATTGGAATACTTTCATAAATTATTGATAGCTACAGAGGAAGGTCATTGGATCAAAACAGAAAAATTAATTTTAAACAATCATAAACTGATAAGACAAATCTTTCTCACTTAGTGAACATTTTTAATTAAAAAACGGGCACATATATAATCATTGTATCTATACAGAAAACAAATTAGAAAACACAGGTCCTAGACAATAATCTTGAAAATAATAATAACAATGACTACCTATAACATACATATAAATTCACAATCAATAATAAACGTTCATATTTCTTCTATAACATTGAATTAAAAACTTGACTTAAAATATTGACAAATCAAAATATAATCTTTCAAAACATTTCATTAAAAAAGTGGCATGACATAATTCAGTCTCTCGACGCGCGTTTCGGCGTTCCAACAAACGCCTTCTTCAGGAGCCACACAACTACACTGAAACATATGTAAAAAAGAGAGAACATATATAAGCAAGCATTTTAATAAAATTATCTTACAGTTATCAAACCTAGTTTCGACCTGGCTTCAAAACTCACCAACTTTTTATCATTACATACTTATAACATTTTGTGTCAATTTATCAAAAAGAATTCATTAACAATCTCTCATACTTATAGATTGAACATTTTAAATTTTATCTTGTCGCACATAATTTCCTATCCTCTTTGAGCTGTAGCTATCTCTATACAACAACTAATAAAGACGATAAAGAAGCACAAATCAATGTTATCTGTTAATATTTGAGCAGTTGCTAGATGAAGTATTATAAGGAGGGAAGAGGGGGCGAGTGCAGGGGAGATTTAGTTATCTTATATTGAATATTCGGAGAAGTTATAGATGAAAATTTAATTTAAAAGGGATCGATGCCTGAAATACCACAGTTTTAGATGTATTATAGTAAAATACAGAAATAAGCATCAGGTTTGACTGAAGATATTGTCTATACAGCTAATCGAGGGTCCCCGCTTTTGTAGTAGGATTTTGTTAAACCTACCTGATGCTTATTTCTGTGTTCATTACAAAATACCTGAATATTAGAACCTTTCCTTTTATTTGAATCTGCAGAGTTTAGCTGTACGTGTTCCTTTGACGACTATCAGACTATATAATAAGGGAACCCAAGGTATTCATACCATTTGAACAAACGAGTTTCGAATTTAGTAAGTATACTATTTCAAAGAGAGGTAAATTACCATGAATAAGAACAAAGTGTTGGACTAAAATAATAAAAAATGAATGCATTATGAAGAGAGATGTATTTTACTATAATACATCTAAAACTGTGGTATTTCAGGCATCGATCCCTTTTAAATGAAATTTTCATCTATAACTTCTCCGAATATTATAACTATTCTTTTTGATAAATTGACACAAAATGTTATAAGTATGTAATGATAAAAAGTTGGTGAGTTTTGAAGCCAGGTCGAAACTAGGTTTGATAACTGTAAGATAATTTTATTAAAATGCTTGCTTATATATGTTCTCTCTTTTTTACATATGTTTCAGTGTAGTTGTGTGGCTCCTGAAGAAGGCGTTTGTTGGAACGCCGAAACGCGCGTCGAGAGACTGAATTATGTCATGCCACTTTTTTAATGAAATGTTTTGAAAGATTATATTTTGATTTGTCAATATTTTAAGTCAAGTTTTTAATTCAATGTTATAGAAGAAATATGAACGTTTATTATTGATTGTGAATTTATATGTATGTTATAGGTAGTCATTGTTATTATTATTTTCAAGATTATTGTCTAGGACCTGTGTTTTCTAATTTGTTTTCTGTATAGATACCATGATTATATATGTGCCCGTTTTTTTATTAAAAATGTTCACTAAGTGAGAAAGATTTGTCTTATCAGTTTATGATTGTTTAAAATTTATTTTTCTGTTTTGATCCAATGACCTTCCTCTGTAGCTATCAATAATTTATGAAAGTATTCCAATACATAAAACAGGACCCACATTAGATTATTTTTTAGTTCCTCTGCACGAATAAGGTTGATAACCCTCAACCCATCCTGTGGTCAGATATTTTTTACCTATTTTCTTGCCTGGGAAAGGGCAACGGCTTTGAGTTCTAGTTCTCCCACTTCTTGCTTAAGGAAGAAAATGTCTACTATGGGCCTATCATATGGTCTTACTAAACTATTGAGCTCATCCTAAGATCTGGTAGTAGGTTCAAAGTGGCTAACTTTAGCAATTAAGTCATTGCTCGATGACCTTATACCTTTGGAGAATATCTAGGTTAAAACTAAATTATTGCACCACAAATGGTTCAGGCCAGAACTAAAAAGAGAAAATACTAATATTCATAAACTAGAATTCTTTGCAGGAATGGATATGAAAGTCTAGTTAAAAAAATATAACCATCTGATCATTAGCTAAAAAGTAATGTTTTGCAGACTAAATATCAGTAGAATCTTTTTCTGTGCCTGCATCGTTTACTAACTGGTGTCTGTCTTCAAGGCCCACTGCCATGTGTGAAAAGGCAACAAAAGTGTGAACACCAAACTGTCTCCACAAAGGAAGAGGCAACTTAGGGGAAGAAGCCTCTGTTGGAAATTGCTCATGTTGTCTCGTGGACACTGTGCACCTGGGTACTGAAATGGTATCTCAAAAGTAGGGGTGCATAGTCAATATTAACATTTCTTATGTCCCTAATATGCTGGGGTGTTCGTTAACATGATAAGGGGAAAAGACTTTAATTTGGTGAAATAGTATCAGATCATTCTTCTTTCTTTACTAAAATGGTGATGAACCACCCACTGTACAGGGGGTATAAGTACCAACATAGTCTTTGGAGAAATTAAGCCCATTGCCCCGATGAATCTGATGGTGGAGATTAAAATGTCTATGTTGGGGTGACTACCACAATTTAAGGGTCTCCAAATTAGGGTTCTGTGGGAGTCAGCTGTGTGGATGGTGGTTCTGCCATTTTTGGATGGAATCTTGTTACTGTACATTTCTTAATTAAATCCCTTGCTGTGTAGTGTAGGAAGAGGTCAAAGGTCCATGCAATTTGTATAAATCAACACGGAAGAATGACAAGGCCTTTAGGGCTTTAATAATTACCAGAGGTATTCCCCGCTGGCATAATGAAAGAGCATTACAGAGAAAAGGGCCCAGAACTTAAAGGCAGTTTGTTGCAGTGGTGTAGTCATGACATATTCCTGAATGAAAATACTATATGTGCAGGGATGTACCGTGAATACTTAGAATTTCTCTTCTGACATATAGGACCAATGTCCATAGGGATCAGTAAACCTTTGTTAGGATGTTTGGAATTGAGCTTTTAGGATCGTAGGAGCCAATGCAGTTGGGTATCACAATGTACTTAATTTCTGTCAGGGTGGTTTGGGACCTCCTGCAAGACAGCCCTCAACCTCTATCACTGACAGCTGTGAGAGACCAAGAAAAAGCCTTACCCTCATGCATTTAATTAAACTCCATCAACAGCAAAGAACTCTTCAGCATCATCAAGGGATTCTCAAACCCATCAGCTGCATCAAACAACATCACTTCCTCAAAGGAGCTCTGCAGCAAACTTTGCAAACTCCTTACACAACAAAATTGCCAAAATCTACAGGAACTTAAAACACCAGCCCAAGCCTACCAACGTCTTCAACCAACACAACTGCAGACAAACCAACTGATCGCATGCAACTAGCTCCACCCCCAGGACACCACCTCCATCGTGAACCTGGGCCACTTAGTGGCTCCCACAGACCCGCCACACTACATTTTCAACCTAGGTGGAGCCAGGATCAGCCACAAACTCACCACCCTGTTCAACAACTCGAAGGCAACAGCTAACTTCACTGAGGATTGGAAGCACACAGATGCCAACGCCCTGCTACAAAAACCGCCAGCCAACCCCAGTGAACTCAACAACTACCTATGCATCTCCCTGCTCCCATTCCCAAGCAAAGTCCTAGCAAAATCCATCAACATACAGCTTATCACACATCTGGAACAGAACAGTCTACTCAGCTGTTCCCAATCCCGGTACTGCAGCAACCACAGCACAGAAACAGCCCTAATTATGGCCAACGACGACATCCGAATCCTCCTCAACTGAGGAGAGATGGCAGCACTGATCCCCCTGGACCTCTTGGCAGCGTTCACCACAGTGTCTCACCACACACTCATCGCAAGACTGCACAATATCGGCATCCAATGAGCCGCTCTCAGATGGATCGCCTCCTTCCTCACCAGAAGAACACAAAAAGTCTGCCTACTACCATTCTCCTATGAACCCAAAGAAATCATCTGTGTAGTACCTCAAGGATCATCACTCAGTCCCACCCTCTTCAACATGTGTATGACACCTCTGGCCAACATCGTCAGAGCCTATGGACTCAACATCATATCCTACATCAACAACACACAACTCATCCTCTCCATCTCAAAAGCCTCCACCAACACCAGAACCAACTTCCACAACTGCATGGACAGCATCGCCAATTGGATGAGGGACAACTGCCTGAAGTACAACATGGACAAGACAGAGGTTCTGATCTTTGGCAACAATAGCTCTCCCTAGAATGCCTCCTGGTGGCCCACGGAACTTGGACCAACACCAATCCCGACCGACCACCCTAGAAATCTAGGCATCATCCTAGACAACAAACAAAGCATGACATCTCAGGTCAAATCCATCTCCTCATCCTGCTTCTTCATCCTTCGCCTTCTGATCTCTTGTTTTGACTGCGTGCTGAACTTCATTTTTGCTGGATTTTGGACTCTGTGCACTTTGTCACTGCTGACTAGTGCTAAAGTGAATGTGCTCTGTGTCTAAAAGGTAATGGCATTTGGTTTCTCCATGATTGGCATACCTGATTAACTGAGAATTCCCTAATACAGTGCACTATATAGCCCCAGGGCCTGTAAGTCAAATACTACTAGTAGGCCTATAGCGCTGATTGTGCCACCCACACGAGTAGCCCTTTAAAACATGTCTCAGGCCTGCCACTGCAGAGCCTGTGTGCATAATTTTAAACTGGGTATCAGGAAGAACTAGCTCGCACTTTTAGAAGCTAGAAGTTCATGTGTGACAAAACCATTTGTTTTATATGAAAACCCTCATCCACCAACCTAGTTGGTGGCATGCTTCATCATTGGGTCCCACCCAAGGTGCCGAGTGCACCTCGGGTGTGCTTCAACGCCTGATTTACAGCGGAGCTGGTTTCTTTTGTGTGTGAGTGGAAAGTGGTGCTGTGGAGGTGAAGTTTAAAAGCTGTCCTTTGGGTCCCCTTGACTAAAGGTAAGTATTTAATGGTGGGTCCTCTGGCAGCGTTAAAAGCAGAATGAGATGGATATGTGTAGAGATTATATTATGTCTCTGATATCCTGTAATAAAATGGTTAGGTCTACATGTTTCAGCCAGACTGCTGCGTTTGCTGGCTTTCTTCAGGACCTATGTGATAGTGTTTTAAGTGAATGGACGTGATGGTCCGATGTAATTTAGGTGGCCAGTAGTGGTGCTGCACACGCTAAGGTGCATTTACGATGGAGGGTGTGTTCTCCTTATGTTGCTTGAAACCTGTAAAAAAAGAGAGAGACTAACAAAACGTACATACACATGAACATATAGTGATAGTTGCTTCATAGTTTTGCACATATTAACTGTGACATTCTTTTGCGCCGTGTCTGATCGTTATGCGGAAAAATGTGATGGTGAAATGGTGTGTGGCACTTGTGCACAGATGTTAAGTGCTACCAAAATATATGCGCTAATGTGAATATATTCGTAGCCATAACGATCTCTTTGAATTACGAGAAAAAATGCTTACGATGAGATTTTCATCACGAGCAACACGAATCCCGAGAGGGGGCAGGACCTATAGTCACACGCTGAGATTGTGGAGGGGTAGAAAAAGCATGGCCCATTACTGAAGTCATTCCGTTTCCCAATGGGACCCTTCATAAGGACTCGGAAAAGTGGCCCGAGGTCCTTACTTACTTCGTCAAAGTCGTCTATCCGCATCTCATACCTGTTACGGCCTTCTGATCGGGATCCCGTCGGTGTGAGCGAGTTCGGGAAAGCCGGCATTTTATGTGTGTTCTCCCGCCAGAAATTTCCGGTGATTAGCAGTGTAGCGGGCAGACGACTTTGACGAAGTAAGTAAGGTTCTCAGGGCACATTTCCGAGTCCATATGAAGGGTCCTATTTGAAAACGGAACAACTTCAGTGATGCGTCATGCTTTTTCTACCCCTACTAAAGAACCGGGTTATTTAATACCCAGCGGCGCCAGGGGCACGCCCAAAGTCTTCGGGTTCCACCTGTCTTAGAATACAGAGAAACTTCTTGGTGGCGTCAAAGATCAAATTTATTGGCTGCAGCCAGTAACAGAAGTCCTAGAAATCATCACGGTATGAGTTCTCAGGAGACTGCTCAATTTTACACAGCAAGTCGTCCCTTTTTATGCCAAAAATCACATTCCAGACAAATACCTAATATTTAAAAACTGTCCAATCACATGTATTCACACCAAAGGTATCGAATGACAGTAAAACCCACTTTTCAGTTGCCCAGCCCATGATCAATCATCGGTCAAACCCAACATTCTTCTTTAGACAGGTCGAACGAACCCATAATAAAAAAGGCCACAACCCAATCATAAATAGACCATAAAGAAAGGAGCAGAAACAGGTGAGAGTAGGATAAGGCATATTTGTGTGCAGTAAAACTTTATGATGTCCTGTGCTCTGATCCTTAATCTTGATCAGCTAAAGGGCAGGAACTGGTTTAACAAGGTCAGCTTCAGGCAACAGGGTCAGTTCATTCAGGTCAAACAGAAGTCCGCACGTACTGGAGCTAAGGTGTACATGTCCCTAAAAAGACTAGTTCAGCCACAGTCATCGGCCTATGTGAGGGCAACCACAAAATGGCTGCCATACACAAAATGGAACCCAAGGGTTCAGAACGAAATCCCTAAATACGTATTGAATCCATTGGTCTAACGTGATGAAAACACTCATACTTGCCGCACTAACTAGTTACGGTTCGCTAATATCAAATCCGTAACGAAACCATGACCTTTATGAAACGGGTTCAGAATTCATGGAACCTCAGACCTCCTTTTGCCCTTACATAGGCAATAACCTAAACTCACGTCAATCTGAGTCCAGGTCTATATTCATCAGATCATCAAGATGTTGCTGGAGCATAATCCTATTACTTAGTACCTCTCTTGGGACAGGTCTCCTTGCACACGTAGTAGCACAGAGGCCACATATAGCAGGAGCGCACTGCACACAAAGACAGAACAGGAAAAGAACCGCTAAAGCCCTCCCAGAGATCATCAGAATCTTCCATCCTCAGGTCGATAACAGTTCCCAAAACCATCCAATCAACGACCAATCTCCTTTATCCACATTTATAGACTCAGAGATCTTATGTAACTTAGAAATGGCCTGGTATACTGTAGGAGCATTGTCTGGTATGAAAACGCAGCAACTCGATTGGATCACTTTACATACCCCACCTCGGTCCGCAAGTATGACGTCCAAAACCATTCGATTCTGTAATGTCATAAGGCGATCCGCTTGAAGCTCAGCGGTCAGATTACTAAGGGCACCAGCAGTTTCATTTATGGTGGATTCAACCACTCTTGTCAATTGCCGTAGGTTTCTACTGTTTGCAATAGGTCCCCAAAACGGTAGGAAACCCTTGAAAAAGTCTCCCACTTCTTGTCCCGTAGTATCTTCCTCGCTGAAGACACCCCTAACAACTCTCGTTCTGTGGTAATCTACAGCAGCAGTACACGTAGGAGGCAACAAATATGCAACATAACATGTTCCCGAAAAATCAGAGGGCAACCATGTATATGCTCTATCATAGCAGACAAAATACGTGCCCTTAGCTGCTAAAAACGGTGGGGAAGTTTGAGACGCAAAGACATACGTCTGAGTACAAACACTCTTCCCTAACTGAGCTCTCGGATTCTTGCCTTTCCCTTGCAGACAAAAATGACCACAATGGGGTACAATCCAAATCGGAGGTGACCTTTTTCGTCTCTGCTTCTCACCCAGACTAATACTATATCAGGTTGCATTCCAACCAACATATGCAAGTAACTCATCCTTGGGAATAGTCTCATACGTTTCGATATCTCTACTCATATCTCTAATTCCCTTCACCAAGGCTTTATTACTTGAGTTATCTCTCATGGAACGCAGAGGATAGACTTCGAAGGCATAAAAAAACATCGTCTGATATGCCCATACGGACCCATTGTAACTGAATGGCAGAATCAGATAAGGAATACCTCTATCCATAGTATGTGGCATAAGACCACACACCCAACAATTAGTGGTGTTCACTACTAACTGGTGTTGATTGAGGAGTTGCACAAAGGAATTATTCACAAATTCCGACCTTCTAATTTGCTCGTGTTCAGGTAAAATATGAAAAGAATGTAAAGAAACAGTAGTAGGAAAAGACATAGGTTGGGAAGTAGGTGCAAACGGCTGTTGTGTGGCATAGAAAACCAAACCCACACAAGCTAATGCAATATTCAAAAGCATTAAAAAACACATTATTAAAAAACATGTGCTACGAACTGATATACATATTCGGACATTAGAGTCCATTTTCCTAACATTCTGGGCAGCGTCAAAAAACTCCCTCCTCTAACCGTGCTGTTCGCGGCAGTTGGTTCTCTTCCGCTAAGGAATGCGCCTGTCAGTCTAGGGAACGCCCTTGGACCAACCAGAACCGTCGACCTTGTGTCTACACGGCTTACAATCCCAAGTCTTTATACCGCGACCCTACAGCTGAACCCGGATGGTGGTTCGAAAAAGAAAAAGACAAAAAAGTTTCTTGGTCTGCTAAAGTGTAAATTCACTATATAAAAAAGAAAATATTTATTTGTCCATATGTACAATCTTTCTTGGTCTCAAATCGTAGCGTTTTTTGTCAGGCACAGTCTGATCTTTGAATAGAAGATCCGGATTGGTAGTGTCAATCTTCAGATGAGGAGGCACAGCACCTTGTAGGACATCATCATCCTCACGTTCAGACCTTGTCCCAACCAAACGTGCGTCACTGAATGGAACGTAACGTGGCACTGTATCAGTCTCTGAATCACCAACACCCTCCTGGACCCACTGGTCGTACGGCAGAGGCAATGATACCCTCTTTCAATGTACGCCGTGGATCCAGTTCTTCTTGCCCTGAACTCTCACTGCGGTACGCGTCGATAAAAGGACTTGAAATGGCCCAATCCAGCGGGGCTGATCATTCTTTGTCCGCTGAAAGTTGCGCACCAACACCCAGGAACCAGGGTCAATGGCGTGTCCTGAATCTTCAGATGCTTGAGGAAGTGTATCGTAAACCTGTTGGTGTAAGACACGCAATTTAGCCGTCAAATCATACAAGTAGTCAACCAGCACGGGATGTTCAATCTCGCTAAACTTTGTTGGCCTCGGCACTCCCCATACATTTGCCGGGCGGCCAAACATGATTTCATAGGGACTAAGACCAATTCGGGAATGCACTGTAGTCCTTGTTGACAAAAGTGCCAACGGCAAAGCATCGGGCCATTGGAGACCAGAACTCACCTGAATTTTGGCCAATTTTAGCTTCAAAGTGCCATTGTAACATTCCACTAACCCAGGTGATTGGGGATGATTCGCAGCGTGGAACTTCTGACGGATGCCTAAACCCTCACACACTTTCTTCATGATCTGGCCCACAAACTCACTTCCATTATCACTCCACACCATCCTTGGCAATCCGAATCTGGGGAAAAATTCCTTGAGTAGGGCTTTAGCTGTGGACAATGCAGTATTATCTTTCAGGGGGTATGCCTCTACCCATCTCGAAAAGGCACAAACAACTACAAGGACGTATTTTAGATTATGACACCTTTCCATGTGTATGAAATCCAATTGTAGCACCTCGAACGGATACGTCGGAGGCGCAAAGTGACCAGCTGGAGTTGGAGTTCCCTTGCCAGGATTATACATCAGACAAACCATGCAGTTCTTGACCAGATTCTCCGCACACTTAGGAATTCCAGCATTCTGCCATACTGGACCCAACAACTTACAAATCCCTTTCGCACTAATGTGAGCCATTCCATGCGCCATCGTAACCACTTCAAGCACATACGCATCAGGTAACAACCATCGCTGATGTTCTGACAGCTCAGTCCAACAACCAGTCGAATCCAATTTTCCCTTACTATCTATCCACACACTCAATTCTTTCTCCGTAGCTTCAGCCTGAATTGACTTCACACTCTCTATCGTATCTTCACACATTCCTCTAGCCAGAACCCATCTTGCTGGGCCCGCAACATACATTCGATTCGTCACATCTTTCGCCGATTCTTTCGCAACCTCATCCGCAAATGCATTACCACGAGAAACATCATCGGTAACCTTCTTATGTGCACTGTATTTCACGATCGCAACTTGCATCGGCAACGTAAGTGACTCGAGAAGCTCATTCACCAACTGACCATGCTGAATCTTCGTACCATGCGAAGTAAGAAATCCACGTTCTTTCCACAAACGCCCAAAACTATGAGCAACACCAAACGCATACTGGCTATCGGTATACACAGTCACTCTCTTTCCTTTCGACAACACACACGCTCTCGTCAGTGCAATCAACTCTACTGCTTGGGCTGAATTTTGTGGGATACGTGCAGCTTCAACAATCGTACACAATGTTGTCACAGCATATGCTGCAGTCGTATCACCATTCGGGAGCTTGTAGCATGACCCATCAACCCATAGCGTACCATCAGGATCCGAAAGAGGAGAATCTTTTAAATCGATTCTACCCTTCGTCTCCTCTTCCGTCCTCAAAAAACAATCAAGCTGTTCCTGACCATCTGTATCCACAGAAATCGGCAACAATGTTGCTGGATTCAATACATTACATCGCTTGATGTGCACATGACTAGCCAAAAGTGTCAACTCTTAACCCGACAACCTCGCACTAGTAAGGTGCTGGGTTTTGGTTCGATTTAATAAAGTATCCACTGCATGTGGAACCATCACAAGCAACGTATTATCCATCACCAATCCAGCAGACTGTCGGATGGAAACAGCCGCTGCCGCTGTAGCTCTCAAACAGCTTGGCAAAGCTGTAGCTACCGGATTTAAAGTTGACGAGAAATACGCACATGGACGCTGCTTATCGCCAAACTGTTGAGTCAAAACTGACAATGCACAACCCTCTCTCTCATGAACATAGAGTGTAAAAGGCTTACTGTAGTCAGGAGTACCCAACACTGGAGCAAAACACAACGCATCACGCAATTCAGAAAAACTTTTCTGACAATCGTCAGACCACGGAAGAGGATTCGGTGTATCTTTACAAGTCAAAGCCAACAGAGGTTTCGCCAATAAAGAGAAATTTGGACTCCACTGTGTACAATACGACGTGATACCCAAGAAAGTACGCACTTCTCTCTGTGTACTTGGCACAGTCATTCGAGCAATCGCTTGAATTCGTTCTGGGGTCAACCTTCTTCCCTCCTTTGACAAGAGATGACATAAGTAGGTCACTTCTTGGCGACAATACTGCAACTTAGAAGGTGACACTTTATGATGCAAGTCTGACAAATGTCGCAACAAAGAAAGAGTAGCTTCTTTACAAGTTTCCTCATCATCAGCAGCCACTAACAGATCATCCACATACTGAATAAGAGCAGCACCAGCAGGCAACACAAGAGTATCAAGTTGAGTTTTCAAAGCCTGACTATAGATAGAAGGACTTTCACAATAGCCTTGGGGAGCTTTCTTAAACCGGAAGCTTCGGCCTCCTAAAGAGAATCCAAAAATATCTCTACTCTCCTCAGCGATTGGAATACTGAAGAAAGCATTTTTCAAGTCTATGACTGAAAACCAGGCAGCTGAAGCAGGAATCATAGTCAGCAAAGCAGTAATGTCTGGAACAACAGGAAACTGTGGCACGGAAATCTTGTTAACCTCTCTAAGATCGATCACAAACCTATAAACAGGTGGCTTAGAAGAGTCAGTGCGTTTCAGGACAGGCAAAACAGGACTGTTACACACATTACCTCTCGTTTCTTCAATCACACCTTTCTCAATCAGATCATAAATGATTGCTAAAAGCGCTCTTTCACCATTGCTAGAAATCCGATATTGGGGGATGCGCGGCAATTTAACATTCGCTTTAAGCTTTACAACATACGGTGGAATCTGCAAAAGACCAACATCATTGGGACCTGTAGCCCAAAGCGTTTCAGGAAGCGAACTCAATTCCAGTGGCAAACAATCTTTAGACAAATACATTGGAGAAATCACTTTCTTACCAAGAGTAAGTTGTACTCCCGAAGGAGAACAATACAATGTCGCATACAATCTTTTCAGCAAGTCCAAACCCAACAGATTCTCACTACAACCAGTCGTTAGGATATGTGGAGCTTCCAATTCTCAAGGGCCAATAGAAAGGACAAAGGACTAGAAACCGGATTACGAACTGGGGCGCCTGAAAATCCTATGGAAACATTGGTCAAGCCAGACAAAGGTGCGCCAGGGAGTTTAGAATGCATAATAGAACTCTTTGTCGCACCAGTATCCAAAAGAAAAGGTTCTACTACACCTGATGTAATCACTTCAACATACGGTCAACTCTGATCTACTGGAACTGACACTACTCCCTTACTTTGTCCATGGCTGTCCTAGTTATCATTATAACCAACACTCTCGCCTTCAACATAGTAGTCCTCAACATAGTACTGGGCAGACTGACCATTCGGAACATTTTGTGTGTCAAAATAATTCACAGGACTCTGTAGAGAAGAGGAACGCTAATTCTGGGGGATCACACCACAACCTCTTCCTCTAGGCGCTTGCTGAAAACCACCACGTCCTCTCTGACCTGGTGCACCATTCGCACGCTGTAACAAAGTCGGACAATTATTCTTGAAATGACCTTCCTCTCTACAGTAAGCACACTGATTAGGGCCTGGAAAGAATCGCTGAACATAAGGCTCAGGCCTCTGTAACAATCTCTGAAATGGCGGAGGTTGCTGAAACTGAGGCTGATTCTGACGAGGCGGATAAGCTTGCTGCAAAAGAACTTTCGTCTTTAAATCTTTCGTTTTCTTCTCTACTTTATCCTTCTCATATTTATCCCTGTTCTCGTAATATTGGGCAGTAGCCAATATCTGGGCCGACGAAGAAACAGCCCGTGAACTCTCAGAGTCCTTTAATTTATAAGAAAGTTCGGGAAGCAAATTAAAGACAAATTTAGCCACAAACAACCTTTGACCACCTTCCGTACTCATATCCTGACCACTGTGATCGATAAACGTCTCTTCAAACCTAGTGAAGAAGTCAGACACACTCTTGTCTTTCTTCTGCTTGCATGCTGCTAACTTATCCCAATTCACTCGTAAAGCAGGCATCATCGTCTTCATCAAAGTAATAATTCCACCAGGTAATTCTGCAACTAAAGGTTCAGGTTTAGCACCTCCTACTTGTCGACCATCTGCAGCAACAATATTCGCCCAAGCATCTCCTAACTCAGCTGCATGATTCTCATGACGAATCTTCGCCCACAAAGGTTGCGGAACTACATTACCCATCAACATGTCAACGTCGGCTAAATTAATTATACACGCATCTACTGTCTGAGACAACTCTTTGTAGTAACCAGCAGGATTCTTACGAGGATCGGGTAAGGTCTGCTTAAGAGCCAAGACCTCTGCTCTCTTCCAAGGAACATGTACCCATATTCGCTGAAAATGTGGCAAATCAGGCGGATTAGCATTTGAGTCTCCTTCTTTCCAAAGGGGAGGAACCTCTCTCATTGGATACTGTCTCAATTTCCTCCTAACAGAGGAATCAGGTTCGTACAACGTCTGAGGCGGAAGTCTAGATCTAAAAGCCAGTATCGTCTCTACGGCATCCGTAACATCAGTGTCCACTATCATCCCTTTAGCAAAATCTGACTGAACATCAAGCACATCCTGCGGAATCGGACCCAACTCGTTATCTTCCCATTCCTTACGCAAGAAAGTACACATCACATCGAAAACATACCTTTGCTTAGGCGGTTCCCACTGAAAAAAAACATCCATAACTGCTGGCAAATTATACCTTGAGGCATTCAAAATCCATCTACGAGCCAACAAATCCAACACTGTCCGCTCCTCGGAACTAGGAAGCTGACTACGACTCTGCTTACGTTCCGGAACAGGGGTTATATTCAGTGACCCAAACAATGGAGACAACAGATTAACAACAGTTTCAGTCATTCGTTTTCGAGCAGAAGGAGAAGAAGTAGACATGAGAACAGGAGAACAAGTATTTTGAGGCAAAGAAGGTGTAGGCATAAGAACAGTCGAAGTCGTAGAAGCAGAAGTAGAAGGCAAAGGAGTTTGAGGCAAAGCTGGTAGCAAAGTTGGCAAACCCAGAGCGGGTTGCACAGGAGGAGGCAAAACCATCCATGGAGCACCGGGTGGCTGAACAACAGCAGGAGGTTGAACAACAAAGGGTGGAACAACCGGTGGTAATGGAGGCGCAGTAGCACCCTGTACATAAGGAGGTGGCAATCTCAGTAAATGAGAGATCAAAGAATCTTTCTCAAGATCTTCAATCGCTTTCGGAGGAGAAGACGGCAAGGCCAGATAACATTTATCTATGGCCATGCAACATTGCCTATCTGACACCTCAATTGCTTTATCTTCTTCGTTTTCCTTAAACTGCCTAGCAGCTTGCATTATTGATAAATCCTTTTCTCTTTTATCTCTTTTAGCTTGTTTAATTTCTCGTTGTCTGGCTTCTTTGCGCCAAAGGCGAAAGGAGTCAAACATTGTCGGCCGGGCTTTCGTCCTAAATAATTTAGTTTCTAAATTGTCTAAAATCTCTGTATTAAAGCTACCATGTTGGGGCCATTGTAAGACACCATCTTTTCTAGTGTAGTGGACCCATACTTCATTGAATGTAATGGGACCCACGCCGTGTTTAGAATAGAGCTCATAAGTCGGAGTTCCAACCGGAGGTATCGGACACGAATCCTCCAATCGGGAATCCCTGTGGCAACCACAACCAAACCAAGTACCAAATTTGGTACGATTAGGCATCTTCGCTCACCAATCGAGCTTCAAACTTCAAGGGATTATCTCTACCGATACACTCGTAAATATACAAGACCCTCGGTTTTGGAAATTGCAATTTTCAAATCAAAACTAAGGACCAAACAAACTAAGAACCAAAGAACCAAAAACTAAGGACTGGGAGCAACCCACTTATACTTAACTGAGGTATCAGTCACGCCACCAGAAGACCCGTCTATCGTCTCGCCATACAAAGCATCACAAATGGGTCCAAGACAGGGTGACAGTCAGGGCAGCAGTCCTTCGTAGCCGTCAGGAAAGCGGGAAGCCTCGCAGAAAAGACCTTCAGTCCACATTCGACATGCCGGGGTCGATGAAGTGGTGGCCGTCCCCCCCGAATTTCCTCACGAAGCTCCTCACGAACCTCAGGCTTGGACCGGTACCACTGAAGTCGCCTTACGTTGGGCGCCAACTGAAGAACCGGGTTATTTAATACCCAGCGGCGGGAAACAGCCTTTACAACGAAACTTTTACAACGCACTACCATTACGACGCAACTTTTACAACGCAAACCATTACAACGCATAGCGCTGGGGGGCGCTCTAGGATAGGGAATGTATTTAATATACTATCCAACACCTTCCCTACTATCCACGGGGTCTGGAGTTGGAATAGTAAATTAAATAAATCACTATCCAGCGCCTAAAAGCACTATGCGTTGTAATGGTATGCGATGTAAAAACCGCGTTGTAAAGGCATGCGATGTAAAAGTATGCGTTGTAACGTCATACATCCCCCAGCGGCGCCAGGGGCACGCCCAACGTCTTCGGGTTCCACCTGTCTTAGAATACAGAGACACGGAAACTTCTTGGTGGCGTCAAAGATCAAATTTATTGGCTGCAGCCAGTAACAGAAGTCCTAGAAATCATCACGGTATGAGTTCTCAGGAGACTGCTCAATTTTACACAGCAAGTCGTCCCTTTTTATGCCAAAAATCACATTCCAGACAAATACCTAATATTTACAAACTGTCCAATCACATGTATTCACACCAAAGGTATCGCATGACAGTAAAACCCACTTTTCAGTTGCCCAGCCCATGATCAATTATCGGTTAAACCCAACATTCTTCTTTAGACAGGTCGAACGAACCCATAATAAAAAAGGCCACAACCCAATCATAAATAGACCATAAAGAAAGGAGCAGAAACAGGTGAGAGTAGGATAAGGCATATTTGTGTGCAGTAAAACTTTATGATGTCCTGTGCTCTGATCCTTAATCTTGATCAGCTAAAGGGCAGGAACTGGTTTAAGAAGGTCAGCTTCAGGCAACAGGGTCAGTTCATTCAGGTCAAACAGAAGTCAGCACGAACTGGAGCTAAGGTGTACATGTCCTTAAAAAGACTAGTTCAGCCAAAGTCATCGGCCTATGTGAGGGCAACCACAAAATGGCTGACATACAAAAAATGGAACCCAAGGGTTCAGAACGAAATCCCTAAATACGTAGTGAATCCATTGGTCTAAAGTGATGAAAACCCTCATACTTGCCGCACCAACTAGTTACGGTTCGCTAATATCAAATTCGTAACGAAACCATGACCTTTATGAAATGGGTTCAGAATTCACGGAACCTCACTCCACACTCTCAGCGTGTGACTATAGGCCCTGCCCCCTCTCAGGATTCATGTTGCTTATGATGAAAATCTCATTATAAGCATTTTTTCTTGTAATTCAAAGAGATCGTTATGGCTACGAATATACTCATATTAGCACATATATTTAGATGGCAGTTAACGTCTGTGCACAAGCACCACGCACCGTTTCACCAATGCATTATTTCGCATAACGATCGGATAAGGCACATAGGAATGTCACAGTTAATATGTGCTAAACTATGAAGCAAATATCACTATATATTCATGTGTATGTATGTTTTGTTTCTCTCTCTCTTTTTTACAGGTTTCAAGCAACATAAGGAGGACACACTATCCATCGTAAACGCACCTTAGCATGTGCGGCACCACCATTGGTCACATAAATTTCATCTGACCATCACGCCCATTCACTTAAAACACTATCACATAGGTCCTGAAGAAAGCCAGCAAACCCAGTAGTCTGGATGAAACATGTAGACCTGACCTTTTTAATTATAGGATATCAGAGACATAATATAATCTCTACACATATCCGTCTCATTCTGCTTTTAACGCTGCCAGGGGGCCCACCATTAAATACTTACCTTTAGTCGAAAGGGACCCAACGGACAACTTTTAAACTTCACCTCCACAGCACCACTTTGCACTCACACACAAAAGAAACGAGCTCCGCTGAAAATCAGGTTTTGAAGCACACCTGAGGTGCACTCGGCACCTTGGGTGGAACCCGATGATGAAGCATGCCACCAATTAGGTTGGTGGGTGAGGGTTTTCATATAAAACAACTGGTTTTGTCACACATGAACTTCTAGCTTCTAAAAGTGCGAGCTAGTTCTTCATGATACCCATTGTATTGTTTAGGGGAAGTGAACTAGCCCCCACACCAGCCATTCTTCCTCTCTCTCTCTCTCTTGATCTACATAGTTTTAAACTGCCTTTTTGACCTGACAAGTTTCCCGACATGCCAGGCCCAAACCTTCCCTTCTATTACATATAAGTCATCCCTAAGGTTGGCTCTATGTAGCCCCATGGTCAGGGTGCAGTGTATTTAAAAATGTGGACATGTACTTTTGAGTTTTACATGTACTGGTAGTGAAACACTGCTAAATTTGTTTTCACTACAGCAAGGCCTAGCTCTCCCATTAGTTAGCATTGGAGCAGCCTTGTAACACTTTACAAGTTTAACATCCAATTGGGGAAAGATAGGAAGAGTAACTTTGGTGTCTCTGGACCCACAATTTGAAAAACAACTTTTAGTGAAGTTGGTTTTTAATTTGCAGGTCTGAAAATGCCATTTTTAGAAAATTTGTATTTTCTTATTTTAACCATTCTGTGCCTCTGCCTGTCTCTGGAATACACACCTGGGTTGAATGACGGCTGGGCTTTGTGCATTCCCTCTAGACAGTCACATACAAAGGGAGCTGAGGTGTGCCCTGCATATCCTGATGGCCCATCCCCAGGCTGATGGGTCTTCCTGAGCTAGATTGACAGGAAGGAGCTGATATTTGAACCTAAATAGAGGTAGGGGTGTGCCTGTCCCCACACCAAGAGTTGCATACCCCCCTGTAATGTGTCTGGAGCCAGGGCATTGAAAGGCAGGGTCTTGTGCACTACAAATACCTTTCTTTGAAGTCTCCCTACTTCAAAGGCTGAAATGGGGATAAGTATTGGACCTCTAACACCATATACTCAGAACACTTCTGGAACTGAGGACATTCTACCAGGAAGAAGAGCTGTTGTACTGCTAGGAGGGACTGCCAATTTGCCTCTTGCTTTGATCTGTTGGCCTGCCGCTTCTTGCCTGGCAGTGAAAGGACTGGACATGACTCTCTACATACGGCATCTCTAAAGGTCCTCCAAGGGTTTTCTGGGCTTGCCTCCTGTTTCTGAAGTCTAAGGTATATCAAAGACTTCACCTGCATCTTGCTACCAGCACCTGGACTCCTCTGCTATGAGTCCTGATCTGCCAAGTGTTTCCAAATCCAGTCCTGTCCGATTGGAAGTGAGTGCTTGATGCTACAACCCAAGAAACCAACGCATTGACAACGAAGGGTCATTTGGAACCGTTGCATTTCCCTGAGATTTTGTCGCATAGCCGCTGTGTACACCGAAGCTGTGGCCACCGCTTGCCGACTTGGAGTAGCAATGACATTGACTTAAAATTCAGCCCGACTTTGACAATGCAGCGTCTCTGAATCACTGCTGCTGCATGAGTCGCGGACAGCGATTTGCACCATCCTCGAAGCATTCCTAGCCCTGTGCGGTTTTGAACCAACACATCGCCTACAGCCCAGCGGGTCAAAATGGGCACTTTGGAACCAACACATCACGCTTTTGACATCAAAGCATCTATGACTTTGCTTGACTTAGGAACTGACGCATCGCACTGACAGTAATGCATCCACTCCGTTTTTCAACTCATCGTCCCCAATTTGTGACGCATCTAAGGTACTGTCAGCTGGTCCGCGTGACTCTTGTATCCGGCCCGTGCTCCATCACGGTTGGACTGAACTTTTGGATTTGCCTTGGTCAAGCACGCACCAGATAGCCACAGTTGGATCTAATGATTTCTAAGCACTACAGTTGATTTACTCTTGCAAAATTCATAACTTAACTTGGGTATGTTGCATTTTTGTCATTTTGGTCTTGTTTTACATATAAAAATATTGGGTATGTTTCTAAACTGGCATGGAGTATTTTTGTTGTGTTTTCACTGTGTTCCTGGTGTGTGCACAAATACTTTACACATTGCCTCTTAAGTTTAGCCTGACTGCTCTGTGACAAGCTACCAGAGGGTGAGCACAGGTAAACTTTTAGGGTGTACTACACTTACCCCTACTAGGACTGGGGTTCCTGCTTGGATAGGGTGAATAACTCTGCCAACCAGAAACCCAATTTCTAACAATCTTTAAATGGTTACCCCAGAGCTCAAGATGCACCATCACTCAAGCCCTCATCTTCAGCCAACTAGATTACTGCAACGCTTTCCTCACAGGGAACGCAGCCCATCTCCTCCTAAGGCTACAGAGCATACAGAATGCCACGGCCAGACTTGTCCTTGACTTCCCATGATGAACCCACTTCACCCCTCATCTCAGAGATCTCCACTGGCTCCCAGTTCAGAAGAAATGCAAGTTCAGACTACTCATCCATGCATACAAGACCCTACACAACTGTGATCTGACTACATGAACCACTGCCTGAACTTTCACCAGCCCACCAGTCACTTCTGCTCTGCTTTCCTCCCTCTCACTTACCCACACCCCTGCATCTCATGCAGTTAGTGCAGAGGTCACTCCTTCTCTTACATAGCAGCGAAGACTAGTAATGAACTCCCCCTATATCTCAAGATCTCTCTTTCTACTAGAGTTCTGAAAGACACTAAACACCTGGGTCTTCGACTGTACCACTGGACCCTGCTGGCACCTGGATATCCTCACGGATGAAAAGCTGCTCTCTACAAATCGACTGATTGATTGACTTACTAGATTCCGGTATCATATAGACTTTAAGCCAGGAGCTGGGGGTCAACAGTGCCAAGGCCAGATGACAGGTCAGGTAGATGCAAGAAGTGACTCCATCAGAATCAGCTGTGTGCTTGGGATCATGCCACATAGCGATCAATGCCATACAGTGATCAATGGAGATTTGGTTGCACTTCCAGGTCAGAATCCTGTTTGTCTGAGAGAGCAGTGCTTTATTTGCTGAAGAGATCTTAGAGAAAGCTTCCTTTTAAATAAAGTCCTCTAGGAATGGTTCATTGGATATATGTCTGTAACTTGCAGGTCCTTCTTTAGGATGGGCTTGATGTAAGATGTTTTCAGGTCACTTGGGACCTCTCCACATGATATGGATGAATTCATGATTATTCTGCTCAGTGTGGAAACAGATAATGCTAGGAGAATATTTTGAAGTTGTTTGTTGCAATTGAGTCTGCTGGTTAACTCTTGATACTGATACCTTTGACTAGTTAAATTGTCTCTTTTGTCAAAGAAGTTTGAAACAGCAGAGTTTTGGTTGTGTGGTGGTGAGTTGAACATACTGGCCAAGTTAAAAAAGGGAAGGCAGTCAATACCTTCTTTTAAGAGAAAATGTGACTCATGATTATTGGATTTTTCAATCAAATGTTCTCTCATATAATTGCAGAGTTCCTAAGAGTAATTGGTGCAGGTGGAGGGACAGTATAGCTTAAAGAAATAGCAATTTTGAAAAGTTTTATAGGTGTGAATTTTAGCTTGAAATGTCTAAGGTGTACCAAGAGTAGCGAGATCTGTTCACTTTTATGATGGCTGCTTTGTAGATTCTGCATGGCTATCGACAGCGACTTTTCTCATTATTGATGCGCGCTTTTCCCAAATGTTCCTTAAAAGCCTTTTGGGTTCCGTTTTTTAAAAATAGTTTTACATACAAGTTGATTCAGCCAGAATTCCAGTGATGTTACCAGCCTAATTAGACTGTGAGGGAAACACCACGTCGAAATTCTTGGATAACCATTGGTGGAAATGGTTATGGACACCTATAGGCCCAATGGAACTGGAGCATTGAGTTCTGAATTAAAGGAGTCTAGATCCAAATTGTTGAATGGGCTAATTTGTGTACTTATGTTAAGGCCTGATTGTGACAGAGTCTTCATGGGGAGGTGAGATCGAAGCTAATAAAGGGGTGATTGTGTCAGAAAACTTGGTTATTTCCTGTAAATTACATACACCCACTTGAGTAACAAATTGCATCAAGAATGAGATCAGTATAGTATGTGGGCCCAGCAACTAATTGAAGAAAGCCAACTTTTGTATTGTATTGTATTTGCATTTACATAGTGCTTCCTACACCTCAAAAGGTACTGAAGCACATTTAAAAATGGATAGCATGATACTTCTTGAGAATGCTATGGATGGAAGAGTGTGTGTCTGTCATGTGACTTACATGGTTAGTGTTTTTATGTAATGTGTGAAAAACAGTTGTGCTCTTATTTTGTTTTGTCTTTGTACCTATGTGTGAATTTAAAGCAAAAGGGAGTTAGAGGCCACGTAATAATTAAATGCTAGCTAATGGATGGTAGAAGTATGTGAATACATCATGGCCTTCGCTTGAAGTATTTTGCTGGTATTCCTGCATGCAGAGACTGCTCAAACAATGTTGCAGCAAGTGAGGGGCTGCTCCTATGAATGGGTGTAAAAGAGAAGAGTGAGAAAATACATTGTTGCGCTTGTATGCGGATACCTTCCAGTTTTGGATTGGTCTGTGTGATGCACTTTAAGCTAAGTTGTATATGGGTACAGGAGTTACCCAGAGGTGAAAGGATGCTATTCTTGGAGGTGCAGTCTTGCAACACATCCACAGTATATGCTGTGGAGCCCAGGTGGGAACAATGAAGGAGAAACCCATGGGAATGGGCCTTATGCAAACTGCCATTGTATATTCTCTGCCAAGTCTATCAAGGAGTAGGATTGTGAAACCTATAGGAATGGGCATTATTCAACCAGTCATAGAGACAGTCTGATGGGTCTACTGTGGATGTAATGAGGGGCAGCCATTGTCTATGCCTGAGGTGTCTATGCGGATGTCTGAGGGTGCAATACATTGCAACCGCTATCATACAGCCTGCCATAGTATATGCTCTGAATTTCTGTACTGGCCGACGCAGAATGGATCTCTGCATTTCATTTCGGCATCTTTAGTGCATACATTAACTCAAAATATCTGAATTAGTGTAAGTTTTTGTAGGAATGCTAATGAGCCTTGACTACTAATAGAAGTAGTCAAGGTGCAGGAGAAAGAGGAAAGTGATTGTGTAAATACAGTGCTTAAATATCCTCATGTTTTTTCAGAAAAACAGGGACTATTGAAGGATTTCCCCCATTGGACAAATTTAAAAGAAAAAGATGTCCCTGTAGTGCATAAAGTAAGATCTGTGCAGGACATGATGAGAGAGGCATTGAAAAAAGAGTTGGATTGGTTCTTGCGGAAGAGATCATATAACCTATTGAGTTATCAGAGTAGTTGTTACCAGTGGTAGTAGCCCGAAGGATGGTGGAAAGATTTGCATCAACTAAACAAGAATATATGGGTAGACAGACAGCCACTGCAAATATCTCTGAGATATTAGGCATGATAGGTGGAGGAAAGTGGTTTACTGTACATGATATGTCATCACCATGCGGCCAAGTAAATTTACACGAAGAATCAAGGCCACTAACTTCATTAGGCACACCTCTTGGGGTCTTCAGATATCGTAGGATGCCATTTGGCCTCACATCCACCTGGTATTCAATGCCTGATGCAGGTACTTTTCAAGGGTCTTGTGCTTACAGTACAACAGTTTGATGGTAGGTGGGTCAGAAAAGCAGCATGATGAGGTGCTGAAAGAAGTTTTGTCAAGGATTAAAAGACGAGGACTAACCATTAAGAAGGAAAAGTGTCAGTGGAAAAAAAACAAGGTTGATTATTTAGGCCATGAAATATCAGCAATAAGAATTAAGCCTAAGAAGAACATCATCAAGGCTGTATCTGATGTGCTGGGGCCCCAGAATAAGTAACAGCTAAAGTATTTTTGGGATTGAGTTTATATACAATTTTATAGAAAAGGTTGAGCCCGTGCGGATGTTGTTGAAGAATAGTGTGTATTTGAGTGGGGAAAGAAATGTGAAAATGCATTTGTTGAGATCAAACAGTCCATTGTTGAATCACCATTGCTATGTCATTTTAATGTAAATAACAAAACCATAGTTACCACAGATGCCAGTAACATCAGATTGGGAACTGTGTTATTCCAGAAGGTGGATGCAGGAAAGTGTGATCGGATTTGCATCCAGAAGATTGCAGGGAGCAAAATGATCTTATTCCACTATTGAGAATGAGGGATTGGTGTGTTGTTGGGCAATAAACCATTTAAGTACTATTTATGGGGATTACCCCTTACTGTCCGTACAGATCACAAACCAGTGCTGCACATATTTAAATGTGGGAAAGGATTAGAAGGTGGTGTAATGCCAGGAATAATGAGATGATTATTATCAGTGATGGATTTCAATTTTGCGGTAGACTATGTCAAGGGTAAGAAAGTTGTTGTGGTTAACTTCTTGTCCCGAATGCCACTGGAGGACAGTTTATATGTTGGAAAAGGAAAAGAACAGGATGTTGTAAATATTTGTGATGTGGAGGAGTTTGCTTTGACAGAGGATGATTGGTGACAAGCTGTGGAGAAGGATTAAGCATATGGAGAATTGAAGCGCCTCATAAGTGGAGGTTGGACTCAGGATGGTGAAGAAAGTGAAAGAATGAAATCATCTAGTGTGGTCAAGGACCAGTTGAGTATTTGTGAGTCTGAGGTATTGAGATGTAGTTGTATTGTTCCATCAGGTAAATTGATGGGGAGATTGACATATGGGACATGAAGGCCATCTTGGCAGAGGTTTAACTGAAAGGAGATTGAGGCAGTTTTTCTGGTGGCTGGGAATGGACAGAGAAGTAGAGGATAACACAAGAGATTGCAGTGCATGTGGTGATAGTGATAAGAGCAAGATATATAGGGAACCACCTTTGAGCTGTAGGGAATTGCCTGAAAAATTGTGGGACATTTGTCAATGGATTTGATTGGTCTGGTGGAAAAACTTGGAAGACAAAATCGATTTTGGCTGCCATTTTTGACTATCATAACAAGTGCTTTATTGTGAAAAGGATGCATAATATAAGTACTGCTTGTGTGATGAAGTTCCTAAAAAAGATCTTGAGGGAAGAAGGAATTCCTACAGTGATTATCACAGATAATGGAGTGCAATTTGCTTCAGTAGCGATGGTGGATTTTTTAGGCAATTAGGTATCAGACACGAGAGAGTGGCACTGTTTAGGCCACAGGCGAATGGTTTAGCAGAGAGGGTAAACTGAATCATAATGGAAAACATATAGCTTTTGATAGCTAATGGACTGCCTTGGAAGGAGGAGAGGAGTTGGACAAAATGATGTGGGCCCATAGGATTACTCCACATTCTGTGACATGTGTATCGCCTTTTATTGCTCTTAAAGGAAGAGAACCTGCTACCAAATAGTCACCAATGGGGTTGGAGGATAAAAAACAAGTGTGGGTTGATCGGAAGGCCATGAAAATAAGAGTGGGAGAAAAGCAGAGAATGAGTGAACAAAAGTATGGTTACAGAAAAAATGTAAAGCAAACACTCTGGCAATGTGGAGACCAAGTGGTAATACAGAGGGCAGGAACTGTAATGAGGGAGAAAGCAAATATTGTAAACCCCGGATAGTGACTGGAGTGAAGAACAATGTAGTTGTGTTGGAGGATGTAAAGGAAAAGTCTAAGCAAGGTGGTGGGACCCAATGAATGAAAGGGCGAAAGAGGTGATTTCACCGGTTTGTTTTACAAGCTCATATATATGTTTCTTTTTGTTCACAATTGTATTCTTATATTGTTGAGTATATTCTTTAATTAGAAAGGATCTTCTTCAATGTTATGCATTATGCTATATATGTGTTTTATTTTTTTATTTTGTAGGGGAAAGATGTGTAGGAATGTTTACTATCTACCTGTCATGTAATGCATAATGGAAGTGCAGTGAGAATCCTTGGGGCTGAGAGTTACATGAGCTGTGAGTTGGCTGGAGGTTGCAGAACTTTGGGGCATATTACCGAGGAGTGCGTTGGAAAACACACAACGAACATTCCCGTATCGCCGGATTTCATCGCCTTTTAGCGCGCAATTATCAATGCGCATCAGGCAGGCGAATAGAAATCCGGCGATAGTCGGCGATATGGCACATTAGCGCGTGAAAACAAACGTTGTTTTCACGCACTAATGTGGGCCTTGATAATATGGGGGTGGATTCACCTTTATGATCCTCACCCCCATGTTATCAATGCCTAACGCCTAACCAGAGCAGGCGTTGGGAGACCTGCGATAAATGAGTTTATCGCAGGTCTTTTCCTCCCATCGCCTTCCATGGTAATAGGGTGTTCCCACCTCCAACCACATTTTTCGTGTGGTTGGACGTGGGAACGCCCACTTTGCATGTCATTAGCGATGTTTATCGCCGACATGCAAAGTGGGCTTGGGACAGGCTTTAAAATGCCCTTGTGAATAGGGCTCTGGCAGTATCGCCGCTTTCTCGGCGCAATTCGCCGAGAAAGCGGCGATACTTGCCCTTGGTAATATGCCCCTTTATATGAATAAAGATGACTGAATTTACACTTATGTATGTGTAAATTACCACAGTTTTGCTAAAAACAAAGGTTGGATATACAAGGCAGTAATTGCCTCTTTGTATTTCCGAGCTCTGCTGTCAGCAAATCATCCACTAATTGAGAGATATTTTGAGTTAACGTATACACAGAAGACACCAAAAAGAAGCATGCAGATCCCTTCTGTGCCAGTACAGCGAAGAAAAAGAGATCATGATGCAGCGCTCCTAGTCCTCCCTGCTTTTCTTATTCTGGGGGGTGGGTGCATACCCCTATAGAAGTCTTTCAAGAATTCAACAATAGTTACAAAGCTGGATGGGAACAGGCCTGGTCCTCCCTCTAAAACTTCTAACCACAAACACAACTAGTTATCTTCTGAATACTGTTGATAGTGAAGATTTTGGTGACAAAAACGTTTAGCTAGTAGAAGCATTGCTAGATTTTTTTGTAAAACCATGTTTACCTATTGGGGTGATTCATTAAAATAACACAAACCCTGTCCTTGCCTGTTGCTGTGTCTCCAGCTACAGAAATTTACAGATCAGAAGTGCCTGTGATCAACTGTGTCAAAGGCTGCCGAGACATCCAGGCTTATGAGGGTTGCCAGCTGTCCTCTATCACAGGCTAACAGTAGCTCCAATTGCTGTTTCTCTTGTATGTGTGTCATATGCCAAATATGCTTTCAGAGGACAGAGAGATAAAGAAGTTCAGAAGAAAATAGGAACAAGAAACAGGACAGGAAAGAAAAACGACAGTAAGAGAAAGTTCAAATGTAGAGGTAGAAGAGATTGAGATTGTGGGAAACACACCTTTTTTGCATTACCTCCCTGGATAGTTTGCCTTGTTTGTCTGAACTCTATTTTTGCTGGTAGTGAAACTCTTCTGACCAGTATTAAAGTGCCTTTCAACATGGTTCAATTGGTATACTCCTAACTGGCATATTTAACTTACATATAAATCCCTACTATATGGTAACAGGCTACCCAGGGTTTGTAAGTTAAATGCCACTAGTAGACCTCAACACCTACGGCCCCTGTTGTGCTATTCACTACTGTTGTAGTGCAAACATGGCTTCAGGCCTACCATTGAAACCTGACTGTAGTATTTTAAAAACTACAATTTGACCTGTCATACTAAACTATTTTGACAGGTCAAAACCTTCATTTGAAATATTAAGTCACCCTGTTGCAGGGATTCTGCTCTTAGAACAGACCTATGCTTGTAATGATAGAATATTAGTATGTAGGGAATTTGAATTTGAATTTGAATTTTAAAATATTTGTAGAGCGCTCTTATACCGGAACGGTTTCATGGCGCTGGATAGCTATGGATCAGTGGAGGCGAAGAAGGGGGCTAGGCTGCTACAGATCTGGAGAACAAGAAGGTCTTCAGTAACTTGCGAAATTCCAGATAGGAAGATGACGTCCTGAGAGCAAACGGGAGTGAGTTCCAGAAGGAAGGAGCCAGCACTGCAAATCTAGCCCCCCCGGACTTCTGTTTCCTGAAGCGGGGAACTGACAAGAGGGCCAGGTGGGTGGAACGAAGCTCTCTGGAAGGGAGGTAAGGGGAGATGGCTTCACACAGGAAGACGGGGGCGGTCCCTGAACTAGCCTGGAAGGTGATGCAGCCCAGCTTAAAGAGGGCCCTCTCCCTCACTGGAAGCCAATGCAGAGACTGCAGCAGGGGGGTCGTGTGGGTGAACCTGGGGAGCCCGTAAATCAGGCGGGCCGCCTGATTTTGAATCAGCTGAAGCCGACGAATCAAGTAGGCCGGCGCGCCATTGTAGATTACATTCCCGTAGTCAAGGCGCGAAAGCACCATGGCCATGAGAATGAGTTTGAGTGCAGCGGCAGAGAAGAAGCGGGAAACCCTTCGGATGATCCGAAGGGAGAAGAAGCAAGCAGACACCACTGAACTGGTCTGCGCATGGAGAGTGAGCAGGGGATTGATGAAGATGCCTAGGGTTTTGACTTTGGGGACTGGAAGGGGGGGAGGGCCAAGGGAAGGGGCCAGAAGGAAGAGGACCAGGGACTGCAACCACCCCCCGTCAGGACCAATTCGGTCTTGTCCGGGTTTAATTTGAGGTGGTTGCAGTTCATCCACCCTTGGATAAAAAGCATAACCTTCTGGAAATTGGAGGACGAAGAAGGGGAGGAGGAGAGATTGAAAATAAGTTGGAGGTCATCGGCGTAATTAAACACCGAGACCTCCATCTGCTGCAAAGAAAAAATGAGGGGTGAAATGTATAAATTGAATAGCAAGGGGGACAGGGAAGAGCCTTGGGGGACTCCGCATGTCACCCTCCTAAGTGGAGCAGTGAAGTTGGCGAGATGAACAGCCTGCTCCCTGTCCATCAGAAAAGAACGGAGCCAGGCAAAGGCCGTGCCCCCAATGCCCGCCGCTTCGACACGGGTCAACAAGATGTCATGGTCCACCGTGTCGAACGCGGCGGACAGGTCTAACAGGACCAGGGCCTGTGGTCGGCCAGTATCAATGCCCTCCCTTAGTTGATCCATCACCGACACGGCTACCTTCTCGGTAGAGTGCAGCGGGCGAAAGCCCGCCTGGCGGGCGGAGAGGCAGCCCGTGGATTCCACAAAGGAGCTCAGCGACCTGGTGATATGAGCCTCTGAGACCTTTGCGAGGTATGGGAGGAGGGAGATAGGGCGGTAGTTGGCGGGCAGAGAAGGATCGGAGCCTGCCTTTTTCAAGATAGGGATGATGACTGCCGACTTGTGGGCAGGAGGAACAATACCAGTGCTGAGGGAGTGATTGATGAAGGTGAGTGGAGGAGAATAACAGTTAGAGAAAAGCTCTTTTAAAACAAATGCAGGGCCGATGTCCTGAGGGGAACCCGATTTGATCCGGGCCAGGAGGGGAAGCAAAGTGTCTCGGGTGAGGGGGGGAAACTGAGTGAAGGAAGGGGCAGGGGGAGAGGGGGGAGCAGCAGGTAATGCCAGGGATGGTGGGGGGATGTTGGCCTTGATGAGGGCAATCTTCTCGAAGAAAAAGGAGTTGAGGGAATTACAAAGTGTTTGGGATGGGGGGATTTTGGGGGTCGCCCTGTCGGAAGCAGCGAGCTCGTGGACAGTGGCGAATATCTCCTTAGGTTGGTTTTCTGCTGCCAAGATTCTGCCAGAAAAGTACTCCGCTTTGGCTTTTAATATGTCGCGTTTGTAATCCTTCAATGACAAGCAGTAGCTGGCCTTGAGAAGAGGGCAGTAGGTACGGCGCCAGGCGTGTTCGGCTCTACGAGCCGCAAGCTTTTTGTCCCTTAGGGCGGGAGTGAACCATCTGTTGGCCGCATGGGCACGTTTAATGGTCACTCTCTTAAGGGGGACGATGGGGTTGCACGCCTTTAGCAGCCAGTTGTTGATGGCTGAGAGTTGGGTGGAAAGGGGTAAGTCACTAAGCTCCGGGCTGGATGCTGCAAGGGAGGAGCAGACCGCAGGGACTGATTCACCATACCACTATGGCTAGTCCGACTAGCCATGGTGCTTCACTTGCCCTCCTAACCTTACCAAAGAAACAAGCAAATTGGCCCCCAGAACACAACACTCTCGACCCTCTGAGGGATCGCGGTAACAGGACACACCTTTCGCTCTCAATATGATAGTCAGGAGACGTCAAGGAAAATTCGAATATTTATTTAAACTATTGTGCTCTGAAATGCAGTATACTTGCCCCAATCATAAAACAAGTGCATACTAAAAACACTGTTAGCATGGTTAAAAATACATAGATCATGAAAACCTCCGTCATTTTATAGGACAGCGTAACCTAAACCCTACTGCCTTGCTAATGGGGCTAAATTATTATATATCAAAGATCTCTGGGATTACAAGGCAACCTCGTACCTTAGCATTCACAGATGGATGTTCTACATCTCAGCAGACCCAGTGCTCTTGTCTCGGAACTCTCTTTCCATGTGTGTGTTTTTGGCCCATTGACTCATCTATATGATAGGACATGTGTGCACATAAACAACAGCTGCATTCTGTGTTATGTCTAGGTGCTAGTGCTTGGCCAGAAAGAATAGCAAGGGACATTGTTGTTTGACCTTGTCTGTGGAGTTCAGACTAAATCCCAGGAAAAGAACAGAACACGAAAACATATTCAGGTTCTGTGTGAGAGTACAATGTAGCACAAAAACAAGCGTGTTTATAAAGTAATGTGTGCAAAGGAAAATGAGGCCAACAACAAGCACAATTAGGCTAACAAAGGGAAAACTACAATGGGCCTGGCAGGAAACACACAACAACACATATGTAGGTCTTACAGCCAGTAAGGCAGGGTGCATGGCATTTAAAAACAGGACTTGTAGAGATTTAATGTTAACACATCCTTACAGTGACTAGACCACAAAAGCTATTTTCACAGTAGGAAGGCTAGCTGGATCACCGAAAAACACTGGAACACAATATTAAACCTGCTATCTTAATGTAGGAACAAGCTAAAAGAATGATTTAACCTTTATTTATAACATTTATTAAAAGTCCACTTCAATGGTAGGATGGTAAATATTAAGGGAAATGTACTTTTGGACATTTACCATTGCTTGCCTAAAGTTTCAGGAGACTAATTTGCATTAACCTCCAGCTGCAGCATTCTGTGTGCTCAAGCCCCGAATGAGGTGTGAAAACTGCTCCCAGAGCAGAGATCAAGGCCTGGGAGTGGGGAGGTGATCATTTAGGTTGTGCACAGGAACTTAATTTACTTTAAAGGGGCCACCCCTGTCACAGGCAGATGTCAGATTACACCTGGACAGCCCCTTTCTTTTGTTCCCTCAGTCTGACAGGCACCAGTCCCAATGAAAGTGGTGTTGCCCCAGAACTGGTTTAGAGTGACCACAGCGGAGGGGCTGCTCATTACCCCGGCAACACCTCTGGGTGGGCACACAGGTTCTGCACAAGAAGAGAAGAGTATCACCATCTTGAATTTAGGCAGATAGGGGCACTGTGGGATTGTTTACACACAAGGTGGAAATAGGGCACATATGAAATGCTGCAAAAAGCTTCAAAGGGGGGCAGAGTAAGCTCTGGGAACATTTACCCTATTGGTTAGGGAGGAGCCTGGAGTCACACCCACCTATAGGCCCGCTCTACTGTGTCCAGTTGACAGAGATTGGCACTTAACACTTTTTAGTGCTATTTTCTATTTAAAATTAAAAAAATAATATCTCTCCTTCCCCTTATTGGACTTTTGTCATTTTGTTGTCATTTTATTTATTGAAATGTACTCAATGTTTCAAAATTTTGACTTTATTACTGTTTTGGTACTGCATACATGCTTTACACATGGCCTCTAAGTTACGCCTCTCTGCCAGGCCCGGACTGGCCGTAGCGGGCACCGGGCAATCCCCCGGTGTGCCGCACGGGTGGGGGGCAGTTTTGGGCCCCTGGGGGCCGTTTTTGCAGCAGAGCTGCAAAATCGTCCCTGTAACAAAATCGGCCGTAAACCGGCCCTGGCAAAGAGCTCGGCAGTACCCCCAACACCCCGTGGAGAGGGGGAGGGGGGGTAGGCGGCCGAGAACTTTGCCAGGGCCGGTTTTGGTTCTCAGTCCGGCCCTGCTTTCTGCTCTATCTAATAGCTACCAAGCATTTGAGTTAATTTAGTGATTTTAGTGGCTCACCTTGACACTGGTTATGTTTATTACTTACGGTGGGAAGTCACTCCCCCTTAACTAATAACCCAATTTTGTACAGAGATGAAGAGCAGTGGGAGACATAGAAAAAGTGAGTGAAAGAGAGAGAGAGAGAGAGAGAGAGAGAGAGAAATAGAGTCAAGATGAGACACTGGATAGGGGAGAAAAGAGTGTACGGTTATGGGTATGTGCGTGAGAGAGAGAGAAAGAGAGAGAGTAGAGAAAATGCCATTGATGGCTATGAACACCAATTGCTCCTTTCTTGTGGGTTTTGTACATTGTCAATGCTAGGCATCAGACTAAGGAAAGAGCTGCCTGATAGGTGATTTTTAGTCCCAATGTGTTTATAGCAATATTCCCTATGCTTTAAGCCCCCTCTGGTACCTGTGGCTCGGCCCTGGAAAGACTGCCATCCACGAAGAATGCATCAGATCTTTCATCTTAAAACACTCAATGACTAGGACCTTTGGAAAGAGTGACTCAAGGCAACAATCCAGGTGAAGACACTCAGCTTGGTCTACAAGGGAGCCTCCATGAGCCTGCAGTCAGACACAAAAGACTTTGCATCAGATTTACCCAATTGCTTTGTTGCATTGTGTCAATGGGAAAGACAACAAGCATTGGAAATGCAATAGGTCTCGCATTAGAAAAGTTGGAGCTATTGGTCTTGTAAATGACAAATATTTTATTTATTTGTTGGTTTTTAAAATAGCTAAATTGATAGCTTTGTCATTTACAATGCCAATAGTTATAACTTTCGCGAATGTGACACCTATAGCATTTGGAATGCAACATGTTTTGTATTTACGTGACTTAGATGGCAGCTCTGGTCGTTAGGCCACATCTCTAGAGAGCAGGAGAGTGCAGCAGGGGAGAGAAGCACAGCAATGCAATAGGTCTCGCATTAGGAAAGTTTGAGCTATTGGTAGAGTCAGAGTGGGAGAGTCAGAGTGGGAGAGTCAGAGAGGGAGAGTCAGAGTGGGAGAGAGTCAGAGTGGGAGAGAGTCAGAGTGGGAGAGTCAGAGTGGGAGAGTCAGAGTGGGAGAGTCAGAGTGGGAGTGTCAGAGTGTCAGAGTGTCAGAGTGAGAGTGTCAGAGTGAGAGTGTCAGAGTGAGAGTGTCAGTTAGAGTGAGAGTGTCAGTTAGAGTGAGTGTGTCAGTTAGAGAGAGTGTGTCAGTTAGAGTGAGAGTGTCAGTTAGAGTGAGAGTGTCAGTTAGAGTGAGAGTGTCAGTTAGAGTGAGAGCCAGAGGATTTTGGTCCTCCTCCGGTTCCCAAAGAAGAGCTTAGGAACCTAGGTGTTGTATTCAACAAACAATCAACTATCATTTACGCCCCAAGTGGGATATTACAGCTACATGCATCTTCCTCTTAAAATTCTGAAAGATGACTCTGGTATTTTAACCTGACCATTCTCTCAAGATGGTAATTCGCACTATGATTATGGCAAAGTTGGACTACCAAGAGGACTTCTTAATAAACTCCAACTAGTCCAAAATGCAGCAGCCTATCTTATTTTGGCATGTCCCAAAAGACAATACTATGTAAAAATTGAAGCCTCTACTTTGGCTCCCATTAAACAGAGGATAATGTTGAAAACCGTGACCATCGCTGAGAGGGCCTGGCATATTTTCAGCTCTCTCTATCTACGAAGGAGAGAGAAACAGTGCGCTCCTAGCAGAACTCTAAGCTCTTCCAACGAGGGCTTAGGAGTTATCCCTAAATACACATGGAGAGGCTATGAGGATGCTCTTGTGCCTATTTGACAGCAAAAAACGGGAACCTGCTTCCCAAAGCACTTAGATATTTGGATACAGAAAAAACCTTTAAGGCTCCATTAAAGACATATATATTTTTTTTTAGATGTCCAAGTTGTCGTTCCCTTTTTACATGCTTTTAACACCAGGAATGCTTCACACAAAGCAGCTGCATGCTTCATGAATAATTATTAATTAATTCATACAAATATGGGTATTGTTCAGAATAGGTCTTTGACAGACTGCTAGACGCAGTACATCGATCATTCACATGGGCACTGATGCACTGCAGCAGCTGCACCAATGACGGCTCTGCCCCTGCAGCACCAGTAATATGAAGTATACTTGCCAGCACGGATGAACTGCAATAAAATGCTGCCCTCGATTAGAAAAGAAACTGAGCAGGTTGGGGAGCAACAGATTTATGTTGTCCCATCTCCGTCACCTGTGAGGTAAGAGATGAGGGATTACAGGGTTCAAAATACGCTGCTACAGATCACAAGCGGTGGACATATGGCAGTACCGCCACTCATCATAGTTTCTGTCTACACCGCTGACAAAGAGCTGCTCAAGCCCCTGGGCCGTGCCATTTCATAGGGAAGAGTTGAACAGTGAGCAACCCAAAATACCCTTGAGGGCTTGGGTGAATAAGTAGAGGGGTATAGATGCCTTCAAGGGAATTCGTTTAAATCACAATTAATAGTTCACGTTTAAATCAAAAAAGGATAAATCAATAGTCCTTAGAAGAATTGAATTCAACAAAGTTAATTAATGATAACTAGACTCAATTCATCAAAACATAAACAAAATACATGGATCACAAACACAAACACAAAGGTGTATAGAAAAATAGAATTTATCAAGTGGTAAAACAATTCAGTTGCTTCTGCCTCCTGGTTACGTGCTGGATTTTGTCTGCCGATTCCAAATAAAAGACTGACGAATTAGACCTCTGAAGTCCTCTATGATTCGTCCCGACCCTCTGGGATCGAGGTTTTAATTCGACCATACCACGCTGATAAACGCTCCGTATCTTTGGCCCAAGTATACCATCTTTGGCTTCGGAGACTCGGAGTCCATCTCTTCCATCACTTGGGTTTAGTTAACATCGTTACTTAATCGGTCTGTTTCGACGAAATATACAAGAATCTTTAGATTGGACGCATATCGGCCTTCGATCTCTATTGTCACTGAAATTGAACATTTTTCGGCATGGCCCACCTTTAACACAGGATTACACTTGGTTACTATACAGTTCCCAATTGACACCAGTCCTGAAGATGGTCTCACAAAGTTTTCTCTAGGAGACCGAAACGTCGACCTCCACCTCATCCTTTTTTATGTTATGAACTTTTGATTTAGGATAGGTGTTTTTAGGTTCTGCTGAGTTATTTATGAACATATTATTTGTATACCTGCAGTCCTAACTATTTTCTGTATATGAACTGAATTGTTTTACCACTTGATAAATTCTATTTTTCTATACACCTTTGTGTTTGTGATCCATGTATTTTGTTTATGTTTTGATGAATTGAGTCTAGTTATAATTAATTAACTTTGTTGAATTCAATTATTCTAAGGACTATTGATTTATCCTTTTTTGATTTAAACTTGAACTATTAATTGTGATTTAAACGAATACCCTTGAAGGCATCTATACCCCTCTACTATTTCATAGGGAAAGCACAGTCAAACGCAGTTTTGCTAAGGAAAATTACAAATTCACTTTTACTTACAAAGCCAATATATTTCCTCAGCAGTTAAGCAGTTGGTTACATGCTTCCAGTTACTTTGTGCATTTAAGGGAACAGGATTGTGAAGCTGAAATGAAAAGGCAATGCAATGTCCTAATATGACGCAATTCGAGTCTCTGCCTCATCTTGGGTCACATGACCCAAAGTACGATAATTAACAAAACAGACCAGAATACCTCGAGGGTTCTCAAAGGCACCTCGCAAACAGCAGCACACACTTGTGTGCTGCCATCAGCAGCATTTTATTTGGTTGCACACTTTAAATGTGCTTCGATGCACTAGTAAGGCCTTTAACGTGGAGGACAGGCACACAATGAAAGCAGAATACTATTAAACGCATCTTTATTCTGAACCTCTGTGTTCTCCCAACATTGTAATGTACATGTAGTACTTATAACGGGGGCACATTTCAAAGCTGGCATGGCTATTTATGTCAGTCCTCCTGGTCTTTTCTATACATTTCTCAGGACGCCTGGTATAGTTCGCTTTTTTCTTATGCGTAGTAGGTATTGAGAACACTCTTGACATGGATATGCCAGTGTTTCATGCTCCTCCTATAATTGACATGATCAATACATCGTATTATTTGTGCATAAATCAGAAAGGATTCCGATATTCTGTGCGAAAACATTCACAAACCATTTATTATGTTCAATCTACCAAAACACGTTAATACAGGGAAGGCTACAGTGAAAGAAATGCAGGAGATCAGGCTAGCTCAAGCTTTGAGAACACAGGAGTTTTACTCCCCTCCTAAATGTTCCACTCCCTTGTAAATTGATACAGACCACTAAGCGACTAGAAAGGAATGTGTGCCGGTTACGTAAGCTCATCACAACAAGACGGAGGGCATTGATGTAGGGAGGGGGGAGGAGAAATGCGACACGGACGCAGCAGGGGGCGGAGCGGGGAGAGCGGCGATGAGGGAGAGACGTGAATAGTGTGAAGCAGCAGGGGACTTTGAAGTGAAGCTAAGCTTCACTTCAAAGGTGTGGGAGGAGTGCGGCTGAGGCAGAGCGCACGCTGGGGGAAGCTTGTGGGGCGGAGCTGGAAGAGCTGCTGGGGAACAGATGGCTGGCGATTTGATGCTGTGCACGCGCATTTTAACTCATTGCGCTTGCGCATTGAGCTAAAAGCGCACATGCACTTCATCAAATCGCCAGTCTGGTTAAACTCTGTTTAAGCCCCTATAGTCTCGCTTCGCTCAATGCGCATGCGCATTGACAGGCGAGACCTAAAAACAGTGCTGTATCTACAAAGATATGCCACTGTTTTTCTCTCCTCTAGCGCTGATGTACTTTTGGGTGCTTGTGCCAATGCAGGCAGCTTTGCATCATAGAGCAAAGGTGTGTGCATTTTGCCAAATAAAGGTTTTGTACTGAAAGTGGACACTTCCCGTACAAAAAGTATGCTTTAACACGTTCCCCATGTTGTATACGTGCTGTGTAGTGCAGAACACATGCATAGTTTAAAAAGGTTTGGGAAAACTTTTCTCATACCTTGCCCATCCCTCGAGGAGGCATACATTTTTGGAGCAAATCGCTGTCTACCAATGTTAATAGATAAAACAAAACCAATGGGTGGTCCAAGTACAACCCATGGAATGCAAAGTAGAGCAACGTAGCACATAGCTCTACTTTCCGTTACTTGGGGCAACCATCCAGAACAAATCATCATTTGCATTGTAAATCAAATCCCAACACAACATTTTGCGTTGGGTTTGTGCCACATCTATGATGCAAACTTGGCAGAAAGTGTTGAAAAATTTCTTCCTTTGATGGCAGCTCACAAGAACACTGACTTTTCAGTTTGCCTTATGTCACATGTGGCCGGTTTATATTAGTTTGCTTTACTTTTCTTCTGTTCAGAATAATTTTATTGAAGTTTCAAAATAGAATGACATAAAAGACACTACAAAAAATAGGCATTACATAGCAATAAAATCCAATCAAGTGAGCATCACAAAATATGAAGAGGAAATAATGGATCAATAAATCAGCATAAAAGAACAATCAATCAGAGCGAAAGAAAAATAAGAACAAGGGAGGAAGAAGGAAGGCAAGAGGGGGAGAGGAAGGGTACATATTATATCATATGACATAAAACGCCGAGTTACTATAAACATAACAATGGAAAACTGCAAAAAAGTTGTAACTATATAAGCATACTAATCATAAAAGTAACAATTACAACATCATGTAAGAATCTATAGGTGACCAAAAAGATTGAAAAGAAAACAAATTATGGTTAACTCCCTGAAGCGATAGTTGAGCACCTCTTCTTGTAAGTATAATCCATGACCACCAAGCATGAACAGAAAGTGAAGTAGCATCTTTCCAACAAAAAGTAATTGATTTTAGGGCGGCCGAAATCAAAAAATTAAACAATTTTGCTTGAAAATCAGGAAGAGAATGTGTTAGTACAACTGATTTACAAATTAACAATTCATAAGAAAGAACATCCTGGATTGGTAATATTTTCAAAATTATTTTCCACACTTCAGACCAAAATTGTAATATGATAGGGCAGTCAAATAACATATGACGCAGAGAACCAGGGTGTGAATTACAGTGCCAACAAAGATTTGATGGCAATAATTTGGCATTATGCAAACGTAATGGTGACCACAAAGAATTACTTTTCTAATTGGTTGGCTAGTTTTACTTTTCTCGTTGAAAGCAGGATGGGATGGAAAGTGATCTGAGACAATGACCGAACTGCCTGAACAATTAAAACCTTGACCAGAAATGGGCCATGGTGTCTGATAACAAGGCTGGGTTCCCATTGCTGTGCAAATATTTTCTAAAACTAGGGAGAGTGACTATTTGCTGCTCTGATACACTACCATTAGAGCCATGTCAAGCAGTGCTTAATTTGGGCCTGTGTTTTCCAGTACTCTGCACCTAATTCTTCATCCTGACAAATATTTATGACAGTCCACCACATGGTGGTGCGGCCTGGCTGTTTTTAAGCATAGGCCATGAGCACATTGTTTATCAGTTCAATATCAGTGCATTCAGGACAACTTATGTACCTGGAATAGTCCAAATGGTCACATTTGTAGGAATGTGATGACACTTTGCGGTGCTGGCAGGGGCTATGGGTGGTGCAATCTGCAACATCTTCCTGTAAAATACCCTGGGCCCTGGCACTTTTTTTCCTACAAATTAAGCACATAATTAAGCCACCCTAATGGTGCCCTCGGTGGCCACATAATATTGGCTTTACCCACAACCAGTCGTAATTGCTAAATAGTGCCTAAATTATTTATCGACAGTGGTAGGTTCTCAGCAAAAGGAAAAGAGGAAGTGCACCATGTCAGAACGGAAGTGTAGTCTGGGAAATAACTGTTGGGTCTCTTTAATTAGAACAGGAGAGGGTGCTATAGGTCAGGGTGTAGGTGCTGTGACAAATAGCTTTAAGGCTCACTGGTGGCAGGCCTTTAAGTGGGAGAACAAAACTGGGGGATCTCTCAAAGGGGAGTGGCGATGTAATTAAGGGCGTGGCTTACCACCACCTAGGCTAGAAATCTATGCTTAGCATAGTGTGCCCCGGCTGGTATTTTGCTACTTCTGTTATTACATCCAGCTATTTATAGTACAGTAAGTAACATTACACTTACAACAAGCCAGTACTATTGGCTTTGCCAATGGGTGTTAGTTGCATAACATCAATAAGCAAAAACCATGGTTTCATAGCACAGCATATTGAAAATGCTTCAGTTCTTAACTTGTGGAACTGTGGAAGAACTATAACGAGTCTCTATGAAGTTACAACAAAGGCCGTACTGCTGCAGGTAAGATTATTTTTTTCATCATGAGGGTGAGGGCAGAAATGGAGAGCCCAACAGGGACCTGTCTCGGCACCTGCTGTTTTAGGTCTAGCCTGGAGTTGCAGCGCGCATGCGCTGCTCACTCTGCGAGGCCTCTTGTAATCGATAATATTCAGAACTGGAGTGTAGTCTCCGCCTCGTATTTTCATTGGTTTGCCATTGGCTTGCGTCATTGTTTATGATAAACGCTGGCTTTTCATTGCGAGTGAGGCTTTTTAGATCCTCCTTGCTACCGCCCTGACTGCTTTTCGCCCGCACACCCGGACTGGATCTTTTACTCCACTGCGTGACACAGTGTTTTCTAATTACTGGGTGAGCACTTTTTCTTTTCATTCACACAATGGCGTGGTGACAGCTTGTTTGAGAAAAGATTAGCCATTGCAGTCCCTCCCACCACTCCTCCCATGTGCTATCTTCCATCCCATTCAGAGCAAGAGTTCCTTGCAGCATGGGGACGGCAATAGTTTCAGCCTAGTTTCAAAATGTATCCCTCACGGCACCCCAGCAGGAATAATGGTGCACGCACCTTTCCTATGGTTAGTTGCATTAGCAAACATGCCTTTTTTCTCTTTATTTATTTTGATAGCAACCGCGGCACTAACGCTTTAACTGTAAAGATCTTAAGCTAAAGCGTGGTGCCACGATTGCTCAAAAAGTAAAGAAATAGGAAAAAACTTTTTTTTTAAATGTCTTTACTATTGAACCATTCGCGGCACCTGCTTTAGCTTAAGGGCTTACAGTTAAAGCGCAAGTGCGGCGATTAAAACCAAAGAAAATGTTCTCTTTATTTACTTTGCTTTCAACCGCGGCACTCACGCTTTGGCTGTAAACAACTCAAGCTAAAGCGCGGGTGCGCTGATTGCTTCAAATGTAAAGAAATAGAAAAAACTTTTGAAGCAATCAGGGTACCCGCCCTTTAGCTTAAGATGTTTACAGTTAAAGCGCGAGTGCCGCGATTGCATGGCAAATGGGTGTTTAGTTTGTCTCTGACTGCAAGCAGCGTCATATGTGTCCCATTGGTGTGTACCTGTGTGCATGTGCCCAGCTGGTGTCGCCCCAATAACAGAGTATTTTTGTTTTTTCATTCCCCCCAGACCTCCTTGGATCAGGCAGCAGAGTTTAGGTCTGAACAGACATCAGTTTTCCCGATACTCCTTGCCGTGTCGAAACAAGCCTCTCCCAAGCCTACATCAGAGGCATAGCTTTTCACACTCATCTTTCTGACTTTCAAAGCCCACTGACTCAGACTGCATTTTGCATTTTTGTTTTTCAGGGCCATTAATAAAACGGACACTTCCGGTGCAGGGTTGCACGGGCCATATTCCTATGGCAAAACACAGGAACAAACTAGTTCTGCAAAACATGTTCTTCTTGGCAAAGCAAATCATTTTTAGCGAAAACAAATTTGTTTAGGTGGTTATAGTATTGGCAGCAGCAAATCACGTCAACTAGAACATATTGAAGGGACAGGCAGTGGCGTAGCAAACAAGCATTTGCAATGAAATAGGTCTCGCTTTGACCTATTGGTATTGTAAATGACTATTCCTTTGATTTATTGCAGGTGTTTTTTAAATGCATAAATAAATGGCATTGTCATTTACAATGCCAATAGGTCAAAATATAGCAAATGCAAAACCTATTGCATTGCATTGCACCAACACCGCCAGGATCACAACACAATATACCACCACCAGTCCCACTACCAGCTTCCTTATGCCGGATGTATGACGTTACAACGCATGCTTTTACCACGCATGCTGTTACAACGCGGTTTTTACAACGCAAACCTTTACAACGCATAGCGCTTTGGGGTGCTGGATAGTGAATAGTTTAATTTACTATTCCAACTCCAGTCCCCGTGGACACTAGGGAAGGTGTTGGATAGTAAATTAAATCTATTCCCTATCCTAGAGCGCCCCCCAGTGCAATGCGTTGTAATGGTTTTCGTTGTAAAACATGCGTTGTAAAAGCACTGCGTTGTAAAAGTTTTGTTGTAAAGGATGTTTCCCCTTATGCCTTATGCTAATCTCTCTCTGCTTTTTAGTAACTCATGCTGCTCTTCTCCTCCTCCCTCTCCATCCATATGCCTCATGCTGCTCTTCTCCTCACTCACCGACCTTGTGCCTCACTCTACGCTTCAGCCCTCACTCTCCACCCTTGTGCCTCGCACTGCTCTTCTCCTCCTCACGCTCCATCCTTCTGTCTCACGCTGCTCTTCCCTTTTACTCTCCTTCCATCAACCTCACACTGCTCTTCTCCACCTCTCTCCTTCCGTGTGCCTCACGCTACTCTTCTACTCCTCATGGCCTTTCATTTCCCTCATGCTACTCTTCTCCTCCTCTCTCCATCCTTCTGCCTCATGCTGCTATCCTCACTCGCCTTCCTTCTACCTCAGGCTGCTATCCTCCACACTCTCTTTATTCTCCCTCATACAGCTCTCCTCACTCGCCTTTATCCTGCCTCATGCTCCTCTCCTCCTCGCTTCCCTTCCTTCTCCCTCATGCAGTTCTTCTAATCCTCACTCTCCTTCCCAATTCATCACAGTGCTCTTCGCCTCCTAACTCTATGCTTCATACTGCTCCACAGCTAACAATTACAATTCAACCCACATAATTACACTCACATCACATACATACACTCAATAAAACATGGCTAAAATACTATCCCAGTAGCAAAGCCAAAAGCTCAAACTTAAACAAATGCGAGACCTATTGCATTTTCAATGCTTGTTTAGAAAAAGCCCGGTGCTCAGCACCTGCAAGACCCGGCCCACTTAAAGCCCTGACTGGTGGTGTCAACAGAGTGCTGCGGATCAGCGTCACAGCACGTAATTATCAGCGTCACGGCGCACTGACAGGGCAGCACGTAATTATCACAGTTGTGGAATAGTCGAGCGTTGTCAACGTTATAATTGGGGTGCATCGCCAGAGCTGTGTCTGTGGGTGGAGCAAGAGGTTCAGGCCTGACTGAAATGAAACTTTAGCCGTGCTGCTTTTTGGGGCTGAGCTAAGTTTGTGGCACTTTGGGGGAGATTCCCTTTCTCTGTTGTACACGGAATGTCTGGTTTCGGCTGCTCTTTGACCCTTCCTTTCACAGACGCACATATATTACGAGCACACGCCCATGTTATGTATGTTGCGGGCCTGCCAGGGTTGGGGGTTCTTGAAATCCTTGGCAGGCTGCAGCAGGCTGAGGTCATCAGCGCGAGCAGGAGGCGAAGCCTGGAGTCTGTTAGTGATGCTGGCGGCTCTCCGGGGGCCAGCAACGCTTCTGAATGAACACGTCAAACTCTGCCGCCAGGAGGGCTGAGGACATGATTGGATGACCAGGTGTTCATTCATAGCAGGTCAGTCTTCCACACACCTTCAGCTCGCCGCCACCTGACTGCTGTGGGACCCATCGGGAACGTGAATAGGGCCCTCTGAGTCTCCCATATTTCACAAATAATCATTGGCCGTGTGCAGAATGGGGCCCTACTGAAGGATTTGGGGGCTCCTGAAGCGTTGGGGTCCCACATGCTCAACAGAAACCTGCATTACGCACCTGCCTGACTGAGCACCTCTTTCGCAGGCAATCAGCCTTTCTTTTAATAGCCCAATCCTTCTCAGCCACAATTAGGTTGCTGACCATTGTCACCCATCTACAAGCAGAATAGTATCCTCAGCCGCAGCAGGCGTCCAAAAGAAATTCGTGGTTCTGTTTTTATTATTATTTTTCCTTCATCACCTACTAGTCTCACTCGTATTGCTTCAGTCCCAGGGTGTGTGCAGGCTAATGAAGTACCCAAAAGGACGCCGGCATTACTCGTTTGCTAGAGGCTGTCTATGGAAATGAGCACTGGATTGCATAGATCTTGGAATGGTTGGATAAAACCAATGCTTAATTTGAGCCAGTGGTTTCCGGTGCTCAGCACAGGCACTTGAGCACCAACAATGGCGCTTTTCATGAGCACCAGTTAAGGACACATTGATTTACGGGGAGATTGAGAGATTTCCCCAGGATCACAGGATGCTGAAACTCATACCTGGTTCCCCAGCTCCCGAAGGCGACAGCTCCGGCCATTTCAGCACACCCTATCCCCACTTTCATGGTTAGTAGTTGGTTGTAACAGGATAAATGGGCTGGTGCAAGCTGCCTCCTGACGAGAGCCGAGGCATTTATTTTTTTACAAATTAACCACTGGATAAAACTCTCATTTGTGATTGAATATTTTATGTCAGTGCCGTCCTATTGATATTTCCAATTGCATGTGTTTTTCCTTGATGCCAAGGAGTTATACAATAATGACTACATCCAGGGTAGATGTTCTCCTTTCAAACAGTTTGATCCTCACACGTTTTCCGTCTTCATCCTAAAACCTACACACTCGTTCCATGCAAGCGAACCATTATTTATGTTTAATACAAGAAGTGTATGCTTTTTATGTCCCCCCAGGTTGTGATTGAGTGTGCTGTGCCTGTGGTGAATCATGCCGGGAGGAGAGAAGCAGACAGCATCTGGACAGCATCGGGTCATATACTTCATGGGTAATAGACATATTGGGGGATATTCTTCTGGGAGCACAGATGTTAAAGCTAAGAAGCTTAGACTATTAAAACCTGTAGAGGTACACCCCCTCTCCCCCAAAATAATTAGTGTAACTTGCACTGGTGTACCGCACAACTTGAGGTCTCCCTTATCAGTTCACACCCCAAAGCCAAAGACGATCAAATAACCTGTGTTACCTGCTTTACTCAAAACTCGTCATTTCTAAAGAAAACCATAAATAAACACTGGTCCATAGTGAATTCAGGTGGCCTAGAAATCCCACGCCCCAGGTTCGTTTTTAAAAGAACTTCTAACTTAAAGGACGCCCTCATCCACACACGTCCAAAGAAAAACACCATTGACAACCAAAGCACTCTGTGGGGACTCCCCCCTGTGGTTGGACATTTTCCATGTGGCGGATGTGCGGTATGTCCACAGACACTGCAGTGTAAGGAGGTTACAATCTCCGACACATTTGTGTGGCAGCTCCGCAAGCACACAAATTGTAACAGTACCAGGTGTGTTTATATGATTACCTGCCCCTGTGGAAAAAAGTACATAGGGATGATGATGAGGCACATCAAAGTGAGGATTATGGAGCACAAAAGCAACATCAGGTGCTCCAAAACACACACAAAACTGTACGAACACTACTCCCAACACAACCATTCTGCAGACAGTCTTACATGGTTGGTCCTGGAATCCCACCCGGCCATTTCCAAACAGGCCCTGTTCAGGATTGAACAGAGATGGGTCCATCGTCTTAAACTGGACTAGCTGGGGCTAAACGACTCTGTCCCTTGGGCATCCTTGGGTAGTTAAACTCACTGTCTCGTAATTCAGACAATCAGGTGCCTTCCACCCCTCGCTCTACTCCACTGAGCAACCCGTGGGGTAACATGCCACTATAACCCCTTTGTTCCCCTGTAAATTCCCCTCCCAGTACAGGGTGATTGTCAACCTATCGGCCAGGTCCGTTTATGATACCATAACTTAGTTGTTTATAACCGTCATTTCACACTATTGTTTGCTAATCAAACCTTTATTGGCAACCTTCGTGTTTGGCGAATGTGCATGCTAAATACTCCATAGCCGAACCATGGTTCCCTACCGATGCCGTACTTTGCATGCGTCAAACCCTGCCACTTTCCCCTTTCCAAGATGGCCGCCACCTTTACCGTACAGCCCGTATCTCCCTATTCGGATTGATCCCGGCCCTAGTAGTTATCGCACATGCGCGGCTGGTGACGGGGGCGTTACTCTCGCGGCAGCGCCGACTGGGCGCATCAAGGATGGCTACTTATACTATGGTTCTCCCTAGGGTTTGTTACCAGCTGCTCTGCGCCTTGATCGGACGCTGTTCGTGGGGTAGGTTCAACGGCCAGGACCGTGCGCCGCCGAAGGTAAGCCTCCCATTCTGCAACAACCTTCGGTTGATACCATGACACCGGCGAGTTGTGCAGTCCTAACTCTCGTCTACCTTAGAGTCTAGGTTTCGAGGTAACCAGTTGTTTACGTGCCATGGTACCGTCTGCGGGACTGGTTGGCTGCCTGGGTGTCCGCGACGTGCCGGGCCGCTGCGCGTCGTCGGGCTGCGGTTCTCTGTTGTTACTTCGGCAGAGACGCGGCACGGGCGGTGTAGGTTGCCTGGTCTCTCCGCGCGCACCCTAGGCATTCTCCAGCTGCTAGCCCCTACTAAGTTACGGGACATTGGCCTTACCGGGACAACCGACACTCCGGATGCGAGGTTGACTGTCCGCCTCTAAGTGTTGCCCCGGTTGGGGTTTCCACACCCCCGTCCCTACTGTGACCATTCAACCATGATGATATCACACATCACCAATTATAATTCCCCCTACCAGGTACCATACCTTGACAGCCTGTCCCACGGGAGCAGACTGCGAGGTACCTTAGGGATTTTTCTGGGGTAAGCATTTCTAACCCGGTCTTCTCCATTTGTGCAGTACTTTTGCTTCTTCCAACCTTACTGTTGTATGATTCTGCATAAGCTAGATGATTGTTTGAGACAATTATCACCTCACTATGCTATCTGTTCGGTTTTAACCCTTCACCTTGTTTTGTGTGTGTGTTTGGATTGAACTTGTGCGAACACTCCATATGGGAATATTGCATTCACTTTGCTGTCCTGTGAATTGTCTTTATTTTTACAGGTCGCAATACTTCAGCAGGACCAATCGGCCTGCGCTCCGGTATTACCGACCAAAGAAGGTTGTATACCATATCGCAAGTTTTAATAATCTTTTCACTGTGTGGTACTATTTACTGAGGTCCTGAGGAATTGCCATCACGGCAAGAAACATGTCGACCTAACTAGAGGGTAGTAGTTAACATGCTCGGATAGTTCCAGGGCATTTATCTCCCCTCCCACCTTTTAACCAAGGGAGTCTACCACGTGAATAAATTAGATTGTGGATTGACCTACCTTTTCTAACTTCACCTTTGCACGCCACGACCACACCTCCCCGCCCTCTCACACGCATGCACCATATGGCCGGAACAAAAGATCTCCGATAAAGAGCCCCGGTTTCGGGAGCCCGTCAGACATTGCAGCGCCAGTCTGACGAGGAGCAGAACCCATATGATGAAGCATGACACCTAGCTCGCTGGGTGTGTGAGGGTTTTAGTTCCAACAAGGGGATTCCCCACTCTTTCTAGCACACGCACTTCTCCTCTGTCACTCTTCCCGGGGAACTTTGTACCCTCTTTGTGTTACTCCCTTATCAGTTGCCATTGCCCTGGAAATCCTGCAAACCATTAAGAAGCATGTGTCAATTCATGTGATTTGTATAATGTAAAGACATTGAGGCAAACACTAAAAACCCAGGCATAAATTCATAGTGTATATGTATGTAGAGTCATGTAAGGCTACCAGCCCAACTCATGCTAAGTCTTAAAACCCAGTGCTAGACAGCTAACTTCCAAATTATAGACAAGCCCTCCCGAGTAAGATAAAGCCTTCCTCTTGGTATTACTGAACCCCTCAGCTGCCTTCGATATAATTGACTGCCCTCCCCCACCCTCATTTGCACACTGAAATTTCCAATGGCTCTTACTGAAAATGTGCTTCACCGGTTCACATCCTACCCATCCAACTGACACCAGTTCATGCACATGGGCACTTCCAGGTCCCAGAACGTCCGATCACCTGTAGAGCTCCCCAGGGTTCTATCTTGTCCAATGTCATCTTCAACCACCACATATATGCCAATGAGACACAACTGTGTATGAAAGCCACTTCTGCTCCAGACACCCAGTGTTTTAAACACTGTCTGCACTTCATTGAAATTAGTATGTCCAGCAACCAACCTGTATCTCAACCCTACCCGAAATGAATTCCTGCTATTTTCGAAGAACACCAAGCAACAACTAGTCCAAGCGAGGTTCAACGGACTTAAGAAAGTGGAACCATTCCTCCTCGAAAGCAACTTCAGAACTGCCACTAAAGCCCTCAAATTCTTACTTCTGAATGGTAATAATTCCTGGCTCCATCTCCTCCTGTGATCCACGTCTCCCCACCCTTAAGGGCATCTTAGATGCTGCAACATGACTCATTATGGGCCTAAGGCCATAGGGCCACTTCACCCACACTGATGGAATTCCACTGGCTTCGCTTGCCAAGCCACCCCATCTTCAGAACCAACTGTATCATCTACAAAGTTATCACTACCAGGACCCTTGCCTACCTGGATGACATAATAACCATATCTAGCATCTTTCTACACACCCACAGTCAAGATGCCATCAGACTGGAGACAAAGATGTGTAGAAAAGAAAATACAAGGCAAAGAGCATTTTCCATCTGTGCCCATAGGATATGGAACAATACCCCTAAATCCGTGCACTATATTCCTGTTAACCAGTAGTAAAGTGCCTGTGCTCCCACTTTAAACAAGGTTGACTTGGCCCATTCCTAATTGGTATATTTAACTTGCCTATAAGTCCCTAGCTCTTAGTGCTCAAGTGTACCCAGGGCCTGGAGGTTAAGTGCCACAAGTGGACTGCAGCTCCTATTGTCCCATCCCCTCTAGTGTCAAAGCAAACTTGGCTTCAGGCCTACCCTGTGTGGCCTGAATGCTGCAGTGGTAACTGTGGGATGCGACTGTTCAAAATAACTATTTTTGACGAGAAAAAAACACAATTTTAAATCATAGTATGTCACCCCCTATGTAAACTTCATACCCACACAAGTAGGATGCATGCTTTGTGAAATGGAACATGAAGACAATTGTACTACCATGCCCCCTACAGTGACAAGGCCCACAACACTTTTTGCACTGTGACAGGCCTAGCTGTCCTATATAGAAAACCAGAGTGCAGATTAAAATACTAACACTGCTAACTTGACAAAGGGACCAATTAGAAAAATAATTTAACAACTAATTATAATAGTTTTTAAAAATCCAATTCAGTGGTGAAGTCAGATTTTTTATTAATATTAAGGAAAAGGAAAGTTTAGAAAGTTACTTTTCCCCAGTCTGAAGCTCTTAGGAGCTAATTTGTATTGCATCTCCAGTAGTAGTCCAGCTAGTGATTGGCCTTGAATAGGCGTGAAAGAGGTGTGAAATACCTCAGAGGAGCAAACAATAGCCTTACCTGAATGGGCATATAAAACTAATCCAATGTGAACAGACCTACTTGACAGGTCCATTGAATGAGCCACACTTAATACTTGGGGTGCAATAGAGAGAACAGAATGCCTTAATTAAAACATTCTTATGGACCCCCTGTATGGTTGCTGGAGGACCAGACTTTTGTCTCTGGATTTGTCTGGTTACAGTGCATGATTCAATCTGGATTTTAGTGTTAGATGTGAGAGGCCACTAAGATTACGATACTACACACCCCACTCACACTCCCGGCTCAGAGCCCACATTTAGTGTGGCTAAGACCTCTGCCATCTTCGATTTTCTCTGACACATTGTATGTTGAACTTACTTGCAGTAAGCCAAACAGGAACAACAGCAAAAGTAGATAGGTCAGGCCTGGGAAAACATTTAACCCATACGTTATGGAGGGGCCCGGATTTACCCCCATCCACTAGCTAGTGGCAGGCATAAATGTGGTAACACCAGGCACCCTCTTCAGAACAGTTTCTGGACCTGCAGATATCAGGAGAGGACATGACCTGCCATCTATGTCCTGAGAGGAGCCGTGAAGAACTGGGCCTGCTCCCTCTTGTAGCTGGGACAAAGAAGTGGACTCCAAGGGTCAGTTGGCTGATCTCCTGTGTAACTTCATGGAAACAACAAGTTGCCATATGCCTTTTCCTGGAAGTACCCAGCAGACCAGTGGCAACTTGCCCTGGACTGTACCTTACTATTACAACTGCCTGACACCCTTTGATTAATTGGGACTTAAAAGACTAACACGCTTATTTACAAGCCCCGTGTGCCACCAGACCATCACTTTTCTTGACTTTCCGGCAGCACACAGTGCAGACCCATAACTACAAGGCCACCGAAAGCCACCCTGCGTGGCTTTTCATGGTCTTGTAGATAGGGTGTAAGGCAACACAGATTACTCCAAAGCGTAAAACTGGAAATGCGTCAAAGCCCTGCACCTCCCCAGGGTAACAGTTGTTTTAGTGAAGGAAGGTGTCCCTTCCTGCACAAAAACAAACCTGATTTCAATGCAGGCACATTTGTGCAAGGGTGCCTATGTTGGCGCTAGACAGCCATTTATGTACCAGCGCACTGTTAGAGGACAGGAATGTGCAGTATCTCATAGGAGTGCAGCAAAGTGACGTTCAGTGCTGCTCTGCATCAAACAGTTGTAAATGAGGCCCCAAGTCTGACACTAAAATCTCTGACCGGGACACACCTGGATGGCATCCAACCCGCGCTTCAATGCAGTCAGCCTGAAATTGCACCTAGGTCCTGGTCTACCGCCACCATACACTATCATTGTCACCTAGAGCTTTTTGAAGCTATTTCTACTTAAAGTTTACATTTCTGGTTTCCCTTGTTAGATTTTTGTCATTTTGTTTATTAACACCTTGCCTGCTAAGGCAATTCCCGCTGGGTGCTGACCATCGTGGAATCCCATTGTTCATGACAAGGCCAGCTCGTCATAAGCACAGGTCCAGTAAACTGCATGACGAGCTGGCCTTGTCATTAGTTAAATTGTACTCCATTTTCCCTATTCAGTTTGGGATTTTTATTGTTTGGCATTTTTACATTATTACTGTTTTAATCCTGCATAAATACTTTAAACATTGCCCCAAGTTAAGCCTGTCTGCTGTGTGCCATATTGACTGAGGGATTGAGGTCTGGTGTAATTTTGTGAATTTAGAGGTTCACCCTGAGAAGACTTGTGATTGTGCCTTGAATTTGGCTCTCCCCACCCCAAAAAAGAAATTGATTTCTTACAGTAAGCTTTATCCCCAGACCACTGATACTACCAGGTCAACTGCTACATACCCTCAAAACCTAGGCATGTCTCCTTATGGTATGCATAATCTATATTTACGCTTCCAAGTAAACTCTGAAAAGCAAGGTATAGACTCTTGTGGCATCTCTTTTGCACCTTTATCTACATTTGAAAATATGATTGGTCATGTCTGATACTGTGGTATTGTTGGTGAAGTCAGAGTAAAATCACATTGAAGGCTGCTGACAGAGTGATCAGCATCAGCCTAGCCAAACTCCCACCACATGGGACCAGTTGGCTAGTCAGTGTACTGGTGGCTGAAAGTTGCGTGGTGGGCTGTGTGCTATATGAGCCAAGATTGAGTACCGCAGATGAAGCCCCACAGCATCTCATCGAGTCCCTTCACATATTCCTCTAGGAGTGATAATCAGTGGAAGACAGCACTGCATCAATACTGACTTACACAGGACTGGAAAAATGGGGATGGGGATTCTGAGATGTGAATGACTGCAATAGGAGACTCAAGTGACTGACTCTATCACAAGAAGAAGAAGGCCACAATGGATGTATTTTGTGAATGCAACACAAGGAGAACCGGGAAAGTGGTATGGGAGCGATACCTGACTAACGAGAGAAGAGCATTGTGTCATGAGTGTCTGAAATAAATATGGGTCAGAAGCAGAATATCATTCAGGGCAGAACAGAGAGTTAGTTAAAAACAGCTTTCAAAAATGTTTTAACATCCTCTTGTAATGCTCTGAGCTTAGCTTGCAATGCAAAGTTGGGCCAGTTTGTGTCATATGGGGATTTGCAGAGGTTTCACCCCAAAAATACCTATTTTTAGGTTTCGACTGGAGCACGGAGCTTTAGCTCCGCCTCCAGAGAAATCTGTAGTCTTCAGTAAGGGACACTTGAATCCGCCCTCTGTTCCATTGGCTAGCTCCATAAATGGAGGCTAGCCATTGGAACAGAGATCTGTCTGTCATTCACGGACCAGATTCGGGGGCGTTCCCGCGATTTTTTCCCTGGGTGTTCCCTCTGTGTAGTCATGCGGCGGTGGGCGGAGTTGTTTTTTTTTTTTTGTCTCGGCATCCAGCTCATTCCGCGGCCGACCGCAGCCGCCGGAGGAAGTCCAGTTCCAGGTGAGTGCTGTTTATTCCGCCCCCCCCCTCCCGCTGTCCGTGTGGCCCTTCCCGCCCCCCATTTGCCCGTTACCGACCCCCCGTCCGTAAATGCTTGTTTTGCTGTTGGTGACAGCGTGCTGCTCTGCCCTTCAGATCCGAGCCCACACTCTGGTCTGGATCGTGTGCTGACGGGCCCAGGCTGGGCCTCTAAATGACCGAATAATGACAGCATGTCGCATGTCTAATAACTCGACCCGCGACTCTGCGCTGGGGCAGAGTGATTGCTTTTCCAGTCCCTGTCCTTCCCTTATTGCTCTCTCCCATTTCCCGAAGAAAGGGCTCGTCCTTTCGTATTAAGGCAGCCCTTGGACTGATGCGTGCGGTGTTTGCCTGGCACACTGTCGGCTAACGTGGCACGGCTCGTATGCTCCCTGAATTCCTGTCCCCCCCGCCCCCTCTCCAGGGCTGATGGATATCCTGTACCTGCTGGGCATACTGGTCACGTGCGCGGTGGGCAGCACCCGGGTGCTGGCCGGGTACCCCATCTGGTGGTGAGTGGCCTCGCGCTGGGTCTTGGGTGCGGGTTTTTTTTTGCTATGGGAGTAATGTTGATTTATACGGATTCACTGGATTGCAGAAGGATTGGTTGATCTTCGAATTCTGCCCACAGTTGTGTGCCATTCTTTGCAGAATAATTGCAGGTTGCAAGCTTTCTATCAGTGAACATGGGCATACAGCAGTGATCATGTTGTCCTCTTATTGCTCACGATGTATATATGTATTTCATTTTGTACTTTCCATCTATGGCTGCCAGTGAAGTTTCCACTTTTAGTGTACTGTTAGTTGTTTTTCGAAAATAAGGGTTTTGTCTACAAAGTGCAGGTATCATCGTGTTTACTGCTTCAGAGACCTCATACCTATTCCCCGATTCATTTTGAACTTTGTCGTTTTCGGTATTAATGTCGTCTTCAAGTGCTTGCAGAAAATCTAGAGTACTAGATTCTAGAAGGTCCTCATCTGTTACCCGTTATGTACATGGAGTCAAAACTCTGGTTAGAAAGTTGAAGATGAGCATTTTCTTCGAGTCCCCTTGAACATACTCCATCATTATGATTTGCAGGTGGTGAAGATAAAATCTCGGGTAACTGGTGCTTGTAGTTTCATTTAAATTGGTTGTCAAATAACCTCGCATTTCTCGTTTGAAGGCTAAGTGCATCAACACTTGGGCTCTTGTGAGACTGAGTATGTGGGGCCATGGCCTTGTACACTTTTTATAGCTTGAACAGGTTAAATAAGGAATGTACATGGATTTTTGCACAGTGTCTCATTTGTGTTGTGTTGCTTGTACGTTTCCCCTGCTCACTCTTTTTGGCATACCCTTTTATTATGCATGGGATATGCCCCATGACCTATTGTCGGCCGTTTTGAGGCTTTCTACATTACTTTTATGGTGGCAGTTTAGTGCATGCAAGCAACTTTATATTTACTTGAGGGTGTCCAATTCGATTATGAATGATCTGCCTGTACAAATGGTGGCAGGCAGTTGAATAATTGCATATATTATTTGTAGATTAGCATAGCTGGTGATTAATTCCCAGCAGCTTCAGTGGATGAATTACTCAAACGTTGTTCCCAGTCTCTTCCATTAGCTGGTTCGCTAGTTTGCTGGTTCACAAGGTTGTACGCTCTTGCAAGCACTTGTAGCGAATGACCCCCAGTTAGGTTCTCAATTGCGGTAGAAATAGTGAAATTTCAGAATCTGTTTCAAAAATCCATTTATTTACCCATTAAAGGGTTCCTGGGACTCTGCGACTCTGCTCAACCCTCCCTGCCACACCTGATGTGGGATTGGTGTCACTACAACGCATGCTTTTACCACGCATGCCTTTACAACGCGGTTTTTACCACTCAGTCCATTACAACGCATAATGCTTTTAGGCGCTGGATAGTGAATTATTTAATTTACTATTCCAACTCCAGTCCCCGTGGATAGCAGGGAAGGTGTTGGATAGTATATTAAATACATTTCCTATCCTAGAGCGCCCCCCAGCGCATTGCGTTGTAATGGTTTGCGTGGTAAAAGTTGCGATGTAATGGTAGTGCGTTGTAAAAAATTCGTTGTAACCGTGCTACACCCTGATGTGCCACTGTCTCTCTGCCTCACGTCATTTGGAGTGTACTGGCGAGAAGCATGGACTGGGACACAGCTATCGTAAATAACTCGTGGATTGAATTCGGACGGTACTAAGTAATTGGCGATCGTGTTAACCCTCAAGCCACATTAAATTATTTGTGGTCTTGAGCAAATTATAGGATATTTTGGAACAGAGCGATTTTGGAACAGAGCGTGCGCATGGCGTACGGCCATTGACGTTTAGGATGTTATTGTTTCTGCCCGAACCTTTGATGGTTGCTCTTTAATTGTCTTTGTCCTGATGATGACTTGTCAAATTAATAAAGTATAAATGTCGTTGACGCCTTCTTGGCAAAAAAATAAGAGGAAGCATTAAGTGTATTGTGTCTTTGTGATCCCACAAAACTTGTGTATAATTTTCCTTTTTTGCCATTTTTGTTTACACTATAGTTTGTCCCTTGTTAATGTCATGTGTTTGTGTAAGCCTGTGAGCACCGCGTGTAATTTTGTATATTTAAACTAAAGAAAAACTATATATTTGTTGACAATTGTTTGTGGGTTTTTTGTTCTTTTGTCATGTGATTGTTCAAAATCTTTCTCTTGAAGTCATAAATGTCTATATTCTTAAAACTAGAAACCTGAACCATTGTAGCGTTTATACTGTTCATTAGCCCCAGGTTTGGGTTACAGGGCTGCCCCTGTTTGTTGCAATCATCAGAGCAATGTTACAACACAAAATCGCACAGCCCAGGTATGTTGTGGATTGGCTCCCTGGTGGGCAGGAGTTTGATTCAGCGCAAAATGGCGAGGAATATATCCTAGGACACACGCAGGGGGGAGGGCACAAGCGCAGCCAGCTGCGCATGATCAGTTGTCCACAGCCAACATTCCAACCAGCAGCCACACAGATTATGGATTTGTAGGCATGTCTCTCGCGCATACATGCAAGGCATACTAGTTACATGAGTAAAGATTCACCCCCACAATATGCATACATAATGATATAATTTGCTAATACATAGAACCATTAACCACTGATTGTTGAACTGAAAAAGTGCTATCAGTGATGTAGAAATAACTACAGTCTATCACATTTAAAATGTTTTCCTATCTCATTTATTTAGAATACTAAACACACGGACATAACCCTTGTAGAATTGATCACCTCTTTGCAGCATTACTTCTACCTGCTGTACTAACATAGCAGAAAAACATGTAGCCAGATAGTCCGCATATCTGTCAATTTAAGGAATTAGAATTAGAAGACTGCCCCTTTATAAATCCAACAGTCTACCCTATCCCATCATGCTTGGGACTGGCAATTTCTGAAGCCCAGTAGTTCTTTTTTCCAGCTTGTGCTGAGAGAATCTCCGAACATTTCAGGGGGTTTCTAAGCCCTGTTTTCCTTACCTCAGAAAATGTGTTATTTCTGCACTGGATGATCTTGAAACTTTCTTGAGAAAAGAAATGCCTTTTGTCACAGGCCCAAATAAGCCTATTTAATCACACAGCACCTTTGTACATCCTCTGTTGGCTACCATTTTCAGTCAAAACCAGCTCAAATCGTGTTGAATCACCCTCAGATTCCTCTGCTAGCAGAAGAACCCTGCACCTTATGGAATCCATCATCTAGCTATCTTATAGAAGTGCAACCTCTTTGAAATAAAAAAACAAGCATTTACAATGCAACGGTTTCGCCTTTGGAAAATTTAGAGCTATTGGCAATGTAAATGACAATGCCATTTATTTATCTGTTTTCAAAACCAACACATAAATACAAATTTTGTCATTTACAATGCCAATAGCTCAAACTTTTCCAAAGGCGAAACCGTTGCATTGTAAATGCTTGTTTTAAATTGTAGCCAATTGTTTTATTTTATCATATAGTTTCCTAGGTATATATTGGTGAAGTAGTCATAGGTCTTAAATGACGCTCTGAATGGAACAAAACGCGTTAATAATTACTGTACTTCGAGGTTCAAGACTGAGCCCAGTAACATTATATTTCTACAGCAGCAAAGAAAATATATGCAAGAATAAAATGGTGTACAACTGCCTAGCTATTGCTGCATGCGCTCAAAATCACTCAGTCATTTCAGCAGTGAAAACAGCTCACTGTCCTTGGCCTTCAAGCGTATGCGCATTTTTTTTGTGTGGATATTGAGCCTCCAAAGTCCTTGTGTGAAAAGTCTCAGTTGTCATCACCTGTTGTCCCTGAAGATTTCTATATTTTACACTAGCAAGTTCCCCATCTGGTGTGCCAGGTGGTCCTCAATTCGATGAACCACAGGGATGCCAACGACATTTCTCATTGGCCTGGGAAAATCCATGTTTATTCCTACTCAACTAGGCTTTCCAAAAGTGAGGGACAACAGCCCTAAATGTCTTGAGCCCAAAGAGTTCACAGAATTTGGATAAATATCCAGATCTAGCCCAAATGACTGTTACTTGTTTAGCCCCAGAAGAAATTCTGTGAATTGGCTTCCTCACCTGGCTGGCGGACACCTAAAACGTTGAACATTGTTCCCCCTGTGGAAACACAAACACAACACAAACATAAGCAACATATGCATACCTTCAACTTGGAGTCAGTATCACCACATGAAGTCAGCGCTTTGAAGACTGTCTCTTATCTGACATCATGGACCTGGGATATTTCTTTGGCAGTGATCTGCATGCTTTGTGTCTCACCTGGGATACGGCCACATATAGAGACATTTGCCCTTGACTCTGCAGCAGACCCGGCCTGGAGGTCTGGCCCAGTCAGAGAAAGGAGAATGATGAAGATGCAAACAAGATCAACCTGAAGGCCTTCAAAGACCATCTCAACAGAGATGAATGTGAGCAGCTCAATGACGATCTGAGTGAAGGTGAGCAAAAGTCCTAAACAGCGACTTTACCTTGGACGCAATCTCCAAGTCCCAACACTGACCTTTCTCGAGTGTGGATCACTGGTTGCCATGTCATCCCAGGCAACTCCTACCTTCCATCTAGCGTAGCATAAAAATGAGCTTCTCCAACATCATTTGGGCTAATGTGGTGGAAGAGTGTCCAGACCTGAAGGCCCTTGTGATCCTGTCATGGCTGGCGGAGATCCAGCAACCAGTCAGTTTAGGGAGCATCTAACCTAACAAAGAGACAGCAAGGCCCACCTACATCCCAGGTCAGTGGCATTGTTCAACAACAACCAGTGATTCAGAATGTATAGATCAATAAATGGATAGATTGATAGATAGATCCATTGATTGAACGACAGATATACAGACAGGCAGACAGATAGATAGATAGATAGATAGATAGATAGATAGATAGATAGATAGATAGATAGACAGACAGACAGACAGACAGACAGACAGACAGACAGACAGACAGACAGACAGACAGACAGACAGATCGACAGATAAATAGATCGATAAATTGATTGAACGACAGACAGACAGACAGACAGACAGGCAGACAGACAGACAGACAGACAGACAGACAGACAGACAGACAGATAGACAGACAGACAGGTAGATAGATAGATAGATAGATAGATAGATAGATAGATAGATAGATAGATAGATAGATAGATAGATAGATAGATAGATAGATAGATAGATAGATAGATAGATAGATAGATAGATAGATAGATAGATAGATAGATAGATAGATAGATAGATAGATAGATAGTCTATGTGGTTATGGTTAGATCAAAGTTTTCATTGAATAGCATTTTTTTGTTTTCTTAATAACTGTGGTGCTGTTCAACTAAAATACAAACCCCTTTCCAAGAAACAAGTTCACACTCTTTGGGTCCTCTACGCAAGTGTAACAAGCATTGGCATAGCCAATAGGTCTCGCATTTAGGACCTTATAAGTGTTTCTCCATGCAACAGTTGGTGTTGTTGCACCAAGGATATACTGCTGCATAACTAAATACTTACAGGGTCCAAAAAGCGAGACCTATTGGCTATGCCAATGCTTGTTTGTTTTTTGCTGCTGTTTTGGTTTTTGTTAACAGTTCTTTGCATCAAATGAACTTGTTTTCATTGCTCTGAATGTTGTTTCCATTCTGGTTGTAGGTAGCAGTCATTCCCGGGGTTGTGGGGGCTGCCTAGCTGTGCGCATGCACCGAACTTTGCAAATGAGAAAAAGCCTGGTGCAGGTGCAATTTACAAGTGTGGAGTGAGTGAGCCCCAGGAGCATGACTCACTCACACGGGAGTTCATGCACTGCACCTGCATACTCAGCATGGTTTAAGGAAACTCGACCCACTCATTCCCAGGGATCGAACACATATTTAACAAGAAACCCTGAGAAAAGCCTGCCTGGTGCACTGACGGCTGGGGGTGTGTGTGCCTGTTGAAAGCGTGCACTGATGGCTGGTGGTGTGTGTACCTGGTGAAAGGGTGCACTGACGGCTGATGGTGTGTGTGCCCGGTAAAAGCGTGCACTGATGGCTGGTGTTGTGTGTGCCTCGTGGAAGCGTGCACTGCCGGCTGGTGGTGTGTGTGTGCCTGGTGGAAGCGTGCACTGACGGCTGGTCGTGTATGTGCCTGGTGGAAGCGTGCACTAATAGCTGGTGGCGTGTGTGCCTGGTGGAAGTGTGCACTGACGGCTGGTAGTGTGTGTGCCTGGTGGAAGCGTGCACTGATGGCTGGTGGTTTGTGTGCCTGGTGGAAGCGTGCACTGATGGCTGGTGGTGTGTGTGCCTGGTGGAAGTGTGCCCTGATGGCTGGCGGTGTGTGTGTGCTGGAAGCGTACACTGATGGCTGGTGGTGTGTGTGCATGGTGGAAGCTGCACTGGTGGCTGGGGTGTGTGTGCCTGGTGGAAGCGTGCACTGATGGCTGGCGGTGTTTGTGCCTGCTGGAAGCGAGCACTGACGGCTGATGTTATGTGTGCATGGTGGAAGCAGGAGCATTCACAGTGATAGAAGACACAAATGAAACTGACGAAGAGGAGGGGGAGGAGGGGGAGAAGGGAGGGGGAGTGCGAGCAGAGGAGCATAATTCACAGCTAGAAGACACAAATGAAGCTGACCAGTAGGGAGGGGGCGAAGGGAGGGGGTGGTGCAAGCAGAGGAGCCTGATTACAGCAATAAAAACACAGATGGCAGCTGTGCACAAGCTCGTGAACGCAAGCTGTAGTCCAGCAAAAGCCTCTGGTGGCACTTTTAAAAGCCACTTACTAAATGTCTCGAAGAGACAGCGCATGCGCTGTCTCAGGTGAGACCTAAAAAGGAGGTAAGAAATGGCATTTCCCATTTTAACTCCTGTCGGATTCTTTGCTGCTTTATAGAGAAAAAAATTGCTGAACGGAATTACACCAAACTTGGATGGAAGTAGACGGCTGGTGGTGTGTGTGCCTGGTGGAAGTGTGCACTGACGGCTGGCAGTGTGTGTGTGGTGGAAGCGTGCACTGATGGCTGGCGGTGTGTTTGCATGGTGGAAGCGTGCACTGATGACTGGTGTGTGTGTGCCTGGTGGAAGTGTGCACTGACGGCTGGCGGTGTGTGTGCCTGGTGGAAGCGTGCAGTGACAGCTGGCGGAGTGTGTGCCTGGTGGAAGCGTGCACTGATGACTGATGGTGTGTGTGCATGGTGGAAGCAGGAGCATTCACAGTGATAGAAGACAAAAATTAAACTGACGAAGAGGAGGGGGGAGAAGGGAGGGGGAGTGCGAGCAGAGGAGCATGATTCACAGGTAGAAGACACAAATGAAGCTGACCAGGAAGGAGGGGGAAAATGGAGGGGGTGGTGCAAGCAGAGGAGCCTGATTACAGTAATAAAAACACAGATGGCAGCTGTGCATGTGCACAAGCTCGTGAACGCAAGCTGTAGGCCAGCAAAAGCCTCTGGTGGCACTTTTAAAAGCCACTTACTAAATGTCTCTGTCTCAGGCGAGACCTAAAAAGGGGGTAAAAATTACGTTTCCCATTTTAACTCCTGTCGGGTTCTTTGCTGCTTTATAGAGATAAAAAATAGCTGAACGGAATTACACCAAACTTGGATGGAAGTAGAACTTTACTCATGCAAGTGCCTTTGCTTGGTTTGTTGTAATAAGTGTTGTCATATGAGATGTCACTTATCAGGTCATGAATCATATCATACGTTTGGTCATAAGAAGTGCATGGTGGGGGCATAAGTGATGGTAAACCTAACCATCGCTGTTCAATTTCAATGTTTGTTTAGGTTTTGTAACCACAACTTTACTATAACTGTGTTTTTTATTCATTTTTAATGTATTTAAAAAATATATTAAGGGTTAATAACCAAAGCTAATATGGTGTAATACTGCAGGAAGGGGTTCTGGTGACATCATAAACTACAAGGCCAAAGGTCGAGTGGCATCTAAATGTCCCCAGAACCCCAAGATGGCAATATAGGACCATATTATAGGTTACCAGTTATGTATTTATTATGTTACAGGCTTAATTTGAGGAAGTTAGCTAGAAAGAGCTGTTTTTGCTGCAAAAATGGACACTAACGAGGAATAGAATATTTAGGTTTTATTTATTTAATGAATAAATTGTTGATAAAACAATGGATAACGGGGAGAGCTGCTGAATTTATGCAACTCTGTTGATGCAGGATTTACTATCGAAATATAGGTCTACCATATTTTCCTCATAACTTGCAACATGATTTGCAGTTCCCAAAATCAAATTTAGCTCAAATAAATATTACTGCCAGAGAATGAACTACATAATTAGCATGTTTGCCACCTAATTTAGATAACCTTGACACTTAAATTGGTCCTCCATGCTGCACAGACTTAGTGTCCCTGACAATGAAAAAACTCTGCAGAGTGGAATGGGGGTTGTGCTTATGATAATTAATCCATATTTCACAAATCCTTGCAAAGCATGCATTTTTCTACCAATGTATCGTGGACAATAAAAACATCCAAACATATATATATATATGTTTAGGGTTGGAACCACCTACCCACCAATTGGTTGGAGGTTGGTCAGTTTTTCCAATACCTCAGAGACACTGGAACCGGGAATGGTAGCTCACAGGATATTGACTCATGCAGACCCAAGTGACTTATGACTCATGACAGGCACAGTTAGTTACCAAAATATCCTAAGACTCCTGGCCCAGAAAATGTTTATTGCGATCAGTAATGTTTAGGTTAAATGTACTTTAAGTCGACTTGTGTATTGAGGTATCCACCACATACTGAAAAGAAGCCTAAATCCTAGAAAAGCTTAAAAATGCAAAACCCAGACAGTGCTGTCAGACTCAGCTATATTGTCAATTTGGACCCTTGGAACTCCTCCAAAGACTCCATTATTGAAAGCTTTCAGCACTCTTGGGATTTTAAGGGCTATCTATTAAGCTGAACTCTTTAAGGCTATATTGTCCCATTTTATCATATGAGAGGTGTTGTGCAAAATACGAACCATAGAACTAACCATGAGCAGATCTGTCAATCTCAGAATAAGTCCTTATCAATTATATTCTCTTTTTTCAACATCCTTGCTATTGTTTTTAATAATTAATAACTAAGATTCTAATGCATTTATTATAGCCTTACAGTCCGCCGTAACGGGCTATACCGGCCATTAAAGGCCCGCTCCAGCGTTAAAGGCCTGAGCCGAAGGCGAGGGCCTTTAACCCCTTCCAGGCTGATGACGAGCTTAGCTCGTCATGAACGTTACCTGCCGTGCGCTCATGACGAGCTGAGCTCGTCATGAACCGCGGGTTTTTTTAAAACCGCCGCGCACAGCGGGAAAAGCCGCCGCAGCGATACGGTTAACTAGGGAGCAGGACTTTAATGGCTAGCCCAGCTATAAAGGGCTATAAGGCTATTAGAACATTCTGCCACTAGAGGGCAGAATGTTGTCACAAAAAAAGGCCTCTCGGAGCCTGGCTCCGACAGGCCTTTGTTCACAGCAACAGCTGTTAACAAAAGCAACATTGGAATGTTGCTCTGCGGGCTTTTACCGGCCCGTAGAAGCACAGAGCACTCCATTGTTCTGATACAGCATTATACCCCGCTGATGAGGGCCATAGCACTCTTCAAGGCCCTATTCCTCGATAATATGCCCACACCACAGATGTGTGCCTATGACAAGAAAGAGGGCCTTTAGCAACCGTTATAGTCTGAGGTGGAAGGGCTACAGTGGTACAAGACCATTCCACCCACTCAGGCTAGAATTTTCTAAAATAGAGAGAAACAGAAAGACAAGCATTGGATTGTTGGAGCACAAGCCAATAGCCATAGCGGGCTATACTGACTATTAAAGGACTGCTCCAGTGTATAAGGCCCGAGCCGAAGGCTATAAGGCTATTAGAACATTCTGTCCCCAGAGGGCAGAATGTTGTAAATAGTAAAACTAAAAGGCCTCACGGAGCCCGAGGGGGTTGAAATCCCCTTGGGCACTATTAGGCCTTTGTTTACAGCAACAGCTGTGAACAAAGGCAAACATTGGAATGTTGATGCTCCAGGCTCCTACCAGCCAGTAGAAGCCCAGAGCACTCCATTGTCTTCAATGGAGCCCTCAACATTCCCATGTTCCAATAGCCCTGAGCCCCTTCATTGTCTTCAGTGGAGCTTTCAACATTCCAGTTTTCGAATAAAGAGTTATTTTTCAAGTAGCAAGATGACATATGTGCTATTTGTGCTTGTTATAACAGATCATGAGCTTGGTATAAGCTCTTCAACTGATCTACTTCACTGACCTGAGGAGGAATTGGAAGCCTAACGTTTCCTCTCAGCCTCTTGGTCAATGTGGAACACATGCAGTACCTCTCACTCTGCATTCTGGTAGGTGGGCCCTACAACTTCAGGGCCTGACAGTAACTGAATAAATACAAGGGAGAAGTCAGTCAAGTATGATATGTAAATGATGGCAATATTGGGAGGAGGCGGATGAAGTGTGTGGTGGTAATAGTAATAATATTTAGAGGAGAATGTTGTTTGAGGGGAAAGTGAGGACTTTACTGGGATAAGGATGTCAATGAGATGTGACTGATAACAGAGTAGGGAAAAGGAGATATGTGCGGGTGGCTGATGACATGCAGAGTAAGAGGGTACCATGAGAGGGGTAAGTTAGGAGAAGAATTACATCATGTAAGTGTTGAGATGGGTGAGTAATGACAACATTGTGACAAGTATACCAGTAACATCATTGTAACTGACAGTAAGAATGTATTTTCTGTGCTAGCTGTTCTTGACAACACGAGGAGACAGCCAGCAACGTAGGAAGATGGGTGTTCTGTTTCTGAAAGATGACTGACAACAAAAAGAACGAATAAGTGTGACTGGCAAATTCAATCTAGATGAGTACCATGTGAGGGGTGGGATAAATAACTACAGTAGCGTACGGTGTGTTGATAGAGTGGCGAGGCAGGGGGAGGGTATGGAGGACAGATGGACGAGTCAAATAAAAAAACAATTACCTGCGGCATCGTGCCCCTCTCCCAGGGCCGGACTGGCCATAGCGGGCAATCCCCCGGTGCGCCGCACGGGTGGGGGGGGGGCGGTTTGGGGCCCCTGGGGCTGTTTTTGTTGCAGGGCCGTTTTTGCAGCATGTAACAAAATCGGCCGAAAAACGGCCCTGACAAAGAGCTCGGGGGCATCTCCAACCCCTCTAGTGGGGCGGGTGGGGGGGGCGGCCGAGCACTTTGCCAGAGCCGGTTTTGGTTCCCAGTCCGGCCCTGCCCTCTCCACTGCAGGCACAGGCTCCCAGACTCCACTGCAGCCAATCTTCGCGCTGCTTTCGTGTTGCTAAAAGCAACATCAGGGTTGGCCTGAGCACCAATGATTTGTCCTTTCAGTTAGACTGGGAGCCTGTGGCTGCTCACTCCAACCTGGAAGCACAGTTTGGGTTGGAGAGAGCTTCAGTGCGCATGGTGGTTTGGCCAGCCTGAGACAGCCAGCCAGACCGTCATGCGCACTGAATAGCAGTGCAACCACTCCTCACTAGCCTGTCACCCCCCTGGACCCGCCTCCAAGCCTCTGCTCCGAGAGCAAAAATAAAACGATAATAAACAAGGGTTTATTATAATTTTAATGTTCATTTGTTTGGCTGCCGGCAGGTGAGGCAACGCTCCTCCACCATAGCAGAGGAGCCGCCGCTAAATAACTACCTTATAGGGGCATGAACGCTGTTTGGCGATTCTTGATTAGAACAATGAGAAAGGGCATTGTGAAGGGTGAATGGTGATAACAGAAGGGGTTTGGTTATAACAAGGGGCAGTGCTTTCATAAAAAAGATTAAAGTGCAGTAAAGACCTGCTGGTACTCTCCCATTAAAAGTACTGTGCTTCTACTGAAAAGTGCTAGTACCTTCCTTTTAAAATAAAAGAAGTGCTGGAATTCAGACAGTCATACAGCGCTTGCCCATTTAAAGCAGTGACATGAAGGTTTGTGGATTGAGAGGGTGAATGATGACCTTTAAATATTACATTTATGGAAGGTTTGACTGAATACATTGAAAGCACATGGGTATTTTGTGAATAGTGTTGCGATGGATTACAACAATTGCAAAAAGAGTAGGGGTGGGCAGAACTCGCTGAATTTGCTATATTGTAATTACGTGAAGTTACAGCAAAATTATGAGCCATTACCCAGAATCATGCAAGGAGCGTAAACCAGCATTTAGTGCTATATTTTCTTCGTGCAAAATACATCCTCGCTTCCAAAATAGACTGAGGATGCATTTTGCATGAAGAAAATAGAGCTAAATGCAACAGAACATGAACATCAGTTGCCAGCAGTTGCTCGCATTCTCTTAAATGTATTGTTCCTGCACTTCTTACTCATAATTACGCAAACAGGTATACTTGCGTAATATTTGTTAAAAAGAGTAATACGAAGTTTCTGAAATTACTCCAATTACTCTGACGTAATTAACATTTTGCCCAAGCCTAAAAATGAGGTGCTAGCGTTGAAAGGCAACAACATGGAAAGACTCACGTCGTGCATTTTAAGGAAGGAGGTGGGTATTTGAGGGGTACCATGAGGAAATGAGGTGGGAGGGGTGGTTCATCACAGCAGCAGAAAAGAGCATTGCAGGAGGGTGATGAGTTACAACATGAGAATGGTGTTTTTGTGAGGTCATCACGGGTAGATGGATTCATGTAAGGTTTTTACAGGTGACAATATAGGGAAAAGAAGGAGCCTATATGAATAGGACGACAACAGCATGCCGTGAAGACCAAGGGGCAGATTTACAAGCCCCTTGCGCCACATTTGCGTCACCAGGCCCGGACTGGCTGTTGCGGGCACCAGGCAATCCCCCGGTGCGCCGCATGGGTGGGGGCCGGTTTGGGGCCCCTGGGGGCCGATTTTGTCACCGGGCCGTTTGTGCAACATGGCTGCAAAATCGGCCCTGTAACAAAATCGGCTGAGAAGCGGCCCCGGCAAAGAGCTCGGTCACCCCGCAACACCCCCCGGGGGTGGCTGGCCGAGCACTTTGCCAGGGCCGGTTTTCGTTCCCAGTCCGGCCCTGTGCGTCACTTTTAACATAGAAAAAATGACGCAAAATTGGCACAAGGGACTTGTAAATATGCCCCCACGTGTGTGTAAGGGATGACTAATGAAGCTTTAACCAAGAGCACTGAAATGAATGACTGACAAAGACATCTGGGCAATTGTAGACAACTTAGGAAGGATGACTGGGATGAACTGGAAAGAAGCAGAAACAAACTGTGTGACCGAGAAGCAGGGTCACTGGAATTACGTGGCAAAGGTGGGCTGACTAAATTATGCGTCAAGAAAAGGCAAATTATCCCATGTAATGCAGCAAATGTTGTGAAAGTATTTAGTAATTTTTACACATTAAAAAAGTCTAAACAAAGGTTTCACCACATAAGTACCACTTTAACACCCACATACATCAATAAGCAACTGAAACGTGACCAGTCAACTTTAGCAAAGGACTCTGACTGCATGGCAGCGCGAGTCTCGTCATTATTAGTAACTTTTCCTCCATTTGAGATAGAAACATGTATTTTTTAATCTGCAAATTATGCAAGTCATGGGTTATACGGCAAATGCGGAACAGGCATCATTATGTGGAAAGTGCAGCACCCGCAAAATGCCATCATTCCAGTGGTACTGGCAATACAGCATCAATCATGTGAAGCTATGTTGTATGAGGGAGCAATGACAAACACGGACTAAACGGTTGACAGGTAGTGACTGTCAATTTCACCCACCCAGAAGTAATGGGATGAACTGCCCGCCCTTGAATGGCTGCATTTAGGCACATCAAAGGGCACGCTTTGCTCTTCAACTATGGAAGGGGAAGATCTCGCTCCTGGGAGGGTCGTAACAGCCTTGGCACCTCCTTTTGACACAAGGCGTATTATGGGTCAGAGCGCAGCCTTTCAGGAAAGACGGTAAAGTGTTTGCTTCGATGCCACCTGCGGGACCCCCGATGCTGGCGTGTAAAAAGGCCAGCATCAGCGTTGACCTCATCCACCAGAAAATGAGAACCATATTAGGCAGATCAAGCGAATATCCCCAGGCTTCAAAGGCGCCAAGCAGCCCTCCGGCGCTTGTCTCGATAAGGGCTAAATGCACAGGCAAGCCGGCTTTAATAGGAGGCAGATGGCTTAATTAATAACTCAAAACAAGCCTCTTTTGTCCGGTCTGGGAATGGCAGGGCAGCGTTCCGAGACGAGCCCGGCCTTGTGTCACTCCTGCAGGAAGCGGAAGTGTGGCGGGGCGCCGCGCACAGCCTCGTGAACACCTCCATTTACCGTATCCGGCAAGTGAGCAACTCTTCTGTCAGGAAAACACTGAACGAAAAAGCGTCAACCAGTGCGTGGGTTCCTACATCTGGTTGGGACCTTGAAGTAGAGGGGCAGATTTACAAGAAACTGACGCATCTGTAGAGATGTGTCAGTTTCCCTGCGCCAGCCTGCGTTACCCTTGTGTCAACATGGATGTGCCGTATTTAGAATACGGCTTACTATGGCACAAGGATTGACAGATGCGTCAGAAATTCTGACGCATCTGTTGGCCCAAAAATCACGCATTGCTGGAGTCGTGTCACAAGCACGATGCAACTCCAGCAATGCATTTTGAGGCCCATGCTTACTGTACTGCGCCAATCCTTACGCCTTCTCCAAGCAGGCGTAAGGTTTTGATGCAGTGGCGTCCTAGAAGTGGTGCAGTTAAATCTTGTATATTTCAGTGCGTCACTTTTACAAGGCTTTCCTGCGTGGGAAGGCCCACCCTACATACATAATACCTGACGCATGTATAATGTGATGCAGGGCTTTACAACATGATGCATCTCCCTAGATGCATCACGTTGTAAATGGGCCGCATTGTTTACACAGCTGCTGTGTCACAAAAGTGACGCGGAGACGGCGCAAAAGTGTCGAAAGGGGCTTGTAAATCTTGTAGCACAATAAAGATCCATTAATACAAGCATAGGGTTTGAAGTGATGCGGTATACGTTGGCGCCTGTAGTCTTAAACGTGTGTGTAAAACAAGCCCAAACAGTGAACGGTGCTACAGGTAAGAGGATAACTCAAAACCCCCAAAATGGACCGGAGTCCTTGATACAATTATACAGGTAGCCTGTGCACACGCAGGGCTCGAGTCGGGGTACCACGCGGGTGGACGGCATCCCCCCACTTATTTTAAGGGGTCTTACCGGGTGGACGCCGTCCCCCCTGCGCAAAAGCTGGGCTTTAAATTATAGCGGTATTCGCCCTCACGGCCGGCCGCCCCGTCGATCTCCCAAGTGAGTCCTGCAGAGGTTTACTGCTCTGATGGGAGGCTCTCGGCCGCCAGTTGTGCGTGTCTGTGGCAAGTGCTTCGTGACGTTCTGCTTGGGAAGGCGCCACGCCGGTCTGTCAACTCCTGTGTGCTGCAGCAAATGGCGCTGGGGATTCTCTGTGAGGTAGCCTTCGGGTGCACCGCTCCTACACTCTTACAGGGTGTTGAAAATACCGGGCCTCTCTGCACCAGGGACGGCCAAGCCCCCATAACAAGGTCGGTACAGACAGCCATGCTTGGCATCTGGTATGAGACGGAAAACTAGGCCACCGGATGCTCTATCGCCGTCTTAACAGTCAAAATAAAGATGCAATGGCCAGACAGGGTACTTATTTAAGCGAAAGAACACCCCTTTAATAACCTCTGAAAACACATACACCATAAAAGCAAAACAACAGCAAAAGACCACAAAGTGTAGATCGAGTGTTTTTTTACCTTTCGTGACGTCACTTCCGGTCGTGACGTCACCTCACGTATTTGAGCGTCCCCCCACTTCTAGGTTTTTGCCTTCCGTGACGTCACTTCCTGTCGTGACGTCACTTCCTGTCTCTGAGCGTCCCCCCACTTCTTTATTTAGGACTTGTGCCCTGTGCACACGTAATTTTCATTAACAGTATTGATACTGCACGTCTCTCATGAGTATAACAATAACAGTGGTCGGATTGACGTTTTCTTTCCGTGTGATTTATTTGTGTTTCAGGTGCCCAGCCAACACGTGTTTCGTCAGGGTGTAATCCACGACTTCTTCAGGGCTATTGGACAGATGGCTAGGATGTAAAGGTATCTCTCCGCCGGTTATACTTCCATCCCGGCTGTGGCGTAAGTCACTCAGTGGTGAGAGTAATCAGGAATAAAATGGTAAGTACCATATTCGGAGCACTTTTCGTGCTCCCGTAAGGCAGGCAGCAGAAAATACGCTGGCGGCCTCGTTCCTTTTCGGAGACCGGAAGTGACCGGAAGAATAAAGATGATGAAAAACAATCCAATTGTGAATGCAACATTTGTGCTAAATGACTGGTGAAAGTCTTTTGCTGTCTTTTTGACCTCAACAGGTGTAGTGTACAGATTTTGTAAATCATAAGGGTTTATAAATATTCCACAGAGGTTTTGAGGTTCATTCCCAGAGCTTAGGATGTTGGTCCCAGAAGATCAACAACAGCAGCCCGATGTGTTGCAATTGGGGGGTACTTGCACAGCAGTGAGGGGATGTGTACCAAATTCCCACTGCAAAGACCCCTGCTCCCGCATGTTAGGATGCCAGGGCTAACAGCCCTCATTCATTCATTCTTCAGTGGAAACCCTCTGTTATCAGGGCGGTTGAGGATTTATGTGCATTCATATTTTTATGTATTTATATAACATGCAAAATGTGGTTTTACGCGAGATTACACATGTACAAATTAATATACTACTGTTGTCTTTCAAATGAGTTTCCTATGATGTTTAGGAGTGTGTTTTCGTGACCCTTGTTAACTAGGCTCAATTAGGGCCTATCAGACATATTTACAAAATGAATGCAACCCTCCTCTTCCCCCCACACATTTCACTGTTCCTTATTTCTGCAGCAGGCAGTCACGCATGATCACATTTTTTGATTTGTATTGCTATTGTTCTTTCTGTGCTCAATGAATATTCCCAGTCACAAAACTATCTGTTTCCAAGGTCCTTCAGCTAGTTCACTGTACCCTGTTCATTCATCATAGTATCTAATTTAGTATAATAGTATCTAGTTTGTTCCGCCGTCTCCTTATGGCATTACCATGGAGTGGGCAGAATAAATATTCATGTAGTGGCTCAGTGCATAGGTGCTAAGGCATTATGAGGCTGAATAGAATTGCGTTCTCATTTTCTATGACTATAACATATTTGATCATGCCCCAATGATTCTGCACTTTTTGCTAATTTCATATGTGAAAAAACTTAAAAACCTTGGTTTTGGCGGTGAGCCAGTTCACTTTCCTGAAAACGTAGATGCTGCTTGGGATGTTGTCTGTTTCTCTCTTAGTTTTTCTGCCCACAAGGGACTTACATTTTTATTTTATTATTTGTACTTTTTTTTTAATGCACTGAGTTTTCATGGCATTGACTCTGTATAGCCTCACTTTTGAATTTAGTAGTAATTCTGTTGGCCCTTTTGAATCAATTGACTGTTTTCTGATATATTTTGATATGTTGAGGAGCGCCGTATCTCAGAAACACATTGCCTCATAAAATTGAGGTTTAACACCATTCATCAAATTGTGGTTGTTCCGTTGAGTTACATTTTTGGGGTGTCAAAATTGCGGGGTCCCCTGCACCCACAGGGCTACAACACAAGCCTGCGTTTGGTATTGTGATTTGTTATGTTCACTCATTTGTGTAAAAATTGTATATTGAATGGATCAACTCTTATTAATTTATCATTTGATAAATACTAGTACAATATAAAACCCATATAAAAAAGAAGAAACAATAACACAATACAAATCCTAGTTAATACTCTTGATAAAAAGGGAGTGTGTGTTAAAACCCTTAAGGTGAACCGTATCATCGATGCCATCCTTGTTTATTTTTCACGTTTTACTTCATCTTGTATTCCTTGAGAATATTTGCTTTTTACAGATGTTTGTCTATGTTTTTGTCATAGAACACATGACTCTTACATAGCACATCCTGTGAACTGAGTCACCTCTAGTTGAGATCATGGTGGGAAGCTGTGTTCATAAAGGGGCACAACTGACAGCTCTAAAGTGTGAGGTTAAATAACGCGTGTGAGTTTCTCACAGTGCCTGTCAAGTGGGTCAGAAATTATTACAACACTGCATGCTCATGCAAACCTTGGCCTCTCTTTAGAGCGGTCAGAGCGATGGTCACACATGTGCCAATTATAGCTACAGTTTTATGTGAACATGTGTGCAGGAGGCCCTTGAAGCTGTTGAAATATTGACTGTGTCAAATAAAGAGAAAATACTGTTTACAGGTGGAAAGAGAGAAAGTGATAGAGAGATAAAGAATGGTAAAGGGGAGTGACACAAAGTAGAACATGCAGAAGGAAAGAGCGAAAAGAGCAATAAAAAGAAAGGTGGCATTCGAGATGTACAGGTGGAGAATTTCAGAAAGATGTAAGGAGAAAAAGGTGGGTCTAACACAGGAGAGTGAGGAGATTGGAGTAACAGGAGTTGAAGAACCGGGTTATTTAAGACCCAGTGGAGTCAGGGGCCACGCCCAAAGTCTTCGAGTTCACCTGTCTTTCTTTGCACAGAGACATGGATTCTTCTTGGTGACGTCAAAGATCGAATTTATTGGCTGCAACCAGAAACAGAGGTCCACAAAGTACAATGGCTGTATATTCGTAGGAGACTGCTCAAAATTTACAAAGCAAGCCATCCTTTTTATGCCAAAAATCACATTCCAGGCAAATACCTTACTTTTACAAACTGTCCAATCACATGTATCCAAATCAGAGGTATCGTATGAGGGTAAAACCCACTTTTCAGTTGCCCAGCCCACGATTGATCATTGGTCGAACCCAACATTCTTCATCAGACAGTTCGATCGAAACCCACCATAAAATCGGGCACCTCCACATCGTAAACAGCCAGAGGAGTAAGGAGCAGAGACAGGTGCGAGTAAGATAAGACATAGTTGTGTGTAATAAAGGGTTTATGATCTCTCGTGCCTTGATTCTCAATCTCGATCAGCTACAGGGAAAGGAACTGGCATAACAAGTTCGGCTTCAGGTAAGAGGGTCGTTCGCTCGGGTCATTCAGAAGTCAGCTAAAGTGTACGTGTGCTATGACTCGTGTGGCCGAAGTCATCGGCCTATGTGAGGGCAACCACAAAATGGCTGCCGTATACAAAATGGAACCCGAGGGTTCAGAACGAATCCCTACATACATAGTGAATGCATCGGTGTAATGCGACGAAAACACTCATGCTTGCCGTACTAACTGGTTACGGTTCGCTAATACCAAATTCGTAACAAAACCATGACCTTTATGAAACGGGTTCAGGATTCACGGAACCTCAGACCCTCCTTTTGCCCTTACAAAGGCAATTACCTACACTCACGTTAATCTGAGTCCAGGTCTATATTCATCAGGTCATCAAGATGTTGCTGAAGCATAATCCTATTGCTTAGTACCTCTCTTGGGACAGGGCTCCTTGCACACGTAGTAGCACAGAGGCCACATATAGCGGGGGCACACTGTACACAAAGACAGAACAAAAACAGAATCGCTAAAGCCATCCCAATGACCATCAGAATCTTCCATCCCCAGGTGGATAATAGTTCCCAGAACCATCCCATTAACGACCAATCTCCGTTATCCACGTGTATAGAATCGGAAATGGCCTGATATACTGTCGGAGCGTTGTCTGGAATGAAAACACAGCAACTTGATTGGATCACTTTACATACCCCACCTCGGTCTGCAAGTATGACATCTAACGCAACTCTGTTCTGGAGTGTCATAAGACGATACGACTGGAGCTCAGCAGTCAAGTTACTAAGAGCACCGGCAGTTTCAATTACGGTGGACTCAACCACTCTCGTCAGCTGCCGTATGTTCCTGCTGTTAACCATCGGTCCCCAAAACGGCAGAAAACCCTTCAAGGAATCTTCAAATTCTTGTCCTGCAGTATCTTCCTTACTGAAGACACCTCTAACAATTCTCTTCTTGTGGTATTCTGCCACGGCTGTATAAGTAGGAGGCAACAGGAACGAGACAAAGCATGTGCCCGAGAAGTCAGGGGGCAACCATGTGTATGCCCTATCGTAACAGACAAAATAGGTACCCTTAGCTGCTAGAAACGATGGGGAAGTCTGGGACACAAAGACATACGTCTCCGTGCAGATACTCTTCCCTAACTGAGCTCTCGGATTGTTGCCATTACCCAGCAGACAAAGATGACCCTGATGGGGTACGATCCAAATCGGAGAGGATCTTTTCGCTCGCTGTTTCTCACTCAGACTAACTCCATATCCAGTCACGTTCCATCCAATATATGCTAGTGTCTCATCGCTCAGGATTGTCTCATAGGAGCTAACCCCTCTAATCATATCGACTATTCCCTTAACTAGAGCACTATTCCTTGGATTATCCTTCACAGAACGTAGGGGGTAAATTTCACGAGCATAGATGAACATCGTTCTGTATGCCCACACAGAACCATTGTAGCTGAATGGCAGGACCAGGTAAGGAATACCTTTATCAGTAGTATGCGGCATAAGGCCACACACCCAACAGTTAGTCGTGTTTACTACTAGTTGGTGTTGGTGCAGAAGCTGAACAAAAGAGTTATTAATGAATTCCAATCTTCTAATGGATTCATGTTCAGGCAGAGGATGAAAGGAATGTGAAGAAACAGTAGAAGAAGGTATAGGTTGTGTAGTGGGTGCAAACGTCACTTGAAAAGAGAATATAATATATCCCATTAAAAACATCATTAAGCAACATGAAAAGACACAATATTAAAAAACATTTTCTGCTCATAATTTTGCACATTTTGCTCTTAAAAGTTAATTGTTCAACAGGTCTCCCCATCTTGAAAAACTCCATCCTCTAACCGTGCTGTTTGCGGCTGTTGGGTGTTCCGTGCTAAGGAATGCGTCTGTCAGTCCAGGGAACGCCCTAGGACCAATCAGAACCGTCGACCTAACGTCTTCGGCTTGCACTCCAAAGACTTGACACCGCGACCTTACAGACGTACCTGGATGGAGGTTCGAAAAACAAAAATCGGTCAAAACAGTTTCTCAGATGGGAGAGTTGAATTTCGAAAATAGCAAAGAAAAAAAAATGGAAACTTTATTTTATTTGTCCCATGACTCTTGGTCGCAAATTATAACGGCCTTTATCAGGCAATGTCTGGTCGCGAAATAAGAGTTCAGGCTCAGTGGTGTCCAATCGAACTGACGGTGGCACAGCTTCTTGCCGAAGATCGCCGCTTTCACGCTCAGAACTTGTCCCAATTAAACGTGCATCGCTAAAAGGCAGAAAGCGTGGCACAGTGTCAGTTTCCGAATCAGAAATGCCCTCCTGGACCCACCGGTTGTACGGCAGAGGTAAAGGAACCCTCTTACAATGTACGCCGTGGATCCAGTTCTTTTTTCCTTGCACTCGCACTGCAGATCGCGTTGACAAGAGTACCAAGTAGGGACCAATCCAGCGAGGCTGATCGTTCTTTGTCCGCTGGAAGTTTTTGACTAGCACCCACGAGCCAGGATCGATGACATGTCCTGGATCGTCAGAAACCTGAGGCAATGTATCATGAGCCTGTTGGTGTAAGACACGCAATTTAGCCATCAAATCATACAGATAATCAAGCAATACAGGGTGTTCAATCTCGCTGAATTTCGTCGGCCTCGGCACTCCCGATATATTTGCCGGGCGACCAAAAATTATTTCATAGGGACTAAGTCCCACTCGAGAATGTACAGTCATCCTAGTTGACAAAAGTGCTAATGGCAACGCGTCAGGCCATTTAAGACCAGAGCTCGCCTGTATCTTGGCAAGTTTTAACTTAAGAGTGCCATTATAGCACTCTACTAGTCCAGCTGATTGTGGGTGATTTGCAGCGTGGAACTTCTGTCGGATACCTAACCCTTCTCACACTTTCTTCATCACTTGACCCACAAATTCACTCCCATTGTCACTCCAGACCATTCTCGGCAACCCATATCTAGGGAAAAACTCCTTAATAAGGGCTTTAGCTGTGGAGAAGGCAGTGTTATCTTTTAGGGGATATGCTTCTACCCATCTCGAAAAGGCACAAACAACCACGAGTACGTATTTCAGGTTGTTGCATCTCTCCATGTGAATAAAATCTAATTGCAAAACCTCAAACGGATACGTCGGGGGCGCAAAATGACCAGCTGGAGTTGGGGTTCCCTTACCAGGATTGTACATCAGGCAAACCATACAATTCTTGACCACATTCTCTGCACACTTAGGAATTCCAGCATTCTGCCATATAGAGCCAACAACTTACAAATCCCTTTCGCACTGATATGAGCCATTCCATGTGCCATCGTAACCACTGCAAGCACGTATGCATCGGGTAACAACCATCGTTGATGCTCTGACAACTCAACTCAACAACCATTCGCATCCAATTTACCCATACTCTCTCTCCATATGAAACTTTTTCTCTGTAGCTTCAGCTTGGATAGACTTCACACTTTCTATCGTATCCTCACACATTCCAACATCACCAATCCATCTTGCAGGGCCAGCAACATACATTCGACTCATCATATCCCTCGCCACATCTTTTGCAACTTCATCGGCAAACGTATTACCGCGACCAACATCATCGGTAACCTTTTTGTGTGCACTGCATTTCACAATCGCAACTTGCAACGGCAAGGTAAGTGACTCAAGAAGCTCATTCACCAACTGACCATTCTGAATCTTCGTTCCATGAGACGTGAGGAACCCACGTTCCTTCCACAAGCGTCCAAAACTATGAGCCACACCAAACGCATACTGGCTGTCGGTATATATAGTCACTCTCTTTCCTTTCGATAACACACATGCTCTCGTAAGTGCAATCAACTCTGCTGCTTGAGCTGAATTATGTGGGATACGTGCAGCTTCAACAATTGTATGCAAAGTCGTAACAGCATATGCCGCAGTCGTATCACCATTCGGAAGCTTGAAGCATGAACCATCCACCCATAAGGTACCCTCACACTTCACAAGAGGAGTGTCCCTAAGATCTACTCTCCCTTTCGTTTCCTCTTCTGTCCTGAGAAAACAGTCATGCTGTTCAGAAACATCTGTCTCAACTGAAATCGGCAACAGCGTAGCTGGATTCAACGTACTGCATCTCTTTATGTGCACATGACTTGCTAAAAGTGTCAACTCATAACCTGACAATCGAGCACTAGTTAAGTGCTGTGTCTTAGTCCTGTTTAACAAGGTATCCACTGCATGTGGAACCATCACAATCAACTTATTATTCATCACCAAACCAGCAGATTGTCGAATAGAAACAGCTGCTGCCGCTGTGGCTCTCAAGCAACTCGGCAACGCTCTAGCTACCGGATCCAAGGTTGACGAGAAATACGCGCATGGACGTTGCTTGTCCCCAAAAGATTGCGTCAACACTGACAACGCGCATCCCTCTCTCTCGTGAACATAAAGCGTAAAGGACTTACTGTAGTCGGGAGTACCCAACACAGGAGCCGAACACAATGCATCGCGCAATTCAGAAAAACTTTTCTGACAGTCGTCAGACCACGGGAGGGGATTCGGCGTATCTTTACAGGTCAATGCCACCAGAGGTTTGGCCAGCAATGAAAAATTCGGTATCCATTGTCTGCGATATGACGTGATACCCAAGAAAGCACGTATTTCTCTCTGTGTAATTGGCACACTCATGTTCGCAATCGCTTGAATTCGTTCTGGGGTCAATCTTCTTCCTTCCTTCGATAAGAGATGACCTAAGTAGGTCACTTCTTGTCGACAATACTGAAACTTCGAAAGAGACACCTTGTGGTGGAAGTCAGACAAATGACGCAACAATGACAGGGTAGCTTCCTTACAAATCTCTTCAGTATCGGCAGCGACTAACAAATCGTCAACGTACTGGAGAAGAGCAGCACCATCAGGTAAAGCAATTGTATCAAGCTGTGCTTTTAAAGCCTGACTATAGATAGAAGGACTCTCGCAGTAGCCTTGAGGAGCTCTCTTAAACCGGAAGCTTCGGCCTCCTAAAGAGAAGCCAAAGATATCCCTACTCTCCTCGGCAATCGGGATGCTGAAGAAAGCATTCTTCAAACCAATCACCGAAAACCACGTTGCTGAAGCTGGAATCATTGTCAACAAGGCAGTGATATCTGGAACAACAGGAAATTGCGGCACAACTATCTTATTCACCTCTCTAAGATCGATCACAAACCTGTAAACAGGTGGCTGAGAAGAGTCAGTGCGTTTCAAGACAGGCAAAACAGGGCTGTTGCAAACATTACCTCTTGTTTCTTCAATTACATCTTTCTCAATTAGAGCATGGATAATCGCTAGCAATGCTCTTTCACCATTACTAGAGATCCTATATTGGGGAATGCGTGGCATTTTAGCGTTCGCTTTCAGCGTCACAACATATGGTGGTATCTCCAAAAGACCCACATCATTAGGACCAGTAGCCCAAATAGTATCAGGAAGAGAAGATAATTCTGTCGGAAGTTGATCCCTCGACAAATACATCGGAGAGACCACTTTCTTACCCAATGTAAGTTGTACTCCCGAAGGAGAACAATACAATGTCGCATACAATCTTTTCAACAGATCCAATCCCAACAAGTTCTCACCACAACCTGTCGTCAGAATAAGGGGTGCTTCGAGTTCAAGGGGTCCAACAGAAAGAGACAAAGGATTAGAAATCGGGTTTCTAACTGGGGCGCCAGAAAAACCTACGGAAACATTCGTTAAGCCAGACAAAGGTGCGCCAGGGAGTCTAGAGTGCATAATAGAACTCTCCGTAGCACCAGTATCCAAAAGAAAAGGCTTTGACACACCTGATGTAATCACTTCAACATAAGGTCCACTCTGATCTACTGGAACTGAAACAACTCCCTCTCTTTGTCCATGGCTGTCCTAGCAATCATTACCATCCACATTCTCACCTTCGACGTAGTAGTCATCAGCATAGTACTGAGTCGTCCTACCAGACGTGTTATTCTGCTAATCAAAACAATTCATTGAATTCTGCTGAGGGAAAGAACGCGCGTTTTAGGGGAAACCTCCACGTCCCCTACCTCTAGAAGCTTGCGGAACACCCCGACCTCTTGCACCAGAAACACCATTCATACGCTGTAACAAAACAGGGCAACTATGTTTAAAATGACCCTCTTCTTTGCAATATGCACATTGATTAGGGCCTACAGGGAAACGCTGTTGAGAAGGCTCAAACCTTTGCGGGTTTCGCTGAAACTGCTGGGGTTGCTGATATTCACGTTGGTTATTACGAGGCGGATACGCTTGCTGTAAAAGAACCTTTGTCTTCAAATCTTTAGTCTTCTTGTCTGCTCTATCCTTCTCATCCTTATCCCTATTCTCGTAGTATTGTGCAGTAGCCAATATCTGTGCTGACGAGGAAACGCCCCAAGAACTCTCTGAATCCTTTAACTTAGTACATAATTCAGGAAGTAAATTATGCACAAACTTATCAACAAACAACTGTTGACCACCCTCGGTACTCATGTCCTGACCACTATGGTCAATAAACGTTTCTTCAAACCTAGTGAAGAAATCAGATACGGTTTCTTCCTTCTTCTGCTTACACGCAGACAATTTGTCCCAATTTACTCTCATAGCAGGCATTAACGTTTTCATATAAGTAATGATCTCACCAGAAAGTTCTGCGACTAAAGGCTCAGGTTTAGCACCACCAACTTGTCGCGCATTCGCAGCACCAATGTTAGGCCATGTGTCACCTAACTCCTGCGCATGATCAGTATGACGAATCAAACCCCATAAAGGCTGCGGGACCACATTACCAAACAACATGTCTATATCCGCTAGATTCATGATGCATGAGTCTGCAGTCTGTGATAATTCCTTATAATACCCTGCAGGATTTTTACGGGGGTCAGGCAAAGTCTGCTTAAGAGCCAAAACTTCAGCTCGCTTCCACGGAACATGTACCCAAACACGTTGAAAATGGGCTGGTGCAGCTACAATACCAGCATTTACATCGGCCTGAACGGCCTCTTTCCACACCGGAGGAACCTCCCTCATTGGATATTGTCGCACTTTCCTCCTAACAGAAGGATCAGGCTCAAACAACGGCTGAGAAGGAGACTCGCTCCTAAATGACAACAATGTCGCAACTGCTCTCTCAACATCGAGACCCACTATAGTTCCCTTCGCAAACTCAGACTGTACACGGAACAACTCAGGCGGAGTCTGTCCCAATTCACCATCTTCCCATTCTTCACGAAGGAAAGTACACATTTCATCAAAAACATACCTCTGCTTCGGTGTTTCCCATTGACGGAAGACATCCATAACAGATTCTAAATCATATCTCGAAGTATTAGTAACCCATTTACGTGCCAAATGATCCAGTACTGTCCGCTCGTCGGGACCAGGCAATTGGCTACGTAATTGTTTACGCTCTGAAACAGGGGTCATACCTAGTGACCCAAAGAGAGGGGAAAGGAGACCAGTAACGGTATCAGTCATCCTCTGTCGAACAGAAGGAGAAGTTGACAGAAGGACAGGAGACAAGGCAGACTGAGAGGAAACCAATATAGGAGCAGTAGCAGAAGAAGCAGCAAGAACAGGAGACAAAGTTGTAAGAGTTGGAGACGGAGCAGGTAGCAAAGTCGGCGGCCCTTGAGAAGGCTGCGCCAGAGGAATGGGAGCCAACTGAAGAGGAGCTGGCGGTTGTGCAATAGCGAGAGGAGGTTGCGCAACTAGAGGTTGCGGAGGTGCTGTAGCATTCTGAGCATAAGGGGGTGGCGAATTCAACAAATGTGACATCAAAGGGTCTTTCACAAGATCCTTCATTGCATCTTGCTGAAGAGGCAGCAAAACTGGATAGCATTTATCTATCGCCATTTTACGTTGCTTGTGCAACTGCTCACTCGCTTGTTCTTCTTCAATATCTTTAAACTGTATAGCAGCTTGCATTATCGAGATACCCTACTCTCTTTTATTTTTCTTCGCTAATTTAATTTCTTTCTGGTTGGCTTCCTTTCGCCATAGGCGGAAAGAGTCAAACATCGCCGGCCGGGCTTTCTTCTTAAAAAGTCTAACTTCTAGATTATCTAAAACTTCCACGTCAAAACTACCGTATTAGGACCATTTGAGGACACTGTCCTTTCTTGTATACCTAATCCATACTTCATTATACGTGATGGGGCCCAGTTCCAATCGGAGGAACCGGACACGAGTCCTCCAATCGGGAATCCCTATTACGACCACAACGAAATATTCTTCCAAGTCTGCTAAGACCAGGCATCTTCGCTTTCTAGTCTAGCTTCAAACTTCAAGGGAGTATCGAATACGATAGTCTTGTGAATACACAAGTCCCCCGGCTTTGGAGCTTGCAAGTCCCAAATCAAAGATCAACGAGTTTCAAATCAAAGATCCCAAGGGATACCCAAAAACAAAACTAAGGACTGGGAGACACTCCACTTATACTTAACTGAAGTATCGATGACGTCGCCAGAAGATCCGTCTATTGTCTCGCTCTACAAATCATCAAAGGCTCCAATACAGGGCGACAGTCAGGGCAGCAGTCCTTCGTAGCCATCAGAAAGCGGGGAACCTCGCAGCAAAGACTTTCGGACCACGACGACATACAGGGGTCGATGAAGTGGCAGGCCTTCCTCCAGAATTTTCACACGAAGCTCCTCACGATCCTCAGGCTTGGACCGGTACCGCTGAAGTCGCCCCACGTTGGGTGCCAAATGAAGAACCGGGTTATTTAAGACCCAGTGGCGTCAGGGGACACGCCCAAAGTCTTCGAGTTCACCTGTCTTTCTTTGCACAGAGACATGGATTCTTCTTGATGACGTCAAAGATCGAATTTATTGGCTGCAACCAGAAACAGAGGTCCACGAAGTACAATGGCTGTATATTCGTAGGAGACTGCTCAAAATTTACAAAGCAAGCCATCCTTTTTATGCCAAAAATCACATTCCAGGCAAATACCTTACTTTTACAAACTGTCCAATCACAACTATCCAAATCAGAGGTATCGTATGACGGTAAAACCCACTTTTCAGTTGCTCAGCCCACGATTGATCATTGGTCGAACCCAACATTCTTCATCAGACAGTTCGATCGAAACCCACTAAAAAATCGGGCACCTCCCCATCCTAAACAGCCAGAGTAGTAAGGAGAAGAGACAGGTGCGAGTAAGATAAGACATAGTTGTGTGTAATAAAGGGTTTATGATCTCTCGTGCCTTGATTCTCAATCTCGATCAGCTACAGGGAAAGGAACTGGCCTAACAAGTTCGGCTTCAGGCAAGAGGGTCGTTCGCTCTGGTCATTCAGAAGTCAGCTAAAGTGTACGTGTGCTAAGACTCGTGTGGCCGAAGTCATCGGCCTATGTGAGGGCAACCACAAAATGGCTGCCGTATACAAAATGGAACCCGAGGGTTCAGAACGAATCCCTAAATACATAGTGAATCCATCGGTGTAATGCGACGAAAACACTCATGCTTGCCGTACTAACTGGTTACGGTTCGCTAATACCAAATTCGTAACGAAACCATGACCTTTATGAAACGGGTTCAGTATTCACGGAACCTCAGAGTGCGTGAGAATTAATACTGTTTAATTTACAATCTCATATTTTCAGAATTGAAATGCTTTCATGTTTTATGCTACTCCTTTAATTACATAGGCCTCTTGGAAAGGATTTCTAGTTATGATTCTTTGGTGACACCCACTTTAGAGACCCTCTACCATTATCATTCCACTAAAAGCACAGGTACTTATATAGCTTAATAGGACAGGGTGGTGACAACCCTCATCTGGCTTCACCGGTTCTATTTTTTCACAATCCACTTTAATAATTTTTACAAAGCTACTAGCCGGGGAGCATGTCATGGGCAGCTCATTCAAATTTTAACAGCCTTTAAAAACCTGTGCATCCCTAAAAGTGCAAAAAGGGGGTTTAAAAACATCTGTATCAAAGGAGCCAGGCAACGACCTGACCCACAGAGCCTGCATAACATTGAGGATCTCTGTTGTTTCCAGTTCTGATGGAATTCGACCAAATTAAAAAGTTTGAAATGCAACCTGACATAATCTTTTTGAAATTTGAGGGGTATTTTTTTAATGAAATATTTGAGAATGCAGCATGGACTTCCTGGGCTGCTCAGTTGTGCTGAAATCATTTCTATTCTAAAACTGGCATAGGGGGCACCTATCTTCATGTTGTGAACGAAGGGATACAATTGTAAATGGCCCCTGTTCATGGAAGGCTGCTAGCACCTCTTGAAAGACCCTTCACCCTTCCTCCATTGAGCCAGCAGTGGACGTCTCTTTCTAGTTTAGGGAGTTGTTCTATCAGGACCAGCATGTCACATACCTTACAAGAAGGTCACAAACAGAAAGAGCTCTGGCTTGAATGACACTAGAAGGGTGGCCCTAAGTTGAGGTGCAAGAGTGTCCCCGATGCAGACTCTACCTTTAAAAACACCAGATTCATCTGTACTCCAAATAAGAAGGGGGCTAGGGTGGAGGGTGTATGGGACAACTATCTTTTATAGCAGGTAGCCTGCGGCTGCCCTGTTACAAAGGAGGGCTGTGTAACTTAGATTCAACCTACCAAAGTTTCACCCCAAAGTCATTTTGAACATACCTACACTTCAGTGTGAGCCACCTGAGGATCTGGTCTGGTTCAGTGCTTTGAAGTAGCCTCACGTCACGTACAACTCCTCTAGGCTTTGGGTTCTTGAAGCCATGCCACAGTTAAGGGACTCAATTCCATCTGTCAGCCAGAAGGACTCTACTGGCCAGCTTTACCCTAGTCATTGATGCTAGTCATCCTCCACGGCTAGACATAGGTGTTTTCTGGATTTTTCAGAGATCTGCCATCAATAGCTACACCACCATCCATGGTGCAGCACCTGATGCCCACTATTCATCCTCATTAGGGGCACATGTTAATTGAAAAGATGGGGTATTTACCATGCATTCCCATTAGAATTGGTTATATTTGTAGGTTTTAGCTGTTATAAATTGTAGTTTATATTTTGTTGGACATGGCCTTTTCTGGAGGGTCATCCCCAAACTTTTTGCCTTCACCCTCCTGTTTTCTGAACACGTTTCTGTTGGCTTTTAGGACTCTGCGTACTTTGACACTTCTAATCACTGCTAAAGTGGCTGTGCTCTCTCCTATAAGCATAGGGAAATTGGCTTACACCCAATTGGCACATTCAATTTACTTGTAAATCCCTAGTACAGTGGTACTACATGTACCCAGGCCCTGTAAATTAAAGGCTGCTAATGAGCCTGGAGCACCTATTGTGCCACTCACAGAAGTAGCCTTTTAAAACATATCTCAGGCCTGCCATTGCATTCGGTGTGGGCAGTTTTAACCTGCCATTTTGTCCTGGCTATAGAAAACTTTTATAAGGTCCAAATCTTACTTTTTAATACTTATAAGTCACCTCTATGGTATGCCCTAAGAGTGCAGTGTATTTAAAAAGTTGGCCAAGTATTTTTAACTTTTACACATCTTGATCGTTAAAACTTCTTATATTTATTTTTCACAACTGCAAGGCCTTCAACTTCCATAGGATAACATTGGATTACCTTGCTACATTTAATAAGTGGTAACTTTCCTTTGGGAGCTGTAGTAAGCAGGTTTTTTATGAAGTGCACAAAACGAGGTACCCCTGGTAGAAAGTCCAGACGACCCTTATTGGCTTACAGGGTTTGAATTGATAATCCAAAATGCTCTCTTTGTGGTGGTGTAGGTGAGTAGTTTAGGCTAATCAGAGGGTAGCGTTAAGCATTTGTTGTACACACAGAGTCAATAAATGAGACACACACTCAAGAAAAAACTCAAGAGCAATTTAGAAAAATAACACAGATTTTTATATAATTTTAGGTACCATGATCATCTGAGTCAGGTAAATACTTTAGACATTATAGATTTTTACAGTAGAAAATTACAGCTGTCAGATCTGAAGCATGAGCCTCGAATGCGGTAATGTTACCCTATGGGAGCAACATTTACTGCATAGGTACTCTTACAGACGACCTACAGGACAGTTCTTCTGGACTTAACGTAAGTAGGGGCCAAGGTCCAAGAAACCACCAGCAGTTAAAATGTACCTGCCTTGGGGTGTCCGGGTGCAGAGGTACTATACGCAGTGGTAGCCTCAAACGCTACACGCTAAAGTCAACAGGAAAAGCCTATAAGAAAAAGACTGCAGGTGGGGACTAGGGGACCAGTCTAGCAGAACCAAAGTGGGGCTTCGCTCTTGAGGGTCTCAGGACCAGAGAGACCCTGTTGGTTTACTGGAGTCTGGGCTGGGAAGCTAAGGTGCAGAGGTGGTTTCTCTAGCAGGTGGGTGAGTTAGAGGCTCTCACAGTTCTTGGTGTACCTGCAGAAGAGGGAAATAATACACAGCAGGGCCACTCTCGGTGTGGAGCTAGTGCATCTTAAAGTCCCTTCAGGTGCAGGTAAGTTGTGCCGGCAGTTGTGTTCCAACTGAACACAAATAAGCCTTGGTGCTTGCAACTGGCTTTGATACCCCTGGTATTGGTGCAAGGAGGCTCTGGGAAGGCTAAGCATTTCAAAGACTGGATGTATCAATGAGGCTGAACTCCTGGATGCTTGGTGACCTCTTACTGGTGGGTTTCTCCTTCGGTGGACCCAATGGTCAGCAAAATGGTGGACCGGGCAGATACGGTCAGTGCCTGCTGGTGCAGGAAGTGGCTCCTCCACTCCATATTGCTGGATTGATGAAGTGCTAGGAAGACCTCCAAGGGTTTGGGAGGCTGTTCTGCTTTTGAACGTGTCAGTCTTTGTGATTGTTGGGACAGCAGCAGCCCGGCAGGGTTTTGCGCCAAGTTCCGTTCTGGTTCACAGTTCCCACGTCTTCGACTCTTCTTTGTCCTCCTTCTTCTTTTATGCAGCCAAATCTTCACTCTTGGTGTCAGGAGGCCACCCAAATACAAAATTTAGGGGCATTATGGGGATTGAAGGGTAGTAGACAATGGGCTTATTACCCCTGGGGTCACCACGCCCCCATATGACCACTTCCTGTGGGTAGTGGGCATATCCCTGTCAGAGTTCCTAAGTTGACCAAAAACAAGATGGTGGAACCCTTCTTTAGTGGAGCACATTAGGTAGCCCACCTTAGGGGTGTGACTAATCTGGAGGTGCAACCCGCCTACTGCACAACTAATTTCCCACATGTCCTTGTGCCAAATGCGCCCCAGGGGGTGGCATTCTTCTGGTTTGGAGGAAGCTGGGGTCGAATGTCAAAGGCAGCAGAGGCTTTGAAGACTCTGTCCTTGGTATGCAGAATCACTAGCCATTCTGCAGGAGGAGGTGACAGCATTTACTCCAGAGTAGGCATTGTTTCCTGACCTCAGAGAGCGCTGGCTCTCAACTACAGGGGGTCAGAAACTCATCTGTGGTGGTAGGCTGGACAATATCAGTCAGCCAGCTCACTAGAAGACTAGTAGGGCTCAGGTGGCATCTCTAATGGACCCTCTGGAGGCTTGTCATAATAAATCCAATACTGGAATCAGTATGGATTTATTAAGACAAGGTGTTTGATACCAAACATCATTATTTACAGTGAAGCCATTATGTAGCTGGTAACTCGTAATGACCAACGCCCAGTATACATACTTAAAATGACTTACTGAACTCTTGCAATGTTGTGGCAATGGAAGCAGACACCACAGGTGGATATGGCTTCACATATTATATAATGCACCCTTCCTTAGGACTCTAAGGCCTGCTGTAGGGGTGATTTACTTATAGTATATGCAGTGTGTATGGGGCATGTCATACGGGGAATGTGCCATGTTGTGTTTTCAAAATGGTTTGCACCATTTCACTCAGCCTCCAATGGCAGTCTGCATGCAATTTGTGTATGGGTCCCTTGGGGTGGAATAATACAATGATGCAGCTCTTAGGGAGCCTCTTTAGTACCCATGCCATAAGTACCAGGGGTACCATTTGCTAGGGACTTACGGAGTGCTAAAGGCCTTGCCAATCGGTTTACAATGGAACATGCCAGTTTATAGGAAAGAACACTGGCACTGGAGGCTAGTTATTAGGTAAATGCACAGTAAGAGTAAAAAAAAAACAGCATCTAGTAGTTTAAGTGACGGCAAAAAGCAGGGGGAACATCTGCAAGAAGTTCAGCTTCCTAAAGGAGCATGTAGAAATGTCAAGTTTGGTGTCTAAAGAATAGCAATTTAAAACCCTCTTTATTGGTAAAGTTGGATTTTAAGTCATAATTCTGCAAATGTCACTTTTAGAAAGTTGGCATTTTGTGCCTGCAGTCTGTTCCTGCGTCTCATGACTGGGTGTAGTTGGCAGCTGAACTTTGTTTATTTCACACAATAGGCGTATTAGATGTGCCTGGGTGGGCAATCAACTGGCAGGATGAGGGTGGGAGTTGGTCACAACCTCACTTGCAACTGAATAGGCTGTGTCCTGCCTTCCAACAAAGGACTTGCATGGCCCCTGAAAAGTCTTTCAAAGTTACTGATGAAACAAGCGGGGCTTTAATTAGCCCAAGAGGATTTACGTTTTATTAATACTAAGAAGTATGCTGATCAGAAAGCCGCCTTATATCAACCAGTGACTCTTCCCAGGGACTTATCACTTACTATAAACTTTAAAGTGAAGTCACAACTGCTGCGCTTGAGACTCTGCTTAATGCCACTCAAAGCTTACAAGTACAGATGCCTGACTGGTTCCTCGAATGCTTCAAGCAGGGGCTGTGGTTTTAATCAGGAATCACTTTTACACGATTTATATTTGTGGCCTTTTTTATCTCCACTTAGACACTATTATCTCTTTCCAATGTTTAGGCAATTGAGCATCAGGGCCAGCAAAATAGCTGTAATTGAATGTCTGAAAGGTGACTTGTGCCAATTAACTGCAAGATTCGTTAAGTTCATGACGATTCCCTCATCAATTCTTAAAAATGTTACACCTTGAAAGTAAAGTTTAAAATTCAATGCTTACTTCATAAAGCACTAGGATCCTTGCCCGGTCTGGCAAGCTCTCACCTTGATAGTCTGAGTAGCTGTATGGTTAATTGGTATTCCACTATGATTATGGTATATGTAAGATGAGGGTGTTTTCTTTTTGTAGGCTCTGATATGCACTTTTATTTGCACTTGTTTTAACCCGTCCGCAATCTCTTGGCTGCTGCTAGTATGAATGGGTGTCTTCTTGCTGACATTTTACATATTTTAAAATGTGCAATAATGTTTATTTGTCCTTACTTTGTGGTATGTCTTATAATTGTTATGGTACAGTCCTTTTATATTCTTGGGCTCTACTACATTGTAATGTTTGTTATGATTTTAATTAATCGTGCAATTAGAATAAACTTTGAACTTTGAAGTTCAAAAGTACTTGTCACCAGTTCATTGTTCATGGAGCTAGCTTGGAATCAGGGCACGGGAGACAAGAAACTTCAAGGTCTTCAAAGGGAATTCTCTAGAAACTTCCCCTACTTTGAAGTGGACACGAGGAATAAATAATGGATGCTCAGACCCAACTCTTCAGTAAACCTCTGTACCTGTGCACACTAAAGAAGAAGGACTGCTGTAGTCCTCTGTGTCAGTGTACTGCTCTGTGCCATAAGGACTGCTAAACTGCTGCTCTGCTGTTCAGCTGCCTGCTGCCCTGCTTACCGAGCCTGTACTCTTCATCCCAGGGTGGAGTGACTCCAATGGTCAACTGACTGACCTCCTGTTCTGTGCTACAGGGACATAAAAGCTCTAGAGACTTCCTGCAACTGCCCAGCTGCCATGCTGTCTGCCTGGCCCTGTCTGAGCCCTTGTGGCCTCTCCTGGAGTGAGTTCCTGACCCCTAAGCAGTGTCCTTAGGTCCTGGACCTTGGGTATGTCATCAGTTGAACTCCTCTCCAAAGAACAGGAGAAACCCTGACGCTTTGGGCTCTTTGCAACCACAAACAGGCCTGTTTGAACCAAGATCCTGCTGCTCTCGCTACTCACCAACACCAACCTCCAGTGAACCCATCTCTTCACATCACACATCACAGCAAGTGCAAGCAATGGCCAAAATGCAAGATCTGCATTTTGATCTACAGCATCAACAGCTCACAGGGTCAGCCAAAGTGATGCCCGCCAGGATCTTCACCCTACAGCGATGACTGTAGGTAATGACCAGCCTGCTCTTTGTGCTACATCGACGACCATACACAAAGCTCTTCCTGCTCCTCATGGCCCCTTCTATCGTGAACAGAACTCCTTGCAGTGGACTTTGAAGGTAACTATTTCAGTTGGACTAACCTGGTCCTTGTATCTGGCCCGCGCTTCATTGCAGTCGGCCTGAACTTGTAACTTTCACCCGGTCTCACTCTACCAAATGGTCGCGAGTGGTTCGTTGTCCTTTTAGGCGCTTTACTTACCTGAAATCTTAATTACTGGCTATCTCTGGTTCTACTGATTGGTGCAAAATTACTCATAATTAGGTGAACAGGCATAACCACATTATTTCCATTAATTTCACGTCAAATGTGTAATGTGAAATTACTGAAATTACTCCAACGTAATTAAAATTTCGCCTAGTCATTGGGTGTAAGGCAGAGGCTATAGACAAAGGGCTGGGCAGATGGCCTGGTATCTCAACAGCATGGTGGGGTCCCTTGCTCTAGTGCTCTAGATTACATTCACTTGTGATGTGTTGGTGTGCCAGAACTGTCTGCAGAGGCGGGCAGGCCTTTTATTCCTGCAGACATTTCCCCAGTGGTCTTGTGCCCTTGTAAGACAATTTTGCAAGACCAGTTCTGCTCCTGGTGCCTCTGTCACTTTCTCCAACTCACCAAAATTAAGTCCAGCCCTGACTGTATGTGTGTGGGGCAGGGCAAAGGAGCGGTGGACTAGGTATTATCGCCAAACAGGAAATCCAGAGTTGCAAAAAGAAATAGACTGCAAAGAGCTGAGTGCTGGTCAAAGTGCTGCAGGTCAGACTGACGTACATTTTGCAGAACTACGTACAGTCTACAAAACTGGAAATGCATGGGGCCAGGACTGGCCTTGGGCATTGGCTAGCTGGGCATAAGGAGTGACGCAGGCAAGCCCCATGTGAAAGGACACGTTGCTGAAGTTGCCTCTGTTTTCAGAGGCACCCCAGCAATGTGTCACTTTTGCGCCTACAAATACGTCAGGAATACTAATGTATCTGTAAATCCTTGTAACATGGAGCACCATATAGTAAATATGGCGCATCCATGGTGTCGCAAGGATGGCGGGTTGAAAAACCTGCATCGCTGTTTTCACGCAGCGATGCAACACTTTTCATAAATGAGGCGCTGAGTGTTTAATTAGACAACAAAAGTGTTTCAATGCTGCAACACCAACTCTCAATGTTCGTGCCAAATGTGTCATGTACTTGATAGCGCAGGCGTAACATGCTTGCAGGTTGGATGCACCCAATGTACAGTTCTGTACTATAACAAAGCTCATTTGTTTGTTACTTACCACATCATTATGCAGAAAGGAAGAGTGGTTTACAGGAAGTGCACTATCTATCTCAGAAGGAAACGCGGCCAGATTGTACCTGAGGTTGTCTTTTATATAATGGATTATACCAACAGGAAGTTGGCATGCCTCCATTCAGCATATGACTTCGCCTTCCCATTTGGGCTGGGATGTTTTCACTTGAGCTCGCAGCACAACTATCTCTCAAATTAGCCATGTTTTACATAAAGCCACTCCACCACACCAGCTCATCCAATGCATGGCGTTCCAGTTCTGGGCTGTTAATTAACAATCAATTGCATTCTCTGTTTTGTAGTCTCGTTTGCTGCATTTGCACGCATTTAATTCTAAAGGGCAAAACCAATTTGTAGAGGAAAAAGCCCGGCTGTGATATAATGTCTCGGATGGCATGGTACCACATGGACGCCTTATTGGTACAGCCTTTAGGTTTTAGAGAGGTGAATTATAGCTCAGGTTTCACCAAGGCCCAGGCTTTAGCATACCACACAACACACAAAACTTCGCTTTAGACAGCACTGCTGTCTCACAAATGACACACATTTTACATGTGTTTGCTTTAGAAAAGCTATCCTTTAGATGAAAACCAGCATACAAGCTTTTAATTTAGACAGCATATGTAGCAGGGTACACAGAATTTTCAGGCCAGGTCTCAGATAGCAGCACTACCCTCAGTTGACATCAAACTTAAAAGTTCAGCCTTCAGACACCAGAACTATCTTAAAGGCTTAGGTATCTAATAACTCCTCACTCGAAACCCAGCAGCTCAGTCGTCTGTTCACTATTTTCTCCACCTTGGCCATCCACTAACGTTTACTGCATCAAGATTTTCGATGCAGTGAGTTCAGTTTGGTTATTTTGATTACTTAGTTTCAGTTATTCACTGAAACTGCGTTTTGCATAGTACTGATAGAGCGCGTAGGTCACTCGACTATAAATTTACCATACTCACCTGGGCCCATAATCAATTACACATTTCTTAAATCAGGTAACCTACGCTCTAACAACCAGATATTTTACCTACTAGATCATATACCAATGACTTACCAATCCTTGTCACTGGTACCTGTAACCTATTGGATCAGGGAGTTAGTTTAAATTAGGTAGCAAATAACATATGCACTGATATAATAACCACAGGCTCGGGAAAGTTTTAAACTCTTTATCTAAACTTCATCAATGGTCATGATCCATAGATTGAACACAATAAGACTCTCAATAACGAAAATCAGAAATAATGTATAGCTATGCAAAAGATATATTATGCCTATCATTTAGAAATATAAAGGGAAGGTAAGAACAGGGAACATGCTATTAAAATTTAAACAGACTTGCACAATTTGTCTTAAGGGTGGGAAAGAGAAGGAACATGCTATATAACACAACTTTAAGCAATTATCAAAGGATGGGTAAGAAGAGGGAACATAATATGCAATCATGAAAAATAATTTGAGCATATAACTATAGGGAAGGTAAGAAAATGGAACACACTATTAAATCAAATGACAATTTGATCATTAAAAGGGAAGGGTAAGAAAAAGAACATATGCAATCAAAGCTTTTATCGATTTAGGGAAGGTAAAGAAAAGGACACACAGTAATATAACGAGGATACCCACACAGATTTATATTTACCTAGAATTGTGTGAAGACCAACCCTGGCCGCGGGTCAGTTAAGGACAGAAACCCCAAAAGTTGCAGTTGCCAGTAGGCCAGCAGGTGCAGATCAGAATCAGGACAGGAAAAACCAGATTTGGGTCAGGACCGGACCACCAAAGGTTAAGACCAGCACCCGCAGTTCAGTTGCAACGCCTGCGCTACTCCCTCTCTGCAGCTAACAGTCAGAACTCTGATTGGGTTATCGAATTCACCAACAAAGTGCTCCGCCAGCACCTCAGCTTCCTGGACCCCGATTGGGTCAGCGAATCTTCTGACTGAGTGCTCCGCAGCCCACAGAAGGCTCCACAGAAGGCACTTACTCATTTCGGTATTCACAGAAGTTAGGAGCCCTACCTTTAGGACTCTTAAATGCCTTCTGTGAAAACCGAAAGTCTTAAAATTAGGATTTTTCTCAACTTTACGACTACTAAAATGAGAAAAATCCTAATTTTAAGACTTTCGGTATTCACAGAAGGCATTTAAGAGTCCTACAGTTAGGAGTCCTAACTTTACTACTACTAAATTGAGAAAAATCCTAATTTTAAGACTTTCAGTATTCACAGAAGGCATTTAGGAGTCCTAAAGTTAGGACTCCTAACTTCTGTGAATACCGAAATGAGTAAGTGCCTTCTGTGAATACCAAAATGAGTAAGTGCCTTCTGTGAATACCAAAATGATAGTAAGTTTAGGATTTTGTCTTAAGTTAGTTCTGTGAATCGGGCCCTTTGTCTTTAAAATTCTGGTCACCCTAACTGCATAACAGGACTGTGAGGTGTTGTAAGTAAAGGTTGCGGTGTGTAGCTGGAAGCGTGTGTGGCCACAGGACCGGAAGGGCGGTGTGCGCGCTCAGAGCCCTGTGTGTGTGCCGGCAGTGCGGCTGCGTGAGTCAGGCCTGCAGGAATGGCGCTCCTCGGGGCATGTGGTTTCGTGAAGGGAGGTGGTTTGTCTGGTTCAAGTTACACGGAGAGGGGCTCCCCACGGGAGAACCCCGGCCCTAGTGCACAGAGGTAAGGGGATACTGTAACCCTAATAACATTAATTGCCAGACAGTTAACGGACCCTGAAATGAGAGAGCAGTCAGGCGAGCAAAACACAGGGACACGTGTCCCTGTGGAGAGCAATAATACCATTGTACCTGCCGAAGACTGCTCCATTGAAGAATGATCAACCGTGCACGGGGCCCTTGGGGGGAGGGGTTTCGGGAGTGGAGGGTGTCTGTGACAGAGGCTTCAGGAGAAAGGCGGGAATGAGAGAGGTGGCTGTGGTTAATTAAGGTACGGCTGTTGAAGACGGAGTTTCAGTTCCAATCCTGGCTTCCGCCTCAACAACGCCCGTGATCTTGCACACATTATTTTATATAGTCTGTGCCTCACCCCTTTACCTGTTAAAATGGGACCGCAAAGGATCAGCTAACACACCCATATTAAACGATAAAAACGTGTTTTCACACAAGCAATAATACTGAAGGAACAGCCGGGTGTGAGCTTGTGTATTTGACTTTGGGACACCCAGGAACAAGGAAGGCTGCCTGTTATAGGCCGGTCATCCTCCACTGGAGCGTCGAGGAGTGAATCCCAAAGATATGTTCCCAGTCAAATCCCTCGCGGACATGTAAGTTGATTTGAAATGTAAAAGCCTCTGCCCAGGACAAATTCACTCCTTGTTCCTTAGGGCTTATCAAAATCTGGACTTGGGCCTCGTTTAGAGAGAACTGAAAATCCTCCAGTATCAAAAAGTCAAGGGCCCAGCTAGAGTTACGAAAATTTTACACCAGTGCAAAGTCAGCCCAGTGATGCTAAGCAATGTGGGGCCATATTATCAAGAACGGCGATAAAGGGCTTGATAATATGACCTTGAGAGTTCCCATAGAAGCCCAGGTTTGATGTCCTTCACACCAGAACCTGGGCTTCCATGGGAATTCTCACGGGCATATTATCAAGCCCCTTATCGCCGTTTTAGCAGCAGTTTCCTGCCGCTAAAACGGCGATAATGTTATCGCCGTTCTTGATAATATGGCCCTTGAAGTCTTGCAATGATTTTTACTTTACAGCGCAAAATGTATTTTGCACTGAAAAGGGGCAGTTTTCTCAGTGCGATTAGTACTTTGCACCACTTTGTATCACACAGGTGTTCTTTAGGTGTTACTTGGGCAGATCACTGCAAGCACACGTTGTTTTAGACGCAAAACCAAATCTGAAAAGCTGGCCAGACTGGGATTTGCATCATAAACTAACACCTTCCTGAAGCAGGTGCTATCTTTAATATTTTCGGTGTTTGGACAGAATATCAGATAAAAAATATCTTGGGGGCAAAATATTATGACAAGAAGATCGAGGACAAAAATATTGCAAATGTAAATTTCTATAGGTAAGCAAAGCTTTACTATACCTAACTCCACATACCTTGAAAATATATATTTCTTCACGGTACGTAGATGTGGAGTTAAGAATAGTTATACTTGTCATTGCACTTACCCTCTCGACATTTCGGTCCTCGATATTTTTGACACAATATTCTGTCAGACAACCATATTTTCATTTCTTCAGACATCCCACACTGCACAGCACACATACAATATGTGGAATGCTTCAGCAGTTGCCTATATATAGAATTTTGTACTGGAAGAGTACCAACCCTATGCTGGACAGCTCACACAAACCTCTGCTCCATGGTGTAAAGGTTGTGCATGGCTCTGGGCTGCCTTTTTAGTTTTGCTACAGCAGGGTAACGGTAGCAGCAGTTTGCCATTTTTAATAAATATGGGTCTGCGTAGCTTTCTACCCTTGCACAAGACAGCAAAGTATCCTTGGTTGCAGCGCTGTCTTGCGCGAAAAATCCGTCTGGAAATGTGGAGGAGAATCCACCGCAGTGGTGGCTCCTCCGCTAAGGCAGAGGAGTGTCGCCCCCACTGCCTAAAAGGAAAAATAAAATGATAATACCGAATCGTTATTATCATTTTATTTTCCCTAATGCAGTCAGTGGCGGGGCGGGGCTGGCCAGAGAAGGGAAGAGCGCTTTCCACTCTCTAAGTGAGCATGAACTGTTTGGCCGTCCCTCTTGGGCCGACCAAATAGTTCATGCGCACTGCATGTTCCTACCAGGCTGCATTACACAGTCTGGTGAGGAACATGCACAAGCTCCCTGTTCCAGCCTGAGCGCTGATCCACGGTGCTCAGACCAATCACAATGCTACATTGCAGCGTTATGATTGGCTCAGCGGAGTCTATGTGCCCGGGTGCTTCCTGCTGCTGGCGCGACAGGAAGATGAAGAGGACGGAGCGGGATGGGGGAGAGCCGGCGGCAGTCCGTTAAAGGTAAGTTCTTTTTTTAAGTTAGATTCCACTTCCGCCCCTGACACCCTCCACCATCCCGTCCGCTAGCAGGTGCTACGGAGCGCAGGCCTCTGCTTTCCAGATGTAAAACGTCTGTATATCGACTAGAATTTCCACTGCACAAAAGCTAGTCAAATTATAATTTTCACCTAGCTTCTGGTGTTTTTATCCAAGGGTTTCCCAGAATCCAGACAGACGCTGCAAGTTTGAAAATTTTACCCATTGATCACTCGCATAGCGATAGCTACTGTTCATGAACTGGTTCAGGGGATTCAATCCCCCATGTAGCATCCTGCTACAATAAACACAGACACAGGTGTTTCTCTGAACTGGAGCTTTATTCATTAATTCTTACTCCTGCCCCGTCCCTACTCTAACTAACTATATCCTGCGTCCACTCCTCCTCTTCCTCTGGCCCCCTAGCTCCTCCCACTCCCAACTGCTGGTGTGCTAACTTCACAACATCTCCCCCCTTTGTGACAAAACAAACAAAACATACTGACTTCTCAGTCCATCTCCTCGATCAGTCTCTTGGGTGGACGTACGTCACGATGAGGTCGTGGCGACCTGGCTCTCAGACTATTGGTACTCTGTGTCTCAATGATCGGAGCAGTGTTCTCATGATCATTTGAATGCGGTTCTTCCGCTCTGGGATTGTCCGTTTCACTCATCATGTTTCTTGAAGTGTCTTGTGGCAGTTTCTTAAAATGCGAGATATTTCTCGTGACTCGCCGCTGCTCGGACTCTGCAGTCACCATAGTCCCTTTCCTTCTTGTGACCACCAATGGTTCGTCCTTGAATGGGCAGTCAGTCTTTTTCTGCGTTTCTTGCTTGACGAAAACATGGTCCCCTTCATGTAATGATAATGACCTCGCTCTTCTCCGGTGGTCTGCGTAGGCCTTCATTTTCCTTTTGTTGCGTTCATCAGTGGCTCTTATTTCACGCGGGTCTTTCTCAGATGATGATGCTTCCAAGGCTCCATCCCACGTTGGAATACGATTCCTCATGGGGCGTCCCAGCATGAGGGTCGCCGGGCATTGGCCAGTCGTTGCGTGAGGAGTTGTACGATAAGCTCGAAGGACTTCATTGAGTGCTGTTTGCATGTCTCTCCCTTCCACGGTGGCATGTTGGAAGGTCTTTTTGAGCGTGGCCATGAATCTCTCAATTGTCCCATTTGCCTGTGGCCAGAGGGGCGTAATCCTGCGGTGATGAAAGTCTAAGTATTTCGCAAAAGCTGCAAAGTCATTTCCGTTGAAAGGAGGCCCATTGTCTGATTTAACTATCTTGGGAACTCCCCACGTTGCAAAGACTTCATCGAGTACTTTAAGAGTACTGGCAGTGTTCGTGGATGGCACAAAACAGGCAATGGGGTATCTGGAATACTCATCAATGAGGGCCAGTACATATTTGCCCGATGACAGGGGTCCATAAAAGTCTATGGCGATTTCTTGCCACACACCACTGGGCAGGGTGGTCATATGTAATGGTGCTGGAGGATCACTCTTGCTAGTGAGTTGACAGAGATGGCAATCCTTCAAGGTGGCTTCCACTAGTTGATCGAGGAACGGAAACCACACTCGTTCCCTTAGTGCTCGTTTGGTCGACACAATTCCTCGATGCCCTTCATGTGCAAGAGCAACCACTCCTTGTCTCAGTTGAGTGGGAATCACAATCCTCTGATCTCGCAACAGTATGCCATCAGTTGTGACCGACAATTTGCCACTCACGTGCCGGAAGGCTTGTAGTTCACGTTGGGTCAAAGAATCGGCATTATCGTCCTGAGGATCGTGCCTCCATCGATTGTTGCGGACTTTGTGAAGGACTTTCTGTAGGATGACGTCCTGTGCTGTACTTTCTCGAATGGTCTCCATAGGGATAGCTGGAGGAAGAGCTTGGTCCGTTACAAAATGAATGTACTCTTCTGCGATGGAGGACTTGGAAGCTGACGATGGAAGGGGATGCCGGGACATGTAGTCCGCTGGATTTTCAGACTTCCCTGGTTTGTGGATTATAGTGAAGATATATTTCTGTAACCGTAGGCCCCACCTTTCAATCCTCGGGGGCATCTTGGATCTTGGGTTTCCATAAATGGTGATGAGAGCTTGATGATCTGTAATTAGAGTGAAATGTTTGCCATAAATGAAGACATGAAAGTGTTCACATGCCCATACTACGGCTAGGCTTTCCTTTTCGGGCTGGGAGTAGGCCCGTTCCGGGTCAGTCAGACTACGACTCGCGTAGGCAATGATGCGGCGTTGATCTGAGTCATTTTCATATTGTGCCAGGATCGCTCCAAGCCCCACGGGGCTGGCATCTACAGTTATTTCAGTTTTTCGCTTTGGGTTGAAATATGACAAATGGTCCGCTGATTCCACCGCTTTCTTGATTTCCTTGAATGCCTGCTCACACTGGGGAGTCCATTCAAATGGCTGACCCTGTTTGGTCAGCATGCGGAGGGGGTGGCTGATCGTAGCGTAGTCCCTAATGTAACGAGCACAATAACTGGCCATTCCAAGAAACGACCTGAGGTCGCTGACATCTCGGGGACCCTTGGTGTTGTTTAAGGTCACAATTTTGTCAGGATCAGGTTTCATGCCGGCTCCAGAAAAGATATGACCGAAGAACTTCAGCGTGGCCTGGTGAAATTCGCATTTTTCTTTGTTCAGAGTCAAGTTTGCCGCCAATAGGGCATGGCAGACACGATTGAGCGCAATGTCGTGTTCTCGGACATCAGAACCATAGACAAGGATGTCATCGCTGTAGTTGAGTGTGTTAGGAATGTTTTGAATGACTTGCCGAATTATTTCTTGAAATATCTCGGCCGCTGAGGACACAACAAAGCTCAGTCTTTTATATCTAAACAACCCCAGGTGGGTTGCGAAGGTGGTGATATATCTGGACCCCGCTTCTAATTCCAATTGATGATAACCTTTATTCAAATCCAATTTGGAAAACACAGTGGCGCCATTAAGTGCTGCGATCATGTCGCTCAAATGTGGCCCCGGGTGTCGCTCTCGTTCTATTGCAGTGTTGGGCAGGCGCATGTCCACACAGAGTCTGACTTTGTCGGCCGTGCCCTTTTTTGGGACGATGACGACTGGCGATACCCATGGGGTCGGGCCGTCAGTTTGTTCGATGATGTCCGCAGCCAACAAATCTTGGAGTTCTTCCTCAACAGCAGCCTGTAGATGAAATGGTACCCACCGAGGGTGTTGGGCGACGGGCCTGACTTGTTCATTGATGTGCAGTCGCACTTGACAGTTTTTCAATTTGCCCAATCCCTGAAACAATCTGGGAAACAGGCGAGTCACATCTCGGTTGTCGCTGACTTTGAAAAGAATTTCTACCAGGTGGAGCCGTTCAGCGGTCGGTAGGCTCAAAAGACAGTCTGCTTCGGGGCCCTTGATAACATGGATGACCGCTGATATTGTGTTGTCGTGTGTAAGAGTCGTTGAAAACTTCCCCAGACAGGGAAGTGGCTTCTTAGCCATCCACGTGAAGACTCTCACGGGTGCAAATGTCAGAGAAGGTCGTGGACTCATCCTTTCATATTCGGTGACTGGAATGTAGTTTAAGGATGCACCAGAGTCTAGCACAAACTTTGAGTCGTGATTTCCAACTTTGATGTCCAGCCGAGGGTATCTCTTAAGCTGGTCCGGATCTGCTGCCAAATTCAAGTATTCAATGGTGTATGCAGAGTCTCGGGACGACGGTCTGGATTCTCTGGAAGGTGACCTCCTCTCCCACCGAGATCGACGTGATTCCCTGCTAGAATGTGACGATCCAGAGACTGTTCCGTCTGATCTTGGACAGCTCACGCATGGTGTCTTCGAGTGTCGGACCGCGACATTCTTGGGGCTCTGCTTCGTGTGTCAGATCGTGTTGTACCTGTGTGGCCACTTCGTTTTTCTTTATTGTAGTCCCCACACATTGCTTCGAAGTGGTTAGTTCAACCACACTTCCGGCATCTCTGGCCCATGGCCGGGCAGCTGTCCACATGAGGGTAATCATACCCACATCGGTAGCATTTTCTCACTCTTTCCGACCTTTTCTCCTTCGTCCATGGTTCTCGACGTTGATATCTTGATTGCTCTTGACGGGAAGACGTGTGCGACCTCCATTGTTTGTCTCTTGAGCTTCTTCGACTGTCACCTTTGGCGTGCACACGTCGCACCTGTTCATGACTCCCTTTGTGTTCCGTTTCCATGACGGCTGCGTACTTCTCCGCCTGATCATAAGCTCGTGTCATCTCCTCTATTTCATCCAATCCATGTGTTTTTCTCAGCAGGCGTCTCCTAAGTTGATCCGAATTACATCCGTCTATTATTTGAGATTTGATGGCGTCATCTGTAGAGAAAGTATCGAATTCACAGTATTTGGCTAGTCTCCGCAGACGCACCATGAATGCACTCATGGGCTCATCTTTCCCTTGCCTAGCGGAGTGGAATGTGTGGCGTTCGTAGTCTACATTTCGCTTGTGAAGAAACTTTTTATTCAGGACCTCACACGCCTTAACCTAAGTATCCACGTCGGTAGCAGGAAGGTCTTTGAGTATTTTGACTATCTTTCGCCCGCCAGGTTGCGCAGAGCAATCAGCTTCTTTTTTTCGTCAACGATATCTGAACCTTCAATGTAATCTTCAAACTCCTCCAGCCACTCTTGCCATTTGGGGCCCATGCTCCCTTCCGTTGTCACCTTGATAGGTGCGGGTGCCCGCAAGAGCGATCCACTTGGTGGAGGATGAGCATTGTCGTTGTCTTCGTCGGCCATTTTGCAGCAATCTCACTTGGCTTAGCCAATGCTTGTTTGTTTTCCAAAGCTTGTCTTATTTCAGTCGCCAGTGCTTGTTTATTTGTCAATGCTTGTTGTCCTTCACTCACTAATGCTTGTTTACTGGACCAATGCTTGTTTACTTGGCCAATGCTTGTCTTGCTTGCAATCGCCAATGCTTGTTTAATTTGACAATGCTTGTTTCTTTCAGTCGCCAATGCTTGTTTCTTTCAGTCGCCAATGCTTGTTTCTTTGACCAATGCTTGTTTCTTTCCCCAGTGCCTGACTTCAAAATGGCCGCTGTTGCTTTTCACAGGGTTGTCCCTCCCAGACGCCTGACTTTAAGATGGCCGCCGTCACTGCAGGCACACACGAGGCTGGCTCTCCAGGCTCATTCACTCGGGGGTACTCAGGACTCACCGGCGGTCGGCTTCTGGGGCAGTCCACACCAGGATTCACTCCTCCACAGTCACCATGGACATCAGGTGAGATCGGGCTGGGCTCCCGGCTCGCCTCCGCAATTCCCGCTCCTGTTTTGCCGATGACCTCCCAAACCTCACGCATCGGGCGTGAGGTTTTCCGACGTCCGATGTCGCCCGGGCTCGGATTGCAGCGCTCTCAGCAGCGCTTGCTGGCGGCACGTTGTGGACGCCGTCCACACCTCTGGGGCACTCCTTCTACCTCTCTGGGCACTCCACAGGGTCGGAGTGGGCTCCCGATACCTGCACACCGGCTCTGCACCGAGGATACACGCTTCCAGCGTGAACCGCTTTTTCAGCGCGATGAACTGCTTTACTCTCACGCAGTGCAGCGCTCGCTTCTTTGGCCCCTCTGCTCCCTCACCGACTTTGAGGGTCACTCTCCACAGCTGCAGGCCTCGACCTCCGGGCGGCAGCGTGGTTCTACTCAGCAGCGATTTCCCAGCTGCTTGGGACAGGACGTCTTCGTGAGGCTTTACACACAGTGGGGCTTGCTGACTCCCATCCTCGTCGCCAGCTGTAGCATCCTGCTACAATAAACACAGACACAGGTGTTTCTCTGAACTGGAGCTTTATTCATTGCTTCTTACTCCTGCCCCGTCCCTACTCTAACTAACTATATCCTGCGTCCACTCCTCCTCTTCCTCTGGCCCCCTAGCTCCTCCCACTCCCAACTGCTGGTGTGCTAACTTCACAACACCCCATATCAAGCACTTTGCTGCACGTAGGTTATTACTGCGTGGAACAATCATTGATACTTTACGATGTGTGCCAATATCTTTTTTTAGTTGTCTGCCCAATATCTTTGATGGTGTTATTTTAAAACCGGTTTAAAAAGCACCAGAGCTTCTATATAGAAATGGTTATTTTCTAATTAAACAATTCATGTCGCGCAAGCCTGTCTCCAAACATTTCCATCAGACAAGAGAACTGAGACATTGGAAATAAAGTGATCTGCCGAGGATCACACGCTTGGCCCACGTTGTGAAGCTCGGATCAGAACTCCATTCCACCTTGCCCCCGAACTCGTCCCCCGCCCACCTCCCCTGTCCTGTAGCAGCCGCTACTGATCCACCGGCTGAATTTTGACAACCAGGGCACAAGTCCTAAAAAAAGAAGCGGGGGGACGCTGTCACCGGAAGTGACGTCATGACAGGAAGTGACTTCACGACAGGTGGCTTGCCCCATTGGGTTCATTGCCTCCCCTCGCTCACCCCTTAGATGCGATTCCATCTGAGAAGTCAGCGCGTGTGCAGCATGCTGTGAGTTCCGATCTCGTCCCAGAGAGGCCAAAGAGTGAAGTCCAGCTGTTTGGCAGGGGGGACGGCGTCCACCCGGTACAATAAGTGGGGGGACGCCGTCCACCCACGTGGTACCCCGACTCAGCCCTGTTGACAACCATAGGGATATTATTGTGCAGGGAATTCTGCCGGTGGACCTTACTCCATATTCAGTTAATGTTTTTAGTGCTGGGGCTGCTGAAATGGTGCCCAGCCTGGCTTTTCCAGGGGTATCACAACCCCTTTTCCAAATCAGGGCCGGTACAGCGGCTAGGCAATCATTTATAGGCGACTGCTTTAGGTGCCTCCACCTGGTTTGTGGGGAGTGATGATAGAAGGTGAGGTTTGGCCATGGAAGCATTAAGTGTGGCATCATTCTTAGGGAGGGGGATGGAAAAAAGTCAATTTCTGCTAGGGTGTCAAAAACCACAACACCAGCTCTGTTCTAAATCTAACAAAGAGGCGCGGCAGGGAAATTACATGGGTGTATTCCATGTCACTCTATATAGTGTTGCAGACGTCAACAGTCATGATAGTGTTGTACTTCCTGGTGGCGTTGTAGTTTTAGTAGAGACAGGTAAAATATTTATTTATCATCTCTCCATTCTCATTTTAGAAATAAATCCATATATACAAAACACAAATTTCATAAATATAGATAATTTTGATCAAACGTATATTCCTACTTGGACAACTTGGTCATTGATTGAAGGGTATTGTGTCAGAATTTCATATTCAGTCATTTGTGGCACAGATATCAATTCATTTGCAGATTCACAGAAAGCCCACCAGGCCGCTCAAAATGAAAAAAGAGCTTTTGTATTTGGGGTCTTACAATATGCAATGGATTCTTTTACAATGAAGTTTTCCAATTATTATATAATTTCGCTAACGTCAGACTTCTCAATATCAACAAAAGCAGTGCTTAATTGGAGCCGGAGGTTGCCAGTGGGGCCCACTGGCAGTGGTGGCTCCTCTGCTAAGGCAGAGAAGCGTCACCCCACTCCTGCTATGCAGCAGTAAAAGAAAGGAAAAACAAAATGATAATAATGCAATGTTATTATAGTTGTATTCTTCCCTGCTGGGGCACCATGCGGGCGGGGCTGCTATGCTGACAAAGCAGTGGAGGGGTGGTCGGCACACTAAAGTGCACATGATGCTTTGACCGGCCCTCTCTGGCTGGTTAAACAGACATGCGCACTTTAGCATGTTTCTCCATGCAGGCTAAATTACAGCCTGCATGGAGAACATGCCCAGGCCCCCATTCCTAATCGGAACACCGAACTACAGTGCTCAGACCAATCACAGCGCTGCATTGCAGCTTTGTGAATGGTTTAGGGAAGCTAATCATATCGCAACAATGCAGCGTTGTGATTGGCTCAGGGGAGCCTGGCTGCTAAAAAAAAGAAAAATTCACTTACCTCCTCACTGTTCTGTTCCATGTCGTCTATCCTCCGACAAACAGGAAGTTTGTCGGAGGATAGACGACGTGGAACAGAACAGTGAGGAGGTAAGTGAATTTTTCTTTTTTTACAATTATACCTCCTTACCCCCCTCACTTCACCACCCCAGATCCATGCTGGCCGCCACTGGCACTAATTTTTGGTGACCCGCACTTCTTTTCCTTATAAGATATTGACCAGCAAGAGAGAGAAAAACACAAGAATGAGAAAGGAGAAGGAGAAAGAAGGAGGAAGAAAAAGACTTAGAAAGTAAACAAAGGGAGCAAGCAGGAACCAGTAAGAGTCAGATAAAGGGCCATCATTGTCTGGTAGTGGATTGGAGAGGTCTGAGTTGAATTCAGCACTATGCAGTCTTGGGTTGCGGCACGCTGATTATTAAAAGCACCGCTAGAGCAGAACTCTGGGCACCGGCATTCATTCTTTTACAAATTAAGCACTGGAAAAAAAGGTGATCATTTTGAAAAACTATGACGAGAGTGATACAGACTTTTTGAACACAGTTATGAACTATTAATGCAGCAGCTTTTATGCGGCTCCTTATGGCATCAATTTTGTGAACATAAAATCGCAGAAGTGATAGCGGGATTGTTTGTTTGATTGCCCTACCGTCCGGATCTTTGCAGGGGACTCTCTTTGCCTTCTTCCAGCCAGGAGCACGAGCGGGACAGCGAGGACCAGCAGCCGTTGCGTGTTGTTACCAGCCGCAGCTGGGGACTCTTCCCGCCCAATCTCTCCCTGCCTCCTCATATCTGCTCGCGGCCCCCGCTTCGCGGGAGCCGCTCGCAGCAGTGATAATGGGATTGTTTGTTTGATTGCCCTACCGTCCGGATCTTTGCAGGGGACTCTCTTTGCCTTCTTCCAGCCAGGAGCACGAGCGGGACTGCGAGGACCAGCAGTCGTTGCGTGTTGTTACCAGCTGCAGCTGGGGACTCTTCCCGCCCACTATCTGTCTGCATTTAGTCACGCTCACACCCGCGCGGGCGTGCGCCGGGCGAAGCACGGGCCAAGGGCGGGCCCGTTTAAGGCCGTTCAAGCACGGACAAGGACGGCCACCTCCCTAACATCTGCTCCAGCAACCAAAGGTCAGTGAATAACAGCATAGTCTTGGTGCTTTAACTGTTAGGTGCTATAACTGCGATTGTGGAGTATAAAGTGGCAGACCATTATATAGCGAGTATGGCTACTTCACTAATCCGAGGAGAGAATGGTAGGAAGTCCACTGGAGGATCATTAATGGGCACCTTGGATAACTTTCTCGTCAGAGTATCAACAGCTTTGGCCAAGGATATTGAACTCACGGAACAGAGACTATCCCTGGACACTCCCCTTGATAAGATATCTTCACTGGGAAATCTGGCGAGGGTTAGGTCACCAGTTAATCAGCAGGTTGATACCCAGGATTTGCTGCCTCCTTCGGGGGTAGAGGAGAGAAGCATTCCATCACAGCCAGTGGTCATTCTCGAAACAAGTCCGACCTCCCCTAGGGGCTTGGGTACACTTAATGCTGTAAGATTACCTTCCCCTAATATTAAAACTCGATCGCCTGTCACGCAAAATGGGACCTGTCCAGCAGGAGGCAGGGGTAACAGCAAAAAGGAAACGTCCCGGGGCACAAATGCAAGCATGGGGGAGAAAAGCTAAAATTGGCAAAATGGCTGTGCCTAACGAGGACTCTATCGTTAGGACATTCCCTAGTCCCACACAACCGGTATCACTTGCTAAAGAGGGAGCAAGTCATCAAGCTAGCAGGGGGAGTGACGCACAACTTGAGTTGGGACCATCGTTCTGGAAAAGACTGGAAGGTACTCTTAAGAAGATGCGTCATCCAATATATGACCGGTTGGACACAATTGAAAATAGACTGGTGTGCCATGAACTTTCACTTGCAACAGCTCAGAAGCAGGTGGGAAACTGGAGCAGTGCTCCAAATTGTATGCAGAAAAAAACTATAGGCCAATGTATTGCTGAATCCAATACTGCTGGTGCATCAAAGGGGGGTGGTAGTTCTATACAGAAAGACCCACCGGCGCCTTGTGAACACCTCTAACTACTGATTTGACAGGGGCCGGAAATATAGCCCAGAGGGATAGGCCACTACAGGCAGATGGTAGTAGAACTGCGGCTAAACATGAAAAGTTGCCAGAGTCATCCCTAGTACATAGCGCTGCCACTCTACCCAATATAGATCTCCCCCCTGAATCAGCCCCCTATGTGGTGGTCTTGGTGGGGGTACCTCCACTGGTTCAGGGAAAACGGGAGTCATACATAGACCTTAAAAATAAGTGTACCTTCTGGATTAATGTGCATCGACCACTACCAATTAATATATCTGCAGAAATTCTGTTTGCCAGGAGAGTGAATTGGATAGGTAGGAGACCTAAGTCTATGGTGGGGTGAAGAACTGGGTTTTCTAGAACCCAGCGGCGCCAGGGGCACGCCCAAAGTCTTCGGATTCACCTGTCTTGGTATACAGAGACACGGAATACTTCTGGGTGGCGTCAGAGATCAAATTTATTAGCTGCAGCTAGTAACAGTAATCCCAGCAATACAACACGGTGTACAACTCAGGAAACTGCTCAATTTTCGTAGAGCAAGACATCTGCTTTTATCCATATTTTACTCATTACAAATGCACACCCACTGCGACAAATACTAACGAATGAAAAACATTTTCCCACACATTATCACATTCCAAAAAGCTCAATTTACATCGTACCAACCCACAAGTTAATTATTAGGAATGTCCCAAATTCGATTTCCACAAGCCGGATAAACCCATAATTGAAAGCACTACCCATGCAATGAAAAGTCGTAAGAAAAGGAACAGTTCAGATGCTGAGTAGGATAAGATATGTGCAAGGAAACTAAAGTTAACAATCTCCTGAACATTGATTGGCAATTTCAGACAACGATCAGCTAGAGAAATTGGCCTCGCAAAAGGGTCAGTTTCAGGTGACGGGGTCAGCGTCTTTGCAGTTCACTCACAAGTCAGAAAAGGCCTGGTTAATGCGTACATGAACAACGAAGCCCATGCAACTTTGTTCGTTCGATTACCTCCACGGCCTACGTGAGGGCAACACAAAATGGCGTCACGAACAACTCTAACAAAATGGAGTCCGGTTAGAGAATTACAGAACCTCCGACCCTCCTTTTGCCATTACGTAGGCAATAACCTAAACTAATGTCAATCTGAATCCAGGTCTATATCTATTCTCATCAGGTCATCAAGGTGTTGCTGTAGCATCATCTTATTATCCTTCACTTCTCTCGGGACAGGTCTTCTCACACACATTGTAGCACAAAGACTACAAATGGCGGGACCACACTGGATGCAAAGACAACACGAGAAAAGGATAGCTAAAGCCATACCAAGGAACATCAGAATCTTCCATCCCCATTTAGACAACAGTCCCCAAAACCATCCTATCAATGACCAGTTCCCTTCGTCTACATGTATAGACTCAGCGGACTTATGTAACTTCAAGATGGCTTGGTACACTGTCGGGGCGTTATCTGGTATGAAAACACAGCAACTAGACCCGATCAATTTACATACTCCACCTCTATCTGCAAGTATAATATCTAAAACAATACGGTTTTGTAACGTCATAAGACGATCCGCTTGGAGCTCAGCTGTAATGTTGCTAAGGGCGCCAGCAGTTTCATTTATAGTGGCCTCAACCACTCTCGTAAGCTGACGAATACTCCTACTATTGGCCATAGGACCCCAAAAGGGCACGAAACCCTTAAAGAAGTCTTCAGCTTCTTGTGCGACAGTATCTTTCGCATCGATAACACCTCTACCATATCTTGTCTTATGGTAATTGAAAGCAGCGGTATATGTAGGGGGAAGCAAAAATGCCACATAACATGTACCTGAGAAATCAGGAGGCAACCAGGTATATGCTCTGTCGCGACAAACAAAATACGTGCCTTTGGCTGGCACGAACGGTGGAGATTTCTGGGATGTATAGCCATAGGTGTGAACACACACACTCTTACCAAGCTGAGCTCTCGGATTCTGACCATTGCCTTGCAGACAAAAATGACCTTGGTGGGGTACAATCCAAATAGGGGGAGACCTTTTCCGTCTCTCCTTTTCTGTCAGGCTAAAGCTATATCCAGTCTTGTTCCAACCAATATATGCTCGTACCTCATCCTTAGGGATAGCATTATACGCATCAATATCTCTGATCATATCTACTATTCCCTGTATCAAGGCATTATTACTCGCATTATCTTTAACGGAACGCACAGGAGATGCCTCATTCGCATAAATAAACATTGCTTGGAGTCCCCACACTGACCCATTAGGCGAAAAAGGCAAAACCAAATATGGCATTCCCTTATCTGTCGTATGCGGCATAAGACCACATACCCAGCAATTCGTGGTATTTACTACTAGCTGATGCTGATGCAACATTTGTATAAACGAATTGTTAACAAATTCTGATCTTCGTGTCTGCTCATGTTCAGGCAACGTGTGAAATTCATGCGGAGAAACAGTAGAAAAAGAAAGAGTAGGTTGGGGCGTAGATGCAAGCGTCTGTTGTGTAATATAGGCAATCCAACCCACACAAGCCAATATAATATTCGAAAGCATTAAAAAACACAATATCAAAAAACATTTGCTACAGACCAATGTACACATTTTCATTTTAAAATCAGTTCTCTTAACACCCTTATCAGATTCAAAAAACTCCATCCTCTAACGTGTTGCTCACGGCTATTACCTTCTTCACTTAAGTGTGCGTCAAGATCGTACTAACGACCAAGAACCACAGACCTTTCGTCAATTCGCGGCTCACCCCTTAAGGCTGTACCGCGACCCTGCAGCGGAGTCCGGATGGTGACTCGAAAAAGAAAATAGTCTCTTGTCTGACAAAGGTGTAACTCACAACAACAAAAAAATTCAAGTTTTATTTGTCCATTTATTTATCCTTTCTCGGTCTCAGATTGTAACGCTCTTTGCCAGGCACAGTTTGCTCTTGAAAAAGTGTTTCCGGATTCGTTGTATCAAGCTTTAGATGGGACGGCACAGCAGCTTGCAGAATTTCATCGTCGGCACGTTCTGACTGAGTCCATACCAAATGTGCGTCACTAAAAGGTACAAATCTAGGAATTCTCTCACATTCAAAATCGGCTATACCTTCCCTCACCCACTTGTCATACGGTAAGGGCAACTGAATCTTCTTACAATGGGTACCATGTACCCAATTCTTTTTACCAGCTACTCTAACTGCAGTTCGAGTTGACAACAACACTAAATGCGGTCCAGTCCACCTCGGCTCCAAGTTCTTAGTTCCTTGAAAGTTCTTCGTAAGGACATATTCTCCAGGTTGAATTGTGTGGCCTGGATCTGCAGTCGCTGTCGGCAAACTGTCATAGACCTGTTGGTGGAGAACACGTAATTTAGCAGTCAAGTCATGTAAGTAATCCACCAAATTAGGGTACTCGATATCGCTGTACTTTTTAGGCCTTGGGACACCCCAAACATTGGCCGGACGACCAAAAACGATTTCATATGGGCTAAGCCCCACACGAGAATGTACTGTAGCCTTGTTGACAAAAGAGCCAATGGCAAGGCATCTGGCCATGTAAGACCAGAGCTCGCTTGTATTTTAGCTAACTTTAATTTCAGAGTGCCATTATAGCACTCGACAAGTCCAGTGGACTGTGGGGTGATTCGCAGCATGGAATTTCTGATTAATACCCAAACCCACACACACTTTCTTCATGATCTGACCCACTAATTCACTTCCATTGTCGCTCCATACAATTCTCGGCAAACCATACCTAGGGAAGTACTCTTTGAGCAAAACCTTGGCTGTAGACAAGGCAGTATTATCCTTTAGGGGGTAGGCCTCTATCCATCTGGAAAAGGCACAAACAACCACAAGGACATACTTCAAGTTATTGCATCTCTCCATGTGAATGTAATCTAGCTGTATCACTTCAAACGGATACGTCGGAGGAGCAAAATGACCAGCTGGAGTTGGAGTTCCCTTTCCAGGATTATACATCAGACAAATCATACAATGCTTCACCACATTCTCAGCACATTTAGGAATTCCAGCATTCTGCCATACTGGAGCCAACAACTTGCATATCCCTTTCGAACTAATGTGAGCCATTCCATGAGCCATAGTAACCACTGGGAGCACACAGAGCAGCGGAAGGTAGATGTAGGTATATGGCCTCGTCCGTCACGACAGAACTGATACGTTTCACTGGGTGACGAGACTACCCCCTGCCCACCGAAGCATTAGACATTATAATAACAGTCTTTTGCTTTTTACTACACATGCTCAACCACTTTTGACTGAGCATCCCACCATTAGCGATTTTTGCTAATAGGTACACGAGGAACTAGGATTGGGTGTGCCTTTTAAGGGGTACATACCGTCCAATTCCTTGTTCATGGTCCTGATGAATACCTGGCACTTCCCACATAAGGTAGAAACATGTAGACCAATACACATATAGAGATACTTTGGCCGTAACTACCCTCACAGTATCTCACCACCTTTTTTAACATTGCCCAGTTGCTTCAAAATAAAAATTCATATTTTCTGTAAGTTAAACCAGGACAATTTTTAACACATTTTTTTGCACTTACATTCACAACCTGCTACACTGTACTTCAGGTGTTGTAGCACACCCTGGTGACGCTAGGCCACCGGGGTGGGCCCCGATGATGAAGCATGTCACCACTAGGCTGGTGAGTGAGGGGCTTTTTACAAAAGGATGAATCCTTTCCTTTTGTCAGTCAAAACACCCCATTAGGAAACCTTCTGTTTTTCTTTTGGTGGTACTCCTCTTTTTGTTTAAACTAGTCCTTGATCAGGGGAACAGGAGTACCCTCTGTTCACCTGGAGTGAACACGATCCCTTGCTCTCCCGTTTGTTTTTCCATATCAGTATAAACATTCACTCGCTTTCCTTCTGACAACACACAAGCTCTAGTCAATGCTATTAACTCTGCTGCTTGCGCTGAATTCTGTGCTATACGTGCTGTTTCAACAACTGTATGTAAAGTTGTGACAGCATATGCTGCAGTCGTTTCTCCAGTAGGAAGCTTAAAACACGAACCATCTACCCATAGGGTACCATCAGCATTCGTAAGAGGAGTATCTTTTAAATCAACTCTAGCCTTTGTTTCCTCCTCTGTCCGAAGAAAACAATCATGCTGTTCCTGAACATCTGACTCTACAGAAATCGGCAACAACGTAGCTGGATTCAACACATTGCATCTTTTGATGTGTACATGGCTAGCCAAAAGCGTCAACTCATAACCTGACAAACGCGCGCTAGTAAGGTGCTGTGTCTTTGTCCTATTCAATAAAGTATCCACTGCATGTGGGACCATCACAATCAACGTATTATCCAATACCAAACCAGCAGACTGTCGGATAGAAACAGCCGCTGCCGCTGTAGCTCTCAAACAACTCGGCAACGCCCGAGCTACCGGATCTAACGTAGCTGAAAAATACGCGCATGGACGCTGCTTGTCTCCAAATTGTTGCGTCAACACTGACAATGCACAACCTTCTCTCACGTGTTCATACAGTATAAAAGGTTTACTGTAGTCTGGGGTACCCAACACTGGAGCAGAACACAATGTATCACGTAATTCTGAAAAACTTTTCTGACATTCGTCAGACCAAGGGAGAGGATGCGGAGTATCTTTAAGAGTCAGTGCCAACAGAGGTTTTGCTAATAGGGAAAAGTTTGGGATCCATTGTCTACAATACGAAGTAATACCCAAAAAGGCGCGCACTTCTCTCTGTGTGGATGGCACAGTCATTTGGGCAATCGCTTGAATTCGTTCTGGGGTCAACCTTCTTCCCTCCTTCGACAAGAGATGACCTAAGTAGGTTACTTCTTGGCGGCAATACTGTAACTTTGAAGGTGACACTTTATGATGAAGGTCAGACAAATGTCGTAACAAAGAAAGAGTAGCCTCTTTACAAATCTCTTCGTTATCAGCAGCAACCAGCAGATTATCAACATACGATATAAGAGTAGCACCAGAAGGCAATACAAAATCATCAAGCTGAGTTTTCAACGCCTGACTATAGATGGAGGGACTCTCACAATAACCTTGGGGTGCGCGTTTAAACCGGAAGCTTCGACCTCCTAAAGAGAAGCCGAAAATATCTCTACTTTCCTCAGCAATGGGAATACTAAAGAAAGCGTTCTTCAAATCGATAACCGAAAACCAAGCAGCTGAAGCAGGAATTAAAGTCAACAAAGCAGTGATGTCCGGGACAACAGGAAACTGTGGCACGACAATCTTATTAACTTCTCGAAGATCGATCACAAACCGGTACACAGGTGGCTGAGAAGCATCAGTACGCTTAAGGACAGGCAGAACAGGACTGTTACACACATTACCTCTCGTTTCTTCAATTACACCCTTCTCAACCAAATCATAAATAATTGCCAAAAGAGCTCTTGCGCCATCACTAGATATTTTATATTGTGGAATACGAGGTAGCCTAGCATTTGACTTGAGGGTAACAACATAGGGTGGAATCTGCAAAAGACCAACATCATTGGGGCCTGTAGCCCAAAGCGTATCAGGAAGCGATCGTAATTCCAGTGGAAGACAATCTTTAGACAAATACATCGGGGAAATCACTTTCTTACCCACGGTAAGATGTACTCCGGAAGGAGAACAATGTAATGTCGCATACAATCTTTTCAGCAAGTTCAAACCCAACAGATTCTCACCACAACCAGTCGTCAGAATAAGGGGAGCTTCCAATTCACAAGGACCAATAGAAAGGGGCAAAGGACTAGAAACCGAATTACAAACTGGGGCGCCTGAAAATCCTACTGAAACATTGGTCAAGCCAGACAAAGGTGCGCCAGGAAGTTTAGAGTGCATGATAGAACTCTTCATCGCACCAGTATCCAAAAGAAAAAGTTCTGCCACACCTGATGTAATCACTTCAACATAAGGTCCACTCTGGTCTACTGGAACTGACACTACTCCCTTACTTTGCCCATGGCTGTCCTAACTGTCATTATAACCAGCACTCTCACTCTCGACACAATAATCATCGGCGTAGTACTGGGCAGACTGAACAGTCGGAACATTCTGTCTGTCAAAATAATTCGCAGAATTCTGAGGGGGAAAGGAACGCTCATTCTGGGGAAATACACCACGTCCCCTACCCCTAGGAGCTTGTTGGAAACCACCACAACCTCTTTGACCAGATACACCATTCGCACGCTGTAGCAAAACCGGACAACTATGCTTGAAATGACCTTCTTCTCTGCAATAAGCACATTGATTAGGTCCTGGCAGAAATGGCGGAGCGAAAAACTCAGGTTTCTGTAACAATCTCTGAAACTGTGGAGGTTGCTGAAACTGAGGCTGATTCGGACGAGGCGGATAAGCTTGCTGTAAAAGAACTTTCGTCTTCAAGTCTCTAGTCTTCTTCTCTACTTTATCCTTCTCATCGTTATCCCTATTCTCATAATATTGGGCAGTAGCCAATATCTGGGCCGACAAAGAAACAGCCCATGAACTCTCAGAGTCCTTTAACTTATTGGAAAGTTTGGGAAGCAAATTAAAGACAAATTTGTCCACGAACAACCTTTGACCACCTTCAGTGCTCATATCCTAACCACTATGATCAATAAACGTCTCCTCAAACCTAGTGAAGAAATCAGACACACTCTCGTCTTTCTTTTGTTTGCATGCTGCTAACTTATCCCAATTCACTCGTAAAGGAGGCATCATAGTTTTCATTAAATTAATAATCCTACCAGGTAGTTCTGCAACTAAGGGATCAGGTTTGGCACCTCCTACCTGCCGACCATCAGCAGCAATATTAACCCACGTATCTCCTAACTCTGGCGCATGATCCTCATGACGGATCTTCACCCACAAAGGTTGAGGAACTACATTACCCATCAGCATATCTATGTCAGTTAAATTCATAATACAAGCATCAACTGTCTGAGACAACTCCTTGTAATAACCAGCAGGATTTTTACGGGGGTCAGGTAAGGTCTGCTTAAGAGCCAAGACCTCTGCTCTCTTCCAAGGAACATGTACCTATACTCGCTGAAAATGAGCCGGTTCGGCCTGAATACCCTGATTAACATTAGCAACAACTGCCTCTCTCCATACAGGGGGAACCTCTCTCATAGGATACTGCTTCACTTTCCTCCTAACAGAAGAATCAGGTTCGTGCAATGTCTGAGGCGGAAGCCTAGACCTGAAAACAAGTATCATCTCTACGGCGTCTGTAACATCAGACTCCACTATCGTCCCTTTAGCAAACTCTGACTGGACATCAAGCACTTCCTGCGGAATCGGACCCAACTCATTATCTTCCCATTCCTGACGAAGAAAAGTACACATTACGTCAAAAACATACCTTTGCTTAGGCGGATCCCACTGAAAGAAAACATCCATAACCGCTTGCAAATTATACCTAGAAGCATTTAAAACCCATCTACGAGCCAATAAATCCAACACTGTCCGCTCCTCGGGACTAGGAAGCTGACTACGACTCTGCTTTCGTTCCGAAACAGGGGTCATATTCAGTGACCCAAAGAGTGGAGACAAAAGATTAGCAACAGTCTCAGTCATTCGTTTTCGAGCAGAAGGAGAAGAAGTGGACATAAAGACAGGAGAATTAATATTTTGAGGCAAAAGAGGTGTAGGGACAAAAGTAGCAGGAGTCGGAGATACAGGAATGGAAGGCAAAGGAGTTTGAGGCAAAGCTGATAACAAAGCTGGCGGCCTTAGAGGGGGCTGCACCGTAGGAGGGAGAACCATCTGTGAAGCAACGGGTGGCTGAACAACAGCAGGGTGCTGAACAACAAAGGGGGCAACAACCGGGGGTAATGGAGGTGCAGTAGCACCCTGCACATAAGGGGGTGGCAATCTCAGTAAATGAGACATCAAAGGATCTTTTTTGAGGGTCTTCAGTCACTTTTGGAGGAGAAGGCGGCAAGGCCGGATAACATTTATCGATGGCCATGCAACGTTGTCTATCTGAGACTTCACTCGCACGCTCTTCTCCATCTTCCTTAAACTGCCTAGCAGCTTGTAGTACTGACATATTCTTATCTTTCCTATCTCTCTTTGCTTGCTTAATTTCTCGCTGTTTGGCTTCCTTACGCCAAAGGCGGACAGAGTCAAACATTGCCGGCCGGGCTTTCTTCCTAAATAGCGCAACTTCCAGATTATCTAAAATATTTAATTTGAAACTACCATGTTGGGGCCATCGTAAAACACCATCTTTCTTTGTATAGCGAACCCATACTTCATTATAAGTGATAGGACCCACTCCGTGTTTTGAATAGAGCTCATAAGTCGGAGTTCCAACCAGAGGTATCGGACACGAAACCTCCAATCGGGAATTCTTGTTGCAACAGTAACTAAACCATTTCCTAATTTTACTAAGACCAGGCATCTTATAGCTCACTAATCTAGCTTCAAACTTCAAGGGGTTATCAACTATCGATACACTCGTAAATATACGAGCCCCTCGGCTTCGATTATTGCAACAACCGAATCAAAACCAAGAAACAAAACAAAGTCGTGGGAGCGACCCACTTATACTTAACCAAAATATCTGTCACGCCACCAGAAGACCGTCTATTGTCTCGCTCTACAAAGCATCAATCAAGGGTCCAAGACAGGGCGACAGTCAGGGCAGCAGTCCTTCATAGCCGCCGGAAAGCGGGAAGCCTCGCAGAAAAAACCTTCGGTCCACGTCGACATGCAGGGGTCGATGAAGTGGCGGCCTTCCTCCAGAATTTCCTCACGTGGCTCCTCACGATCCTCGGGCTTGGACCGGTACCGCTGAAGTCGCCCCACGTTGGGCGCCAACTGAAGAACCGGGTTTTCTAGAACCCAGCGGCGCCAGGGGCACGCCCAAAGTCTTCGGATTCACCTGTCTTGGTATACAGAGACACGGAATACTTCTGGGTGGCGTCAGAGATCAAATTTATTAGCTGCAGCTAGTAACAGTAATCCCAGCAATACAACACGGTGTACAACTCAGGAAACTGCTCAATTTTCGTAGAGCAAGACATCTGCTTTTATCCATATTTTACTCATTACAAATGCACACCCACTGCGACAAATACTAACGAATGAAATATATTTTCCCACACATTATCACATTCCAAAAAGCTCAATTTACATCGTACCAACCCACAAGTTATTTATTAGGAATGTCCCAAATTCGATTTCCACAAGCCGGACAAACCCATAATTGAAAGCACTACCCATGTAATGAAAATTCGTAAGAAAAGGAACAGTTCAGATGTTGAGTAGGATAAGATATGTGCAAGGAAACTAAAGTTAACAATCTCCTGAACATTGATTGGCAATTTCAGACAACGATCAGCTAGAGAAATTGGCCTAGCAAAAGGGTCAGTTTCAGATGACGGGGTCAGCGTCTTTGCAGTTCACTCACAAGTCAGAAAAGGCTTGGTTAATGCGTACATGAACAACGAAGCCCATGCTACTTTGTTCGTTCGATTACCTCCACGGCCTATGTGAGGGCAACACAAAATGGCGTCATGAACAACTCAAACAAAATGGAGTCCGGTTCGAGAATCACAGAACCTCAGGGGGACTGTGTTATTATTAGTTTTAGAGATAGGAGGTGTGTTAAACACATCTGTAATTGGCCCAAAGATGATCTATCGCCTGTGATACAAACATTACCCTTGTCCTACTTTTATGTATCCCACCAGCCTCTGCAGAGGGATATTTTTCCATTGGGAGAGGCGTCGAATCAATGTGCCTTGGGGAACATAAGGTTGTTTAATAGATTCGATGCTTTATCAGGCCTGGGGGATTGCAACTGACGGCATGTGCCTTACAGTTCGACCTTGGACAGCATTGCCCCAGGAAATAAGGAGGACGTGGGAAGGATAGTAGGGCAGGTAATTGATCACGAAAGTCGGCAAGAAGGGAATGTTGTACATAGGCTAAATTTTGTATGTGTAGAAATCGCCCAGACTGGTAGAATAGATCCCCCGTTGAAGAAGCGGAGTTCTGTAAATCCAGCTCTTCCTTTTTCTCTACTGGGGGGTGAATCTGCGGACACATCTGAGGGGCCAGTATGTCTGACAACATTCATATCCTGGAATCTGGCGGGCGTGGGTCCTAAACTAGATTCACCACAGTGGCTGAAATTTATCGATAAATTTGACATTTGCCTTTTCCAAGAGACCCGGTCAGTTGACCCTGTGTTTAGACTGGGCTATCTGAACTTTTATGTCCCTGCAGTGAAAAGGCAAATGGGTCGCCCTATAGGCGGACAAGTGATATGGGTTAGGCAGAGCCTAAAATGCAATATCCTACTTCTCCCAGTGTCAAACTGTGACATTCTTGTCGTAAGACTTAGCTTTCCGTCCAGCTTAAAAATTTATATTTTTAATGTTTATGCCAGGGGCTCACCAGGTGGGAGAAAATCTGATGTTGTTTTAGCTTTGGAAGAGTTGATTGAGAGCCTACCAGCTAATGTACTCCCATTGATTGCAGGAGACTTTAATACCACTTTCGAGCCACTTGGTCTCGATGATCTGAACATAACAGAGGAGGAGGATTGTAGGTGTGGAGTCCTGCAACGGGAGTTGAATCCTATAAGTAAATGGACAGAGGCCGCGATACAGTTGAAGGGTCTCGGTATGGGGAATCAGCTGAGGGCGGCTAGTGGCCGAACATTGTCGGATAGGATGGGTAATAAAACTTATGACAATGGCATTAGGGCAAGTAATATAGACCATTTACTTGTCCACCTTAAGTTGTGGCACACTCTCGTGGATATGGAGGTAATTCCTCGCATCGAGAGCGATCATAACCCCCTGACTGCACTGTTTATACTGGGCCTAGATGAAGTGGATGAAGTGACCAGGGGACTTATACCCGTAGAAACTGTAATTACAAATGATGAGCGCCACCTTAAGTGGTGCCAAGTTGCTGAGCATCCAAATGCTTTGACTGACATTAAAACAGATCTAGATGGGGTGCTGGCAACTATGGAGACAGGTATAACGTGTGGGTCACTGTATAATCCTTTTATGAAAGCACATGCTATTTTTTTCACTAAACTTAAAACATACTTCTGTAAACCCAGCTTAGGTAATAGAGATCGAAGACGTAAAGCTGAGAGTTGGTATAACGGTTCTTGCAGACAAGCTAGGGTGGAGCTGGGTCTAGCATTAAAAACTAAGGATCCCAGCCACGTAAAGGTGGCCCGAGGTATCTATAGGCATACACAGTTTGTTGCAAAAAAAGCTTGGGAAGAGAGCAAGTGGCAGGATCTCAAGGTGGCGTGTGCGTCAAAAAACCCAAAATCTTTTTGGGATATTTTTAAATGGGACAGGGGTGGGCGCCACGATAGCCTGCAGAATAATGTTGCCCAAAGCTCATGGATTGACTACTTTAAGCCACAGTACGCCAAAGGCGAAGACGGCGAAAGCGAGGGTATCCTTGTCCTAAAATTCTTCAAGGAGGCCGCCTTCACTATAAGCGAAGCCCATAGGGCGCTAGATCTAGTAACTGAGGACGCGCCCCAGGTATGGATTGCGCCCCTGCTGATCTATTTTTAAATAATGAAAAAAAGATGGCGAGTGTATATTACATATCTAGCAAATGCCATAGCTCAAGGGATGGCCGTCCCCCAATCTTGGAAAGGTGCTGAAATAGTGCCTGTCTATAAAAAGGGGGACAAGTCGCTAGCAGGCAATTATAGGCCTATTAGCCTGATCGACTCCATCCAAAAAATTATGGGCCGCCTGGTATTGGGGAAAATCCAGACCTGGATGGAAGAAGAAAACATCTTGAGCCACCTCCAGACTGGCTTTCGACCCAAGACCAGTACGATAGATCAGGTCTTTCGGTTTATTATCCTTTATTGGCGCTCTGTGGTATTGGGGAAAGGTACATTATATGCCGTATTTGTTGATTTAAGGGCGGCTTTTGATCTGGTGCCGCGTAATAAGCTGTGGCGACTCCTGGATGAGCTGGGGATGGCCCCTGAGCTGCTGAGTTTGATCGTTCGCCTGCATGAGGACACGTTCGCTCGGGTTCGGTGGGGACGGCAGGGCGAGGTTACGGAAACCTTCCCCGTTGAGCGGGGAGTGCGGCAAGGTTGCGTCATGGCGCCCACCTTGTTCTCGCTCTTCGTGAACGGGGTGGCAGACTTCCTCTCCCTGGTCCCGACCGATGCCCCTGTGATGGCTGGTAAGCTAGTTCCTATCCTCATGTTCGCGAACGACACTTTGATAATCTCAAAAACGCCAAGTCGTGGCCCAGAAATAAACACCGCAAAAACAAAGTTTATGGTTCCTACTGAACATAAACCGTCCAGGTCTGTTAAACCATTCAGAGGGAGCATATATATGAATAATTCCCGATTAGAGCGGGTCGAAGCCTTTACATATCTGGGGGTGACCCTCCAGAGAGATATGCGCTGGACCAGCCAATTAGATCTATCTGTACCTAAACATCACCAGCAGGCAGGACTTCTTCTGAAAAAGTTTAAAGCCTCCGTATCGAAACCTATTAGCCCACTTCTGGAGATTTACGGGATGAAGGTGATAACTTCGGCCCTTTATGGGGTTGAACTTTGGGGTTTTGAAAATTTAAGAAACCTGACACCAGCGGAAAACGAGTTCTTGATAAAAGTGACTAGTGTCCCACAAAGTACTCCACTAATGCCATTGCTGTGGGACCTGGGCAAAAAAGCTGTTCAAGATCTAGCTTCCCTACAGCCGTTATTGTATTGGCGTAGGATATGGACCACTGAAGACCTCCAGCATTACGCTTGGGGCCTAAAGGAAATAATTGCCAAATATGCCTTCCATAAAATACATTGGCTGAAGGCTATTAGGTCCTTGCTAGTAAGCCTGGGAATAGCCTTCTTGTCTTAACCCCTCTCTCTAAGGTGTCCCTTCCTGCACATAAACAATCCTAAATACAATTCTCTCACTTTCATGTGTGTTGCCTTATGCAGCACACATGAAAGTGACAGAATGGCATTTAAAAAAAAGGTTTGTTTATGTACATGAAGGGACACCTTCCTTTACATACACAAACCATGGCAGTTTGCTTTTTTCATGTGTGCTGCACAAGGCAGCATTTCTCCTGGTTTTGCCTGTTTAAGACCAAGATTTTCCTGGTCTTAATTTTGGCACTTCTCCTATTTACACTGCCCTTGTGAATAGGGCGCAGCATCAAAATCAATGGATGTTGCAGTGGAACACCCACCGCAGCACCCATTACCCTCCCCTGTCACGCTAAATACCAGGTGAAAGGGTGCCTTAACCACAAGGCAGTGTTAAGCCACGTTATGTGGCTTAACACTGCCTTGTGAATAAGGCGAGGCACTCCACCCCGTATATTAACTCATATATGGAGACATTAGATGTTTCCCTCGTAGCTCTGGTGTCTCTTCTCTGCAGATCAACCATCTGTAGCAAAGCTGCTGCCCAATAGTACAGTTGAAAATTTGGGACTGACCAACCACCACGATCTCTAGGCAGAGTCATGTATTTTAAAGCTCTTCGAGGACGCTGCCCCGCCCACAAAAATCTAGAGATAAATTGGTTCATCGCTAGAAACCATGATTTATTTATTTCCACTGGGATAGCTCTTAAGAAATATAGGATTTTTGGCAGAAATATCATTTTAATTACGTTGCTTCTACCTAGCAGTGTGAGATGTAAATTATTCATCCTATTAAAATCTGTCTTAGATTTCTGCAACAGTGGCTCCAAATCAATATTGACAATTTCATCTATATTAGCGCTGATCTTGACCCCTAAATATCTGGCAATCTGAACTACTCAAACATCTTCCAGGTCTATTTTATCGTTCTTGACAATTAGCGTTTTACTTTCATTGAGAAGATACCCTAAGATCTTTCAGAAGTGATTAACTTCTCTTTCTATCTCTGTGAGGGCCTCCCTCGGGTTAGGTGTAACTATTGCCAGGTTGTCCGTGTAGAATGGAATCTTGTTGTCTCCTCCTCTGGTAAGTATAGCCTGAATCTTTTGGTTCTCCTCTATCTTCCCGATTAAGGGATCGATGTAAATAGCAAACAATAAAGGAGAACAGGGGCACCCTTGTCTTGTACCTCATGTAATCTTAATTATACTGGATGTGGAGTCCATCAAAGCTATTCTGGCAGTAGGCTCCCGATACATACATAGCAGGCAAAGGGGAATGCGAAGATTCCCTTTTACTAAGCCAGACAGCATTTATCCCGGCAAATCTTCAAGTTCAGTGCTTTGAAACTTGGCTCAATTTATATATTACACCAGAACAGATTTTTAGATGTGGGGGGCCTCAGGTATACACTGTTCTTGATGTGGAGTTTTAGCCGCTGAGAGCGTGCATATGTTTGCCACATGCCCCAAACTCGCTCCTCTGGTAACTGAGATAGGCAATTGCCTCAGAAATATGTTGGGATATGTGGTGGAGCTTACCCCCCAAGTGATAGGTTGGGGGTAAGTAACCAGGAAATGGTCGAACCAACCCGGATTATGTTATTCACAGCTATGGCGGTGTTTAGGTTATGTTTGGCTAGTGCTTGGCTAGACCAAGATCCTCCCTCAATACACTGTTGGGTGGGGAAATTGCAAGCAATATATAGGCAGGAGATTGCGATGTACAAAGGAAGGGGACACAGAGCAAAAAAAAAGAGGTCTTGAAATACGGGCGCCAATAACTAAATGTATTGATGAGGGAACAGATTTAATGGATTAAGACCAGGTAGGCTAGCCAAAATTGCTTAATGAATTTAGGTAGCCTTGTGGCAATTTTTAATGACATTTTGTTATGGTGGTAACTAAAGGTAAAGTGGGCATTAATGTATAGCTTAATTTCTTTTGGATCTAGAGGGAGGGGCTGCATGAGGGGTGGGGGTTTGAGACATCCAGGGAGCGGGCGGGGGATAAAACTCGATTATTTTTCTTTTGTATAATTAGGCTTTCCTGTTTCCAGTTTCTATTTTTGGTAAATTCTGGGGGGGTTTTTTCAATACCTTAAAAAACAGTGGTTATCAGTGGTTACACATTTTGGCACCATTAAAAACAACAGAACCAGTGTTTTTCCGGTGTTTATGGGATTTTAATTTGATTTTAATTATTGCTTGCCTTCTGCACTGATAGTGCATGTGTATAGATAGCATGTGCACAGAGTATATGAGGTCCAAATACATTTTTACTGCACCAGAATGGACTACAAAGTCAATAGCATTCTTCATTATCTTTGAAGATTGTAAAGTTGCTTTCAGCATACCATCTAGCAAGTGACTAGGATCTCTTTCAGGGAAGCACTTCAGCTCAGGTATCAATTTTGACGGGCCATCATACAACTTTTTCATATACGTAGCTGAATTACTGCACATACAAACAATATAACTCCATTCTTTGTTGAACTTGGTAGAACTTTTTTCAGCAGCATTCCATGTGGCACTGCGTTCCATGTTTAACAAACAACTGGTATCAGGTTTCTATCACTATCTCAGATGCTTAGTGACAACATTCTTTTAACTATACCTGTCACTACATCTTGCATTGAATGTCTAAAGCCTGGGGTGTTTGGCAATTCACTTACAATCAATACTGACTCACTAGAAAAGGGGGCTGATGTATCAAAGGAGTTCACCCATTATCTGTCTGTGGGTAAATGTGAATATACATAATAGGAAAGATTCTTATGAAACCAGCCATTTTACCTGGGACACGCGCTACCCAGGTGACAGGCTCACTCTGTGAAGCAGCATTCTTTTAGTGTTTTAAAAAGGAATTTTACCTGCAAGCCAAAGTCACATTGCTTTTACCTTAAAAACGGCAGCTAGAAATGTTAATTGGCACGCTATATGTAAATAGGCACCAGTGTTATCCTGTGTTACCTGATATTTTAAACTTGCACTTTTTGCACTAGCTGGGCTTGTTTCTCCCGCTTTCGGGAATCCTCTTTCCACATCCCCGGTCCACCGCGAGCTTGCTCGTTTGACGTGGAGGGAGGGTCTTGCTTTCCCTGACCTCTCCATCTTTTCCTCACTTCCGGTGGGCTGCGAGGGGACGGTCTAGTGGTTGCCGTCTCTCCCCCATATAGCCGGATGTGTTGGCCATCGTGCAGCGGACGCGCGCTACCCAGGTGACAGGCTCACTCTGTGAAGCAGCATTCTTTTACTGTTTTAAAAAGGAATTTTACCTGCAAACCAAAGTCGCATTGCTTTTACCTTAAAAACGGCAGCTAGAAATGTTAATTGGCACGCTATATGTAAATAGGCACCAGTGTTATCCTGTGTTACCTGATATTTTAAACTTGCACTTTTTGCACTAGCTGGGCTTGTTTCTCCCGCTTTCGGGAATCCTCTTTCCACCTCCCTGGTCCACCGCGAGCTTGCTCGTTTGACGTGGAGGGAGGGTCTTGCTTTCCCTGACCTCTCCATCTTTTCCTCACTTCCGGTGGGCTGCGAGGGGACGGTCTAGTGGTTGCCGTCTCTCCCCCATATAGCCGGATGTGTTGGCCATCGCGCAGCCGACGCGCGCAGCGGGTGCGCCGGCGGCACGCCGAAGGCACGCCAAAGGCAAGCCCGTCTGCGCCCGTACACGTCAGTCCGGGGACCGGGACCTGACATTATGCCCGAGCACGAACTTACTCCATAGATCTACTAGTGCATTTCCAAGGTGACTATACGATTGATTATACTCTCAGATGCACCTTGAAGCATCATGGATTATTGGCGGCTGACCATCCATCTACCCATGTTGGTCAAACTGTGGCTCAAACTTCTAAATCTGTTCGCCCCCATTTTCATGTTAAAACTGATTTTAAATCCCCCGCCGACACGCACAAGAAAAGCGAATTGTTAATTTACTATCTCAATACTCGCTCCATGTGCAAACATCAGTTAGAGATATTCTCCCTGCTGGACACAAATAGACCGGATATTTTATTCCTATCAGAAACATGGCTGACCCCTGAATCCACCCCAGATATTTTAGCGGCTATTCCAGACCCCTATTATATTCTGCAGGTAGACAGAGCAACGGGCAAAACGGGAGGCGGGGTGGCGGCAATCATCAACAAAAAGCACCAGTTCACCTCAGTGACTACCATTCAAGTCCCTCATACAGAAATTTTAACACTAACATTGGAATCACACAAGGTCCCTTTAGCATGTATGGTTGTATATCGCCCACCTCAATCCATGCCGTCATTTCCCCAAGCATTCGGGGATCTGGCCGCACAACTCGTGATCATCTACACGAGGGTGTTGATAGTCGGTGACTTCAATTACTGGCCGGAGAATAGCAGGGAAGACCCTATATCTAGGGAATTTACGGAGATTTTGACCAACCTAAACTGCACTCAGCATATACATTCAGCTACGCACAACAAGGGACACATCTTAGATCAAGTGTGGACCCAGAATTTATCTATCTCACCTATAACAATTACTCCTTGCGTGTGGTCTGACCACTACTTGATCACATTCACGATCCCGGATACCACTGTAGCTGTCACCTCCAGTATGATAGCCAGGAACTGGAACCGAGCAAATATCGAGAAATTTCACACTATATTGACCAACACAGCCCCCCAGACTCAAGACTTTTCTACCTCTAGCCAATCTGCAAATCTCACCACATGGCTGGAGAACGCATGCGATATAGCCGCCCCTCAAAAAAACATTAAAACACGTAGACCCCATGATGCTCAAAAGTGGTTCTCCCCAGAACTCAAAGAAACCAAACTAAAACTCCGACAAGCTGAACGGAAGTGGAGGAGACACTACAACCCGGCACTTAAACTAACGTACCTACTTCTCTTAAGAGAATACAAATCTTTTATTCTCTTATGTAAAACGGAGTACTTTTCTGCAAAAATAGTGAACTCAGCCAATAAATCTAAAGAGATCTTCTCAATTGTAGAGGAACTCACAGGTCCGGCGAGAGTGACTGCACCATCTGAGCACTCTCAGCAGCTCTGTGACTCATTAAACCATTACTTTTTTGACACAATTACTCCAATAAAAACGAGCATTCCTCAATCGACCACCCTCATTACATCACGTCCGGCATGTCAGACACCAGTGTCCTTTAACCAATTTTCCCCCATTACCTTGGACTCTTTCTCAGAGTTGATGATCAAAGTCAAGTCAGGCTCTCCCCTTGACAGTGCCCCCCCCCCATATCTTGCTTGAAGCCTTCACAGTATGCCCGGCACCCCCTTTATCCCTTCTCAATTCGTCACTCAGCAGTGGCTTGGTTCCAGAATCCTTTAAGGTGGCCGAGATTCTTGCTATCTTGAAGAAACCTGGAGTCGACTCTCAGGTAATGAGCAATTATCGTCCAATCTCCCTCCTACCCTCCTCCAGTCGTTCCTGTCCGACAGGTTTCAATCTGTCCGTCTGGGCCAATATTGCTCTCCGAAAGGTAGACTCCCCTGCGGAGTTCCGCAGGGGTCTTCCTTATCCCCCTCTCCTGTTCAATATTTACATGCAACCCCTGATCACAGCTTTGAGGGAGATGAATGTTTTGGTGTTCAATTATGCAGACGATCTGCAACTAATTTTTAATTTACATCCTACATGTTCATCTCAAAGTCACCTGTGTGATATAATGACCTTTATCAGCAATTGGATGAACCTGAACCAGCTTAAATTAAACCCAAACAAATACAAATACGGAGCTGATCCTGACAGGTGGGAACGCCAACGCTTGGAACTCTAACTTTTGGCCGACTTCCTTGGGACCCCCTCCTGCCGCAACGGCGAAGAGCTTGGGTATTACGATAAGCAAGGACTTATCCATGTACCCACAAATCAACTCAGTAGTCTCGGTCTGTTTCTTTATCTTAAGAAAAATAAAGAAGATAATAAGATTTCTTTCTAAAGAAGCATCCATTCTGGTTGTTCAGGCACTAATTATTTCCAGACTGGATTTCGCAAATTCACTTTATGCTGGCATCCCAGCCTACCAAGTGCAACGACTGCAACTGATACAGAATCATGCGGCTAGGCTTATTTTCTCACTTTCTTCCCGTCATCATGTCAAACCCCTGTTGAAGCAGCTTCACTGGCTCCCTGTGAGGCAACGCAGTGCATTTAAATTGGGTTGTATTGTACATAAAGCTTTGATGGACTCCGGTCCGGAGTTCATTTCTAACAAGATCAAGAAATACATTCCTTCCCGCAATCTCCGGTCATCTTGCCAACGTCTCTTGAGCACTCTAAGATTCAAACGAATCAAACATGGTGGGTTGTGCTTCACGACTTTGGCTCCCAAACTGTGGAACTCGCTCCCCCTCCCTATTCGACTCATTGATAGTCATCTCCAATTTAGGAAACAGCTTAAAACATGGCTATTCACGTCCGCCTACCTCACCTAAATCATCCTTTCGTAGTGCCCCGCTCCCTAGCGCCAAGAAACCTATCCGGTGTATGCTGCGGTTTTATAAATGATTTATAACATAACATAACATAACCTATCAGTGAAATCAAATGTAGCCAAAATATCAAATATGATTTTGATATTTCCTGATTCTCTACAGTTTATAAAGTAACTAAATAAGACCTAAAACACACATCTAAACACTGCGGGCCCGATGCAGGTGGCCCATTACCGGTCGGTAAACCCGAAATTCGGTAAATTTCTGACTTACCGACCGGTATTGAGCCATTTCAGATGTAGGGGATGATTCGGTAAATACCGAATCGGTATTTACCGATTCTGTATATACCGAATCATTATTTACCGATTTGGTATTTACCGAATCGGTAAATGGCATGTAGGAAGCACTTTTAAGAGTGCTTATGTGCTTTAACGATTCGTTATTTACCACCAACTATTAGTTGGTGGTAAATACAGAATACCTTTGAAAATGCAAATCTGTGTATTTTCAACAGTGCCATGTGGCAGGCATACATGCCCTTAGGGCATGTATGTGTACCACATGTGCACACAAGCACTATTCAGGGGTGCAACAGGGTGTCAATGTGACACCCTACCACCCTTGAATATTTCCCTATTTTACCGAATCGGTATTTACCGATTCGGTAATTCACATTCATTCCTATTGGCCTCCAGGCCCATAGGAATGAATGGGAATTACCGAATCGGTAAATACCGATTAGGTAAATACCGAATCGTACTGATTCGGTAATATTTACTGAATTTTTTTCTACATAGCATTTACCGATTCTAAAATACCGAATCGGTAAAATTCGGTATTTTAGAATCGGTAAATTTGGATTACCTACATCTGGCTCTATATCTTTAGACCAATTACCACAAAACTGAAAAAGCAGAGGGTAGAAGATACAATGTTCTAGTGACATCCCTAAACAACAAAACTCAAGCAGAGTAATGTTAGCCCAGTCTTTCTTGATGCTACCTTGCATAACAAAGTTACATTGTATTGGCCCCTTCAGGAAGAAATACAAATTTATCTTTCACTCATCTTTTCCTTTCTTTGAATGGCACTTAGTTTGTGGTTGCAAAGGTGTTTTTTCAGTGTTTATATGTTTATACCGGTGATGGCTATAGTCCTTTTGGTGGGGTTTTATCAGCTATTATAGGTTTAAACCTAAAACCAGATACCCAGTGTATAATGTATGTTATGTTTTTGTCTCCTTTGAATGGAGTCTAAATAAAGATCTAATAAAAAAAAGTGAATAAGGCGAGGCCTGTATTGCCATCACAACGTCACTGAAAGCAATAGGAGCTTGTGAATATGCTCCAGATTTTTTTTTTTATGGAACGGGGGTTAGGCAGGGATGAGTTTTTGTACCTATTTTGTTTTGTTTATTTGATGTGTAAATGATCTTAGTAATTCTTTGAGGATGGGGCATTAGTGGGCTCAAGGCAAATCCATGCTCTCCCCTGCATAGACAATACAGTTTTATTGGTCAGCATTCCTAATGGGTTAAAGCATTTGTAAGATTTATGGGTGACCTTGACCTTGTAACACATTTCTGCAAAATCACAAGTGATGTCCTGTGGTCAATCAATCAATCAATCAGGAAATTTGTATAGCGCGCTACTCACCCGGAGGGTCTCAAGGTGCTGGGGGGGGGGGGGGGGGGGGGCGCTACTGCTCGAACAGCCAGGACTTCAGTTGCTTCCTGAAGGAGAGGTGGTCTTGGGTGAGGCGGAGGTGGATAGGGAGGGAATTCCAGGTCTTGGCTGCCAGGTAGGAGAAGGATCTTCCTCCCATGGTGGTTCTTCGGATGCGTGGGACGGCGGCAAGGGCGTGGTTGGTCGATCGTAGTTGGCGGGTGGGAGTGTAGAAGGTCATGCGGTTGTTAAGGTACCTGGGGCCCAGGTCGTGGAGGGCTTTGTGTGCGTGGGTGAGGAGGCGGAACGTGATTCTTTTGCTGACGGGGAGCCAATGCAGGTCTCTCAGGTGTCTGGAGATGTGGCTGTGGCGGGGGATGTCCAGGATGAGTCGTGCGGAGGCGTTCTGGATGCGTTGGAGTCTTTTCTGCAGTTTGGCTGTGGTTCCGGTGTAGAGGGTGTTTCCGTAGTCTAGTCGGCTGGTGACAAGAGCCTGGGTGACCGCCTTCCTGGTTTCGGTGGGGATCCATCTGAAGATCTTTCGGAGCATGCGTAGGATGTTGAAGCATGAAGACGAGACGGCGTTGACTTGTCTGGTCATCGACAGGGAGGAGTCGAGGATGCAGCCCAGGTTGCGTGCGTGGTCCGTTGGTTTGGGTGCGCAGCCTAGGGCCGGGGGCCACCAGGAGTCGTCCCAGGCAGATGGTGTTGATCCAAGGATGAGGACTTCCGTCTTGTCTGAGTTCAGTTTCAGGCGGCTGTTCTTCATCCACTCAGCTACTTCTTTCATCCCTTCATGTAGGTTAGTTCTGGCGGTGGCGGGGTCGTTGGTGAGGGAGAGGATCAGTTGGGTGTCGTTGGCGTAGGAGATGATGTTGAGTCTGTGTTGGCGTGCGATGGCTGCGAGGGGGCTCATGTACACGTTGAAGAGGGTGGGGCTCAGTGATGAACCTTGAGGAACGCCGCAGATGACTTCGGTGGCCTCAGATCTGAACGGGGGGAGGCGGACTCTCTGGGTTCTTCCGGCGAAGAACGAGATGATCCATTTCAGTGCCTTCTCTTGGATTCCGACGTTGCTGAGGCGTTGAACTAGGGTGCGGTGGCAGACAGTATCGAACGCTGCGGAGAGGTCCAGGAGGATGAGGGCCGCTGTTTCCCCGTTGTCAAGCAGGGTTCGGATGTCGTCAGTGGCTGCGATGAGGGCGGTCTCGGTGCTGTGGGATCCGTTCTTCTCGAGGAAGGCGGCCAGCTGTCTGTTGACGGTCTTCTCGATGACTTTGGCGGGAAACGGGAGCAGCGAGATGGGGTGGTAGTTCTTGAGGTCGGTGGGGTCTGCTGATGGTTTCTTCAGGAGGGCGCTGAGTTCGGCGTGCTTCCAGCATTCCGGGAAGGTGGCGGTGTTGAAGGAGCAGTTGATGATGTCCCGGAGTTGGGGTGCGATGACGGAGTCTGCCTTGTTGAAGACGTGGTGAGGGCATGGGTCGGTTGGTGATCCGGAGTGGATGGTGTTCATCGTCCGGATGGTGTCTTCGGTGTTGACTGGGGTCCAGTCGCGGAGGGTGGTGGTGGGGAGCGTTGGTCCTGTGGTTGGGTGCGTGGTCTGTTCGTCGAAGCTGTTGTGTATGTCTGCGATCTTGTCGTGAAAGAACGTGGCCAGTGAGTCACAGAGGTCTTGTGAGGGAGTGATGTCGTTGTTTCCGGCGCTGGGGTTGGAGAGCTCTTTGACGATGCTGAAGAGCTCCTTGCTGTTGTGTGCGTTGTTGTCTAATCGTTCCTTGAATGCCGTCTTCTTGGTGGTGTGGATCAGCTGGTGGTGTTTGCGGGTGGCATGCTTGAGGGCGGTCATGTTGTCTGTGTTCGGGTTCTTTCGCCAGGTTCTCTCGAGGGTGCGGCAGTTCTTCTTGGAGTTCTTGAGGTCGTCGTTGAACCACTGGGCTTTCTTGCTTCCGGGCCTGCTGGGATGGGTTTTCAAGGGTGCGAGGTCGTCGGCGCAGTTGCTGATCCATTGTGCAAGGTTGTGGGCTGCTTGGTTGGGGTCCAATGATCTGGCGGGAGGGTTCTGGTTCAGTGATGCGGTGAGCTGGTCGGTGGTGATCTTGTTCCAGTTCCTGCGGGGAACCTGTTGCGTGAGGTGGTGGGTAGTGTTCTTTCTGAAGCTGAAGTGGACGCAGCTGTGGTCTGTCCAGTGAAGTCCAGTTGAGTGGCTGAAGGAGATGTGCTTGCTGGAAGTGAAGACCGGGTCAAGCGTGTGTCCAGCGTAGTGGGTGGGGGTGTTCACCAGTTGCTTGAGTCCGAGGTTGGCGAGGTTGTCCAGTAGGGTGGTAGTGTTGTTGTCGTTGTTGTTCTCCAGGTGGAAGTTGAGATCCCCAAGGAGGATGTAGTCGGCGGAGGGGAGGGCGTGTGGGCTGATGAAGTCTGCGATGTCTTCGCTGAATTGCGTGCGGGGTCCTGGGGGTCTGTAGATGAGGGTGCCTCTGAGTGTGGTCTTGGGGTCGGTGTATATCTGGAAGTGAAGATGTTCTGCGGCCGTGACGGTGTCTTCGGAGCTGGACGAGATGCGGATGGTGTTTTTGTGGACGATGGCGATGCCTCCTCCCGTCTGGTTAGTGCGGTCCCTCCGGATGATCTTGTAGCCTTCCGGGATGGCAATGGCGATGTCGGGCGATGAGGAGGCGTTCATCCAGGTCTCCGTGAGGAAGGCGACGTCGGGGGACGTGGTGTCGAGCAGGTTCCATAGTTCCACGGTGTGTCTGTGGACGGAGCGGGTGTTGAGCAGAATGCACTTCAGGTGGTTGCTGTGGGTGCTGGGTTTGGCGGGTGCGGGTGGGTTGCGGGTCCGGATGCAGGTGAACTCGCAGGATTGGCAGGTGAAGGGTCCGTGGGTACGCCCTGGGGTGGCTTGGTGACATCCGGGGAGGCGCCCGGTGTTGAGTGCGCTGAGGGTGGCGGCGTCGTACGTCCGGCGGGAGGGATGGAGTCTGCGGGGGCCAGGGGGTCTGACGCTGGGCGCGGTCCAGGCGCGGACGGGCGCAGACGGGCTTACCTTTGCGCGCCTTCGGCGCACAATCGCGCGCCCGCTGCGCATCAACACTGCGCGTACGCGTGGACTCCGCCATAAATGGCGTAGTGGGGGGGCGGGGCGAGGGAGGAGCAGCTGAGAGGCGGGAGCGGGGTGGCGAGTGGGGGGAGCGTGCGAGGATGCTGGAGGGAGCGGGGGTGGGGCCGTGGGGGAGCAGCGGCACGGAGCGGGGTGGGCCAGGGGACAACGATGGGCAAAGGGCAAAGGGACAGGGCACACACTAGAGAGCGGGAACACAGCGGAGAGATAGGCACGAGAAACAGGCAGGCACAGGGACAGTCAGGGACAGCATGCAGGTACAGGGACAGTCAGGGACAGCTTACAATTAGCAAAGTTACAGGGCAGCGATGGGCAAAGGGACAGGGCACACACGAGAGAGCGAGAAAACGGCAGAAAAAAAGGCACGAGAAACAGGCAGGCACAGGGACAGTCAGGGACAACAAGCAGGCACAGGGACAGTCAGGGACAGCTTACAATTAGCAAGTTACAGGGCAACACGAGAAAACCAGCGGCGGCGGCAGCGGGAGGAGAACGGGCACACTCGGGGTGGCCACGTGGCAGGAGGAGCGACCGGACTGACCAGGTCAGGTCAGGTAGGTCACAGCTCCTTGCCCCATGGGCCTCCCTTTAAGTACCTTTGTGGGAGGGAGGAGCAGCTGGGAGGCGGGAGCGGGGTGGCGAGTGGGGGGGAGCGTGCGAGGATGCTGGAGGGAGCGGGGGTGGGGCCGCGGGGAGCAGCGGCAGGGAGCGGGGTGGGCCAGGGGACAACGATGGGCAAAGGGCAAAGGGACAGGGCACACACTAGAGAGCGGGAACACGGCGGAGAGATAGGCACGAAAAACAGGCAGGCACAGGGACAGTCAGGGACAGCAAGCAGGCACAGGGACAGTCAGGGACAGCTTACAATTAGGAAAGTTACAGGGCAGCGATGGGCAAAGGGACAGGGCACACACGAGAGAGCGAGAAAACAGCGGAAAAAAAGGTCAGAACAGAACTAGGGCATGCACAATATTGGTAAATGACAATGTATTGGAAAAAGTGTCTCAGTATCCCTATTAAGGGGTAATATGTGAGTGTACAAAACTGTGGTCTTAGTGTCTGGCAGTTAGATGTTCTATTTTATTTATTCATTTGGTGTTTTATATAGTGCAAACATGACCCTAAAAGAGTTACCAGAGCGCTTTACATTTACATAACTTTCCACTAAGAACAGTACGAACACCTTGAAGTTACAGTATACCTAATCAATATACAATAAGGGACTAGCAACGGTTTTGCTACAAAGACATAAATTAGTTGTACATTGAATTGTGAATGAAACATTTGTGCCTGACATTCAAATTTACAATACCAAAATAGCGTTAGTGGTCGATGTGTGTTAGCGTGTGTATTAAACAAGAAGGTCCTCTGATAATGTCAAGACTGCAGGAGTTATGGCAGGAAACTGCACATAAAAAAGGTTTGGCTGCATTTTTAAAAGCCAAAGGACGAGATGTTTCTAATGTTAGGGGGGAGGGCGTTCCAAATTCTTGGTGCTGCTCCAGAGAAAGCTCGGTCATAAGTTCTTTTCTTTCGGAAGAGGGCTGGTTTTAGTAATAGCTCTCCATGACTCCGGGAGACCAGGCATCCTCCTGATAGAGTGATTTTCTGAGCTAGGTACCTGGGTGTATTGTAATGTATTGCTTCATGAGTGATACATGCCATTTTTAGGTCTTGCGCCTAGCGTTGAAGTGCGCAGCACTGATCGCGCAGTGAGAGACTTCTTGGAGGGGGTTTGAAAACCGAACTAGGAATCGCACACGCGTGTGCGTGGGCTTTTCCTTTTGTGCCACACGATTGGACTTTGCGTGCGTTTTGTAATTAAAGAAAGCACGCAATAGGCCAAAGGCGGGTGCATAGCTCCGCCCATGGCCTATTGGTGTCTATTACACGCACAAGGCCATCATGTGGTTTCAATTATCGTGCCCAGACACGGGTGCGATAATTGAAATCACATGGCTCGCTGTGGCCCACGCGCACGCACCACTCGCAGACTTGTTTGTTTTGGATCCATTTAATTTTTTTACGTTTCGGCGTCAAGCTGGAGGCCTCCGGTGCCTTCTACCACGTAGCTGTGAATCACCTGCTGCGGCCGGAGAAGAGGGTTTCTGCCTACTCCCTGCCCCCTGCCTGTCACGCTGCCCCCGCCCTCACTCCCCGGGATGACCTCGGTCTCCGCAGAAACTTCTTTTTGGGGACAAATTGGCTGCGATTGGAGGACCAAGTACTATGAATGTTGATTACCTAAGCAAGCTGGGCTTCGGACTCTCGACTATGGTGAGTACCGCACCATCCTCTGCGCTGCTGGGATCGGATGCGCCTGTCCTGTCCTGTCTTCTACTATATAATGTGTTATTTGTGAGTGTGCCTGCCGGCAGCACCCTGCCCCACTTGGGGGTCTCTAGACTCTGTCAGAAGTTAGAGTGCCTGCCCTTTGGCACCAGGGACCCCTGCTCTGTCCAGCACCCACATCTTCCACCCCCAAAGAGCGTCCGGTGATGCCTGGTCTCATTGGGGTTTTGTCCTAAAGTAGTTAATTTGTTCTGAATATTGTACGGCTGCGGTACAAAAGGGGGTGGTGATGGACGGAGCATCTGAACTAATCAAACACTCACACCCAGTCAAAAGATCTGGGTTTGATCCATAACCGTTCTTTAGCCCACTCTGCCACCCCAGTTCAGACATGGCTATATGCAAATCAGTCTGACCCTGTGCCTCATGGGAACAGTCCAGGCCGAACTGCCAAGCCATGCCTTCCCTGGACCGGAAACAAGCTTCCGAGGACCAGTTTCTGGCATTCCAGCCGTCTTCAGCCCGGCTTGCTTGAATCCAGTGGCAAAGTGAGCAAGGGACTCACGTCTGCGCATACCCTGCCACACTAAAGGCGACCAAAGCGGTAGAAAAGGGGTTGGTGATGGACGGAGCATCTGAACCAATCAAACACTCACACCCAGTCAAAAGATCTGGGTTTGATCCATCACCGTTCTTTAGCCCACTCTGCCACCCCAGTTCAGACATGGCTAAATGGAAATCAGTCTGACCCTGTGCCTCATGGGAACAGTCCAGCCCGAACTGCCAAGCCATGAGGTTCCGTGAATTCTGAACCCATTTCATAAAGGTCATGGTTTCGTTACAGATTTGATATTAGCGAACCGTAACTAGTTAGTACGACAAGTATGAGTGTTTTCATCACATTAGACCGATGGATTCACTACGTATTTAGGGATTTTGTTCTGAACCCTTGGGTTCCATTTTTTGTATGGCAGCCATTTTGTGGTTGCCCTCACATAGGCCGATGACTACGGCCGAACGAGTCTTTAGCACACGTACACTTTAGCTGACTTCTGAATGACCTGAGCGAACCGACCCTCTTGCCTGAAGCCAATCTTGTTAGGCCAGTTCCTTTCCCAGTAGCTGATCAAGCTGATATGCCTTATCCTACTAACACCTGTTTCTGCTCCTTTCTTTATGGTCTATTTACGATTGAGATGTGCCCTTTTTAGGGCTCGGACTCCTTCCCCTGAAAGGGGAGGAGTTAGAGAACTAATGTTAAAGGAGAAAAAAAAAAAGAAGAAGAGGGCCTTGGAGAGAGAAATTCCAGACATTCCTTAGCGTTTTATGTCATGTGGCCAGTGATTCGTCTTCCTTGTGTTTTCTTTGTAATAGGCTTGAAGTGATAGGGTAAATGTAGTTTTGTTCCGCCATTTTGAGGCATATTTCGTGCGTGCTTGCGCAAAGAAGTACATAAATTGTAATTAGGAGCTGTCAGGGTGCCTCCGTTAGTGACTGCAGATGGCCGGGCGCGTTCACAATTCTGCAGCGCTCAGCGCGCAGCTTCCTTGTTTTGTTAGGCACGGTGAGATTAAGTGATTCACAGTCGTCTCTCCGGCTGCGGGTCCCACAGCCGACAGGAACGTTTTGCAGCACCTCCTCAGTCTGCAACGGGGTCTGCTCTCTCGGTGCAAGAGCCAGCGGGTCTCATAAATCGGAAGGCAAGCAGCGTACCAGCAATTCCCCGCACGTCTTCCAGCAACGAAGCTCAGCACAGCCCCGCCTCCATGTTTTGCTCCGAGAACTCAGGGGGGGGGGGGGGCGAAGGCGATTTTCTCCGGCAATCCAGCATATAGCCGCGATGTAACTAGCTGATCCTAACCCCGCTGCGTCCTGACTTTCATCAAAGGTCAGTTTCAGTTTTTAGAATTGCTTGCCACTTGTTTTATTGTATATCGTACTTCAGTACTGAGCTGCCTTAGGGTACGAGCACAAGGGTCATCCGGCTGCAAGTGAAACTTTGAGAAAGACGTTGAAGTGGCGTAACGAAGGCCCCCGCAGCTCCTGTGGTGCGGAGGGCCCTAGCTTCTGGTGGGGCCCCTCCGGCACTGTACACCATTGAGAGCCCCTGGCCTGAGAGTTCCTGGATGGGTCCGGAGGGTAGCGAGGCCCCCTCCATATACTTTGCAACGGGGGGAGTGCTCAAGTTTGGGTATGCCAGTTGTTACTTGGGGAAGGTGAGCGGTAACATTCATATTTCACGGGGGCTTTGTAGATCGTTGCACCAGAGCTTCTTAACACATTCCCTCACGTTCATTTGGATTCTAATGACATTACAAGGTGTTAGTGAGTAGGTCCTAAGAAATATATGCACTGTCTGTAATTTGTGCTCCAACGATGTAAGCATGAACAAGTTCCGCCTTTGAGCATTTAATTAATCAACAACTAACAGTGGAAATCAAAACATGTATTTATACATTAAGAGTGCTCAGTAAGATCATTACTCTATGAGAATTTTTTTTTCATTAACTCATTTTCGTAGTTGCACTTCTAACTAAAGAAGCACTTTAAATTCGTACACAATAAGAATTTCGCTGCCACATCCCCTTTGTCAGTGTTTTTGTTTAAAACTTGCTCTTTGCTTAACCCATCTTGCCTTAAGTGAGATGAATTTGAATGCCCAATGTGAATAATGATTTAAAAGTGCAGCCCCAGGTCTGTGAGAGAATTAAAACGTTTAAATGGGGTTTGCATTTCCAATGACTGCCACTTCAAGTACTTGGATGGCAGTGCTTAATAATCACTGAAAGGCAGAGTGCTGTTGGGGGCAGAGTGCTGTTGGGGGCAGAGTGCTGTTGGGGGCAGAGTACTGTTGGGGGCAGAGTGCTGTTGGGGGCAGAGTGTTGTTGAGGCCAGAGTGCTGTTGAGTGCTGTGTGCTGTTGAGTGCTGTGTGCTGTTGAGTGCTGTGTGCTGTGAGTGCTGTGTGCTGTTGAGTGCTGTGTGCTGTTGAGTGCTGATGAGTGCTGTGTGCTGTTGAGGGCAGAGTGCTGTTGGGGGCAGAGTGCTGTTGGGGGCAGAGTGATGTTGGGGGCAGAGTGCTGTTGGGTGCAGAGTGCTGTTGGGTGCAGAGTGCTGTTGAGTGCAGAGTGGCTGTGAGTGCTGTGTGCTGTTGAGTGCTGTGTGCTGTGAGTGCTGTGTGCTGTTGAGTGCTGTGTGCTGTTGAGTGCTGATGAGTGCTGTGTGCTGTTGAGGGCAGAGTGCTGTTGGGGGCAGAGTGCTGTTGGGGGCAGAGTGCTGTTGGGGGCAGAGTGCTGTTGGGTGCAGAGTGCTGTTGAGTGCAGAGTGCTGTTGAGTGCAGAGTGCTGTTGAGTGCAGAGTGCAGAGTGCTGTTGAGTGCAGAGTGCTGTTGAGTGCAGAGTGCTGTTGAGTGCAGAGTGCTGTTGAGTGCAGAGTGCTGTTGAGTGCAGAGTGCTGTTGAGTGCAGAGTGCAGAATGCTGTTGAGTGCAGAGTGCTGTTGAGTGCAGAGTGCTGTTGGGAGCAGAGTGTTTTTGGGGGCAGAGTGCAGTTGGGGGCAGAGTGCTGTTGAGTGCAGAGTGCAGTTGGGGGCAGAGTGCTGTTGAGTGCAGAGTGCAGAGTGCTGTTGAGTGCAGAGTGCTGTTGAGTGCAGAGTGCTGTTGAGTGCAGAGTGCTGTTGAGTGCAGAGTGCTGTTGAGTGCAGAGTGCTGTTGAGTGCAGAGTGCTGTTGAGTGCAGAGTGCTGTTGAGTGCAGAGTGCAGAGTGCTGTTGAGTGCAGAGTGCTGTTGAGTGCAGAGTGCTGTTGAGTGCAGAGTGCTGTTGAGTGCAGAGTGCAGAATGCTGTTGAGGGCAGAGTGCTGTTGCGGACAGAGTGCTGTTGAGGGCAGAGTGCTGTTGAGTGCAGTGCTGTGTGTTGTTGAGTGCTGTGTGCTGTTGAGGGCAGAGTGATGTGTGCTGTTGAGGGCAGAGTGCTGTGTGCTGTTGAGGGCAGAGTGCTGTGTGCTTTTGAGGGCAGAGTGCTGTGTGCTGTTGAGGGCAGAGTGCTGTTGAGTGCTGTTGAGGGCAGAGTGCTGTTGAGGGCAGAGTGCTGTTGAGGGCAGAGTGCTGTTGAGGGCAGAGTGCTGTTGAGGGCAGAGTGCTGTTGAGTGCTGTGTGCTGCTGAGTGTGTGACTATGTGACAGTGTGTGACTATGCAGGGTGACATTGGGAGTGTGCGGGTGAGCAGTGTGTGAATGTTACGGGGCAGTGTGTGAGTGTGCAGAAAACACCACACACACATACACCACACACACATAATGCACACACAAACCACACACCTCAGTCTCTCAACACCACACACTTGTCAGCACTCAACACAACACACTCACCACCACACTCACTCCCCAGGCTCACCCCCACAGACTCACCAGCACACACTCACCAGCACACAGAAAACAACACACACAACAACACACCCCCAGCCGTCAATGAATGCTTTCACCATGCACAAACACCAACAGCCATCATCCATCTGTGCACGCTTTTACCAAGCACACACCCACCAGCCGTCAGTGCACCCTTCCACCAGGCACACACACCTCCAGCCAGCAGTGCACTTTTCCACCAAGCAATCGCAGTATGGTACACTTTACTTTTAAACATATTCATATAAAGCACAGCATGCCACCATTGGTAAAATTACAATTCAACTAACATACTTCCACTACACACCACATGCACACACTCCATAACACATGGCAAAAAGACATTGGCATTTACAATGCCATTAGCTCAAACTCAAATAAATCCGAGCCCGATTGCATTTCTAATGCTTGTTTATTATGGGTTCGTTCGACCTGTCTAAAGAAGAATGTTGGGTTTGACCGATGATTGATCATGAGCTGGGCAACTGAAAAGTGGGTTTTACCGTCATGCGATACCTCTGGTGTGGATACATGTGATTGGACAGTTTGTAAATGTAATGTATTTGTCTGGAATGTGATTTTTGGCATAAAAAGGGATGACTTGCTTTGTAAAATTGAGCAGTCTCCTGAGAACTCATACCGTGTTGACTTCTAGGACTTCTGTTACTGGCTGCAGCCAATAAATTCGATCTTTGACGCCACCAAGAAGTTTCCGTGTCCCTGTATTCTAAGACAGGTGATACCCGAAGACTTTGGGCGTGCCCCTGGCGCCACCGGGTCTTAAATAACACGGTTCTTCAGTTGGCGCCCAACACGGGGTGACTTCAGCGGTACTGGTCCAAGCCTGAGGTTCGTGAGGAGCTTCGTGAGGAAATTCTGGAGGACGGCCACCACTTCATCGACCCCGGCATGTCGAATGTGGACTGAAGGTCTTTTCTGCGAGGCTTCCCACTTTCCTGACAGCTACGAAGGACTGCTGCCCTGACTGTCGCCCTGTCTTGGACCCATTTGTGATGCTTTGTACGGCGAGACGATAGACGGATCTTCTGGTGGCGTGACTGACACCTCAGTTAAGTATAAGTGGGTCGCTCCCAGTCCTTAGTTTTTGGTCCTTTGGTTCTTAGTTTGTTTGGTCCTTAGTTTTGATTTGAAAATTGCAATTTCCAAAGCCGAGGGTCTTGTATATTTACGAGTGTATCGGTAGAGATAATCCCTTGAAGTTTGAAGCTCGATTAGTGAGCGAAGATGCCCAATCGTAGCAAATTTGGTACTTGGTTTGGTTGTGGTTGCAACAGGGATTCCCGATTGGAGGATTCGTGTTTGATACCTCCGGTTGGAACTCCGACTTATGAGCTCTATTCTAAACACGGCGTGGGCCCCATTACGTTTAATGAAGTGTGGGTCCGCTACACTAGGAAAGATGGGGTTTTACGATGGCCCCAACATGGTAGTTTTGACACTGAGATTTTGGATAATCTAGAAACTAAATTATTTAAAAAGAAAGCCCGGCCGGCAATGTTTGATTCCTTTCGCCTTTGGCGTAAAGAAGCCAGACAACGAGAAATAAAACAAGCTCAAAGAGATAAGAGAGAAAAGGGGTTGTCGATAATGCAAGCTGCTAGGCAGTTTAAGGAAAACGAAGAAGATAAAGCACTTGAGGTGTCAGATAGGCAACGTTGCATGGCCATAGATAAATGTTATCCGGCCTTGCCGTCTTCTCGTCCGAAAGTGATTGAAGATCTTGAGAAAGATCCTTTGATGTCTCATTTACTGAGATTACCACCTCCTTATGTGCAGGGAGCTACTGCGCCTCCATTACCACCGGTTGTTCCACCCTTTGTTGTTCAACCTCCTGCTGTTGCTCAGCCACCTGGTACTCCACAGGTGGTTTTACCTCCTCCTTCGCAACCCGCTCTAGGGTCGCCAGCTTTGCTACCAGCTTTGCCTCAAACTCCTTTGCCTTCCGTTACGGCATCTGAGATTCCTACTGTTCTTATTCCTACACCTTCTTTGCCTCAAAACACTTATTCTCCTGTTCTTATGACTGCTTCTTCTCCTTCTGTTCGAAAACGAATGACAGAGACTGTTTCTAATCTCTTGTCTCCTTTGTTTGGGTCACTGAATATGACCCCTGTTTCGGAACGTAAACAGAGTCGTAGTCAGCTCCTGGTTCCGAGGAACGGGCTGTGTTGGATTTGTTGGCCCGTAAATGGATTATAAATGCCTCAAGGTATAGTTTGCCAGTGGTTATGGATGTTTTCTTTCAGTGGGACCGCCTAAGCAGAGGTATGTTTTTAATGTGATGTGTATGTTTCTGCGTCAGGAATGGGAGGATAATGATTTGGGTTTGATCCCGCAGGAACTACTTGACGTTCAGTCGGATTTTGCTAAAGGGATGATAGTGGAATCTGATATCACAGATGCCGTAGAGACTATCCTAGCTTTTAGATCTAGCCTTCCGCCTCAGACATTGTACGAACCTGATTCCTCTGTTAGAAGAAAAGCGAGACAGTTTCCCATGAGAGAAGTTCCTCCTGTATGGAAGGAAGCAGTTCAGGCTGATGCCGTTCTTGGTATTGTTGCCGCAGCGGCTCATTTTCAGCGAGTATGGGTACATGTGCCATGGAAGAGAGCAGAGGTCTTGGCTCTTAAGCAGACCTTACCTGATCCCCGTAAGAATCCTGCTGGCTACTACAAAGAATTGTCCCAGACAGTTGACGCATGCATCATGAATTTGGCAGACATAGATATGCTGTTGGGTAATGTAGTCCCTCAACCTTTGTGGGCAAAGATTCGTCATGAGAATCATGCGGTAGAATTAGGAGATACTTGGGCGAATATTATTGCTGCAGATGGTAGACAATAGGGAGGTGCTAAACCTGAACCTTTGGTTACGGAATTGCCAGGTAGAATTATTAATTTAATGAAGACGATGATGCCTGCTTTACGAGTGAATTGGGATAAGTTGGCAGCATGTAAGCAGAAGAAGGACGAAAGTGTATCTGATTTCTTCACTAGATTTGAAGAAACATTTATAGATCATAGTGGTCAGGATATGAGTACGGAAGGTGGGCAAATATTGTTCGTAGATAAGTTCGTCTTTAATTTGCTCCCTGAACTATGTAATAAGTTGAAAGATTCTGAGAGTTCTTGGGCTGTTTCTTCGTCGGCCCAGATATTGGCGACTGCACAGTACTATGAGAATAGGGATAAGGATGAGAAAGATAGAGTAGAGAAAAAGACTAAAGACTTAAAGACAAAGGTTATTTTGCAGCAGGCGTACCCGCCTCGCTCGAATCAGCAAGAGTCACAGCAACGCCCACAATTTCAGCAACCTCCGCCATTTCAGAGGCCGCAACAGAACGTTGGGTATTTTCCTCCAAGACCACCCTTGGGTTTGAATCAGTGTGCGTATTGTAAGGAGGAAGGTCATTATAAAAATGAGTGTCCTGTTTTACGACAACGTGCGAGTGGTATGCCGGCCCGAGAGGTCGTGGTGGTTTTCAGCAAATGTCTAGGGGTAGAGGACGTGGTGCATTTCCTCAGAACGAACGTTTTTTTCCTCCACAAAATTCTATGAATTGCTTTGATCAACAGAAAATTGCATCTGGTCGGTCGACTCAGTACTATGCTGATGACTATTATGTTGAGAGTGAGAATGCTGACTATAATGATTGCTAGGACAGCCATAGACAAAGAGAGGGAGTAGTGTCGGTTCCAGTAGATCAGAGTGGGCCTTATGTTGCAGTAGCCACATCGGGTGTGGTAGAGCCTTTTCTTTTGGATACTGGTGCAGCGAAGAGTTCTATCATGCACTCTAAACTCCCTGGCGCACCTTTGTCTGGCTTAACGAATGTTTCGGTAGGATTCTCTGGCGCCCCAGTTCGTAATCCAGTTTCTAGTCCTTTGTCTCTTTCTATAGGGCCTTGTGAATTGGAAGCACCCCTCATTTTAACGACAGGTTGTGGCGAGAATTTGTTGGGCTTGGATTTGTTGAAAAGGTTGAATGCGACATTGCATTGTTCTCCTTCTGGAGTACAGCTTACATGGGTAAGAAAGTGATCTCTCCGATGTATTTGTCTAAAGATCGGCTTCCACCAGAATTGTGTTCTCTCCCTGATACTCTTTGGGCTACTGGTCCTAATGATGTGGATCTTTTGGAGATTCCACCTTACGTTGTAACGCTTAAAGCAAATGTTAAATTGCCACGCATTCCCCAATATAGGATTTCTAGCGATGGTGAAAGAGCGCTTTTAGCGATCATCTATGATCTGATTGAGAAAGATGTGATTGAAGAAACGAGAGGTAATGTGTGTAACAGTCCTATTTTGCCTGTCTTGAAGCGTACTGACTCTTCTCAACCACCTGTTTACAGGTTTGTGATCGATCTTAGAGAGGTTAACAAGATCGTTGTGCCACAGTTTCCAGTTGTTCCGGATATTACTGCTTTGTTGACTTTGATTCCTGCTTCAGCTGCTTGGTTTTCAGTCATCGACTTAAAAAATGTTTTTTTCAGTATTCCAATTGCTGAGTAGAGATATTTTTGGCTTCTCTTTAGGAGGCCAAAGCTTCCGGTTTAAGAGAGCTCCTCAAGGCTATTGCGAAAGTCCTTCTATTTATAGCCAGGCTTTGAAGACTCAGCTTGATACTCTTGTGTTGCCAGATGGTGCTGCTCTTATTCAGTATGTGGATGATCTGTTAGTGGCCGCTGATGATGAGAAAACTTGTAAAGAAGCTACTCTTTCTTTGTTGCGACATTTGTCGGACTTGCATCATAAAGTGTCACCTTCTAAGTTGCAATATTGTCGACAAGAAGTGACCTACTTAGGTCATCTCTTGTCAAAGGAGGGAAGAAGGTTGACCCCAGAACGAATTCAAGCGATTGCGCGAATGACTGCCAAATACGCAGAGAGAGGTGCGCACTTTCTTGGGTATCACGTCATATTGTAGACAGTGGATACCGAATTTTTCTTTGCTGGCCAAACCTCTGTTGGCATTGACTTGTAAAGATACACCGAATCCTCTCCCGTGGTCTGACGATTGTCAGAAAAGTTTTTCGGAATTACGTGATGCATTGTGTTCGGCTCCTGTGTTGGGTACTCCAGACTATAGCAAGCCTTTCACGTTGTATGTGCACGAAAGAGAGGGATGCGCGTTATCAGTGTTGACACAATCTTTTGGGGACAAGCAGCGTCCATGCGCGTATTTCTCATCAACGTTAGATCCAGTTGCTAAAGCATTGCCGAGTTGTTTGAGAGCTACAGCCGCAGCTGACGTTTCTATTCGACAGTCTGCTGGTTTGGTGTTGGATAATACGCTGATTGTGATGGTTCCACATGCAGTGGATACCTTATTAAACAGGACTAAGACACAGCACCTTACTAGTGCACGTCTTTCAGGTTACGAGTTGACACTGTTGGCTAGCCACGTTCATATCAGAAGATGTAACGTGTTGAATCCAGCTACGTTATTGCCGATCTCTACAGAGACGGATGTCCAAGAACAACATGATTGTTTTCTTCGCACAGAGGAAGAAACAAAAGCTAGAGTGGATCTTAAAGACACTCCTTTTGAGAATGTGGATGGTACGCTGTGGGTTGATGGTTCGTGTTTTAAGCTTCCGAATGGCGAGACGACTGCAGCATTTGCTATCACAACTTTAAATACAGTTGTCGAAACATCACGTATACCACAGAATTCTGCGCAAGCAGCAGAATTGATTGCATTGACTAGAGCGTGTGTGTTGTCAGAAGGAAAGAGAGTGAATGTGTATAACGATAGTCAATATGCGTTTGGTGTTGCTCACAGTTTTGGACGTTTGTGGAGAGAGCGTGGGTTCCTTACTTCTCATGGAACTAAAATCCAGCATGGGCAGTTGGTGAATGAGCTTCTCGAGTCACTTACTTTGCCGAAGCAAGTTGCGATTGTGAAGTGTAGCGCTCATCGGAAGGTTACGGATGATGTTGGCCGTGGTAATGCATTTGCGGATGAAGTGGCGAAAGAAACAGCGAGGAATGTGATGAGTCGAATGTATGTTTCAGGCCCTGCGAGATGGATTGGTGATGTTGGAATGTGCGAAGATACGATTGAGAGTGTGAAATCGATACAGGCTGAAGCTACTGAAAGTGAGAAGAGCGTATGGAGAGAAACTACGGGTAGATTGGATTCGACTGGTTGTTGGGTTGAATTGTCAGAACACCAAAGATGGATGTTGCCAGATGCGTACGTGCTTGCAGTGGTTACTATGGCACATGGTTTGTCTCACATCAGTGTGAAAGGGATTTGTAAGTTGTTGGCTCCAGTATAGCAGAATGCTGGATTTCCAAAGTGTGCGGAGAATGTGGTCAAGAATTGCATGGTGTGTTTAATGTATAATCCTGGCAAGGGAACCCCAACTCCAGCTGGTCACTTTGCTCCTCCGACGTATCCGTTCGAGGTTTTGCAATTGGATTTCATCCACATGGAAAGGTGCAATAATTTAAAGTATGTCCTTGTAGTTGATTGCGCCTTTTCTAGATGGGTAGAAGCATACCCCCTAAAAGATAATACTGGCTTGTCCACTGCTAAAGTCCTGGTCAAAGAATATTTCCCTAGGTTTGGGTTGCCAAGGATGGTATGGAGTGATAACGGGAGTGAATTCGTGGGGAAGGTGATGAAGAGAGTGTGTGAAGGGTTGGGAATTCACCAGAAATTCCACGCTGCGAATCATCCCCAATCAGCTGGTTTAGTTGAGTGCTATAATGGCACGTTAAAGTTAAAGCTGGCTAAGATTCAAGCGAGCACTGGTCTTCAATGGCCTGATGCTTTACCGTTGGCACTTTTGTCAACTAGAACTACAGTACATTCCCGGATAGGCCTTAGTCCCTCTGAGATAGTTTTTGGCCGTCCGGCAAATGTTTGGGGAGTGCCGAGGCCAACGAAGTTTAGTGACATCGAATACCCTATGCTAGTGGACTACTTGTATGACTTGACGACTAAATTGCGTGTCTTACATCAACAGGTTCATGATAAATTGCCGCCAGCTTCTGTGGATCCAGGTCACACCCTCAATCCTGGTGACTGGATTTTGGTAAAGAACTTTCAGCGAACCAAGAATGATCAGCCCCGCTGGACCGGTCCACACCAAGTCTTGTTGTCTACGAGGATCTCAGTGAAAGTTTTCGGGAAAAAGAACTGGATCCACGGCGTACATTGTAAGAGGGCGCCGTTGCCTCTGCCGTACGACCAGTGGGTCCGTGAAGGTATTGCAGATTCAGAGACTGAAAGGGTGCCGAAGTTTGCACCGTTTAGCGACGCTGAGTTGGTGTGGAGAGGCTCTGAGAAAGAAAATGACGATGTCCTTCAAGAAGCTGTGCCTGTGTCTCAAAAATTAGACACTACTGAACCTGAACTGTTGTTTCAGCCTCAAACGAGGCCTGGAAAAGAGCGTTATAATCTACGTCCTAGAAACAATGAACTAATAAAATAAATGAATTCCTTTTTTTGGGGGGAACTGAACCGTCTCAGGAATTGAACTCTCTCAGCCAAGAAACCTTTTTTTTTTGGTATATTTTTTGTGAACCACCATCCGGGTTCAGCTGTAGGGTCGCGGTGCAAAGACTAGAGAGTGCAAGCCGAAGACGCAAGGTCGACGGTTCTGATTGGTCTAAGGGAGTTCCCTGGGCTGACAGAAGCATTCTTTTAGCAGAAGAAAACCAACCGCCGTGAACAGCATCGGTTAGAGGATGGAGTTTTTTGAGATTGAGAGAGCCATTGAGAAAATTAAATTTAAGAAGAAACTGTGTAAAATTGTGCATAGCAAATGTTTTCTGATCACATGTCTTTTGATGTTTTTTAGCATGACGTTAGCTTTGGTGGGTTGGTTTGTATTTTCTCTTCAACTGATTTCTGCACCCATTTTCCAACCTACGACTCTACCTGCTACTACTTCTTTGCATTCCTTCCATGTCCTACCTGAACACGAGCAAATTAGAAGGTCCGAATTTGTGAATAATTCCTTTGTGCAACTCCTCCATCAACACCAGTTAGTAGTGAACACCACTAATTGTTGGGTGAGTGGTCTTATGCCACATACTATGGATAGAGGTATTCCTTATCGGATTTGACCATTTAGTCAGAACGGGTCTTTGTGGGCTTTCCAGACTATGTTCCTTTATGCCCTTGAGGTTTATCCTCCGCGTTCTGGAAGAGAGAACACGAGTAACCAAGCTTTGGTGAAAGGAATCACAGATATGAGTAGAGATATCGAAACGTATAAGACCATTCCCAAGGATGAGTTAATAACATATGTTGGTTGGAACGCAACCGGATATAGTATTAGTCTGGGTGAGAAGCAGAGACGGAAAAGGTCACTTCCGATTTGGATTGTACCCCATCGTGGTCATTTTTGTCTGCAAGGGAAGGGCAAGAATCCAAGAGCTCAGTTAGGGAAGAGTGTTTGTACTCAGACGTATGTTTTTGCGTCCCAAACCTCCCCACCGTTTTTAGCAGCTAAGGGCACGTATTTTGTCTGCTATGATAGAGCATATACATGGTTGCCCCCTGATTTTTCGGGAACATGTTATGTTGCATATTTGTTGCCTCCTACATATACTGCTGCCGTAGATTACCACAGAACGAGAGTTGTTAGGGGTGTCCTCAGTAAGGAAGATACCACGGGACAAGAAGTGGGAGACTTTTTCAAGGGTTTCCTACCGTTTTGGGGACCTATGGCTAACAGTAGAGGCTTACGGCAATTGACGAGAGTGGTTGAATCCACCATAAACGAAACTGCTGGTGCCCTTAGTAATCTGACAGCTGAGCTTCAAGCGAATCGCCTTATGACGTTACAAAATCGTATGGTTTTAGACGTCATACTTGCAGATCGAGGTGGGGTATGTAAAGTGATCCAATCAAGTTGCTGCGTTTTCATACCAGACGATGCTCCTACGGTATACCAGGCCATTTCCAGGTTACATAAGATCCCTGAGTCTATAAATGTGGATAAAGGAGATTGGTCGTTGATTGGATGGTTCTGGGAACTGTTATCGACCTGGGGATGCAAGATTCTGATGATCATTGGGATGGCTTTAGCGATTCTTTTCCTGTTCTGTCTTTGTGTGCAGTGCGCTCCTGTTATATGTGGCCTCTGTGCTACTACGTGTGCAAGGAGACCTGTCCCAAGAGAGGTACTAAGTAATAGGATTATGCTCCAGCAACATCTCGATGATCTGATTAATATAGACCTGGACTCAGATTGAAGTGAGTGTAGGTTATTGCCTATGTAAGGGCAAAGGGAGGGGGTGAGGTTCCGTGAATTCTGAACCCGTTTCATAAAGGTCATGGTTTCGTTACGAATTTTCATATTAGCGAACCGTAACTAGTTAGTACAACAAGTATGAGTGTTTTCATCACGTTAGACCGATGGATTCACTACGTATTTAGGGATTTCGTTCTGAACCCTTGGGTTCCATTTTGTGTATGGCAGCCATTTTGTGGTTGCCCTCACATAGGCCGATGACTACGGCCGAACGAGTCTTTAGCACACGTACACTTTAGCTGACTTCTGAATGACCTGAGCGAACCGACCCTCTTGCCTGAAGCCAACCTTGTTAGGCCAGTTTCTTTCCCAGTAGCTGATCAAGATTGAGGATCAAAGCACAGGACATTGTAAAACTTTATTGCACACAAATATGCCTTATCCTACAAACACCTGTTTCTGCTCCTTTCTTTATGGTCTATTTATGATTGGGATGTGCCCTTTTTTATTATGGGTTCGTTCAACCTGTCTAAAGAAGAATGTTGGGTTTGACCGATGATTGATCATGGGCAGGGCAACTGAAAAGTGGGTTTTACCGTCATGCGATACCTCTGGTGTGGATACATGTGATTGGACAGTTTGTAAATGTAAGGTATTTGTCTGGAATGTGATTTTTGGCATAAAAAGGGATGACTTGCTTTGTAAAATTGAGCAGTCTCCTGAGAACTCATACCGTGTTGACTTCTAGGACTTCTGTTACTGGCTGCAGCCAATAAATTCGGTCTTTGATGCCACCAAGAAGTTTCCGTGTCTCTGTATTCTGACAGGTGATACCCAAAGACTTTGGGCGTGCCCCTGGCGCCGCCGGATCTTAAATAACCTGGTTCTTCACATGCCTTCCCTGGACCGGAAACAAGCTTCCGAGGACCGTTTTCTGGCATTCCAGCCGTCTTCAGCCTGGCTTGCTTGAATCCAGTGGCAAAGTGAGCAAGGGACTCACGTCTGAGCATACCCTGCCACACTTATGGCGGCCAAAGCGGTACAAAAGGGGTGGTGATGGACGGAGCATCTGAACCAATCAAACACTCACACCTAGTCAAAAGATCTGGGTTTGATCCATCACCGTTCTTTAGCCCACTCTGCCACCCCAGTTCAGACATGGCTATATGCAAATCAGTCTGACCCTGTGCCTCATGGGAACAGTCCAGCCCGAACTGCCAAGCATATTGTACGGCTGCGAGCGCTGTCTCTGGGGCAGAGGAAGGGCGGTTGTTTACGGGGCCCCGTCATACCTCCTGTGTCCCTGGGGCCCCACACTGTTCTGTAATCCATGACTTCTGCGATACCCTGTGGTTTCATGTCAAATACAGGAAGGTGGCAACCCTGTTTGATATCTTGTAATCGGATGGGCGGGAGCACGGGCTAAGCGACCCCAGAAACACCTTTATTCCAAGAAGATCCAGGGTTTGCATGAGTTAAAGGTCCCCTGTAGAGCAACAGGACGGCAGTGTGTTCTGTCACCAGAGGAGCTAATAATAAAACTTCTAACTTTCATATGGGAGTCTGTGGCGCGTGTGAGTGCGGGGTACAGGGAGGGTGGTGTTGTAGGTGACAGGTCCGGGGTTACCAAGCTCCTGATGGGTATATGAACATTTTAGATCAGTGTAAGATTTTGAAAAAAATTGTGGGAATGCATTATCCCCATTGACTTATGTTGAAAAACAGGCAGTTTTAGGCGGGGGTATTTAAATCATATTTGGGGGACGGAGGGTGTGTTGTGTTTAAACATCGGGAGTTTCCCGTCTGGTTCGGGCCCGGGGGCATGCTTGTATATATAGCTTTAGTTAAGTCTGTGTTGCTAAAAGCTTCCATGTATCTGTATGTGCACAGGTTTGTGTGAAATTAATTGTGGCTTTCCTGATTGTGCCAATATTTTCTATGTAGCACAGGAAAAGGCAGTAGTATTGTTCAGCATTGGGGTAATAGGTCAACAAGCCAAATAGATGCTGGTCTGCTGGGACCGCACCCACTGCGCAGGGACTAGGTCATTAATTAAGGAGTTGTAGTATTTGTTAGCAATTTCCTGGGGGCCTGCAGCTGGGCCCAAAAATGTAATGTAGCACCTCAAAATATCTATTATTGCAGCATGTTATAGAGATGGGCGACTCAAACTAACAGGGAGAGCCGAGCCAATGGTCTGTGCCGGCTCTTAGAGCCTGTGCTCGAGCAGCACCTTGAAAACAGCATCTAAATCATACAACAAACAACATGGGAAAATATGATAGTCTCTTTAACCTCTTCCATGCTCATGACAAGCTGAGCTCGTCATGAGCCGTGGAACGCTCACACGCGGGGATAATTCCCCTGCTGTGCTGAGCGTTCCACGGCAGGTAATGCATCTGTGACGAGCTGAGCTTGTCATGAGCACTGGAACGCCGTAGCTCATGACGAGCTCAGCCCGTCATGATCATGGGGGCGCTGTGCGCGCCCCCCTCCCCCCAGCACAGCGGGGGATTAACCCTCGCAGCGAAGGGGTTAAAATTAAAAAAGAGGATTTCATCGCAGGAACATTTCATCCAAATACATCACATTTTTTTTGAACAGCGCACACCAAAGGTGCTTCAATATGTGATCATAAAAATGAAGGCTTTGTGAAATAAATTTTTTGCATAGGATCACACAAGTTGATCATGCGGGGAAGCCAGGACTGGTCTCAGGCTTTCTAGTTTCACATTCTACAATTCACCTACTAGATGGCAACCTTTTTCTGAACCATGAGCACGAGGGCAGGGACGTCTGCGTGTTTCCTCTCGCGTCTCCAGCCCGCGCGCTGTTAGTGTAGGCCCTGCGCCAGGCTGAGGCGCTGGCAGCAGCAGAGGGACCCTGATGTGTATCAGAATTGTGGGTTCAAAGTATCCTCCTGCTGAGGCCCCAGGCACCGACATTGGCTGCTGGCAAGACTCGCAGCAGATCGAGACGGACACGCTGTGCAGGCCCCGCGGGGAACTCCTGGAAGCCAGTTACTGTATGTGGCAGGATCGCAGTGATGCCACACATGCAGCTGCAGGCCTGAACTGGATGAAATACCATTTATTTTCTGAAGATAAAGCAAAGCAGCAGTGCAGACTCTAGTGTCTGCTCCACTGGCACACACCGTAGAACACTTCTGTTTCTCTCTGATTTTGAAGCTGTAAGGGTACCTCAGTAGTTGTGGGAATTGCAAGTGACGGTGCCCTATGACCAGCTTTATGGAGGTGTATCCTGCCTGCCAGCCTCTCAACATGCCGACAGCCCTGCCCTTCACTGCCCTGGAGACAGGACAACTGAGGGAGACTGACAACTGTAGGTCACACATGCACCTCCCGCTGTGTCCCTCACTGTAAGTGCATTCCCAGAGGCAGATAGTCCTTACGTTGCTATACTATAGCTACAGTTCCATGTAACTGCCCTATGGAAATACATTACTTGAAATAAACTGTCCCCCAGAGCTGTCTTTTGTGGGAATTAAGGATTTTGTTGCATGTTTATTAACAAGCATTTGCAATGCAATAGGTCTCGCATTACTGAAAGTTTGAGCTATTGGCATTGCATTATTATTTGCAACTCCAATAGGCCAAACTTTCAGTAATGCGAGACCTATTGCATTGCAAATGCTTTTTAGTTGTGTTCTTGCTTCGTAGGGCAGCCAGTTGAGCGCTTTCAGATGAGGGGTAATGTGGTTGAATTTTCTAGATCCAGTTATAAGTGTTGTAGCGCATTAAGACAGGCTTTTAGTGGTGCTGTTAAAATCTTAGGAAGACCGGCTAGTGTTGTGCAACCATACTCGATCCATGATAGGACTAGAGCCTGGACTGCAGTTTTAAGGTCTGAATTATTTAAGAAAGGTTTCAGTTTTCTGAGGTAGCTTAAATGGAAGCGGGCGTTTTTTGCCATTGTGTTGATATGTGCAAGCATGTTCAGGTTTTTGGCTAGCGTAATGCCCAGGGATTTGTTGAATTCACAATCCTCGGAATACAGTTTAGCGCCGTGATTAGTTTGGTCCACTCCACAATATTCGTAGTGCTTTTCTTGGAGGAAATCAAAAGGAATTTAGTTTTCTGTGGGTTAAGTTTGAGGTGATTACTAGTTAGCTAGTGGGCGGTTTTCTTTAATGCCTGGTTCATGATATCGATCTCATCTATCGATGTGTATCGCCAGCATACATGTGGAAGGAGATGTTTGCTTGCTGTAATATTTCTGTGAGTGGATCTACATACAAATTGAATTGAGCAGTGGATAACGTTGAGCCCTGTGGTACTCCAATCAAATTCCTGGCTGAGGCAGATAAAGTTTGGTTCACTATGAATTTTTGCAATCTGATTTCTAAGAACGAACGAAACCACTTTTAGACTGTACCCTCTAAGCCCATCCTTTTTTTCAAGCGATCTAGTATTTTGGTTTGGTTTACTGTGCCAACTGCTGCTGAGAGGTCAAGCAGGATTAGGATACAGGTTTCGTGGCCGTCAAGGGCAAGTAGAGCATCGTCCTCAATGTGCAGAATCACTGTTTCCGTGCTGTGGTTTGGTCTGAATCCTGATTGGAAGTCATTCAGCAGGTTGAATTCAGAGATGTTGGCTCAGTTTTTGTGGTACACCTTTTTTCAGGACTTTGGCTAGCATGGGAATGTTTGTTACTGGTCTGAAGTTGTTTAGGTCTGTGGGGTTCTCTGCTGGTTTTTTGAACATTGGAGTGACTTGCCCTATTTTTAGGCAGTCTGGTAGTGAGCCTTGCTACAGCGAGGCATCAATAATCTTTTTCCATGAGGGATGCGCAGGTGGTTTATTGTAGACCAACAATCTGCAGGAAGAGGATCATTGAAGTGATTGTTTGGTTTTATGGTTGATATAATCTTTGCGATATCATTGTCAGAGGCAGGCTTGAATTCTGACCATAGAGCATTGTTTTTAAGCCGTTCCAGCACTGCTTGAGATTGAGGCTCGGCTAGGGTGTTCTTGCTGATCGAAAGGCAAACTGCTGCCATTTTGAGCTCCACTTCCATCGATATGGCTTTGGCTGTAAAGAAGGAGGAGAATTCTTTGCTGCTTATGTTTGATTTTGAAGCTGTTGGTGCAGATTTGATAGGTTTTTGGACTGATCTTTTTGAATTTCAAAGAGTTTCCTTTGTCTGTTTTTTGCATTATCCAATTATTTTCTAAAGAAGTCTTTTTTTTTATTTAGGATGCTTTTATTATAGATCTTTCTGGCCTGTCTTAGTTGGATTAAGTGTGGTGAGGAAGGGTGGTGTCGCCATTTATGCTCTGTGAGTCTGCGTGATCGTCTTTCTTCGTTGAGGGAACCTTTTGAGTTTTAATGGGGCTATGTCCTCTATTACGCTTGTCATCATATTATTGTAGTAATCCGTGAGGTCATTGACGTCTTCCATGTTATTGGGAATTTGCAGTTCTTTCTCACAGCGTGCTGCGAGTGTTTCTAAATTTATACAGTCACTAGGAGCTCTGTTTAATGTTTCAAATGTAGTAGGTAGTTGTCCCGCTGGGCTTTTAACAGAGATCTAAAATAACGCAGTGCATTTGTAAATTTCCTATGGTACAGGAATATGGGGGTATTTCAATATTAAGAGTCTGCAAATTGAAGAAAATCAATTCTGTCAGTCTGTCTTTGCCCTCCCCCCAGCTCTTTGCATTACTTCTGTCATGAGGAGTTAGGGCTTACTTATTTAAAGGATTCTTTAAAAAATGTAAAAAGCATTAGGAGAGAGTGTGTCCTGCCTGCAACAGCAGGCGGGACAACGCTATTTGAGAAAATAGTGCTCTGAGGTGTAATTAAAGCCTACCGAACAACAACACACGTAACAGGTGGTGTCGCCATGGGAGGTTACAAAATAAGACAAGGTGGGACTAAGGAGGGGCTACTAAACTTTTCATCCAATCAACAGCCACAGTTTACAGTGGACAATGACACAAGCCAATGAAAAAGGTGGGCGGAGAGTGGGCGGAACTTTAAGTCCCTATCTCGATACTGCATGCTTCACAGAGCAGCGCATGCTCTGCCCAGGTTCGACCTAAAAATGAAAAACAAATTACCCCCCCACACCATGGGAGTTTTCTCCCCTGGTGTGGGGGGCATAATTTTTTTTCCTCTTCCTCACTGCCAGATTTTACCTGGTGGTGACGGAGAGCAAAAAAAGCCATCTGGTCACCCAGCAGAAGTCCGTGCAGGTAAGCGTGGTGGGGTGGAGCGGGGGTATGTAGACAGACGAAGGAATAGGATTAATTTATTTAATTTTCCCTATTCCATTGTCTGTCGACTTCCCTGCCCCCACCCCGCCCTTGCGCGCTTACCTGCACCGACTGCCGCTGTGGTCACCCACTCTAAATTGGGCAGGCAGTCGAGAGGCTAAGCTCGGACAGCCCATACTCCATTGGGCAGTCAGAGGACTATCATACTTTCGATCCGTCAAAAATCAGAACCAGGAGAGTTCTAAAAAATACCATCCTGAAGGAAGGAAGGAAATAATTAACAGATTTTAACAAAGTATTACAGTAATTCATGTTAGACTTAAGAGCTGATTTGTAGATGTGCGGACGGGTGGCACCAGGGTGGGATGGCAAAAGGACATTATACCCTCCACCCTGAGAGATCTACTCCCACCAGCACCGTGGACAACTCTTAACATTGACAGGTACCACAATCACGGTGGTTCCTGTCAATGTAGTAAAAGTTTGACGGACAACTCCGTCATGCAGGACGGCTGCTTAGTAATATTTTACCATGTTTTTCTGTTTTCTCATGGGGGCCATAATTTTCTTTTACTCTCCCTCACTGCCACATTTTACCTGGCGGTGACGAGAGCAAAAAAAGCCATCTGGTCATCCAGCAACGGTCCGTGAAGGTAAGAGTGGTGGAGCGGTGGAGGCGGGGCTGGGCAGGGGGATGTCGACAGACGACGGAATAGGATTTATTTATTTATTTAATTTTCCCTATTCCGTCATCTGTCGACTCCCCCCCACTTGGCCCGCCCCCACCTCGCTTCACCTCCCCACCACGCTAACCTGCACGGACAGCCGCTGTGGTCGCCCACTCTAAATTGGGCAGGCACTCGAGTGGCTAACCACGAACAGCCCATACTCAATTAGGCCGTCAGCGGACTATCATACTTTCGATCCGTCCACCTTGTAATCGGGTGGGCAGACAGGCCCGGACTGGCCGCTGCGGGCACTGGACAATCCCCCGGTGCGCCGCAAGGGTGGGGGCCGGTTCTGGGTCCAGGAGGCCGTTTTTGTTACAGGGCCGTTAGCTGCAAAAGCGGCCCTGTAACAAAATCGGCCGAAAACCGGCACACCAAAGAGCTCGGTCGCACCCCCAGGGGGCCGGCCGAGCACTTTGCCAGGTCTGGTTTTGGTTCTCAGTCCGGCCCTGTGGGCAGACTGTGAGTTTGGTTTTCTGATGCCGCTGTGACAGAATGCCCTCTCTTCCAAACTCTAAATCAGTCCCTCAGATTTTTAATGCAGCAATACACTGTCACATTTCTGTAGTTTCACAGCTCTGTAAAGGAAATGGTGTTACTATAATCGCTGTAAGGCACGTATTAAATCACCTAAAAGTAAAGAAAGGTAACTAACCCTCAATCCAGAGTCGATGATGCTGATTGCCCTAACAGACCTACATATAAGTAACTAACATGCTGTACTCTGTATTTCCAATTGCCTCGGTATAACTTAAGGAATAGGACTGAGAAACTGCAAAAGCAAATGCAAGTTAAAGCTCAGAGCCTGCCTCAGTGACGACCTACGAAACTGCTTCAGAAAAGCAACATCTAGACCACACCACAATGAAAAGACCTTTAGCGAATCATTAAATATTGTTACCTTTTTTTATATGCAGAATAGCCTTGCAGCTTGTATGATGCGTATTTTATCAGTTTATGTAACTCCATCTCTTCTACTTTTAATCTTCCTCTATCGGCCGAGAAATATTAATTGAGAAATTAAACAGAATACATTCTGATTTCATGATTACTTTTGTTAGCTTGCTAAAATGTGTTGCCTTAAAATTGCGTATTTCTACTATACAATACTTAAAAGATATATGACAAAACAGAGGAAAACGCTGGGTTTTGAACCAGAGCTCATTAATTTTACCCGATGCCTTTTAGATTTTTTTATTGTTTTTTTTGCAATTTTATATAGCGCGAACTCGACCCGGGTGTATTGGAGCCCTTAACACGAGTACCAGTTACATTACACAAGGACAGTACACATTAATTTTTGGTAGGCCCGGGGAGATTGAGTGATTTGCCCAGTATCACAGGATGTTGAGCCGAGGCCCAGCCTCGAACCTGGTTGCCCAGCTCCAAAGTCAGCAGCTGTGGCCGTTAGGCCACATCCTCAAACGATTTCTGCCGGAGGTGAGAAACATGTGGAGTTTTCACAACAAAGGACGTCTCCTCAACCTGAGTGACACAAGAGATATCTCAGTGAGATATGCCCCTCGTCGTCTGGCTGCATATCCTTGCAGAGATAAGCGCTTGTCTCGATGACTCCCTTCGCTCTCCCCGAGATAAGGTTGCCACAGATTTCAGATAAATCATTCTACTCTCGCGGGGACACGGTATCCCCCACGGATACATGGCATGCCTTCATTCTCCCAGGGCCAAGGAATCTCCCTCCCCTCGTGTCTAATGTGCGCCCTGTGAGATAAGGCCTTCATCTCCTGATAGAGGCCATGTTTCTTCTTCCTCTCTGAGATACTCCAAGCTGCAGCTGTCCTAAGTGTCATGTATTACATTAAATCAAATACAAATCAAAATAAACTTTATTCAGTTTTTCACAAATAAAAAACATAAAAGTATGCTAAAACACAGCCCTACAGTACAGATTAGTCATTATTGCATCATATAAAAACAGAGAACATATAATCATTAGCAGCCCTAATACATAATAATTGTACTCACATTTCTTAATTACAAATTTAAAATCAAGAAAGACATAAATATATAAAAACTAATTAACCATAACTGACCCTAGACTTGATTGCAGACTTTAGAAAGCCTACAATAAAAGGGACACAATCTTCCCGCAGTAACTGAAGAAACAGGAGAGCTGGCCGAGCCTGTATAAAGTTCATCTTTTTTAAAACAGGAATTAAAAAGTTTTTCCGGGGGACATCATAAAACTTACATAAAAACATAAAGTGTAAAATATCCTGTGGGGACAACCCGTCGCAACCCCAGGGTGCCAAGTGTTGGCCTTTCCTGCTGCCCCATGGTAGGGCAAGCAGGAGATGAAATAGATCTAAACGAAATCTTGTCAACAGATAGCGATCATAATTCGTAAGAGCCCCCAATAAGTATGGCTCAGCCCCTAGTGTGGTTTTCAACATAACAAATTTACGCGGATGTATGACATCACAACGCATGCTTTCAAAACGCATGCCTTTACAACGCGGTTTTCACAACGCATGCCTTTACAACGCATAGTGCTTTGGGGCGCTGGATAGTGAATAGTTTAATTTACTATTCCAACTCCAGTCCCCGTGGATAGTAGGGAAGGTGTTGGATAGTAAATTAAACCTATTCCCTATCCTAGAGCACCCCCCCAGCGCAATGCGTTGTAATGGTTTGCGTTGTAAAAGTTGCGTCGTAATGGCACTGCGTAGTAAAAGTTGCGTTGTAAAGGATGTCTCCCAATGTACGCACACTAGGTTTAGACAATTCGATCTCCTCCCTTTCACATTAAGATTCACTTCCTTTGGCTAGCTTTTTTTTGGATTCTCAAATTCAAGGGGAAAAACACACAATGCCTTGTAATGGGACATTTCAAATAGCATTCAATGTAGGACTCAGCATATTGATATGTCTTTTATTTTGTTTTAAGGATATTGGAACCTGCTCTCTCATACTTACTTCCATGCTGCAAACTACTTTGAGCGAGTTTGGATCTTTTAGTCACAACCAAGTCACAAGTCACTTCCTTACCAACCTAACGGACCACTAACCTTCCTATCCTGACCCTGCAATTTTCCGCTTTTTTTCAATTTGTGCCTTTTGAGATTTTTGATTTATCACATCTTACACATTTTGTTGTGCTTATTTCCCATATTTATCTTTTTGATATCTGTCAGGCGGAGACTTTTATGTTGTTTATATACATTGATGTGTATGTCCCCTGTCATATTGACCTTTCTTGTCTCTAAAATGTAAAGCGCTCTGATACCCCCGGGTCCAGCCAGCGCTATATAAAACCTCTAAAATAAATACAAAATAAATAAATAAATAAACCAGCGCTTTGCATTCTGAAACGTGTAGCTTAAATTGCCCCATGCATATCTCTGATTGTGGTGCACGCAGCCAGGTGCTGGAGTGTGCACTGTCAGGTGTGGGCGCACATTGGTTTCTGATGTTGTAGAGGCTCAAATGTTGAGGGCCATACTCTGCTTGTGACATGCTCTCTGATGTTGGAGTATAGACGGTCTCGTGCTGATGCACACCTTCTGCTCTGGTAATGCTCTGATTTTTTTTGTTTACATTTTTTTATTCGGTTTTTGCATTCATTTCGACATTTATAGTTCAGTGCAGCAGTGTAGTTTTACGAAAGATATATTAATAAGTAGAACCAAATACATAATTCCATACATGCGTACAATACTGTCCAACTGTTAGTAAATTGATTGGTCCGCGTGTACATATAGCATGTTGCTGCAACGTCTGTGTTGTGCACATTGCAATGAAAATAAGTTGGGGAAGGTGGACACACCCTTCTTAGCGCACCGGTGACCCTGCGTCTCAACTTGTATAGTATCCGTCTCTTCAGGTGTACCTGACGAAGGTGTCATGTTGTGTGTTTCTTGATGTTGCCGTGTCGACCGTATCTAAATGCGTTCCCAGGTATTCTCTGGTGGGGGTACCCCTCCAGTGTGAACTAGTAAACTTTTTTAAAACCGTTGGAGCAAACCATAGGGAGGGAGGAACTAGAGGGGAGTGGGAAGTTTCCAACTGTGTTTAGGTGGGATAGCCTATATCCCTGAATACTTGTTTCAGATTAGGTGTGGATATCCGGTATGGGGCACGGGGTGGAGGGGACCGACTAGCTCAGGTTTCTGTGGTGGTCCTTATCTGGCAGTGCTCTGATGTTGAGATACACTGAAACTGAAGTATGGCTGCAGTGCATTGCTCTGATGCACACCTCTGATTATGGGCCACGCTGCCTCGTGTTGGACCGTGTACTGTCAGGTGTGGGGTGCATGCCCTTCTGTGGTTGTAGAGGCTCTAATGTGGAGGGCCCATGATCTAATGTCTGTGGCACCTGCTCTGATGGAGCTTGTTCTGTTTAATCCTTTAGCTCCTACTCTTCTGGCCTCGCATCGTTCTGATGTTGGGCCCACGCTCTAATGTTGTGACACACACAAATACTTTGATGTAGGGTGCTCTACGTGCTCTACTTACAAGCTTCATGACTTCAACTAGTTCTACAGTTGTCTCGGACTTTGATGTTGGGATGCAGGCTGTATTGTGTGGGGTGTATGACCGAGGCTTATACTGTGTTCCCTTGGGGTCCTGTCACTGTTATTGGGGCACATGATAAGATGTAGAGTCACACACTCTCATGATGGAGCACGCGCTCTGATACTGGGACGATGGACTCTGCTATCAGAGAACATCTCAGATAATGGCGCTGCTTTCGATTGCTGCATGCTCATGGAATGGCATGGGGAGCAAAAAAACGATGTATTTAGGCCCAGATCTCTGTACTGGGGTGAATGTATGACATTGTTCTGCATTCTGTCCATCAACTGTTGTTTTTGCATCTGTCCCCCCGAGTGGGACGGTTATGCTCAGACGTGAGTCCCGTGCTCTCCATGCTACTGGAGTCAAGCTATCCTGGCTGAGGAGGGCTGAAAGCCCGAAACCGGTCCTAGGATGCTTGTTTCCAGTCCAGGGAGAACCTGGCTTGGCAGTTCGGGCAGGACTGTTCCCATGGGGCACAGGGTCAAGACTGATTTGCATATGGCTGGGTTCAACCTGGAATGGCATGGTGAGCAAAAAACGATGGATTTAGGCCCAGATCTCTGTACTGGGGTGAATGTATGACATTGCTCTGAATTCTGTCCATCAATTGTTCTTTTTCCATTCGATTGCTGCGGCACGTGCTCTGTTGCTTTCATCACATGCTTTGATTCTGACGCCAAGCTCTGTTGGGGAAAATTTGAACCGCCACATGTGAAATTGCGTGCTCAAATCTTGTTGCATAGCTCTGAAGTTTAAGGCCCACCCCTTATGATTTGGTGCGCATGCTCTGATGCAGGGGTTCAAGCCTTCAGGCTGGAGAGTGTACCTTGAGATGATACTACACAGGCTTGGGATGCTTGCTTTAATATTTGGGGTGTGCACTCTGCTGCTGGATTTTTACACTCTGCCGTTGCTGGCTGTGATGTTGGGGTGCACGATCTGGTGGGGGGTGCTCCACGGGACCCACCCTAATGCTGCATTTTGCTACTGCGTGCTTTTTCGGAAGCAGGAACCAGGCCACCGAATGGAAGCCAATACAAAGAGTCTGCTTTGTGTTGCTTGTCATTTCCTATCACGAGCCAGGTCATCTCCATACGCACAGAGCCCACTGCAGGCTTGGACCCAGGCCAGGAAAGATTGCTGGATCAGCACTGAGGGCCCAGACCTTGCAAAACTCTAAAGCAGTGTCTCACAGCTTCCACTGCTAAGATGTGAACCATTGACCACTGCCTCCCTCCCCTTCGGAATCTCTAGTCCTGATCATCAATGATCTCCTTCCGGTTTTCACACTTCACTTCATGGAGCATTATGCACTGTTCATTTTCTAGTCTTAAAATGAAGGTTGAAGAACCCCCATATATTCAATCAAAGATACATGACGAAGACACTTAAAAAACATATATATATATATATATATATATATATATATATATATATATATATATATATATATATATATATATATATATATATATATATATATATATATATATATATATTTTGCTGGCCACCACTGGGTAGTTATAGCTAGGTCACCATTTACACAGGAAAAGCCTGTTTTCTTGCTTGCTAATACCTTTGGTGCCGTTAGGCGAATCTTCATGACACTTTCCAAAAGAGTGCTCTTTTTTTTGCTTACTTTTTTTCTAAGAAAATGTTGGGATGAGCCATGAAGTGAGTTCCAAGAAAAAGCAGGGTCCCAAAATATAAAATCCCCATCCTATTTCCATTGGGATTTTTGAACAGCACTAAAGACAAAATTGTGGAATGGAATTACACGAAATTTAGAAGGAAACTAGATCCTGGTTCAGAAAGTATGCTTTTTGTGATATAATGAAATACCGTTCAGCTATTTTGGGGGAAAAAAGGTTTAAACATGTTTGTATATCTGAACTGTTGGGTTTGAGGGACTCTAGCGAGAGTCCCACAAGCACAGTTAAAAAAAATAAAGGGTTCTGATTGTACTGGGGATGGAGGGGCGTGCCTTGGGCCATCTCACTCCAGCAAAGCGAGCGCTCTGATTGGCTGGCCCCAACATGCACAAAAATGTTGCAGTGGCCATTACAGGACTTCTGGGACTTACCCCTATCCTGAAAACGAGTAAAGAAAAATGTAGGCATATACTGTCCCACTAGTCCTTGTGTGAGGGGGTCCCCAGGGGGAGCCACCCTGGGGCCATTTTCTTTGCCAGAATCCTGTGGTACTGTCACAGGATCACACAGAAAAAACAAAATGGGGGCCACAATTGATGAAATAAAATGACCCATGGGGTGGGCCAGGGCCCATGGGTCAATATCTGTTTGGGAGAGGGGCAAGCATTGGGTCTCACCCTGAGCCAATTCCAGCCCATTGGACCCCATCCCCAGGGGTCCATTGCATTAAGTAAAGGGGAAGCGGCATGTTATGGTCTCTGTTGTGAGCACAAGTTTTTTGTAAAGTGACACAAAAACTAATGACAATTAAATAACTATTCTATCTACCTTGTCTGAATAATATGTAAGTATTTATGGTGATTTAAAAAAAAAATTCTTACCTGGTTTTCTCAGCATGGATGTTCACACTGTTTGGGAACCATTCCAGTGCTGATTACAGCAAACAACAACCGAAGGTGACCTGCTAACTTTTGTAATGTCTAAACAACAGAGAGAAAGTGCCACTACTGATCTTTTGTTTGTCTTCTTACTCAACAACCCAGGGCAAAGACAACTTATCAAGGCTGGGGCTTACTATTCAATAGCTTTTTATTTTACAAATTCAATTTGAAATTGAATTTGTAAAATAAAAAGCTATTGAATAGTAAGCCCCAGCCTTGATAAGTTGTCTTTGCCCTGGGTTGTTGAGTAAGAAGACAAACAAAAGATCAGTAGTGGCACTTTCTCTCTGTTGTTTAGTGATTACGGCTCAGCCTTACTGATTAGAGCCCACCCCAGTTGTTTTTGGAACTTTTGTAATGTGGCACGACAAGACACTCCAGGAGGCCTTACCAGCCGCGGGCCGTGGAGGGAGTTACGGTGGGGCAGGGAGGCGGGGAGGGGGCGGGGCAGGGTGGAGAGGGCTAAAAACCGGCACCTGGATAATTACAGGTAAGTAAACAATTTAAATAATAAAACGAATTTCGTAGCGCGCACTGCATCGCAAAATGCGATGCAGTGTGCACTACGAAATTCGTTTTATTAATCAAATTGTTTACTTACCTGTAATTATCCAGGTGCCGGTTTTTAGCCCTCTCCACCCTGCCCCGCCCCCTCCCCGCCTCCCTGCCCCACCGTAACTCCCTCCACGGCCCGCGGCTGGGCCTTACCAGCACTTTTGCACCACCAGAACAACACTTTTTGATGTTCCGGTGGCGCAAAGTGGCACTGCATATTTATAAGGCCACGTAATGCCACTTTACGTGGCTTTTCATGGCCTTATAAATATGTGCCCCTTTCACGCAGAAAAATGTGTGAAAGGGGCATTCCATTCCGTTGGTGTTGCTGTGGGTGTTACCACGCAACACCCATGGAACCGGACATGATCCCAGATATACGAGAAATCATAAACCTGGGAATCTTTCAGAACCTAACACCACCCCAGGGGTGGCGTTAGGGAGGCACAACGAGGAGAAATGTTTAAATTCTTCTCGTGATTTCCTTTTTCTATGCCTGCTGCATTCTGCAGAACACCTAGAAAAAGGAAATCACCTGAATTGATCAAGTTTGTGCAGGAAGGTGTGCCTTCCTGCACAAAATCAATCAGCCCTACAATGCAGGTACCCTTGCACCATGGTGCAAGAGTGCTTGTGTTGGCGCACGGCAGCCCATTGTGCGCCAGCGGTGGGGAAAAGGACAGAAATGCACGGTATCACATAGATACAGCGCATTCCTTGCGGCGCTGCCCTACGTCAAAACCTCATAACCTCCATTTATAGCTTTTTTAACCAAGCTTGGTCTGTTTGAGGTTGAAACAGTTTTGCTCAAATCTTCAAGCTATGCAGCAGGTTATCTGTTGAGTGCAATACATGTATGTATATGTGGAAGATGATGCGGCCACCTAATCATATTTTTCATGTGATCCTGGTGTATTCACCCTTGTACTGTAATTTGGACATATGGAAACTTGAAACATTTTTGAATCTGGGAGATTTTATGATTCCAAAGAGAAATCAGAAAAGTAGAACTGTCCCCAATTGTACAACTTGCCTACTAAGGCGGGACAAGCCTCATCTCAGTGAACTCATGCAGCCAATGTGGTGATCTGCCTTCGACAACACTTTTCTTGCCTGTGCTTGGAGCTCCAAGAGTTACAGGGCCTGTGTGGACTGGTGGTTGTGGAATGCTGGAAGAGTTAGAGAAGAAATGACTTGCCTCACTGCACCTCCTTACCTTCTTGAAGGCCCTTGCCTGGGTTGTATAAAGTAAGAGGTAGACAGACTTATGACACCCAATGGACCTGTGGCGTGTTTAGGTCTGCTTATTTGGCGTCCAGCCGGTAAAAGCCTGTAGAAACCTTAACCTGCCAGCTGCAAGATCAGGCTTCCATGCCAAGAATTTGACTACCTTGGCTGCCAGCCCCCTTCTCCATCTTCTGGCTGGAAGCCAACCGGACGCCTCTCGCCCTTGATGCCTAGAGACTGATAGATCCTCTCCCACTGTGCCAACTGCACATTGACACAAAGGAACCCTTACAGAAAAATCATTTCTTAAGTTATGGAGTTCCCACATGCCTAGGCTGACGTGCGAGCATACACATTTGAAAGTCTACACATGCCCTTGGGATGCGTACCAGAGTGATGCCCATTTGAGGATCTGAAAAGCTGAGCACAAAGTAGGAGAACAAGTAATGACAAAGCCAATACGACTCTACTTTAATTGGTTGAGCTATTGTCTTCGCCAATGCTTTGTTCATTGGCATTTAAAGGCCAGAATGGCCACCAGTGCATCAGAAGGCATGAGGAGGCATGTGTCTTGATGTGTGTGCAGGTTTGCGGATGCGGTTTTTTATTGTAGAAAGGTAAATTAAAAGTACAAAGGGTAAAAAGAAAATCCTGAAGCATATTGTTATTTAAGATGAGGTGCGATGGTCTGAAATAATTGCAGAGCTGATAGGGGAACAGAGGAACGTGCATAGGAGATAACCAGGAAACACATGCTCTCCAATGGAGTGCTACTCTCTAAAGACACAAGCATTACAGAGCCAATTGGTCTTGCCTCTGCAAGAGCTAATGACTTTGCCAATGTGTTTTTGCCATGTTGTACCCAGCGTGGCTGCTGTTAAACACGGCTAAAACTTTGTTGCATAGAGGAGAATGGCATGGAGTGGACTAGCACAGACTGGAGTAAAGCGGCGTGGAGTGGAGTGTTGTAGAGTTGCAAAGAGAGTTGTAGTGTGGTATAGAATGTCTTGGAATGGAGTGTGGTAGAGTGGAGTGTCAGAGTGGAGTGTCGTAGAGTAGGGTGGAGAGTTGTGGATTGGAGTGGAGTGTCATGGAGTATAGTCGAGTGGAGTAGTGTGGAGTGATGTAGAGTGGTGCAGAGTGGAGGGGAGTAGAATCGAGGAGCATAGCATGAAAGGCACTTAGAGGGGATGTAAAGGGGGATAGACAGTCATGGCATGAGATGGAGTAGAGTGTTGCACATTGAAGTAGAGTGTTGTATAGTGCAGGGGTGTAGAGTGGAGTAAAGTGTTAGAGTAGGTTAGAATGTCATAGAGAGGAGTGGCATAGAGTAGAGTAGAGTGAAGTGGCGTAGAGTATCATAGAGTGGAGTGGCATAGAGAGGAGTGTTAGAGTACGGTGTCTCAAAATGAAGTAGAGTGCCATACAGTAGAGTGGAATAGAGCGCTGCAGAGGCTCGGAGAGTGGAGGGTCAAAGAGTGGAGTGACATAGAGTAGAGCGGCATAGAGTGGAGTAGAGTGTCATAGAATGGAGGGGCATAGAGTGGAAGTGCGCACAGTGGTGTAGAGTGGAGTGTCGTAGGGTGTCGTACAGTGGAGTTGAGTGTCATAGAGTGGCATAGAGTGGAGCAGTGCAGCATAGAGTGGCTTGGAGTGGAGTAGCGTGGACTAGAATGTCATAGAGTGGAGTGATGTTGAGTGGAAGGGCATACAGTGGTGTAGCATAGCGTGGAGTAAAGAGGTGAGCACGGGTAAAGTGTTGTTGTTTCGAGTTGAGTACACCGTGTGTGGTAGAGTGGAGTGGAGTGCTATAGACTGGAGTGGCTTAATGCAGAGTGAAATAAAATGTCATGGAGTGCTGTAGAATGGAGTAAAGTGTTGTAGAGTTTTGTTGAGTGGAGTGGTGTAGAATGGCATGGAGTGGCATGAAGTGTCATAGAGTGTCGCAGAGTTTAGTGGCACAGAGTGTTGTGCAGTGTTGTGGATTGGAATGTAATAGGGTAGACTGCCGTAGAGTGTTGTAGAGTGTTGTGGAGGGTCATAGAGTGGGGTGTTGTAGAGTGTAGTAGCATGGCCTAGAGTGAAGTGGCATACCGTGGCATAGAGTGGAGTGGCGTCGAATGAAGTAGAGTGTTATAGAATGGAGTCGCGTAAAATGGAGTAGAGTGGAATGGAGTAGCATATCAGAGCGGAGTATTGTGGAGTGGAGTGTAGTAGAGTGCATTAGGGGGGAGTAGCATAGAGAGGAGTGGCCTAAAGAAGTAGCATAGAGTGGGGTAGAGTGTCAAAAAGTGGAGTAGAGTGGAGTGCATTGAATGGAGAAGAGTGGAGTGGAGTGGAGTAGAGTGTCGTAGAGTGGAGTATTGTAGAGGGGAGTGGCATAAAAAGGAGTGGCATAGAGTGGAGTGGCTTAGAGTGGAGTTGAGTGGCATATAGTAAAATTGAGTGGCTTAGACTGGAGTGGAGTAGTGTAGAGTTGAGTGTTGTGGAGGGTCGCAGAGTGGAAGGTCATAGAGTGGAGATTTTAGACATCCTAAAAAGTGATAAAGTCCAAAGGTAGATATCTCCACTGAGACTCTGTCCGGTGGCTTCCTGACGAACACGCCTACTCCTCGTACACTGCCAGCTGCCTTGCCCTACTGAACTTACCTTCTCAGGAACTTTTCTTCAAAATTTCTTCAAAGTCTGCAGGTAAACCGAGACCAGACCCAATTCATCTCATGATTCCAAAAAGCGCTCCATCGCAGTCGGTCTAACTTTTAACTTTGCCCCTGTCTCACACAACCAGATGTCCGCTGTTGGTGCTTTGATGTTTTAGGCACTATTTTTCACATAAAACTTTAAAAATGCATAACTCCAGTGTTGGAAATAGCGTTTTCTTCAGTGTCAACCCAAAATGTTTTCCTTCCTCCTCCCCTTTTTGTTGAATTTGTTTTTATTGGCTTTAGGATTCTGGGCCCTTTACCACTGCTAACCAGTGCTAAAGTGCATATGCTCTGTACTCAAAACATGGTAACATTGGCTTATCTACAATAGGCAAATAGCTTGCTAAGGAGGCAGACCTCTGCATCAACACCAGGGTCCAAAGGAAGATACCTGGGAGTGACCCCAAGAAGGGTGGGCCAGGCTCCCCCCCGCAGAGTGAGGGAGTGGTCCAGGGGGCCCCAGAGTAAAGGGGGAGGAAAGGGATCCCATGCCCATCGTGCGAAGCAGGGAGGAGGTTCAGGTGTGCAGTGGCCCACGATGCACTATTTCCAACCCCGCTGCTTTGACTGATCCCAGCTAAGACACAAGCAGGCATACTCTGCTGTCCTAAGAAACCACCCACTGGTTCAACCCTCTACAGGGGTGGCCAATGCAGACTTAGAGGTAAGTAGTCAACTACAACGAATCCAGAACGCCTCGGTACGACTGATCCTCAACGTCCCCCGACGCAGCCACATCACACCCCACCTGAGAGGCCTGCACTGGCTCTCCGTCAACAAGAGGATCACCTTCAAACTCATCATCCACATACACAAAGCCCTTCACAATGCCGGACCAGCATACCTGAATGACCGACTCAGCTTCTACGCCCCCACTCGCAGCCTCCGCCTTGCCAACCTCGCCCTCGCCACAGTTCCTCGTATCTGGAAAACCACTGCCGGCGGCAGATCCTTCTCCTACCTCGCTGCCAAACCCTGGAACACTCTCCCTACCAACCTACGACAGACCCAGGACCTGTTGGCCTTCAGAAGACTTCTCAAGACCTGGCTCTTCGATCAGTAGCAGCCCCCCCCCCCTCCAGCGCCTTGAGACCCTCACGGGTATGTAGCGCGCTTTAGAAAAGCATTGATTGATTGATTGATAGTCCCCAGGGGCATGTTATAGGCCTTGCCGTGATCTCCCTTAGATTGGAGGTCGACTCAGGAGGTGAGTTGGTGTTTCCTGAAGGTGGGAGTCATCACTTCCACAAGGTCAGAGTGAATGGGGTCCCAGTCACTGCTTTGAGCTGCACTTTGTTAGTGGAAAGGCTAGTTGCCCCTAAGTAGTATACAGGCCAGGTGTGTAGGGTAACTCCCGCCCATAGGCGGGACTTCTTCCTCCCTATGGCCCTGGTATCCCTAGAGTGTGGTGGGAAGTGACCTAGAGGTAGGTCATAGTTAATCCCCCGATGCCCATAGACTGCCTTCTGAGACATGAGTTAACCCCGGTGTCAGGGGAACTGGGAGAGGCGACCGCACATGCGCCCTAACAGTTCAGTTTTCTGGGGGTACCACTCCAAAGCGGGGAGTATAGGACCCTAGAGGATGAACAGGGTGATGGGAAGTATTCCCTGTCTCCTGTTCAGCCTCAGTGTACAGACCCTGGGCTGAGAGGACATTTGCAGGATACCACCCATGAACTGGTAAGAGGTGAAGTGGAAAAAGGGTACAAGGCACCTGGGGTTCCTGCCCCCCACTTTGAGAAACCACAGACGTCAGAGAGCCCTGGATGGCCTGTGGCCTGGCTCTTGAAATGGACAGCTGTCAATGGCCCCTCTTAGTTGTTGGCTTTGTGGTCAGGGTTTTTCCTGGTTTGGGGACAGAAGTCAGACCCAGGAGGGTGGAATGGGCCACATCACACTGTTGGCCATGCTGGTACTGTCTGCCTACTGGGCGCATCTGTGAGCAAAGTAAGGTTAAGTGCTGCACAGATGGGGCGCACAGGTGAGGAGAAGGGTTCCCCATGGGTCAAGGTAGGCCCATGCAGCCCTATAGGCATGTTGCAATGTATTTAAAAGGTAGAACATGTACATTTACTGCAAGGCCTATCTCTCCCATAGGTTAACATTGGGATTGCCTTAAAACGTCTTTTAAATGTAATTTCCAATTGCGAAAAGATAGAGATTTGGAAATTGGTGTCGCTGGACTCACAATTTCAAATCAAAACTTATGGTGAAGATTGATTTTAAATTATTAGTCTGAAAATTTCACTTTTAGAAAGATAGTATTTTTTTACTTTAACCATTCTGTGCCTCTGCCTGTCTCTGAATACACGTCTGGTTTTGGTGGCCGCAGGGCTTTGTGCATTCCCTGTAGACAGTCACACAAAGGGAGAAGGGGTGTGACATTTGCATCCTGATGGCCGATCACCAGGCTGATGGGCCTTCTTGAGGTAGATTGGGTGGGAGGAAATGACAATTGCACCTGAATAGGGCTGTGCCTGTCCTCACACAAAGAGGTGTATACCCCCTGTAGTGTGTCTGGAGCCAGCGCATGAAAGGCGTGAACCTTGTGATCTTCAAAGGCCTCTTTGAAGTGTCCCGTACTTCAAAGGCACATTTGGATATAAGTACTGGACCCCTGACTCCACCAAATCAGTGTTTTGCTGGTACCAAGGACATTCTGCCTGGAAGAAGAGCTGCTATGCTGTAGAAGGGACTGCCACTTTGCTAACTGCATTACTGTGTTGGCCTGCTGTCTTCTGATTGCTTTGCTGTACGAGGGACTGCCACTTTGCTATATGCTCTGTTGTGTTGGCCTGCTGCTTCTTGGCTGAGAGTTAGAAGGACTGGACCTCTTCTCTACATCCTTGAACCCAAGTGTTAGACCCGGCTTCCTGGGCACCAGGGCACTCAGGGGTAACTGCACTCCAATCGCATCAACTGGAGTGTTCCCTCACTGATGTCCTGGGGCCTCAGTACTAAAAGGACCCAAAACTGGATAACCAAGTACTCCTCTCCAGCACTTGACTCTCTCAGGGTAGCAAAACAGAGCAGTCCAAGGCTTACTCAAGGAGGTGAGGTGGGGTTAGACATTCAGAATACAGTGTAAACCGTACCACGAGCTGATAAACTCAATGTCCAGTCAGTGCTTTACTTTTTATAAAAGAAAAGTACTTTAATACACATAAGATAATTATTCTACACATAAAATTAGGATAAACAGTGAAAACCAGAAGTCTCTACAACCCTCTGGGGCAGAGTTCTGACTCCAAACAGTATAATAGCACCTAGACGCCAAGCACTATAAAAACACAGTTAACATGAAAACACACAGTAAGCATTGCATATTACAGATCATGTTACACAGGGCTGTTCTCATTCACTAGAGCCTTGATACCAAACTTTGTATTGAAAGGATATAGTTTCAGCATATGATGCGAAGTCAAATGGTCGTGATCGGTCCCATAACCCCCCACCCAAAGCAACAGAAGTGCCCTCCCATTGTGAGTGAGGACAACGCTCTAGTGGTGTCAGGGATCTGATCAGAGGTGCCGGATGTCTTGGCACAGTTTACTGGAGTCCCACTAGTCCAGTAGCCACTGGCTAGCTGAAGGAGGGTAGTGGCTGGACAGAGTGCCAGTTCACCCTGATACCCTCAGAGTTCACAAAAAGTAAGGTGGGGGTCTGCTTCACTGGCCTCTCTTCCCAGTTACTGCTTGTACAGGCTCCCACAGCGCAAGGGAGGAGCCTAGAGGGGATTTGATCTCACCTTCAAAGACTAGAATCAAGCATCCTCCTCTCTCTCTGGCTCTCGTCCTGTGCTGCAAGCTTCTTTCCACCAGCCTCTGTGATGTGCTGTAAGCTTCCTTTCCACACTGGGTGATGTGCCGCAAGCTTCCTTCCCACACCTCGGGCAGCTGTCTGTAATTTCCTTGGTCCAAAGCGAATGCTCATCCAAGCCTCACAAACAGCTGGTCTGTAATGTTGCCTTCCTCCCAGACCGCAGTGAACAGAGTCTTATCTCTGTCTTCACACCGCGGGGTCGCGGCTGGTAACTGTCCGAGGTCTCTGGTGTGGCCACTCGACAGTCATAGACCAGTCTTGAACAACAGCTGACCACTCAGGCCAGACTTTTATCACCTCTGATTGATAGGCTCATCCAATCAGAGGGTCTGCTACTTTTTACACCTCCAATCACAGACCATTCACCGCGTGTTCAATGCATGGGTCAAGCATGTAGCAGGTCGTGTTCTGGTATCAGGCTGCGCCACTGTCTAGAGAGGAATTTTAATTAACTCCAGCCCAGGAGGCCCTGACAAGTGAGGGAGGGTCCTATCCACACAGTTAGTGCAGCTAAACCCAGATAAGAGCTGAGGGTCTCCCCCAGCCCACCAGGCCTTTCCAAGGAAATAGGGAGGGGGACGGGGGAGCTGGGATGTCCAGCAGGACAGCTCGCATTCCTCACACTGGCTCAAATCACCATTCTTCCCCTGTACACCCACGGGCTCTCAAACACACATCAGCCAGACAACCGCAACAGGCCCACAGGCATGGCAAACTGCACAGACTTGGTCAGGAGGGTGCCTAGGGACTCACCCCTCCTGACTATAGATTTATTGCTGCCACCACTGTCAGTCTACCACAGCCATAATAGAGAGGGCAGTAGCCACTCTCTGAAAAATAGGGGTGCACTAGGCATGCCCCCTCGACCTCAGAGCCAAACTCTAGGGGCCTCAATCCATGTAAACAGGGAGACCCTCACGGGACATGTATGATTGTCATGCTCACTGAGGTAGGGATCTAGAAACTATACAGTAGCTTTTGAGTGACTTGCCTGGAGATTAGCATAAGGCAGGGGAAGCACTCTCTCCAGAGACATGCAGGAGACTTCCCGTCCCAACACCAAGTTTCTCTAAGGGCTTGTTGGCTTGCCTCCTGTTCTCTGCCGTCTCAGGCTCACAAAAGACTTCTTGCAACTCTGCTGGTGCTGCTTGACTCTGCCATCTCTGAGTTCTACCCTTGCCTGAGGTGCCCCCCTCAGCCATGGGCCTCATAAGTGGGTTCGGCAGCTTTTTTCTACAAATATCGATGCTGTGACTCATTTGCACCGATCGGAATCAGCAGAGTACCCTCTGACACCGACACAGTGCAGATTTGACGACAAAGCGGGTTTCAACTGCAAAGTTCGACAATGATGCTGCACCAATCCGAAGCTACCACTGTGAGGCTCCACGGCGATGCAGCACCGACCCTTCGACACCAACTGCGAGGCTCGACTTCGATATATCGACCAGACTGCATGAATCAATACTGACGCTGGGAGTCCTCGATGCTGACGTATGCTCCTTACAAGGTACTTTTTCAGTGGGCCTTTGTGGGTGTGTAGCCAGCCTGCCCTCCATCTTGGTCGGTCTGAACTTTGGATTTACCCCAGCCTAGCACGACCTCAAGTAAACTTTTAGTGCTATTGACTTCTAAGCACTGTTTTGGGATTTAATCAATAAAAATCCATATCTCAACGTCTACTGATTGGATTTTTGTTGTTTTAATCATGTTTTACTCAAATACATTTTCTTTATTTTTCTAAACTGGGGTGAAGTTTTTGTGGTGTTTTCATTGTGTTACTGTAATTTAGGTGTGCACAGTACTTTACACATTGTCTCTTAAGTTAAGCCTCATTGTTCAGCGCCAAGCTACCAGAGGATAAGCACACTTTAATTTAGGTTGTGCATCTTGTCATGTATTCCTATAGGTTCTGAATCGATCCCCCTATTCCTGACCCTATTCTAGTTAAACAAACCAACAAGTTAACTAGCAGTCAGCCCATGAGGCAAGACAAGCCCCCATGATGCAGATACCGTTATCTGACGCAGTCACACTACGGCACAGGAACGTGTTATCTGATTAGGTCATAACGCTTGAGATCTAATTAGACAAGCGACATTCCTCCAGCCCCTGATAAGGCATACGACGTTCTCATAACAAATCAAACCTATGACAACCTGGATAATCCGTGCGGCCATTGTTTTGATTTCACAGAGAACTTCAGTAAAAGAATGTGCTAACGAGCAAGTCGTATGACATCTTTATTGACGTATCTATGTCCATCCTTACGTCAATCTCAGCACCTTTAAGGTATAAATATTACCGATCTTGCCCTATGCAAACACACGCGTGGTGACGAGACGGAGCAGCCATATTTGCCGAAGCCCAGAGCAGAGCAGACCCCGCTGGCAGCAGCCCCGCCTTCCTGACGCGCTGAGAGACGCGCTGCTATCTCCTGCCGAGAGACCCAGCACCGGCGCTTCCGGGCAGCCCTCGCAGGCAGCCTGGAATATCGAGACCAGAGAAAGAGATACCATTCCTCATTCATCCTAACTTCCAGGTACAGAACTGAATAACCCCTCACAGAGAATTCTTTAGTTATTCACTTGGCAAAAACAAACTTAACTTAAACTGTAACTTTCTATTCCCGCCCACGCATTAGACTTAGGTCAGGTACACGGGGTAGGCGTATTTAGAAACACCAGTTGAGTACGTTTAGTCAAATGTATATGTGTATGTAAATATATTTTAATCATTTTAAACATCATATGGCTCAGAAACCATATCAATGTTTTTACAGTATTATTTTATACTATTGCTTTTAATGTATGCACTTTACTTAACTATAAGTATTGCAATAATATCGATCCATTTCTCATGTATGAGAAAAGAGACTGATCAATAAATAACACCTTTTTATTGAACACGCCCGTCTCTCTTCCTTTTCTCTACATTCTGATGAGACTAAGAATGCACGTACTGACTGAGTAAAATAATTGCCTTGTGCTCACACGACTCTGGAGATTGACTCTTGATTAGGGGAGAGCAAAGTTGTCATGTTCTATGGTTGTCAGAAACTAAATCCCTTCTTGTCTAATCAGGGAAGTTAAGTCCTACTTGACATTCGAGAAAGTTTCTAGCGAACTCTGAGCTAAGCTGGCAAACCCAAAAATTAAGTCTAGTACCGACAGTAGTAGACCTAGTTAACGTCTGGTCTAGGCCTTTACTGCTGTAGGTATTATTCCAATGCGCAGAGCCTATTGGGAAGATAGGAACTACACTACATGGCGCCCAACGCGTTTGGAAAGGGCGATAAAACTAACGTAAGACATTTAGAGTAACTCAGTCGTGCTTTCTCACTCAGACCCCTTTTCCCATTATACTCCAAAGACGTCTGGAGTGGGTGAAAGGTTATATCCTCCAAAACCTCGCAGGAGGGAACTCCTATGTATGGTTCTTGGTATAGTCAACGTTGAAGGATAAACAGTTCCAAAATATTGTGCATCTAATCTCTGTTTCCATAAAGAAACCTGATCTGCAAACAAACATAATACCATCCTGTCGGTAAAATGGGAGACAGTGATGAAGAAAGAGAGGCAGTTAGATTAGCAACTGAACTCGCGGCAGCTGATGCTGCAGCAGTAGATGCGGACGGGGATATAACACTCATTCCGGTCATCAAAAGAAAATCTATAACCTTAAAACTTATAGAAAATGGACTGACACCTAGAGGTGGCACAGTCATATTCGTAATTGAGGCACACGAATATCGGCAGACAGAGGTATACTATTCATGGATAAATTTTCCAGCAGCAAATGCTGTAACAAAGTACTTCCACTATTACAAAGTAGAGGAACCTCCTAATGAGTACACTCCTTTCGAGGAGGTGGAAGTACCACTCAAATTTCAAGAGCATTTGCTCTTATTTGATGGCGCCCTAAAACATAACAATCACATTACAAGGCTCGGTCCTTTAGGTAGACCAGGAGCAACGTGGCCGGTCCTAGCCGGATACACACCACATCCAGACATCGAAAGAATGCCTGCACCAGAGCTGTTAATACAGCTAAAACAATTAATAAAAGTACATAGACAATTAGTTCAATATGTGATGCGGACTTCAACAATTCAGCCAGCAATTAAAATTCCACAGCTGACCCCTCACCAGGGGAACACAAATAAAATTACACCACAGAACATCCAATCCTGCCTGGGTAAAGTACCGGCTAAACGGGAACAAATACCATTCTGGTTGGCACAGAAAATTACCCAAATAGAGGCGGTGTTTCCTGACACCACCCCGTTAGAAAAACACAGGATTCTGACTATATGTCTCCCAATGGGAATCGCACCACACATAGAGGACTGTGACACTTGGGGTACAGTCTTTGCTTCCATCTACACAAAAACGCACGGTGTTCCATCAATTTCGGTAATACCAGATGTGCTAAAACAAATTCAAGACGAATACGGTCCAGAGCCTGCTTTAACTCTTGGTATGAAATTACTAAAAGACTTCAAGCAGGTCTTGGCTATATTATTAGCCAACATAAAAGGTGAAGCAGCAAACGTGGCGATCCGCCAAAGGTTAAAAGAGACAGATATAGCAGACCAACCAGCTGAAATTGCCAGAATCATAGAAAAATCCTATGAGGAACTAGGTAGAGATAGTTTAGGTGGAAATACCAGTAAAACCGCAACTGATTGAAAGTCCAGAAAAAATATTTTTTAATAATAATTCACCAAAAAAGAACTGGGATGGAAACAAACAATCCAGTCCTAAAGAAAAGAAATTCCAGTCCCGAGGAAGGTCTCCTAGGCGAAGGGAGAAATCTCCGAACCAGAGACACAGGTCACCCCAGAGTGACCCCTCTGGGAAAAGATACAACCTTAGAAATAGGGATAATATAAAAAAGCCTGATAGATATCAAGACATTGATACACGTCCCTCTCAATCTTTTCAGAATTCCTCGCAGAAATCGGAAAGAAGAGGACGATCAGAACAAAGAGAAGAGCACGCCAAGTCCAAAGACAAGGAACCTGCTCAACTAAAAAAGAAATTACAATTTCCAAAAAAGAAGGTAGCCAGTATCAAGGTAGTTAACAATGCCGAGGATACTGAGGACACAACTGAAAAACGGAGAGTGGGCTCAGACAATGCTAGACAGTGCAGCAGAAGTGAGCATAGCTCGCAAAGTCCTTATGAATCATCTGGAGACAGTGGACACGAATGAATATCTTCAAGTGGAAACTGCAGACACCAGAGTTAGCAAACCCCACAAGATATACGAGATAACATTACGTATAGAGGGAGAAAAGACTAGGAAAATAAGGGGACTATTTTGGGATAACCTCTCCAAGGGTTATGACATCCTTCTAGCTGAAAAAGACTGGCCACCAGAGTTTGTCAGGGAGTGCCCTCATGGCGAAGAAGTAATTATGCCTGCCTTCTCGAATCAAATCCCGATTCATAAAAAATATACACTTGCTAGAAAGTGGGCAGTGGCTCAAGCACCTGCTTTATATAAAAATCATGTAGGATGGGATGAGGATTCTCCTCCTCACAAAATCCAGTTAAAATCACAACCAACGGCACAAAGGCAGTACCCAATTAAGCAAGAAGCTAAAAAACAGGTAAATGAAATACTAGATCAGCTAGAATACCAGGGGGTGATTGAAACTTGCACCTCACAAATGAACAATCCTTTGTTTCCGGTCTCCAAACCAGACAACTCATATCGTCTAGTTTTGGATTACCGACACCTTAACACATGTTGCAAAACTTTTGCAGTGCAAAACTCACACAGTGCTGCACTAATGAATAACATAGTGCGCAAGAAATACAAAACAACCTTGGACATCTCCAATGGATTCTTTTGTCAAAACATAGCACCAGAGAGCAGATATTTAACTGCATTCTCAGTAAATGGCACTCAAAAACAATTCTGTCGGTTAGCCCAGGGGTACAAGAACAGCCCGGGGGTATTCTCAGCGAGAGTAACAGAATTACTACAACTATATGATGATGAAGCATTATCTTATGTCGATGACACTTACTTAACAGATGATGACTTGGAGACTCACTTGAAAAGAGTGAACACCATAATACTTGGGTTCGCTGCAGAGGGTTACAAATTCAACTTTAAAAAGTCCAGAATTGCCCATCTGATGGTCCTATTCTTAGGATATGAGTTATCAAGTGAAGGCAAAAGCCTGGCTGACAATTTCCTAGAGAAATGCGCCGTACTCCAAGCACCTAGAACACTAAAAAATCTTCAGTCGATTCTAGGCTTCCTAAATTTCGGAAGAACATACATTGCAAATTACGCAGAAAGGGTCAAACCCCTTTATGATCTAATTAAACCAGACTTTAAAAGATCCAGTTGGACTCAAATACACACAGAAATTCTGGGTTCCTTACAAACAGACATGCTAATTAAAACAAAATTAGAAACACGTGATAACACACGCAATCTTGTGATTCGAGTCATCCCAGGGAGATGCGGATTCACATACCTAACCTCTAATGAGGGAGAAAAGGTACCAATTGCATTCAAATCACACTTGTACACTAAGGCTGAAATGAAATTTAGCCCAACGGAAAAAATTCTTACAGCAACACAGACAGCTATAACAAAAGAACGAGCCCTGGCACAAGGTAAACGAATAATAATCGTGACACCAATACCAGCCTTAGAGGCGGTAACAAAGGCAAGCATTCCAAATGCTAAAGCACTCCATCCGAGATGGATACAATGGGCTAACTCTCTTGCTGCAACAGACGTGGTGTACGAATTTGATCCTTACTTAAAAACACAAGAATTTCTCCAATATGAATTTGAATGTCCTCCGCCAACCGAAATTCTGCCTCTAGATCACTACGGCTGTATAATATATACAGACGGATCAGCACAACCCGCAGTAGGGGGTAAACAAGCTTACAGTGCTGCGTGCGCGATTGTTAAAGGTCGTTGGCACGAAGGGAAATTTAAACCAACCCTCACTAAAACACAATCCCTAGGAGATTGTACAGCTCAGCGAGCTGAACTACTAGCATTCAAGATGGCGCTTGAAAATACTGATCGAGAATTCCCCACACTCATAGTGTGCGATTCGTATTATTGCGTTCAATCATATAATGAATACTTGCAGATCTGGCTTCAGAACGGTTTCAAGGATGCGAAAGGTGGCACAATCAAGCATAAAATGCTCTGGGAACAAGTAGCTCTTTTACAAAAAGAACTACCAAAGACTCACGTGATACATACACTGAGTCATCAACGTGATGGCGTTCACGTTGCAGGGAATTCATTGGCTGATGAGGCCGCGAAGGCAGCTGTGCAAACGGCTTCCGTAGCTGCCGTCACCCGGTCAAAAACAAAAATAGACAGCGAAATATTACAAGCTGTCAGCGCTTCAGAAAAGGATTCGATAGAACCACTCCCTAAAGGCTTTCCAGTAAAATACTCATACATAACTGATGTAAACAATGTTCCTTTTGCTCGAATCCCTGGAGTGGGGGATAGGGCAATTCCAAACATGGAACATAGGTTAGGACTAATAATAGCGGCACACGAAGGGCTTGCTTCTATCCATGCTGGCGTCTCAGCCACAGTATCATTATTAAAACAGAGATACTGGTGGCCACAAATGAGAAGACAAACAAGGAACTATGTTCTAGAATGTGAAATATGTCAAAGAATGAAAGTATCAACGGTGAGACGTCCAGCGCAGACGCCCCTTCTAATCTCGGATAAACCATTAGCCTGTGTTTATCTAGACCACTGCGGTCCCTTACAAAGGGATGGTAACTATAAATATATCTTGGTTGCAGTGGACTCATGCACGAGATTCATATGGATGTGGCCCCAGCGAACGGCTGACGCCAGAACTGTTATAAAAGATTTGCGAGTCTTTATCGGCACATACGCAATTGGCATGCTGCATTCGGACAATGGTCCTGCTTTTAGCTCTCGGGCTTATAAGGAGGCCATGGTCAGCATGGGCGTGCAATTGCGGTACTCTTGTCCATTTCACCCTGAGGGGAACGGAATTGTTGAAAGAAAAAACCGTGACATAAAGCAATCTATAACGGCAAAGGTATTAGGTTCGGGAGCTGGGTGGGTCAAACATCTAATAAGTGTCCAACGTAGTCTAAATAACTTGCCAAGAAATTCTCTGAAGGGATTCAGTCCGTACGAATTATTATTTGGAACTAGAATGATTATCTCTGACCTCGACAGTCAGACTTCAGTGGTTAAAGAAAAAAGCTTTGATGTCAAAGACCGTTTGGCTATTTTGCAGGACTTAAACAAAACAAGAAAAGACCTGAGCAACATACAGTTGAAACAACAGCCAACAACCACTGAAGAATCACCACCTGTCCCAGCAAGACCTGTCTGGATTCCAAAAGTCGGGGATCTAGTCAGGGAGAAGATCGCGGTAAAGAAGGAATTTGGGCCTTCTTACAGAAAAGCAGTTCCTGTCTTGTCTATCAACGGGACAAGATCAGTTGTACTACCGCCACTTGCTGGTAAAAAGGAGAACCGAGTTGTATCCATCGACCTGGTAAAACCACAACATGTGGCCGATAACAAACAGTAGGCCAAGTGGACTCCCAATAAGTAGCAGAACACCAAGGTTTGCTACCAGTACAGAGGTCCTAACGAAGAGGCTCATCACATTCGAAACGCCTACAGAAGAACAACAAGGACTATGCAACAATGCAATAGAACTCAGACCTCTGAAAACCCAAATAAAAACATTTAGCAGAGACACACCAATCTACAATGAAGTACCAAGTGAAAATGCAAGAAACAAAAATCCTGAACCAATTGGAACAATTGACAGAACTGCATCCGGCTACTTCATAAACTTCGATGATTCCTCTGAAAGCCTCAGTGAATCAAAGACACAGCCATCATCAAAAGCCTTTAAAGACAAAGCTAAAGAACTTTTGAACCAACTGAAAGAAACATATCTGATTTCTCCATGGATTGAATTTTGGGTGGGTTTTGGTGCATTTATCCTCATACTTTGGCTCATCATGGTATTAACTTTGGGACGCTTCATTGAGGGAAAATATGCTAAAATGGACACAGCAAGTCAGAACATCAACTTAGTCCTCAAACCACACACATCTTCACACGTCGAGAAAAGAGAACTTTCTTCAGCCAACTTCACAGCCAATCCGATACCTGGTGGGGTAGCCTGGGACAACACTGACTATGAAATTTATGGTCCGGTCGAGATCCTGAAATATCCACACCAAATTAAGATCTCCTTGAGTGACTTTGTAAAACCAAACTCATTTGCTGATGATTGGGACTTCGAAAGCATTAATAATATGATGTCTGACTTAGTAATGTCTGCTAAATTTACCAAACATGATTATTTGCAGGGTTCTACAAATTATGATAGTATGTATTGCTATAACCATTATGGTAACCATTTTTTACATAAATCTGCACAACCTAGAAATGTTTTAAATTATAATCAATGGGAACATTGTGCAACTCCTCCAAAAGGGAGCCCAAGAACCGTTTATGACAAATATTCATATTTTTCAGGTTTTAACAAAAGTGATGCTGAAACATTTTATTTTAAATTGTCAAACAAGACAGGGACCAAAACCATGATAACCAACACAAAATTGATATATTCAGACTCATTTTTCGAAAAAATGAATACTTTTGGATTTGATTATTGGGACAAAAATGTTGAATTGAAAAGTGTTTGGGGTACAAAAGAATGGCAAGTACAGGGTATAGAAGCTTTGTTTAGAGCCTGCATGATCCCAGAACAAATGATATTTTTAAATGACACTGTTCAACAAACCACCTGTCTTGGCTTAGCCAAAATCAAAGATTTAAATAAACCGTCTATTCCAAAGCCAACAATGTTTAGCAATAGCTCTGATACAGATGAAGAGATAGACGTAAACCATATATTAAACCAAAACAGAACACATCCTGATTGGAAACAGTGGTTGATCTGGCCAACAGATACTAATAACTGTCAAGACAGATTCCTGAACAAAACACAGGGGTTCAAAATGACCAGGCCAGACCCTAGATATCCCCAAAGACATCACCCAGGGATAATTACCACCTACAGTGTGGGCAAATTATGCCTTCAATGGCTACAAACTTCCACACTGCCTGAAATTAAGCAACACCTAACTTTACTTACTGATGGTGCTGACTTGCGTGATTTCATAATGGGACCACGCAAACAGCGTCAAAAGCGTTTCATAGCAGCCTCTGTATATGCAGCATACAATGAGGCCTGGAAGGTTACTCAAATTGAAACAGCAGAGAGAATACGGGAAATTGACCGTATTAATTTGGAAAAATCACTTTCTGTAGTGGACAATGGGTTAATGACTCTGTCCTCCAGAATTTTTTCTTTGGACAGCATTGTGTCTTCAGCAATCGATATATTATCGCAAGACTTACTGTTATTACAACATGGTCAGTCGCAATTGCGTTCTATTGTACAGCTTGGCTGGACGTTACAAAATCTGCGTTCAGGCTATGTGCCTTGGCGTTTAATCAACACAACGTCACTATTCCAAATCTTTAACCTTACTGATAGACAAATCAGTATGGCGCAAAAGGGTGCTGATTATACAATCTTGAGCATTGAAAAACTTGAAAGATTACCAATGACAATGTCAGAACGACCTGTCAGTGAATGGATAATCCACGGAATAATAAATATTCCAATCTCAACCTTCAGGTTTCAATACTGCCAAAAATATATACAGGCTGGCATGTACGAGAAATTGGGTAAAGGGTACCTTAAAACAACTTGGAACCTGCCCTATTCACATGCATGTGTCAGTAATAAAGGACAGAAAGTGTTTCTTAGTGGCAACAATTGTGCGATGTCACTAAGCGGCACGCTTCTGTGTAACGGAATTAGTTTGCATGGAGCCTGTGAAGGGAATTCATACAACCTTTCATGTCACCAGCAAGGCGCACCTGCAACTGAAATAGAACCATTCTTTCAAAGACTCTATAATGGGAGTTACATTCTTATTGTAGACCGCAGATGTTGTAGTCTTATGCCCGGGACTCCTTATCTAGTAACTACTACTGCGAAGGTCAAGTGCTGTGGACGTGCTTTGTTTCCCAGCTCCTTTCCAGACAGGGAGGCAAGGGCATGGCCCGATTTGAAAATTACTTCTATTCGAATAGATACTTTAAGCAGAATGAAAACAGTCCTTCTTCAGACGCCTACCAGGCTCTCGTCATCAAAAGAAACGTATGATCTACAAGTCGCAAGGACGACTGCAGAGATACATACATTAATATCAACTAATTCCCCCGTACATTTCGCGGAAATCCTGAGCGAAATCTTAAATATTTCTGATACCAATGGGATCTCAGGGGTATTTAAGACAGTATTTTCGATGGCATTAACACCATTCAAAGCCATACTGGGTATTTTTCCAGATTTCGTCCATTCGATTTTTGGCGGACTTCCCCTGATCCTGGGACTAATTGCAGGAATCCTATTCTTAGTCCTTATTTTTCGTTATGGCAACCCATGTCACAGATCAAACTCTCGCGACAATGGAAGAAACAATTCTAGCCATTGGATACCGGGACCGGATATCAAAAATCCTGGGACTCTCCCGGCTTAGAGACCTGAACATGACCTGGTTTCTATCATTTCGACCAATGTGGCAAAGGTGTGTTTTACCTGTACTAAGGTGTCTGCTATGCGGAGAAGAATGCGTGTTAGACACCTGTCTGACGCTACAATCGGATGCGCCAGTGGATGCAGATACACTGTTGGTTCCTACCAAGGTTCACGCTTTGTGCTGCCCTCAAAGGCTGCCAATCCTGATGACGGCATTCGTGGAAGCTTCACCACTACGATTGAAGAGTAGTGAAGTTCAAGATGAAAGCAGCATCGAACAGGTACGACCTTCTGTCAGCAATGCGAATCAGAATGTCAATGGAGACAATCATGCGCACGAATGCATGGTTACACCTATTTCCAACTTGGTGGAACTTTCCCATGAAGCTGTTGACAGTTTTTTTCGAAAGCCTTAATGATATGATGTTCTCTCCAGAACAGAAATAGAGACTTTTGAGTAAACTCGCACACGGCGTTCCCTGAATTCGGCCTTCAACTTTAAAAATAAAGTCACATGAACAATTACACTCCAGTTCACGGACAGCAATTTTTTCAGCAAGCCCCTAAAATATTTTCCCATATTTTTTCCGGGACACTGATCTTCTGCTTAAAGTAAGAACTATTCTTAGAGAACTAAGGTTTCTAAAATTTAGATAGCTTATAGACATTAGCTGCCCGCTGGCATGTTCATAAAGATATTTTATTATGTGATGAAATGGTCTCGAACTTTCTTTCTGTATAGCCGTATTAAGAGCCATTTCATGTGTAATTCTCATATACCAAATAAGCATTAATGTATACAAATGCGTGAATTCTTTAGCATTCTTATACAGCTTAAGTGCATACAATATATATGACTGCAATTTTTCGTATATTTGAAAATTTCGAAATGCATTTATGTATTTTGGGGTGGTAAGATATACACTATACTCTATAGTATGTTGTACTATGTTATACTATGCATAGATTAGTAAATATGTCCATAGTTAGCGTGGAGTGGGTGTCATGTATTCCTATAGGTTCTGAATCGATCCCCCTATTCCTGACCCTATTCTAGTTAAACAAACCAACAAGTTAACTAGCAGTCAGCCCATGAGGCAAGACAAGCCCCCATGATGCAGATACCGTTATCTGACGCAGTCACACTACGGCACAGGAACGTGTTATCTGATTAGGTCATAACGCTTGAGATCTAATTAGACAAGCGACATTCCTCCAGCCCCTGACAAGGCATACGACGCTCTCATAACAAATCAAACCTATGACAACCTGGATAATCCGTGCGGCCATTGTTTTGATTTCACAGAGAACTTCAGTAAAAGAATGTGCTAACGAGCAAGTCGTATGACTTCTTTATTGACGTATCTATGTCCATCCTTACGTCAATCTCGGCACCTTTAAGGTATAAATATTACCGATCTTGCCCTATGCAAACACACGCGTGGTGACGAGACGGAGCAGCCATACTTACCGAAGCCCAGAGCAGAGCAGACCCCGCTGGCAGCAGCCCCGCCTTCCTGACGCGCTGAGAGACGCGCTGCTATCTCCTGCCGAGAGACCCAGCACCGGCGCTTCCGGGCAGCCGTCGCAGGCAGCCTGGAATATCGAGACCAGAGAAAGAGATACCATTCCTCATTCATCCTAACTTCCAGGTACAGAACTGAATAACCCCTCACAGAGAATTCTTTAGTTATTCACTTGGCAAAAACAAACTTAACTTAAACTGTAACTTTCTATTCCCGCCCACGCATTAGACTTAGGTCAGGTACACGGGGTAGGCGTATTTAGAAACACCAGTTGAGTACGTTTAGTCAAATGTATATGTGTATGTAAATATATTTTAATCATTTTAAACATCATATGGCTCAGAAACCATATCAATGTTTTTACAGTATTATTTTATACTATTGCTTTTAATGTATGCACTTTACTTAACTATAAGTATTGCAATAATATCGATCCATTTCTCATGTATGAGAAAAGAGACTGATCAATAAATAACACCTTTTTATTGAACACGCCCGTCTCTCTTCCTTTTCTCTACATTCTGATGAGACTAAGAATGCACGTACTGACTGAGTAAAATAATTGCCTTGTGCTCACACGACTCTGGAGATTGACTCTTGATTAGGGGAGAGCAAAGTTGTCATGTTCTATGGTTGTCAGAAACTAAATCCCTTCTTGTCTAATCAGGGAAGTTAAGTCCTACTTGAACATTCGAGAAAGTTTCTAGCGAACTCTGAGCTAAGCTGGCAAACCCAAAAATTAAGTCTAGTACCGACAGTAGTAGACCTAGTTAACGTCTGGTCTAGGCCTTTACTGCTGTAGGTATTATTCCAATGCGCAGAGCCTATTGGGAAGATAGGAACTACACTACAATCTGACTTACCCGGATTAGGATTGTGGTCCCTACTTGAACAGGGTGCAAACCCCTGCCAACTAGAAACCCAATTTCTAACATCCAGTTTTACCAGTTTGGATTTACTTGATTTGGGTGTTATTTCATATGTTAAAATGTATACCATTTTTTTCTAAATTGGTTTTGGATTGTTCTTGACATTGTCATGTTGATGTCCTTTGGCCAGCACAGCATTCTGCAGTTCTGCTGCCATCCTCCACACCCAGTGCTCCAATGTTTGGAACACTCCTGCAGGCAGCAGCGAGCATGTAGACATCAGGAAGCCCAGATAGCTTGAGCTCTGAGCAACGCACTGAAGAAGGACTCTGATGGCATGACTCCTGTTAATACGTGCACTTCTCCTTCTTCGGCTTCCATGAGACATGTGGTGAGTTCCCATTTGCCATCCTGGTACAGTTCCCCAGGCCAGATGTTTGTTTCAGAGTCCAGTACATACAAACTTTGTGGAAACATGGGTTCATTCATTGTGGTTTTTTGACAGCGGACTGGGATGGGTCCAGGATGTTGTTCTCCTCGAGGTAGCGGGTCAGTTGTTTGTTGACAATTTTCTCGGTGACCTTCGCCGGGAACCGAAGCAGGGAGATAGGTCGGAAGTTCTTGAGGTCCTTGGGGTCCGCCTTGGGTTTCTTGAGTAAGCCGTTGATCTCGGCGTGCTTCCAGATCATCGGGAAGGTTGCTGTCTCGAAGGAGATGTTGATTACTCTGCGGAGATGGGGTGCAATGGCTGTGCTGGCTGTGTTGAAGATGTGGTGAGGGCAGTGCTTAATTTGTGCCGGTGCTTTCTGGTGCTTAGCACCGGCACTTACTGTTTAGGGCCGGGTCTACACACATCTGCTGTACGTCACATACTGCACTGATAATATTTATATATTTACCTCACTACCAGACTCGTCGCAGAGTGTTGTTCTCGTCTCCCCAGGTGAAGAGTGTTGCGGCTGTGAGACTGAGCCAAGAGGAGATTCTAATGATCTGTTGATGGTAAAAGATTTCCATGCCCTAGCACACTCACGGGCCGCACCCCATGAGTCATCGTTAAAGTCTGCCTGATGACGTTGAATGGTTGAAGGCAGGCAGCAGACACACCACCACCAGGCCTAATCAGTTAATAAAGGCAGTGCAGTGTCCCGGCCCACCGCGATTAACGGTAAGAGGAAGTACTACTACTACTTTTTTTTGGAAACATGGTGGCAGCTCCGACTGCGGCTCAACAAGATGCGATGCCGAGGATGCGCTTCCTGGCCTAGTAGCCGCCGGCGGCCGCACACTTATATCACGATAGGGCCCGCCCGGCCCCTGCCATTGAAGTATCCTCCCCTGCTCAGAGTGTCTAAATCTTTGCAGGCTGCCAAAATACGGGCTTGTGACACACTGTCTATCTTTGCTGCCTTTAAATATCAATGTTTTCTGGCAGCCAGGATATCAATCCAACAAAAAATATTACCTGATTGTCCATTAAGTAAGGATTATCGAGTTAAGAAAGCTCGCGGGCGGGAAAGGAGGGACATCTGTATCAGTGCTAAATTTGAGTTTAAAGGGCGGCCGTGAGGTGGTTATAAAAGCAGACTCGATACAGGTGTGGTTTTCTGCTTTCCCAAATCACTTGTGAGACGGACGCCATATTATCAACATTTGATGTGGATTCAGGTGAGGCAGTATACGCAATGCGGGACGCTAGATTGGATTGAAACGTGTAATTGTGTATGTGGGAATTATTAACTTTCAGCAGAATTATTATTAGGAGTTAAAATTCCTGTTTAACAATAGATTTGTGTGATGTCGGCACATATGGGGCATTTTCTTGTTTTACGATCATTGGCAGGATGATGTTTTTTTAAAGCTCGCATTCTTGATTGTATCTGGTGGAGTCACGTTGTGTTGGGGCACGCGTTGTACAAGTTTGGCTCATTATGAAGAAAATAAGCCTATTTGATTTATAGTTGAACATGCTGGACATGTACACATGATTGTGACTATAAAAAGGTAGCCTGGTTTCATTGTATAATGCACCAATTTTAAACAAGCATTTGCAATGCAATAGGTCTCGCATTAGGAAAGTTTGATCTATTGGTATTGTAAATGACAAATATTTTATTTATGTGTTGGTTTTGAAAATAGCGTAATTAATAGCTTTGTCATTTACAATGCCAATATTTTTAACTTTCGCAAACGTGACACCTATAGCATTTGTAATGCAATATGTGTTGTATTTACATGACTTAGATGTATTAATGTTACAAATAACAATGGCTTTTATTTTTTTTAATAATTAATACTTAAATGAAAGTTATTGTAATTTATAATGGTAATAGCTTACATTTTTGTAAATAACTTTTGAGAAGATTATGTTCATTGTATTTTATTGTGATGAAAATCCAAGAACAGCAGTGAAATATTAAGATCTTTTTGTGACATTTGTAATAAAGCTTGAAACATTGAGAGAACATATTAGAACCAGTTGTTGTTGAATGGTTGCACAGAGTGATGCTGTGGCGTTCAGTGGTGCTGAGTGATGCTGTGGCCTTCAGTGGTGCTGAGTGATGCTGTGGCGTTCAGTGGTGCTAAATGATGCTGTGGCATTCAGTGATGCTGTGGCATTGAGTGGTGCTGAGTGATGCTGTGGCGTTGAGTGATGCTGTGGCATTGAGTGATGGTGTGGCGTTGAGTGATGCTGTGGCGTTGAGTGATGCTGTGGCGTTGAGAGATGCTGTGACATTGAGTGATGCTCTGGCGTTGAGGGATGCTGTGCGCTGAGTGGTGCTGTGGCATTGAGTTGTGCTGTGGCGTTGAGTGGTGCTGTGGCGTTGAGGGGTGCTGTGGCGTTGAGGGGTGCTGTGGCATTCAGTGGTGCTGAGTGATTCTGTGGCGCTGAGTGATGCTGTGGCGTTGAGTGGTGCTGTTGCGTTGAGTGGTGCTGTGGTGTCGAGTGGTGCTGTGGTGTTGAGTGGTGCTGTGGCATTGAGTGGTGCTGTGGTGTTGAGTGGTGCTGTGGCATTGAGTGGTGCTGAGTGATGCTGTGGCGTTGAGAGATGCTGTGGCATTGAGTAATGCTGTGGCGTTGAGTGATGCTGTGCGCTGAGTGGTGCAGTGGCATTGAGTGGTGCTGTGGCATTGAGTGGTGCTGTGGTGTTGAGGGGTGCTGTGGCGTTGAGGGGTGCTGTGGCATTGAGGGGTGCTGTGGCATTGAGTGGTGCTGTGGCATTGAGAGATGCTGTGGCATTGAGTGATGCTGTGGCATTGAGTAATGCTGTGGCGTTGAGTGATGCTGTGGCATTGAGGGATGCTGTGTGCTGCGTGGGGCTGTGGCGTTGAGTGGTGCTGTGGTGTTGAGTGGTGCTGTGGTGTTGAGTGGTGCTGTGGTGTTGAGTGGTGCTGTGGCATTGAGTGGTGCTGTGGCGTTGAGTGGTGCTGAGAGATGCTGTGGCGTTGAGAGATGCTGTGGCATTGAGTGATGCTGTGGCATTGAGTAATGCTGTGGCGTTGAGTGATGCTGTGGCATTGAGGGATGCTGTGCGCTGCATGGGGCTGTGGCGTTGAGTGGTGTTGTGGCATTGAGTGGTGCTGTGGCATTGAGTGGTGCTGTGGCGTTGAGTGGTGCTGTGGCATTGAGGGTTGCTGTGGCGTTGAGGGGCGCTGTGGCATTCAGTGGTGCTGAGTGATTCTGTGGCGCTGAGTGATGCTGTGGCGTTGAGTGGTGCTATGGTGTTGAGTGGTGCTGTGGTGTTGAGTGGTGCTGTATCATTGAGTGGTGCTGTTGCGTTGAGTGGTGCTGAGTGATGCTGTGGCGTTGAGAGATGCTGTGGCGTTGAGAGATGCTGTGGCATTGAGTGATGCTGTGGCTTTGAGTAATGCTGTGGCGTTGAGTGATGCTGTGGCGTTGAGGGATGCTGTGCGCTGAGTGGTGCTGTGGCGTTGAGGGGTGTTGTGGCATTGAGTGGTGCTGTGGCATTGAGTGGTGCTGTGGCGTTGAGGGGTGCAACACCAGCAATTCTACCAGCATAGAGCAGCAAGAATAATGCAATACAAACCAAAAGAAATAACAAAATCTACCCTACAGATTCAGATACACCACCAAGCAGGCTTGCATACGGAACACTGAGCGTGTTCAGGTTAAGTTACGGCTTCGAGGCCAGAAACGTGCACATTCTACGTTCGGCGGACCACCGCTAAATGCTGTTCTCGCTTGACTAGGTAAGTTAATGGACACAGCGGGGGTGCCCTGCTTTGTCCGGAGAAGTAAATCGAGCTGCCTTTGAAGTGCGGCTCGGCCGTGAGGAGGCATAAAAGGTTGATTGTAGTAAATAAAAGCCTCGCAGATAATGTATCCCAAGCCTGAAATGCTGTCCAGTTAAGCGGAGCCCATGAGGAATGTGAATGAGTACTACGTAAAGTAAACTGCAAATGACATTTCGCAAATAACAATTCGCAAGAATTAATGTTTTTGCGCTCTGGTGACACGAGAACATACATTTACACATAAAATGTATGATGAGTTCATTATGGCTGCAGATTAAGCTTGCATGCGTCGTAAAACAATGAGGTAACATGAGGAATTGTAGAAGTGCGGCTCGGCCGTGAGGAGACATACAAGGTTGATTAAAAACGAACGCTAGCAAAAAAAGTGCACACAATGCTCGTAAAAGGATTGTGTGAAACGCACAGTAGTTGGATACGAAGCTATAATGAAATGAGACGCCTAATAAAGGTAGGAACGAGATACAAACTTGTAATGTGATGGGGGACATAGCAAAGTGGCTTCAAAGAGGACAGCAGCTGTAGTTTTGTGAATAGTGATACTACATATGTAATGGACCCTAAAGTTGTAGTGAAATGTTTGCAAACAAGTACGGAGTAGTAGTTTGTTAAAATATTTTATAAGAGGCTTAGAATGGTGGAGCAGTCATCACGAGAACTCTCGGGAGTGATAGGGATGAAAGCGCTAGCGGCAAATGGTGACCTGCAGAGCGCGTGAAAAACAATCACTTCAGAGCAGCGCATTGCTTTGAAGTCTCATGGCGGGAGCGGGGGAGCAGCTTGGGAGGCAAACGAGCATATGGGGATGAGGTGTGAGGCCAAGCGCGAGCCTGGCGAAGCGTCACACTTCAGTAGACAACATGCATTGGGAGGAATCCGCTTGTTCAAGAGTGTTGTTTCCCTCTGCAATAGTTCAGAGCTATAAATAGCTTGACCTAAACAAATCCCATGTGTGGCATTATTTGCATGGTTGTCAGCAAAGTGCTTACACATTCCCAACTTTGTATGAAAAGCCATCCGTCCCAGGACAGTGAATTCCAGAAGTTGAAATGTTAAATTTGAGCCGGTGGTAGGCAAGGTGAGTTTAAGTGAATTGCCCAGAATCACAGGATATTGAGACAAGGCTGAGATTCAACCCTGTATCCCCAGCTCCGGCCATTATGCCACTTCCTTGCCCCACTTTCATGGTTGTAATTGTTTCGGTTTTAAGCCGCGCTACCAGGAGAAATGGGCTGGTGCAAGCTGCTGTCTGACGAGAGCCCCGGAACTTATTTTTTTACAAATTAACCACTGGGTGAGGGTATGGGTCTAACGGTGATCCGGAGTGGATGGTGTTCATTATCTTGCTGGTATCCTCGTAGTTGACGCTAGTCCAGGGGAGCAGGTGGTTGGTGCGGGTGGTGGTTGTGCGGGTGGTGGTTGTCAGGGTGGTCGTGGCGCTTAAGCTGCCGTAGATGTCGGCGATCTCGCGGTGGAAGTAGGTGGCCAGTGAGTCGCACAGGTCTTGCGAAAAGAATACAAACCTGTATTTCTCAGCACCTGGGCACAAAGCTTGCGAGTCATCGCTCTTGCAACCAAACTTTTGCACTGGTGAGTGGGTGAAAAGTTCCCAGACATTATAGTCCACGTTGGACTTTACTACTACCTGCAACCTTTCTATAGTACAAAAGACGTCTTCTTCACTTTGCTGTTCTTCAGGAGGAGACATATTCAAACAGAAAAGGTCCTTCAGGGATTTTACAATTCACGTGTGCCGTGGCCAAGAGACGTATTCTCCTGGAACGGGTCTCCCACTGATATTTTGTGTCAGTTTCGTGTGCAAGGTATACCCCTTGAGAACAATTTTCCCACCGTCAACCAATATTTCACATAATATGCCTAATTTTCAGATTTTATTTTGTTTGTTTTTGGTTTTTTTAGGCACAGGGAGACAGACCCCCACATGCATCAATCTAGGATTTTGCATTTCTTAAATAGCGAAAATTAAGGAATCGCTATTTAGGAAATGCTAAATCCTATGCATCAAGAAATCCTAAAAGTTTTTAGGATTTCTTAATTTTCGGAAATTGCGATTCATTAATTGTGAATCGCAATTAAGGAATGGCATTACATTGATTCCTATGGGCCTAGAGGCCCATAGGAATCAATGCCGTTTTGCATTTTTTTTTTTTGCACTCGCAATTTGTTGATGCATTGCAAGGGTGCAGAGGGGGGTCCAAAGGACCCCCCCCTGCACCCCTGAAATGTATTTTCAAGTGCATGTTTCACACACACATGTCCTAAGGACATGTGTGTCTGTAACATGCAAGTTTAAAAAATGCATTTTTTTGCTTTTTTATAAATTTTCGCAAATTAACACGAGGGTCAACCTCGTGTTAATTTGCACTTCCATTTTCAAAATTCGCAATTTTTAAAAAAATGATGCATTGCAATTAAGGAATCGCACAAATGCGATTCCTTAATTGCATTTGCATTTTTAGGAAATGCAAAAAATAGCTAAATATGGCACTCTCCGCTATATGTATCAACAAACCATTTTGCATTTCCTAAATAGCGAATTTTAAGGAATCGCTATTTAGGAAATGCAAAACGGTATGTATGTACAAAATCGCTTTCCAATAGCGATTCCTTAGCATTCCTAATTTGAGATTAGCAAATTGTCATTCGCAAATTACCCCTTCATTTCCATGGGCCAAGAGGCCCATAGGAATGAAAGTGCAATTTGCGATTAGCAATTTGCTGATCGCAAATTAGGGATTTTTCCAAGGGTGCAGGGGTGTCTCAAGAACACCCTGCTGCACCCCTGAAAAAGACATTTGGGGGCATATGGCGCACATACATGCCCTAAGGGCATGTATGGGCGTCATGTGGCACCTTTGGTTTTTTTCAAAAAAGCTTTTTGATAAGAATTCGCAAATTACCACCAACTAGAAGTTGGTGGTAATTTGCTAATCCTTAATGGCATTTTTTCCATAATATTTGTTTGATACATTGCATTTAAGGAATTGCAAAATTTGCAATTCCTTAAGTGCAATCGCAAAATAAGGATTAGCAAATTTTGCTAATCCTTATTTTGCATCAAACTTGTTTGATACATTCCATTTGTCTATTTAGCATTCGCAAAGGCCGAAATTCGCAGAATTTCGGCCTTTGCGAATGCTAAATAGCTTGATACATATAGCGGTCTGTTTGATGCATCCCAAAAACGTATTTAGGAAGTGCAAACGGCCGAATTTACCGATTCGCACCGTTTGCACTTCCTAAATAGGTTGATGCATGTGGGGGTAAGTGATTTGCCCAGAATTACAGAGTGTTGAGGTGACGCTGGGACTTGAACTTGGTGCCCCAGTTCCAAAATCGACTGCTCACGGGGGCTGGGCTACATCGCTTCCTGGGCTACCCTTCACCATCCAGTTTTCTTCATTTCAATTGAGCCAATCGGATTATGCCACCGAGTGATAATGGGTTGCAAAGAGAGCCCTCAGAACCCTTCCCCGGTGACTGTGGGTGTACTGTGACCCTACTCCTGTCACTCCAGGATAATCCTACCCCCACAGACCTCCGAATTCAGGGTTATTCCTACACATGCCCCTGCTGAAGCACAACCATGGAAGCCTCGGACCCCAGCGTGGGAACGTCAGAGTGAGCCCCGCCACAGGAGGGAGGAGGGGAAAGGGAACGAGGCGCTAATTTTTACAAATGCTAAAATGTTATTTCTAATAAATGCCATTTTAAACCGCAGAACAACTGCTTCTCAGTCTGGACTTGCCTAATTAGCTCGTCTGAGCTGCCAGTTTATTTAACTAGTAATTCCAGAGGCAGAGGAGACCTCAAGCTTCCACAACACGGTCATCTGGCAGCCAGCTGCAGGGCCCTCCCTGTCACCCCTCCCATGATTTCTTGCATTGGTACTGGAATTGACAGTTTATCTCTCCTCCTCTTTTTTCTCTGAAATCAAATATATCCGATTCCAGTCGCCCATGAAAAATGTTCTAAGAATATATTAAAGGCGGCACAGGAATCCAGTTCCTATGCCATCCTCCCATCAGTGTCCAAAGATAGAAACATGGGGCATATTATCAAGAACTGCGATACAATTATCGCCGCTTTAGCTGCAGGAAACTGCTGCTAAAGCGGCGATAAAGGGCTTGATAATATGTCCTTGTGAATTCCCATAGCAGTCCAGGTTCTGGTGTTAACCTTGGGCGGCTATGGGAATTCACAAGGGCATATTATCATGCCCATTATTGCCGTTTTAGCAGCAGTTTCCTGCCGATAAAGCGGCGATAATTTTATCGCGGTTCTTGATAATATGACCCAGGTTTTTATATATTTGTAATATAGCCCTTCCTTTCATATATTTTGTTTGATAGCGCTGTAAACATGTGATGTTAATATGCACCAGCAAGTTACTCATGTTATGAACATTAGAACTATGGTTGGGGCTTTAACTGGGATGTAAAAACTGGGGGGAGGTCTCTCAAAGGGGTGTGGCCGATTTAAGTAAGTGCGTGGCTTAAGAACATGTAAGCTAAAAATCTGTGCTTAGCATAGTGTCCCGCCCGACTGGTATTTTGCTGCTTCAGTCATTGCATCCATATTTATTGTATTGTGTTGTAATTGCATTTAGATAGCACTTACTACCGCTGATGAAGCATCAAAGTGCTTTTTCAGCAAGCAGCACGCTACTCCAGAACCCAAATGGATTAGTGGTGAATTAGTATAGTGAAATATGAAATTAATTTGAGCGGTGGATATGTTGGTCTGTTATTTGGATTGAGAGGATAGTGGAGGGATAGAAGAGAGAAGGGTTTGCATTTATATAGCGCTTGCTACCCCTGAAGAGGAGTTGAAGCACTTTTCAGCAAGTAGCACGCTACTGTTATGTTTTATGAAGCATTATAAACAAAGACATTTTGAAATTCTTTAAGCAAGCTGATTTGTGACTCCTTTTCCTTAAACACAAAAGACAAGGGGCACAGTGAACATGAATAAAATGTATTTGAGTGATTCCTCGCCATATCATTTGCTTTAGTGTGATAGCCAAGGTAGGCATTGCATAACATTATTTTCAAACTCAGCTGAGCAATGACCCTCCCTATAGTTAATGCAGGTATAATGATACAACAAGTAGCATTACACCTACAACAAGCCAGGGCTATTGACTTTGTCAATGGTTGTTAGTTGCACAAGAAAAATAAGCAACTATGGCTTCGTTGTGTATAACATTGAAATTGCTTCAGTATTGAAATGATGAGACTGTGAAAGAACTATAGCGAGTCTCTTTGAAGTTACTTCAGAGGCAGTGAAGGGTGGTGCTGCTGCAGAGTTAAGATTTTTTTTCACTTTAAGGTTGAGGGCAAAAATGGAGAGCCCGATAGGGACCCATCTAAACATTTGCTTTTTAGAACTGCCTGTGCTGAGCACCGGCAGGACCCGGCCTACCTAAAGCACTGACTGTGGTACTACGAAAGTCCCTTCAGTCATGCCGGCAGCAGAACCTTTTACTCCACCATGGAATGGACACATTAACCCACTGAGCTATATAGTTCACAGACTGGCTTCACCATTCCATTCCAGGTGGGGTATAACTCTCATTTAGGTTGTTTCTTCTTCAGCCTCCAGGAACTATGAAAAAAGACCAATATTATGGATGCAGAAATCCATTTTTCCCCCAGTTTTATATAGCAGGAACTCGACCCAAAGGTATTAAAGCGCTTTACATAAGCACCAGTTATATTACACAAGGACACATTCATATTTTGTAGGCGCAGGGAGGTTAAGTGAATTTCCCGGAATCACAGGATATTGAGCCGACACAAGACTCAAACCTGGTTCTCCAGCTCCAAAGCTGGCAGCTCTGGCCGTTAAGCCACATATTGCCATACGGTCACAGCAGTTGCAGCATTCCAAATTTAGCACTGTGACTTTCAAGGCAGAAAACTCGCAGGATATGTATCAGAGAAATGCGGCGCAATGTACAAATACATTTTTTTTCCTCCGTGTGCAAAATATTGTTGCACATGGAGATTGGAGAATCATTTTTCTCTAAATCATGGCAAAGGATGAGTGTTTTCAATTCACTTTCCCCACTGAATAGAGTTTCTGCCCTCCAGCCACCCACATGCCTTCAGAGTATCATCTATCAGCATGCAGAAGTGGGCCACAATGGACTGGATATGGCAGGAAAGAGGACCCAGGAGTATGGTTCAACAGAGCTGGGCACAGCAGGACAGAAGCAGAGGGCGTCGCTTCAGGGCAGGGTTTGCGGTTCCACACCCCCCAAATATAAATGCATTTGTAGCTATGGAGCCCTGAGTCACACATGGTAAATCTGTGTCAGTTTTTCTCGTTGTCCTGATTTCGCGAAGAGGTTTTAACATGTTAATTTTTTTAATCAGGAACTTAAATATATATGTAGTGGACAGTTTACCAATAAAGTAGCAAATCTGCACACAAAGAAGTACTTCTTGAATGGATACAAATATTCTAGCTTTTAGAATTCCCAAACGTTGGCAGTAGTAGCCCTAGAAAGGCAAGCTAGTCTCAGGCTTCCTGGCACCCCACTGGCAATCAATCACCTACAAAGTGATGGAATGAAAGCTTGCAAATAGTCTAACAACTAGCAATATCTCGGCGTAGCATTACAAACCATCGCCCACTGTGACACTCTAGACAGAGAGCCTGATTTAGGGTTTGGCAGACGGAGTGGTGAAGTACTTTACTGCCTTTAATTTGTCTGTCAAATTTAGAGATGTCCACCAACCCCACAGACGTTTCTATACATTGGCAAGAACCACCATCATTGCAGCTCCTGTCAATCTAGGAAAAGTTGGACAGACGGCTCCTTCAAACATGACAGCTGGTCATCAAACTTTTCCAAAGTTCTTTATTTTTCAAAAACAAACTCCCAAAGCAGGATCTTATTTTTTTTTAAAAACCAATGGAACCCACCCTAAGGGAGTGTTCTCCCACGGTGTGGGGTCATTTTTCTTGTTTCTCTGTCCCGACGGTGATGGAAAGAATAAAAAAGCCATCCGACCATTCACTGTAAATGAGGTGGACTGTCAGATACCTTCCTTCCAAAGGCCCCTACTCCGGCTGGCCATCGGAGGAAGTTTTACACCAACAGAATTTATCTTAAATTGTTGGTGTAAAACTTGCATCCACTTGACTTAAAATCAGTGGGGCGGACCTTGAGTTCGGCGGACAGGGTAGTCTGTTGCCATTGCAACGGAATGCCTGTCTGCCCCACTCTAAATCAGCCCACATAATGCAAATCAGTAATGAGTCTGCTCCTCATTTGAACAGCCAATCCCAAACCATATTCACCTCACACATTTACACTGCAGCAAGTTGCTTTTTTAGTTGGGAAATTTGAGATTCACACCCCACAAATCTCACTGTCTAAGCTACTCCTCTGGGCAGGAGCTGCTGAGAAATGGATACAGAAGGATGGTTGTCTTTAAGAGGTGGAGCACCTGAGGAGTCCTGGTCCCCATCAGTCATTTCTGTAGCTGGGTCTTCCTTGTCCCAGCTGATACTGTGACATGTTGCAGAGTCCCTGTCCAATCCCCGCACTGCAGTGCAGCCCGGGGATTGTCCTGAGTCAGCTGAAAGGACGTTCCGCTCAGGTCAGGGAGTCTGTGGGGTTTCTCTAACCCTGTACAATACAACTGGGTTAGAGAAACCCAAGTGCGCATGTGTGTTTTGGTCGGCCTGAGATGGCCGGCCAAACGCACCTCCTCACTTAGAGAGTGCACATAGCACTCCTCTTTCCCCTTCCCATGTCCTGGTCCTGCCCCTCCCTGCACACGCTGGCTGAGCCAGCAGCTTAAAAATAAAACAATAATGATATATTGATTTATTTTTTTGCTGCTGGCTCTGAGCCAGTGGGGTGACGCTCCTCCGCCATTGCGGAGGAGCCACCCCTTTTTTCTGGCAGCATGTTATTATACATTCTGGGAGAGAGCAGCGGGGGGTCCCATGGGATGCTAATGGTGGCACACAAGCTTCAGAGAGAAGAGAGAGAGGAAGCAGACAACTCTCCAGCTTACTCGTCGCCCTTCTTTTATTGGCTGTGCAGCAATCGGGAGTCAGCAGACGGAGGGTCAGTCACATGATTTTCAATTTTTCATGGATTTTTACAAAAGTGCTAATTTTATTTTTGGGGCAAATTGCTATATCCTGTAGAGTCTGATTTCCTTACAGTATAGGAATAGGAATAATGAATTTTGTATTTGGATCTTTTTATGTTAATTATGTAATTTGTGATAAGAAAGAAACCTTTTTATACTAAAAATAATGAAAAAAGAAAATACTGAATGAAAAAATTATTTCAAGAATAAAAACAATGAGAAAGTAAAACAAATGTGTTTTTTTATATGATTATGCCCATATAATTGGAGTGAATACCCTGAAAAATTAAGAGGTCACAAGGGAGTTCCTTCTGTTGTGATTGTGTTTGCTTTCCCCTCTTCTCCCTGACCTGTAAGAAATTGACTCAGAGGGGGTCCAGAAAAACTTTACTTGGAGTCTGATTTCCTTAGCTGTCCTTTAACCCTTCGCATGCTGGTGACGAACCCCAGCCGTCATGCTCCGCGGTGCTTGTGTGCGGATGACGGCTGGGGTTATTCACGGCCCCGCCCTGTTCGTTTGTTTACCGCACAGCGGCGAAAACGGTCCAGCAGCGAAGGGGTTAAAGAACACTGTCAAATTTACAGCTAGACCAGAATGAAGCTGCACAGTTGTTTAGAAGGTCTGCAGGAAGATAACCCTATTTAAGCTAGGCACCAAAACTTCACTACTCCCATTAAGGAAAAGTGTGAAGTTTAAAGCTTTGGTCTTGGTGCATAGGAACTCCTACTAGAAAGTCGATAGTTTTCTTTCCATCTAAAAGGTGTTAGTGTTACATTCCCTCCGTGTGCTGAGCAAACCAGAACTTCCTGCCAGGGCCGGCTTTAGCGCTGGTGGCGCCCTGTGCGACAATGTCTGTTGGCGCCCCCGTACAATCACCACCTCTGCCACAGATTCCCACACTACCACCCTGTAACAGTGCTCCTCAAGTGTCCAGAACCACTGTCTCTCGGAAGATTCATTTAGTTTTAAAGCACCACTCATACCAGTGTAAGGTGTCAGAGCACTTTACATCACACACACATTGCACAGAGACAATCATATGTGTGTAAATCATCAGTGGTATTGGAAATATTACATTAACAAGGTATAGTGTAGGAGTAACATGTCATCGATACTGATAGGCAATATAGTTTAAGAGTCCTTATTCTGGAAAAGCACACATTAAGATTGTAAAATGTAACACCATTGTCAGGGGTTCTCTTTATTAGCAAGAATTGTTTTCCACCCAAATGAACCCTTTTGGCAAGATTAGGATAATGAAAGACAGGGCAAAAAGTTCCTGGTATCCACCTTTTTACATATTAATGATTTGGAGGTAGGGCGTTTTCAGAGTCCGCAGACCAGTTATGGAAAACCTTTCCCCTGGTGTACGGACCACAGAAGTTGGCCTCCTACATTTCTGCAAATAGGTAAAAATGCGACTGTTCAACCTACGAGCAGCCATCTGGTTACTTGTACTTTGGTTCTTCGGTGCCAAAGATGTTATGATGTATGTATGTACTCTGTAAAAGCATATATCTCATAGCATATCACATACTGTGAACCTATACATCGCAAATAAAATGATGACATAACGTAGCACATAAGTGTACAATACAGGGTGAGTGCATAAGCAGCCCCTCCACAGCCTGATTTTTCCTTTATTTCTGATAGGGAGGTCACTATGTAATAGGTTCAGTGGTTTTGAAGGAAACATGAATGTTTATTAGTAGTTCCTTTGTCCAATTGAAATTTGTTATTTGTTAAAGAGTTGTGGATGGGGTATGGAAGTAACTGCGTTGTGTTTTTGGTGAGACCAACAATATTGGGTGTATCCCAAGTGGCTTTCACATGTCTATCGTCTGTTTCAACATGGCTGTCAATAAGGCAATGTGTGGTTTGAGGTGCGCCAGCTTACGAACAAACATGCACACTGTTCAGCAACAGGGCTCCATTGCATTCCTACAGCAAAACAACGTTTTATGGGTCCCTGCTCGCCCCTGAGCTGAGTTCAGAGTCCACTGAAAGATGCAGAGGAATTAAATTCAGGGTCTCCACTCCCTACACAGGGTGGCAAACACAGTTCACTCTGAGGATGAAAAGGCCAGTTGAGGCAAGGCCAGAAACCAAAACCAGCCCTGGCAAATATTTTCAAATTAGCCCCACTCGGAAGGAGGCTGCAAATGGAATGGACAGTGGGGCTTTAACCATGGATCATAGCAGCCCACCCTGCTCTGAAAGCAGCCCCAAGCCTGCAATTTCCAAGGAATTTCCCAGAGTGACATTATTGCCAGCATGGCCCTGTGTTTAGAGATGTCTCGACCCCAGGCCTCATGGGAGAAGTGACCTGAACCATCACAGGGGGGAGCTGCTTTGTCTCCAGGATTTACAGGCTGTACTAGTTCTATTCTATACCACATAAGGCAGATAGGAAAGTAGGACAGAGCTTGATGGTGAGCCCAGGCTGTTTGATTGTCTGTATGTTGACCCGCCCCCACCCCTTACACTTTGGCAGTCTGCCCTTGGCCAGCCACACTCCAAAGCACTTCATTCTTATGCACAGTAATGCCAACACACCATGTTGAGAGTGAATGTATGACGTTACAACGCATACATTTACAATACATGCCTTTATAACACAGTTTTTACATCGCAACATCCTTTACAACGCATTCTTTTACATTGCATGCCATTACATCGCATTTTTAGAAACCGCCTTTACAACGCATTCCAGTACATCGCATTATACCATTACAACGCTTACCATTACAATGCATACCATTACATCGCATACCATTACATCACATTTAAGATAAGTATTGGATAGTGATGGGGTGATAATTACTATTCTGACTCCAGTGAGTGCAACAGTAGGGTAAGTGTTGGATAGTGTAGGGGTAAAAATTACTATTCTAACTCCAGTGAGTGCAACAGTAGGGTAAGTGTCAGATAGTGTAAGGGTACTATGCGTTGTAATGGTATGCGTTGTAATGACTTGCAATGTATTGCCTGCGTTGTAGTGACATGCGTTGTAATGACATACGTTGTAGTGACATGCGATGTAATGGCTGCGTTGTAATGACATGCGATGTAAAGGATGTTGCGCTGTAATGACTGCATTGTAAAGGTAGTATGATGCAATGACTGCGTTGTAAAGGTTGTTTCCCGTTTAGAGCACATCTCCAGGTCCAATCCCATGTATCCAACCCAATTCCTCCCATGCAGGACACACTTCAACCAACACACTTTTCAACCATGCAACCCAAAATGGCGCCCGCTTGTTCCCTGCAAATCAGATTGCTTAGCAACCTCATTAAGAGTATGAAGCACTCTGTAAATGCACTAATACAATAGCATTAATTTCTGGTCAGCCCGCTGCGCTTAAAGAGTTATGGCTGGTCCCCGGATGGGTTTCCTGAACAGGAGTGCAACCCATGGACTGATCTGGTTTAGACAGATGGATAGCCAATGGCCGTCTCAACTCCTGCACAGAGATGTAACCCATTGACTGTTCAGGTCTAGCCAGACAGATTGCCATTGGCCGGCTCAGAGCCACAGAAGAGTGTAACCCATGGACTGATCAGGTATAAACAGATGGATATCCAATGGCCGTCTCAGCTTCTGCACAGGAGTGTAACCCATGTGCTGATTAGGTTTAGACAGATGGAAAGCCACTGGCCTGCTCAGCTCCTGCACAGGAGTGATACCCATGGGCTGATCAGGTCTACACAGACGGTTAGCCAATTGCCCCCTAACTTCTTGCACAGGAGTGTAACACATGGACTGCTCAGGTCTAGACAGATGTATAGGCAATGACCTTCTCAGCACCTGCACAGGAGTGTAACCCATTGACTGATCAGATCTAGACAGTCGGATAGCTATGGGCCAGCTCAGAGCATGCACAGGAGTGTAACCCATGGACTGATCTGGTTTAGACAGATGGATAGCCAATGGCCAGCACAGCTCCTGCACAGGAGTATAACCCATGCCTGCTCAGCTCCTGCACAGGAGTGTAACCCATGGCCGGCTCAGCTCCTGCACAGGAGTGTAACCCATGGACTGCTCAGCTCCTGCACAGTAGTGTAACCCATGGAGTGCTCAGCTCCTGCACAGGAATGTAACCCATGGCCTGCTCAGCTCCTGCACAGGAGTGTAACCCATGGAGTGCTCAGCTCCTGCACAGGAGTGTAACCCATGGACTGCTCATCTCCTGCACAGTAGTGTAACCCATGGAGTGCTCAGCTCCTGCACAGGAACGTAACCCATGGCCTGCTCAGCTCCTGCACAGTAGTGTAACCCATGGACTGCTCAGCTCCTGCACAGGAGTGTAACCCATGGACTGCTCAGCTCCTGCACAGGAATGTAGCCCATGGCCTGCTCAGCTCCTGCACAGGAGTGTAACCCATGGAGTGCTCAGCTCCTTCACAGGAGTGTAACCCATGACTGATCAGCTCCTGCACAGGACTGTAACCCATGGACTGCTCAGCTCCTGCACAGGACTGTAACCCATGGACTGCTCAGCTCCTGCACAGGACTGTAACCCATGGACTGCTCAGCTCCTGCACGGAAGAGTAACCCATGGACTGAGCAAGTCTAGACAGTTGGATAGCCAATGGCCGGCACACTTCCTGCACAGGAGTGTAACCCATGGACTGATCAGGTCTAGACAGATGGATAGCCAATGGCCGGCTCAGCTCCTGCACAGGAGTGTAACCCATGGACTGATCAGGTCTAGACAGATGGATAGCCAATGGCCGGCTCAGCTCCTGCACAGGAGTGTAACCCATGGACTGATCAGGTCTAGACAGATGGATAGCCAATGGCCGGCTCAGCTCCTGCACAGGAGTGTAACCCATGGACTGATCAGGTCTAGACAGATGGATAGCCAATGGCCGGCTCAGCTCCTGCACAGGAGTGTAACCCATGGACTGCTCAGCTCCTGCACATGAGTGTAACCCATGGACTGCTCAGCTCCTGCACAGGAGTGTAACCCATGGACTGATCAGGCCTAGCCAGACGGATAGCCCATAGCCGGCTCAGAGCATGCACACATGAATGGCCCATGGCCTAACTGTGCAGATGAATCTGCAGGTTGCAGCAGATGGGTAGTGCCTAGCTCGCTGAGTGTCTAGACAGATTAATAATTATAACAATAAACTAAGGACTTGTTTTTATACAGCAATTCTTACTACACTTCCATCCTTTTTAAGTAACTGTCAATAACAGATGTTTCTATTACCCAAACGATGTCACTCAATTTAACCACATCAGTAGGATGGAAGGCTGACCGTGACTTGTCACAATTCAAACTCATGATCTCCAAAGAATGCATCTGTCACCCAGGCCCTCTCCTCTACAGCACAGATTGATGGCCCATAACCGGCCCCTGCAAATGGACTAGCTGCAGCCTGCCCACTCCTGTGTATCCATAGCCCATGGCCTTCTCAGCGCTGGACAGGTGGATAGCCCATGGCCCTCTCAGCGCTGGACAGGGGGATAGCTAATGGCCTCAGCGCAGGACAGGTGGATAGCCCATGGCCGTCTCAGCGCTGAACAGGTGGATAGCCCATGGCCTTCTCAGCGCTGGACAGTTGGATAGCTAATGGCCTCAGCGCAGGACAGGTGGATAGCCCTTGGCCTTCTCTGCGCTGGACAGATGGATAGCCAATGGCCTTCTCAGCTCTGGATAGTTGGATAGCCCTTGGCCTTTTCGGCGCTGGACAGGTGGATAGCCAATGGCCTTCTCAGCGCTGGACAGTTGGATAGCTAATGGCCTCAGCGCAGGACAGGTGGATAGCCCTTGGCCTTCTCTGCGCTGGACAGATGGATAGCCAATGGCCTTCTCAGCTCTGGATAGTTGGATAGCCCTTGGCCTTTTCGGCGCTGGACAGGTGGATAGCCAATGGCCTTCTCAGCTCTGGACAGTTGGATAGCCAATGACTGTCTCAGCCCCTCCACAAACAGACGCCCCTAGACCTTTCCCTGCAGATGGTGAGGCCACAGCTACTTAGCGCCTGTAGAGATGGATAGGCAATAGCTCTCTCAGTGCCTGCACACATGGATGACCTATGTCCTTCTCCTGCAGATAGAGATTCTACAGCTGCTCAGCGCCTGCAGAGATGGATCGCCCATGGCCTGCTTGGATGGATAGTGCCTGGCGCTCTCAGCGTCTAGACAGATTAATGAGAACAATAAGATCTTGATTTTTTATATAGTGCATCCTTTAGCACCACTGCCTTTTCTATACCCTGTAAATAACAGATGTTACTATTACCCATTTTATGGCACTCAATGTAACCCCGTCAGAAGGATGGGAGGCCGGCTCTGTCTTGACAGGGTTCAAGCTTATGACCTGCAAGGACTACATTTGTGAGTGGTGAACATTCAGGTCACTGAGCCATCCTAGCCAATGCCCAGTCATTGCTTACACAAAGGGATGGCCGATAACCTGATCCTGAAAATGAATTCGTTAGAGCCTGTCTACGCCTGTGGATGGACAGCCTAGGCACCCTCAGTGCCTGGAGAGATGAATAGCCCATGCCCCCCTCAGTGCCTCCCCTCAGCTCCTGGAGAATGGATAGGCAAGAGCTCTCTCTGCGCCTATACAAATGTATAGCCTTTTCCAGCAGATGAACCACAGACTGCTCAGCATCTCCTGAGATGGCTAGCCCATGGCTCACTCAATGCCTGTAGAGATGGTTAGCCCTTGGCCTTCTCGTGCACAAGGAGATACCACAGCTTGCTTAGCACCAGAAGAGATGGATAGTCCATGCCTCCATCTGCAGCTGTAGAGATGGATAGCCAGTAGCTCTTTCAGTGCTTACACACATGGATGGCCCGTGGCGTTTTCTAGCAGGTGCAGAGGCCACCGCCTGCTCAGCGCCTGCAGCGATGGCTAGCCCATGCCCCCTCAGTGCCTGGAGAGATGGTGAGCCCATGCCCCCTCAGTGCCTGGAGAGATGGTGAGCCCATGCCCCCTCAGTGCCTGGAGAGATGGTGAGCCCATGCCCCCTCAGTGCCTGAAGAGATGGTGAGCCCATGGTCCCTCAGTGCATGGAGAGATGGATGACCCATGCCCCCCCCCCAGTGCCTGGAGAGATGGTTCACTCATGGTCCCTCAGTGCATGGAGAGATGGATAACCCATGCCCCCCCCCCAGTGCCTGGAGAGATGGTTCACCCATGGTCCCTCAGTGCCTGGAGAGATGGATGACCCATGCCCCCCCCCAGTGCCTGGAGAGATGGTTCACTCATGGTCCCTCAGTGCATGGAGAGATGGATAACCCATGCCCCCCCCCCCCAGTGCCTGGAGAGATGGTTCACCCATGGTCCCTCAGTGCCTGGAGAGATGGATCACCCATGCCCCTCACAGTGCCTGGAGAGATGGTGAGCACATGCCCCTTTAGTGCCTGGAGAGATGCATAGACCGTGGCTCACTCAGTGACTGGAGGATGATAGCCCATGGCCCCCTCAATGCCTGGAGGATGGATAGCCCATGGCTCCTCAGTGCCTGGAGGATGGATGGCCCATGGCCCCCTCCATGCCTGGAGGATGGGTAGCCCATGGCCCTTCAGTGCCTGGAGAAATGAATAGTCTGTGGCTCACTCAGTGCCTGGAGGATGATAGCCCATAGCCCCATCAGTGGCTGCAGAGATGGATAGCCCTGAAGAGATGGATAGCCGTGGCTCACTCAGTGCCTGGAGAGATGGATAGTGCTTCCTTGGAGAGATGGATAGCCCCTGGCTCACTCAGTGTTTGGCGAGATGGATAGCACATGCCCCCCTCAGTGCCTGGAGGACGATAGCCCATAGCCCCATCTGTGGCTGCAGAGATGAATAGCCCTGGAGATATGGATAACCGCGGCTCACATAGTGCCTGCAGAGATTGGATGGCGCATGGCCCCCTCAGTGCCTGGAGAGATGGATAACCCATGGCCCCCTCAGTGCCTGGAGAGATGGATAGCCCATGGTCCCCTCAATGGCTGAAGAGATGGCCAGCCCATGGCCCTGTACACAGAAAAAACAGAATACCGGATATAGAACCTAGCCAGGGTGGTTTATGGCCCCCAAAAACAATTTGAGTTGAAGGGTCTGGTTTCAGACAAGAAAAACAATTGTTTTCTTGAGTCCCCTCACTCACCAGGGTTTCCCACTGGTGACATACTTCATCATTGGGGAATGGGGTCCTCTCAATCAGCTGCAGATTGAGGTGTGCTTCACTTGTGAAATTACGTAGGACCACTAATATGGGACTATGTGTTGTGCAGTGTTGGTGGGGTGGATGGAAAAATTAAATTAAAAATACCTGACTGGTGGGTGAAATATTTTATTCCAGCTCCTAGACAGTATATTAAAAGCAGGGGTGCTAGAGAAAAAAGTACCCGTAATGAGTTAAAAGCCTCTAGGCTTTGTCAACATGTTTCGAGCCTCCCCAGGGCTCTTCCTCAGGGCCACACAGGGGCCAGCCTTGTGCGTTTCCCTCCTAAGTGACCTAAAAAGTGAGGTGAATGAATAATTAGTGATAAGTAATGTGCCACACCTACTGTGTGTGCACTGTAATACATATGATTTTAACACAATGGCTCGTAGTATTTTAAATGAGGTTCAGAATTGCCCCACGGTCTGGAGAGGTGGAGGGGCTCGTAGTCACACTTTGAGCTGAGCACGCCTCGTCAGTGAATCACCTACTCGTACCCCTGGAGACCGCATGGAGATATGGATAGCTCATGCCCCCCTCAGTGCCTGGAGAGATGGATAGCCCATGGTCCCCGCAGTGCCTGAGGGATGGATAACCCATGGCCCCCTCAGTGTCAGGAGAGATGGATAGTCTGTGGATCACTCAGTGCCTGGAGGATCGATAGCCCATGGCTGCCTCAGTGCCTTCGGAGATGCATAGCCCATGGCCCCCTCAGTGCCTGGTGAGATGGATAGCCCATGGCCCCCTCAGTGCCTGGAGAGATGGATAGCCCATGGCTCACTCCGTGCCCGGACAGATGGATAGCCTATGGCCCCCTCAGTGCCTGGAGAGATGGATAGCCCATGGCTCACTCCGTGCCTGGACAGATGGATAGCCCATGGCTCACTCAGTGCCAGGAGAGATGGATAGCCCATGGCCCCCTCAGTGTCTGGAGAGATGCATAGCACATGGCTCACTTAGTGGCTGGAGGATGATAGCCCATAGCCCCATCAGTGGCTGCAGCGATGGATAGCCCTGGAGAGATGGATATCCGTGGCTCACTCACTGCCTTCAGAGATGGATAGAGCATGGCTCCCTCAGTGCCTGGAGAGATGGATAGCCCGTGGCTCACCCTGTGCCTGCAGAGATGCATAGCCCATGCCCCCCTCAGTGCCTGGACAGATGTATAGCCTGTTGCTCACTCAGTGCCTGGATACCCCATTGCTCCCTCAGTCCCTGAAGAGATGGATAGCCCGTGGCTCACACAGTCTGGAGAGATAGATAGCCCATAGCCCCTAAGTGTCAGGAGAGAAGGATAGCCTGTGGCTCACTCAGTGCCTGGAGATATGGATAGGCCATGCCTGCAGAGATGGATAGCCCACGGCCCCCACAGTACCTGGAGGATGAATAGCCCATGTTCCCCCTCTGTGCCTGCAGAGATGGATAGCCCACGGCCCGCACAGTGCCTGGGGGATGGATAGCCCATGTTCCCCCTCTGAGCCTGCAGAGATAGATAGCCTGGAGACATGGCTAGCCCATGGCTCACATGGCTCACACCATGCCCGGACAGATGGATAGCCCATGGCTCACTCAGTGCCAGGAGAGATGGATAGCCCATGGCCCCCTCAGTGCCTGAAGAGACAGATAGCCCATGGCACCCTCAGTGCCTGGAGGATGGATAGCCCATGATCCCCTCAGTGCTTGGAGCATTGGATAGTAAATGGCTCACTCAGTGCCTGGAGAGATGGATAGCCCATGCCTGGAGAGATGGATAGTCTTTAGATCACTCAGTGCCTGGAGAGATGGATAGCCCATGGCACCCTCAGTGCCTGGATATATGGATAGCCCATGGCCCTCTAAGTGCCTGGAGAGATGGATAGCCCATGGCTGACTCAGTGCCAGCAGAGATGGATAGCCCACGGCAACCTCAGTACCTGGATATATTTATTTTATTTTATTTATTTATTTTAAGAACTTGTAAAGCGCGGCTGTCACCATTGCAGGCATCCTGGCGCTAACAGAACCCAATAGAGGCAGAAGCAGCAAGAAAATACCAGGGAAGAAAGGCTAGCCAGGGAAAAGCCAGGTTTTCACCTTTTTCCTAAACTGCAGAAGTTCATTAGTGGCCCTAATCTCGATGGGGAGAGTGTTCCAGAGTCTGGCGGCAGTCACCTGGAAGGCTCTACCACCAGCTCTGACCTTCCTAAATCTGGGAACGACTACCAATTTGGCATCCGATGAGCGAAGGTGTCTGGAAGGAGTGTACCAAACAAACTTGGACCTTAGAGGAGCTGGACCGCACCCGTGGAGAGCCCTAAAAACTATACAAAGGGCCTTAAATTGGTTCCTCTGTCTAAGAGGGAGCCAGTGTAGTTTTGCCAGGGCAGAAGGTCCATGAGATCTCCTAGGCAGCCCCAAAGCCAATTTAGCCGCCGACGATTGGACCCTTTGGAGTCTGTCCAGTAGATACTCAGGGGACCCGAGCAGGAGGGCATTACAGTAGTCCAACCTGCTCAGGATGGTACATCTAACCACTTGGGCACGGGCAAGGGGGGGGTAAAAGGGGCAGAACCTTCCTGAGTGAGCGAAGAATGGCAAAACAACCGGCCGATGTTTTCTGTACATGGGTGTCCATACTGAGCCCCTGGTTCAGCATGACCCCTAGGTTGCGGACAGAGTCCGCAGGCCGTACGGTGGAACCGGATTCCGGGGGCCATAAATTGTTAGGAAACGGTCGAGGGATCCTTGTTCCAGCGTTGAAAAGCACTTCAGTTTTCCCGGCATTAAACTGAAGCGAGTTTGCCTTTAACCAGCTTGCCGTGTTCCTTAGGCAGTTATGTAGGACCTCCACAGAGATGGACTCCTCTCCTTCCAAGGAGAGAATCATCTGCGTGTCATCGGCATAATTAACAATTTGAATGCCGAATCCTTTAAGCGTGATTAGTGGCCTAAGGTATACATTAAAAAGAATAGGGCTGATGGCAGAGCCCTGAGGCACTCCATGCGAGACCGGGGAAAAGGATGATTGAAAAGGAGGCACTGAAACCGCCTGCTGCCTGTCCTGTAAAAACGAATGGAACCAACGCAATGCCGAATCTCTCACCCCTGCCTCAAACAGCCGCTCCAGCAAGATCTTATGATTTACTGTGTCAAAGGCGGCAGACATGTCGAGCAGGATCAAAAAAGATGCCTGATTTCTGTCTGCACGCCTTTGAAGTTCATCCATGGCGGTGATGAGGGCTGTTTCGGTTCCGTGGGCAGGCCGAAAACCGAATTGATCCTCGTCAAGTAGGAGAAGTTGTTCCAGGTGGGTGGAGAGAGTGTTGCTAACCACCCGCTCAACTATCTTGGCGGGGAATGGCAGCAGTGAGATGGGCCGGTAGTTTTTTGAGCTCTCAGGATCCAAGGAGGGTTTTTTTAACAGGGGGGAGACTAACGCCCGTTTCCAGTGAGCAGGGACGGTACCAGTCACCAAGGATTGATTGCAGATAAGATGGAGTGGGGGAAAAACTCATTTGCAAATTCCTTCCAAATTTTAGGGGGGACCGGATCCAAAGGAGAGCCGGAAACAATCCCTCTCGCTATATTGGAGAAATGTTCAAAAGTAAGCGGCAGGAACCTGAGCAATGACCTTTCCAGAACCAGAGCCGAGTCAGGTACTGGATTAACCGGTGGGACAGGTTCAGATTCAGGGGAAGAGTCACTGTCAAGGGGGGTGTCCAGATCTTTAAGAATCAGGTCGATTTTTTCTTTAAAGAATATGGCAAGATTGTCACAGAGATCTTGGGACGGGACAGTCACATTCTTGCACGAGTCCGGGTTAGTAACGCTATTTAGGATGTTAAAGATACTCCTAGCGTTATTAGCGGTATTACAGATCAAAGAGGAGTAGTACTCAGCTTTAGATCTTTTAATGAGATTTTTATAGGCAAGAATCTTAGTTTTCCATATTTCTTTAGAGAATTCATTGTAATCGCGTCTCCATTTCCTCTCTGCTTGTTTACAACCCAGTTTTAGAGTTTTGAGATTGTCGTTGAACCATGGAGCAGAGTCTCTACCTCTAAAGATCCGAGTTTTTAGAGGAGCTCGCAAGTCGACGACCAATGAAATACTGGTGTAAAAGGAATTATAGTTTTCATCCGCACCTTTGTTCACATCAAAAAGCGACTCCAGATGGAACAGTTCGCCAGAAGAGTGTAATCGTGAGAGCGCTTTCCAATCTCTACATTTAATTTCTCTAGTTGGGGCCGGTACCTTGTATGAATCCAGTTTCTTGTGTAGAAAGAATTTAACTAAGGAGTGGTCTGTCCAGTCCATTGGCAAGGTGTCTCCCATGACCACCAAATCTGGTCCTGCAAAGACCAGGTCCAAAAGGTGGCCAGCTTTGTGGGTGGCTGTGAGAACCAATTGGGAGAGACCGCAACTGTCACAGGCTTGAAGAAGGTTTCCAAGAGCTGAGTCAAGTGTACCATTACGCCAGAGATTAAAGTCACCGATGATAAGTAACTTTTGATGGGATACGGTGATATTGGTCAAGGTGGTGATTAACGCTTGTTGCTGTAACAGGTTGAATGATCCTGGTGGGCGATAGCAGACTAGGCCAGTGACAATTGTCCCAGGGCGAGTCAAAATAGAGAGCCCCAACATCTCAGTGCCCAGAGTTGGGTCTAAGTTAAGGACCTTAATGTTGCAGGAGGATCTAAAGATCACTCCCACACCCCCGCCTTTGCCAGTAGGCCTAGGGGAATGGAGAAATTTAAACCCGTCAGGGCAAGCAAAGCCATAGCCCATGGCCCTCTAAGTGCCTGGAGAGATGGATAGCCCATGGCTGACTAAGTGCCAGCAGAGATGGATAGCTCACGGCACCCTCAGTACCTGGAGGGATAGATAGTCCTGGAGAGATGGATAGCCCATGGCACCCTCAGTGCCTGCAGAGATAGATAGTCCTGGAGAGATGGATAGCCCGTGGCTAACTCAGTGCATGGGGAGATGGACAGCCCATGACCCCTTCAGTGCCTGAAGAGATGGATAACCCATGCCTGGAGAGATGGATAGTCTGTGGATCACTCAGTGCCTGGAGGATGGATAGCCCAGGGCTCACTCAGTGCCAAGAGAGATGAATAGCCCATGGCCCCTTCAGTGCCTGGGGAGATGGATAGCCCATGGCTCACTCAGTGCCAGGAGAGATGGATAACCCATGCCTGGAGAGATAGATAGCCCATGGCCCCGTCAGTGCCTGGAGAGATGGATAGCCCATGGCTGCCCCAGTGCCTGCGGAGATGCATAGCCCATGGCCTCCTCAGTGCCCGGAAAGATGGATAGGCCATGGCCCCTTCAGTGCCTGCAGAGATGCATAACCCATGGCCCCCTTAGTGTCTGGGGAGATGGATAGCCCATGCCCCCCTCAGTGCCTGGAGAGATAGCTAGCCCACGGCCCTCTCAGTGCCTGGAGTGATGGATAGCCCATGCCCCCCTCAGTGCCTGGACAGATGTATAGCCTGTTGCTCACTCAGTGCCTGGATAGCCCATGGCTCACTCAGTCCCTGAAGAGATGGATAGCCCGTGGCTCACACAGTGTCTGAAGAGATGGATAGCCCGTGGTTCACTCAGTGCCTGGAGAGATGGTTAGCCCACGGCCCCCACAGTGCCTGGAGGATGGATAGCCCATGTTCCCCTCTGGGCCTGCAGAGATAGATAGCCTGGAGACATGGATAGCCCATGTTCCCCTCTGGGCCTGCAGAGATAGATAGCCTGGAGACATGGATAGCCCATGGCACTCTCAGTGCCTGGAGGATGGATAGTAAATGGCTCACTCAGTGCCTGGAGAGATGGATAGTTCTGGAAAGATGGATAGCCCATGGCTAACTCAGTGCCTGGAGAGATGGATAGCCCATGGCCCCTTTAGTGCCTGGAGAGATGGATAGCCCATGCATGGAGAGTTGGATAGCTCATGCCTGGAGAGATGGATAGTCTGTGGATCACTCAGTGCCTGTAGGATGGATAGCCCATGGCCTCCTCAGTGCCCGGAGAGATGGATAGCCCATGGCCCCTTCAGTGCCTGGAGGATGGATAGCCCATGGCCCCTTCAGTGCCTGGAGGATGGATAGCCCATGGCCCCCTCAGTGCTTGGAGAGATGGATAGCCCATGGCCCCCTCAGTGTCTGGAGAGATGGATAGCCCATGCCCCCCGCAGTGCTTGGAGAGATAGATAGCCTATGGCTTCTAAGTGCCTGAAGAGATGGATAGCCTGTGGCTCCCTCAGTGCCTAGAGAGATATTTAGACCATGCCTGGAGAGATGGATAGTCCATGGTCCCTCAGTGCCTGGAGGATGAATAGCCCTGGCCACATCAGTGGCTGCAGAGATAGATAGTGCATGGCCTCCTCAGTGCCCGGAGAGATGGCTACTCTGCCCGTTCAGCGCCGGCACAGATGGGCAGCTTCTACACATGCATGAGTTCTGCTCCCACACAACACGGATTCGTGGCCTGTTAATGCCCGAATGACGGATGGCTCTCCTGCCCGTTTGATTATTTTATCCCCGCAGCCAGGGCCGGGTGGTGCGCTGCAGGCGACCGGTGGGGTCTTGAGTCTGTCAGCGGGAGGCCGTTCACGGAAGTGGGAGAGGGTTACTGTCCAGGGGAGAGGAAACTGACAGCACACGTCACAGCTCCTATAGGGGAACATAAATAAACAAGGCGTGCTCCGTGTGTGCTGTCATCTGTCAGCAAGAAAGGGGAGACGAGCGAGGGGAACATTTGGGACGAAAACCATGTGAGTCCAGGTAAATAAGGCAAGGGGGTGGAGAGCCTGGTAGAGCGCAGGAAAAGCAATATTTTGACACTGCCCGAGTGTCGTTCAACATTAGACAGAGCCCAGGGTTCGACGATCAACAATCCACTCCCGCCTCTTATCTCATGGTGTTGCTGATCTAATATTCCATCCAAAGTATAGACATTTTACAAGTTAATTGGGCATTATACACCATTGCAACAAACCGTAAAAGACAAGGGGGACGTTTGCAAAATCTCCATGCAACTGAGCCCCCACGAGGCTGCGTTGCGCGACATGGAGGGAGCAGGAAAGCGCCATATTTTTAAAGATATGGGGGCATATTATCAAGGGATTTATCTCCGCTTTTTTGGCTTTAAGAGCCAAGAAAGCGGAGATAAAATTATCTCCCTATCAGCAACAGGGTGCTAACACACAAATTTGCATGTTAGCACCCTTTTTCTCTACGCTTCCCCTTGCATCTCTAATGAGATGCAAAGGGGGCGTTCCAGAGAAAAATAATAGGAGAAATGTTGTTAAGCGACATTTCTCCTATTATCAAGGATTTCGCGAACCCTGTTAGTGATAAAAAAAAAAGCAGCGCTAACTGCGGATAGCGCTGCTTTTTTTACACCTGGTATTTTCCTGACGTAGCCATGATATCCTATGGAAGGTGGATATCATGGCTAAGTTTGTGAGCCCCTATCATCAAGCTAACGCCAAACTTCGAGAGATTATCATTGGTTTTCCAGAGATAATCTCTCATTTGGCAGTTAGCGCGAGGATTGTTATCTCTTCTGAGATAAACCTTGCTAATAGCAAGTTATCTCTGCGATAATTTCCGGCGATGCTTAGCGTTAAAAAATTTGTTGCTAAGCCTTGTTAGCGATAAATATCGCTAATCATTGGTAATATGCCCCATGGCTCTCTCTCTCCTCCCCTTTTGGTACACCGGCGCTGATTTCAGCTGCCGTGCACCACGCACACACCTTAGCGCGACAGCGCTAGGGTGTGTGCATGAGTGTAGCATAGGTTTTGTACAGGAAGGGTAACCTTCCTGTACAAAATACTATGCTCTATGCAAAGATTTTCCCACTTTGCATGCATGCTGCACAGTGCAGCATGCATGCAAATTTGGAAAAGGAAGGAGAATTGAAATAATTTTTCCTTCCTTGCGCCTAGATGAAAAGGGCGCAGTTTTCTCATGCTAAACCCAATCTACTGTTTTGCGCTGCTTGACATTACTTTTACGTTATTTCCAGCGCTAAACATTGTTTAGCGCTGGAAAGTTCATTAGGAAAAAATATTTTGCGCCGTTTTGCGTCACTTTTGTGATGTAAACACAGCGCAAAATCTTAGTAAATGTACCTCCAAATTTCCCTTTGACCTAAGAAAAAATAGAAGGAATAAACACATACCTTGAATATATGAAAAAAAAGTGTACAACTTTGTTTTTACACCAACTTGTCCCTAGATGTGGAGGCTTGTGAATTTTCATATGGGTGGAATCTGATACATTTTCTTGACAGACATAGATAAACAGGAGAGGTATTGTGTTATGTTATTTTATGTTAAGTGCATTCATATAGTGCATTCTCACCATATTTATAGCTGATACCAAGGTGTGTTTGCAATAGGGTCACCAATTATGTGAAATCTCTCAGGGCCTGATTACTAGTGCATAGAAACAATTTAGTATGAATGCATGCTCTGATTATTAGTCTTATTAAATATTCATTGCTCCCTTATTCAGGGTCCCTGCATGGTCCTGAAGAAATGCTAAGGGTAGCATGAAACATGTTGACGCGATCAAGAAGCTCGGAACTGAGTGGAACTAGGGTGTTTAGGAGTCTGCAACAACGGCAGCCTGCTTGCTGATCTGTGCGAGACAGGAGCGGTTTTTGGAATCAAGCAATCAATTTAAGCTTCTTGATCGCGTTGGCATAGGGACTAAGTCGAGTCCAAGAAACGGCTGACAGGAAATATCCTCAGGATTGGCCCCTTGACGAAAATCCGATGGATGATTTATTCATCTTAAGAAAGATTTGAATCCCACTCGGCTGACCAAGGAGGAGTCCTTGCTTGGCCATTCACCTTTGGGGTCATCTTTAACCCTTGGTTGCCCTATTAATGTTTGTCCTGATGAAGACTCGCACGGTCCAGGTCTAATTTACCGGATGACCATAAGTCGAGTCGAAACGTCGACGATACTATTTCCACCGTGGACCCACATTTGTAACATAAAGTGCACACAATTGACATGGTTGTCTGTATCTAGTTTATTCTGATATCAGTTGTTATCAATTATTACTTTGTGGGCCAGGTTGTTTTGTTACGGAAAATTGTGAGACCGTAATTACAGAATACTAAAGTGAACAATTTGTCTATTTATTGTCCTTTCTCTCTTTACTCACTGTACACACTTTTCGATCACTTCTTTTGTGCACGCTCCTTTCGGGCAACCTTTTACTTCTGAAATCGATGAGAAATTTTGTAGACTATTAATTATTTGATTAGAGACAATGAATTAAATATTGTACTCTACATTGATGTATTGTTGTTGTGGTGATATTCTTTTTTGAAGTGACTTAGTCCATGTATGCGTTGGAGCGTATTCAGTAGGAACGCTCATGAACATATAATTGTATAAATATGTACTGATTGAATTGGAAAACAAAAACATGGCTGAGAGGTTTCACCTTGATTACCCTGTAACATTTGTGCTATGCAAGGATGACAAAATACATCCTTCTGGGATGAGTTAGTTCTAAGACTCTGTACACTAATTGCTATTGTAACTGATCGAAAAAGAAGATGAATGACACAGCACTTACTAGCTGTGAATAAGTTGGGATATTCAGAACAGATAAAGGTGATGCTCTTCGAAATCCTCGAGCCCATACAGCCATCTCTAATGCTATAATGTGGAAATGATGCGAAGGTTATTTGCCATTTTTTCAGGCTACCAATGGGTTGAATGTTGCACAAAAGGGACTGCATATAGGTCTCATATGGCTGAGCGATACAAATCCCTTTGTGTGATTGACGTGAATCATGAACATACAAAGAGCGATTAGATTGAGTTTACACTAATAGGGCCACAGCCTTCGATACCATTCCTATACATATTAATCGGAAATGCATGTTAAACAGTCATTAAAGAGTTCCTATAAAGGATTTACCACTTAATTAATGTGTTAGTATTAGAAGCATCTTACCTGATGGACGATATTTGGTCATTTAGAAGAAAGTATTAAGAACGGATTGTGGAGAAGGCCGGAAATTAATAAAAGTTAAAAAAAATAAGTCTGCCAGACAGATGTTACAGCTGAAGACCTGTTCGGAATTTGAAACAAGCATTTACAATGCAACGGTCTAGACTTTGCAAAAGTTAGAGCTATTGAAAACAGAGGAATAAATGGCATTGTCATTTACAATGCCAATAGCTTAATCTCTCGCAAATGCCACACACAAACACACAGATCCACACCCACACAAACACACAGTGCCCCACACACACACAGAGCCCCACACACACACAGAGCCACACACACACACAGAGCCACACACACACAGAGCCACACACACACAGAGCCACACACACACAGATCCCCACACACACAGAGGCACACACACACACAGAGCCACACACACACAGAGCCCCTCCACACACATACAGAGCCACACACACACACAGAGCCACACACACACACACAGAGCCACACACACACAGAGCCACACACACACAGAGCCACACATAGCCAGACACACAGAGCCACACACACACAGAGCCCCCCACACACACACACAGCCCCCCCCCACACACACAGAACCCCCCCACACACACAAAACCAACACACACACATAGATCTCCACACACGCACACACACAGAGCCCCCCACACACACACAGAGCCCACACAGGTCCGGAGCCCCGGCCGTGTCCTCTGAATCACCCCCGTTTCTGGTGCACCGCTGTCAGCCCTCTGTGTCGCTGGTGGTCGGGGATGCCCGCTGCTGCTGCTGGTAGGTGCGCTGCGCTCCTGCAATGGATTGTCGGCTGGTTCATAGGTCATCCCTGGGAGGAAAGGGGCTGTGGCAGGGGTTGCAGCGGGCATTTGAAAGCCACTGGGTAGGGTCTGACGTTGGTCTGTGCGTGGCACTTACTCCAGGCGGAGAGATGCTGGCACTGCAGCCACTGACAGTCTGTGGGTGCATCCCACTCGATGAAACAGTTAGTGTATCACTGGTTCCGGGTCACACTGCATGGCTCAATGAACCTCAGTGTACCGGTTGCCCTGGGTTACAACCGTGCCACTGCCATCCCCCGCTCAGCACACCCAGTGCCCAGTTTACAGACCCAGCAGCCTGTCTATGAACTCAGTCCTGAATCTGCAAACGCAGTGCCCATTCCAGGAGCCCCGTGCTCAGTCTGCCTATCCGCGTCCCGTCTACAGACCCAGCGCCCGCTCGAAGGACCCAGGACCCAGTCTATGGGTTGAAGGATACCTGCAATGCCCAGGATACAGACCGGGAGCAACCTGCAATCTCAATGGCCAGTCTACACAACCTTTCTCCAGACCCACTGCCTACTGTAAGCACCCAGGGACCAGACTACCAACCCAGAGCCCAGCTTGTGAGAAGTTGGCCTGATGTATGATGTCCACAATTCTGTGGGCACCTTGTATCAGTCCAAACAATCCCTTATGGTGGTGGTTGTAAGTGAACCTTAAAAAGACAAGCTATCCTAGGGGTAGCATGGACTAAGCAGCCTTCAGGCTAAACTCAAGAGGGCATGTGAAGCCTGCTGTTTTACCATATGCAATCCTGTAATATCAAATGAAAGGACTCCACGCAAGTTATATATTATACAAATATATGTATTTATTACTAGAATAATCCCCTGTACTCTTTATGAGTATAGAAGCACAAGAGTTTAAACAAAAGCACAGTTTAACATATGAAAGTTGCACATTTATGGATGAGGCCGGTTGCCACTCAAACCATATATCAAAAAAGTGGTATAAGTATCACTCTATGAACAGTGGTAAGATCTGGGGCCTTGGGAATCGCTGGGACTACGCTGGACTAACAGCAGTTAGGACGGGAGTAGCCCGCGGGATTCGGGTGCAGCGCTAAAAGCACACGCATTCACCAATGCAAAGTCAATGGTGCGTAAAAGTTATCGAGTTACAGTTTTAGGAGTCTTCCGACTGGACTAGAATTACCAAACTTTAAACTAGGACACTAGAGGTGTAAACCAATACAGGAGCACCGGCGTTCATGAGTTACCTCACCCACAGGAAGCGGGTGCATAGGTGCCAAAGTGTGTCTGGATTCGTCGTGTAGTTCTATGGAGCCTGGAGATGATGATGCTGCAGGCGGCCAGGAGATAAGAGTCCGGTGTGATCCAAGAGTGGATCGAAGATGTAGAGTACCTAAAAGCAGAGGGGACAGAGTCTGGGTCACTAGCCAGTGACCAGGAAGGAACCAGGAAGGAACCAGGCAATGTCGGGCGCAAACAGGTGGTTGTTGTGAAGCTTGTCTCCGCTGCCACATGGACTCTGGGGTATCGAGGATGTCCAGGAGCGAATCAAGAGCTGTCCAATAAAGGTTCTCGCTGTCGGCGGTGTCGGCTTCCGGATCAGAGTTAACAAACCTTGGCAAGTGCAACCCACACAGGATTCAAAGATCGCTTCTTACTCAGACCAGCAAGGTCAGAGCGGGTGCTCCTTTTCAGGGGAGCGAGGGCCTGTCTGGAGCAACCAGACTAGCAGAGCAAATTTAAAGGTTCGTCAGTACTGGGGCCACTAGCCAATGGGAAAGCGACCGGACCAACGCGTCTAGCAGGAAAAAGCAAAATGGCCCCACGCAGCAGTCGATGAGTGTGGAGGGGTGAGCTTCCGTGCAAAAGTTGCTCGGGGCTGGGGCTTCTCAAACCCCAATGCACAGCTTTGAGGGAGCCTTGGGAGCTGCACGGTCAGCACTTCGTAGTTTTTCCAAGATGGCCAGCCCCATGCTTCAAGTCGCCTCCACGAGTCTCGGATTCGCTGGGACTGTGGATCGGGCTGTTGGAAGGCAGGAACGCTGGGTCTTGTTGATCTCTGTTGCTCGAGTTCTGGCGGGAACTGCAACAAAGCAAACGGTGAGGCGCTGGATGGTGCCTGTTTGCACAGGGTGGTCACTCCTTGACCACAAGGGAGATTCTTCAGTCTTCCACGTCGAGTGGGATGTCGAAGGGTCCAGAGTTATGTATCAAAGTTTCAGTCAGGATAATCTGATGTGCATCAGCACAGCTCCTACCTTTATTCCAAATCAAGGGGCTGGATTACCTGTTAGGTCCCTCCTATGGGTGGGACCCAGGAAGGGGGTAGTTACACCTCTTTCCCTTTGTCCAGTTCCGTGCCAGAGCTGAGGCTGGAGTGCCCCAGAACCGGTTTGACTGGATTTTGCATGGGACACCTTGTGTGCCCCAGGCAGTGTCTAGTTTCTTTCAACCCTCCCTGCTCCAATCCACTATCTCCTGTCTGGGGTAGTGTAGCACCTCCCTGTGACAGGAAACCCTTTGTCCAGGCCTCCCCTGCCAAGTTTCAGTCAGCAGTAGAAGGTCAGACTTGTGTCGGGCAGCAGCATCCATTTTGTGATGCTGCGGTTCTGGTTAGGATTAACCGCGTTTTAAGTAAAGTAACATGTCTTCTCCCTCTAGAAGGGTGGAATGCTACCCCCGTCGCCAGAACTGGCGAGGGGGTAGTATTCCAAAGTGTATGACACCTTACACGACATGTTTTGATAAAGCCAAACCAAAGTTAGCAATAACCGCGAGGATTATAATGCATTTAAGAGTATATGGTATGGCAATACCCTGGAACAGCAGTAAGGAAATGGTTCCGAACTCTGCAGACAGGCTCAGCTCATGCTAGAGTACCATCTCACATAAAACCAAGCACTCTGCCTCCAGGATTGTTAAGGCCTGCCATAGGAGCGACTTATAGGTGCATATGTGTCCAGATATAGGTTTAGACATAGGTATACTATATTTAAGCAAGGGGGGAGTACACCACCTTGCCCCAGCTGAGTGATCAGCCAGTTGTGTCGATTTAAATGTCCAGCCAGGGGTGGCAAAAGATATGCTGCAGCCCCTGGTAGGCCTTGGATGCATCTATTCCCTGGGCACCTATAGTGCACTGTACAGGGGCTGATAAGGTGTCCAGTACCAAATTGGTGATATACATATAGTACATGTTTATGAATTCAGAGAGAGAACAGCAGGCTGTGGGTCTGATTAGCAGGCCCACAGTCACATTAAGTCGAAAACCAGTGAAGCAAAAAGCAAAAATTGGGGTGACCATAGGAACGCAGACCCTACTCTCCTACACAGCTCGTGAACCCAACGCCCACTCGACAGACCAGGGTCTAGTCTACAGACCCACTCCTACGACTACTCGCCCAAGTCCCCGTCAACAGACCAGCCTATATACACACTCCAAGCCAAGTTTATGAAAGCAGAGCTCATTTTACAGACCTGCGTGCAGACTGCACACCCCAGCCTAAAGAGTAAAGTTCAAGCGCCGATCCACGGACCCCAACCACCAGTCCACAGACCCCCCCCACCTGCAGCCGGCTTAGTATAGATCCAGCGCCTAGTCCACCCCAGGCTATAGACCCCGCGCCCAGTCAGCAGACCTCACCCCCAGGCTACAGACACTGCGCCTAGTCAGCAGACCTCACCCCCAAGCTACAGATACCACGCCTAGTCAGCAGACATCACCTCCCGGCTACAGACCCCGCGACTAGTCCCCATACCTGATCCCCAGGAGACAGACCCCTCGCCCAGTCCGCAGACCCTGCCCCCGGTAGCAGTCTGTGACAGTGTCCCCGGTGTGCGGCGCTCGGATCCTCGCTGCCGCCGCTCCTGCTCCCGAGCCTGTGGGATGAGTATACGGTGCGACCGAGGCGATGGCTGGGTGGAGGCACGTGTGTGTGATGGCACTGGAGTGAGTACAAGGGAAGGGGTGTGGAGCGCGGGGAGGGAGAGGTAATCCCCCGTGTATTGAAACATCAAATAGAGCACTGTATAAAATGAACAGAATCTGTAATGACAAGAGAACTAATATTGCCAGTGTTTCTTTGGTCGTTGTACCTGCAAGGACATGCCCTCCTCTCTTTCTGCCGTCCCTTTGAGACTGGCTTGGCCTGACTTACTTTTGTGGTTAAAGTTTTCTTATCTTCTTTATGGGGCGAAACAGATGGCCCCATAAAGAAGATAAGAAAGCTTTTACCACAAACGTAAGTCAAGGAGCCCAGTCTGAAAAGGACGGGGCTTAGCGAGAAAGAAGAATGTCACTAGGACCTCTTCTCCGATGGCTGGCCACCGTTTAGGAGGCCAGCCAATGGAGAAGAGGGGCGGGGCTTAACCTCGCTAGTGAAACTCTCCCTACATCATTAAATCTCGCCAGCTCGACTGCGCATGTGCGCAGTCTTTCGCAGGCCGAGACCTAAAAACAGTCCAGTTTTTTTTTTTTGTAAACCATAAGTTCTGGACATAAGTGTTTGTTTGTTTTTTTTAAAATGAACAGGGAACTTTAAGATCAAGCATTTGCAATGCCACCAGTCTCGCATTTACATGAGTTTGAGCTATTGCATTGTAAAAGTAAATGCCTTTTATTTATGTTTTGGTTTTTGAAACATAATAAAAAGTATTGTTATTTACAATGCCAATAGATTAAACTCGCGTAAATGTGAGACCTATTGCATTGCAAATGCTTGTTATTCAGTGGCTTGCCTTTCTCTTCCTGTGTATGCCCCTCCCCTAGGATCACAGCCTCTCTACAATCCTTATGACAGAATGACTTAAATCCCTTCACTGATCACATTTAGGAAACTACTTTTACCTTTTTCATTCAGCACTCCATCTGAGTGCATGTGTTTTCTAGCTCTCTCCCTAGTGCATTTCTTCTACCTCAAATGCCACAGCGTGTGCTGCTCCCCGTGCCTTCCAGTTTGCCCCTAAAAGCATAGCAACAGGAATATTTTTGCTGGAGTATTGGCTGCACTTTAAGTTTTTTTTTGTTTGTTTTATTGCCTGCTTTCAACATATTGCGTGACTGCTGAAGCTCTGGCACACACACACTTTTATTGTGCTGGAGGGAGCTGCTGCACTCACTTAGATGGTGTCTAAGGCAGAAGTTGTAGTTAGCATGACAATTCTCCTGAATGCCCCAAAATCTCTTGCCTCAGCTACTCTAGAAGACCAAATGGCTGAATCCTGTGGAAGTTAATGAGGCCCTGGCAAGCACTTCCCTTTACATTTTGACACTTCCTTATTCTTTTTAAATTCTATTCAGTTTCCTGAGTGAAAAGAACTTGAAAAATAAACACTGTCGTTTCTAAAGATTGAAAAAAGTGTAATTCAATTGACAGTTTTGAAATTACATGCGAATGTTTTTTTGTTTTTTATCCAGTATTTTGAATGTTTTCTTTTACGGTTTTTTTAAACATTACTTTACAGATTAACATTGGCAAAGCCAGCAGATCATCACTGACATTATAAAGTTGAGACCCACTGGGTTTGCCATTTCCTGGTAACAGAGAACCACTTGTACCAGCTGATCCTAAATGGTAATTTTAGTGTTTGCACTGAAGAATGTGAATTATGGCCATAGTGTCTTTGAGGCTAGTTCAAATCTAACAGAGGTTAAAACTTTAACAAGTTGGGTTCAAAAGAACTACGCTTTAACTTGAATTGTAATTTTCCACATATGCTCTGGGCTATAGCATACATTGTTCTATGCAAGATGAAATGCAATTTTATATAATAAACCTTTGAAAGCACACCATGAACGTTTTAAATCTTAACAGTAATAGCTTACCACTACTAGTTCATTTAGCAATGTGGTTAGGATTAAATAAGTAAGATGCTGATTGTTTGTACTGTGCAGCATCAGCGCATGGTTCATGTTATTTTAGTTTGTCCATAATAAAAGCAGAGTTTGGACTCGTTTTTTGAAAAACATGTTGTATGCAATGGGATAAATACTGCTTATGATGCTTTGCAGTCTAAATGTGCACCTGCTTCGATAAATGATAATTTTAGAATATTTATACTTTTTTACCAAGACTTTAGATTTGTATTAATGGTTGCTGTTGACACTTTTGATCTCAGATTAGTTTATATTGTTGTTTAACCCATTGACCGCAGCACGAATTCCGCCGTGGTGCGGGCAAATTAATGAGTGGACGGGGTTCGGACGGCCACCGGCCGTCCTCCGCATATGCCCACTGTGACGTCCGGACACATGGAACGGGTTAAAGGTTTGAAATTAATGTGCCATGTTTACATGTTTTGACTACCACCTTTGGTGGCTAACGTAAACATTACATTATTAGCTAAGTTCTTTGGACTGGCTATCTGAATGGACACCCAAAGTGTACGTACAGCATTCTTAAGGGCATGTGCCAGCATCTGGAGAGATAGACAGGTCAGTTGAATGAATAAGTGGTTTATTAGTCAATTAAAACCATACACGTTGAAAGAATCATACCTTGTTAGATGTTTAGCTAAAAAGTCTAAAAACAAAACTTATTATACATCAGAGCAACAGTTCCACATCTTATTTGGAAGACAATGTCATTATTTACTGCCCTTCATAGTTATAAAAGTAAAAATACCAGTATACAAAAGGTAAAAGGGGGTCGAATAAGGCAAATCGATGACAACACCTACCTACAAATCTAAAATTAATTCCTCATAAGCCAGCTTTTTTCTGAATAACGAGAATATGTGTACTTGACTGCGGCTAGATGTAAATCTACCAGTAAAGTGTCAATGTGCAAGACTATAATACAGTTAAAGTGCCAGTGGGTAAGACTACAGAGCAGATAAAGTGCCCAGTTGTGGCAGTCTGTGGACGGTTGGTGTACTATCTCTCTACTGTGCCCCAGAGAATAGGGACTACAAACATTCATTCCCTCATACATGGATTTTCTTCCCAACCCTCTATGTTTTGTAAGATTTTGTTAATATACAGAGAGTGCTTTGTTTCCCAGGACATGGCTGCCTTGTTGACATGGTCCACTCCCCTCCCACACATCGCCAGAATTTATGTCTTGGCAGAAGAAGTCAATTAGAGTCAGCTTTCTCAGAAATTGCACAGCTACTTACTTGTTGAGACCTGGTCCAGTGTCCAGCTCCCTTGGACTGAATAAGAGGTGGACCTACGCAGCATGCACTTTGAGGAGCTAATCTTGAAGATTTGTGCAGACTGCGGAGTGTTAGCAGAATGTTGTATCGGTATGCTACCCATTCCTCCTTCTGTTTGAACCAAGCTAGAAGCAGGCCTGCTACCCATTCTCCTTTCTGCTTGAACCACACTAGAAGAAGGACTGCTACCTATCCCTCTGCTGCTTAAACCAAGCTAGAAGAAAGCCTGCTACCCATTCCCGCTGCTGCTTGAACCAAGCTAGAAGAAGGTATGCTACCTATTCGCCCTTCTGCTTGAACCAAGCTAGAAGAAAGCCTGCTAGCCATTCCTCCTGCTTGAACCAAGCTAGAAGAAGGCTTGCTACCCATTCTCCTTTCTGCTTGAACCAAGCCAGAAGAAGGCCTGCTACCAATCCACCCTGCTGCTTGAATCAAGCTAGAAGAAGGCCTGCTACCCATTCCCCCTGCTGCTTGAACCAACTTAGAACAAGGCCTGCTACCCACTACCCATCTCCTTGAACCAAGCTAGAAGAAGGACAGCTATCCATTCCCCTTCTGCTTGAATCAAGCTAGAAATAGGCTTGCTACCCATTCCCCTATCTGCTTGAACCAAGCTAGAAGAAGGCCTGCTACCCATTCCCCAATCTTCTTGAACCAAGCTAGAAGAAGGCATGCTACCCATTTCCCCTGCTGCTTGAACCAAGCCAGAAGAAGACCTGCTACCCACTCCCCCATCTTCTTGAGCCAAGCTAGAAGAAGGACTGCTACCCATTCTCCCTTCTCCTTGATCAAACATAGAAGAAAGCCTGATACCCATTATCCCTTGTGCTTGAAACAAGATAGAAGAAAGCTTGATACCTTTTGTCCCTTCTGCTTGAACAAAGCTAGAAGAAAGCCTGCTAACCATTCTCCCTTCTGCTTGAACCAAGCTAGAAGAAGGCATGCTACCTATCCCCCCTGCTGCTTGAACCAAGCTAGAAGAAAGCCTGCTACCAATTCCCCCTGCTGCTTGAACCAAGCTAGAAGAAGGCATGCTATCTATTCCCCCTGCTGCTTGAACCAAGCTAGAAGAAAGCCTGCTAACCATTCCCCCTTCTGCTTGAACAAAGCTAGAAGAAAGCCTGCTAACCATTCTCCCATCTGCTTGAACCAAGCTAGAAGAAGGCCTGCTACCTATCACCCCTGCTGCTTGAACAAAGCTAGAAGAAGGCCTGCTGCCCATTCCCCCTGCTGCTTGAACCAACTTAGAAGAAGGCCTGCTACCCACTCCCCTATCTTTTTGTACCAAGCTAGAAGAAGGACTGCTACCCATTCTCCGTTCTGCTTGAACCAAGCTAGAAGTCCTGTTACCCATTCCCCCTTCTGCTTGAAACAAGCTAAAAATAGGCTTGCTACCCATTCCCCCATCTGCTTGAACACAGCTAGAAGAAGGCCTGCTACCCATTCCCCCATCTGCTTGAACCAAGCTAGAAGAAGGCCTGGTACCCACTCCCCCATCTGCTTGATCCAAGCTAGAAGAAGGCCTGCTATCCACCCCCCCATCTTCCTGAACCAAGCTAGAAGAAGGACTGCTACCCATTCTCCCTTCTCCTTGAACAAACCTAGAAGAAGACCTGCTATCCATTCTCCTTTCTGCTTGAATAAAGCTAGAAGAAGGCCTGCTACCCATTCTCCTTTCTGCTTGAACCAAGCTAGAAGAAGGCATGCTACATATTTCCCCTGCTGCTTGAACCAAGCGAGAAGACGGGCTGCTACCCATTCCCCCTGCTGCTTAAACCAAGCTAGAAGAAGGCCAGGTACACATTCCCTCATCTGCTTGAACCAAACTAGAACAAGGCCTGCTGCCCATTCCCCCATCTGCTTGAACCAAGCTAGAAGAAGGCCTGCTACCCACTCCCCCATCTTCTTGATACAAGCTAGAAGAAGGACTGCTACCCATTCTCCATTCTGCTTGGACCAAGCTAGAAGGCCTGCTACCTAATCTCCCTTCTGCTTAATCCAAGCTAGAAGGCCAGCTACCCATTCTCCGTTCTGCTTGGACCAAGCTAGAAGGCCTGCTACCCAATCTCCCTTCTGCTTGAACAAAGCTAGAAGACGGCCTGCTACCCATTCCCCCTTCTGCTTGAACCAAGTTAGAAGATGTTCTGCTACCCATTATCCCTTCTGCTTGAACCAAGCTAGAAGAAAACCTGCTACCCATTCTCCCTTCTGCTTGAACCACCCTAGAAGAAGGCATGATACCCACTCTCCCTTCTGCTTGAACCAAGCTAGAAGAAGGCCTACTACCCACTCCCCCATCTTCTTGAACCAAGCTAGAAGAAGGACTGCTACCAATTCTCCATTCTGCTTGAACCAAGCTAGAAGGCCTGCTACCCATTCCCCGTTCTGCCTGAACCAAGCTAGAAGGCCTGCTACCCATTCTCCCTTCTGCTTGAACCAAGCTAGAAGACGGTCTGCTACCTAAACCCCCTTCGGCTTGAACCAAGTTAGAAGAAGGCCTGCTACCCATTCTCCCTTCTGCTTGACCAACCTAGAAGAAGGCCTACTACTTATCCCCCCTGCTGCTTGAACCAAGCTAAAAGAAAGCCTAATACCCATTAGCCCTTCTGCCTGAACGAAACTATAAGAAAGCCTGACACCCATTATCCCTTCCGCTTGAACCAACCTAGAAGAAAGCCTGCTACCTATTCCCCCTGCTTCTTGAACCAAGCTAGAAGAAAGCCTGATACCCATTATCCCTTCTGCTTGAACCGAGCTAGAAGAAAGCCTGCTAACCATTCTCCCTTCTGCTTGAACAAAGCTAGAAGAAAGCCTGCTAACCATTCTCCTTTCTGCTTGAACCAAGCTAGAAGAAGGCCTGCTACCTATCCCCCCTGCTGCTTGAACAAAGCTAGAAGAAGGCCTGCTGCCCATTCCCCCTGCTGCTTGAACCAACTTAGAAGAAGGCCTGCTACCCACTCCCCTATCTTTTTGTACCAAGCTAGAAGAAGGACTGCTACCCATTCTCCGTTCTGCTTGAACCAAGCTAGAAGGCCTGTTATTCATTCCCCCTTCTGCTTGAAACAAGCTAGAAATAGGCTTGCTACCCATTCCCCAATCTGCTTGAACAAAGCTAGAAGAAGGCCTGCTACCCATTCCCCCATCTGCTTGAACCAAGCTAGAAGAAGGCCTGCTACCCACTCCCCCATCTGCTTGATCCAAGCTAGAAGAAGGCCTGCTATCCACTCCCCCATCTTCCTGAACCAAGCTAGAAGAAGGACTGCTACCCATTCTCCCTTCTCCTTGAACAAACCTAGAAGAAGACCTGCTATCCATTCTCCTTTCTGCTTGAATAAGGCTAGAAGAAGGCCTGCTACCCATTCTCCTTTCTGCTTGAACCAAGCTAGAAGAAGGCATGCTACATATTTCCCCTGCTGCTTGAACCAAGCGAGAAGACGGGCTGCTACCCATTCCCCCTGCTGCTTAAACCAAGCTAGAAGAAGGCCAGGTACACATTCCCTCCTCTGCTTGAACCAACCTAGAACAAGGCCTGCTACCCATTCCCCCATCTGCTTGAACCAAGCTAGAAGAAGGCCTGCTACCCACTCCCCCATCTTCTTGATACAAGCTAGAAGAAGGACTGCTACCCATTCCCCCTTCTGCTTGAACCAAGATAGAAGACGTTCTGCTACCCATTATCCCTTTTGCTTGAACCAAGCTAGAAGAAAACCTGCTACCCATTCTCCCTTCTGCTTGAACTACCCTAGAAGAAGGCATGCTACCCAATCTCCCTTCTGCTTGAACCAAGCTAGAAGAGGGCCTGCTACCCACTCCCCCATCTTCTTGAACCAAGCTAGAAGAAGGACTGCTACCCATTCTCCATTCTGCTTGAACCAAGCTAGAAGGCCTGCTACCCATTCTCCGTTCTGCCTGAACCAAGCTAGAAGGCCTGCTACCCATTCTCCCTTCTGCTTGAACCAAGCTAGAAGACGGTCTGCTACCTACACCCCCTTTAGCTTGAACCAAGCTAGAAGAAGGCCTGCTACCCATTCTCCCTTCTGCTTGACCCAACCTAGAAGAAGGCCTACTTCCTATCCCCCTGCTGCTTGAACCAAGCTAGAAGAAAGCCTAATACCCATTATCCCTTCTGCTTGAACCAAGCTAGAAGAAAGCCTGATACCCATTATCCCTTCCGCTTGAACCAACCTAGAAGAAAGCCTGCTACCTATTCCCCCTGCTGCTTGAACCAAGCTAGAAGAAAGCCTGATACCCATTATCCCTTCTGCTTGTCAATGTCAATGTCAAAGGTTCTTATATAGCGCCTTTTCACCGCAAGGTCTCAAGGCGCTTGCTTTGGGAACCCGTCCTGGCTTTTCCCTGTGAGATAACCCGTACTGGGCATCCCCAAGGTGAAAGCCAGGCATCCCGCCACGGGGGGGGGCCGTAGTGGAGATTAAGCAAGCTATTGCCCAGAGTTGCAGAGTGTGAACCCGTGATTCGAGTAGGCACCGAAGCGAGAATTATCGAGTCCGTGGACATTTGGGCTCAAGACACTGCCGCGTCGGGAATTGAACCCTGGTCCCGGGTCTGACCTCTGCTTCAGGGTCTGCCTCCTCTAACCAGTGGGCCACACTTCTTCCTTGCTTGAACCAAGCTAGACGAAAGCCTGATACCCATTATACCTTCTGCTTGAACCAAGCTAGAAGAAAGCCTGCTAACCATTCTCCCTTCTGCTTGAACCAAACTAGAAGAAGGCATGCTATCTATCCCACCTGCTGCTTGAACCAAGCTAGATGAAAGCCTGCTACCCATTCCCCCTGCTGCTTGCACCAAGCAAGAAGAAGGCATGCTATCTATCCCACCTGCTGCTTGAACCAAGCTAGAAGAAAGCCTGCTACCCATTCCCACTGCTGCTTGAACCAAGCAAGAAGAAGGCATGCTACCTATTCCCCCTGCTGCTTGAAGAAAGCTAAAAGAAAGCCTGCTAACCATTCACCCTTCTGCTTGAACCGAGCTAGAAGAAGGCCTGCTACCCACTCCCCTATCTTCTTGAACCAAGTTAGAAGAAGGACTGCTAACCCTTCTCCCTTCTGCTTGAACCAAGCTAGAAGAAGGCATGCTATCTATCCCACCTGCTGCTTGAACCAAGCTAGAAGAAAGCCTGCTACCCATTCCCCCTGCTGCTTGAACCAAGCAAGAAGAAGGCATGCTACCTATTCCCCCTGCTGCTTGAAGCAAGCTAAAAGAAAGCCTGCTAACCATTCTCCCTTCTGCTTGAACCAAGCTAGAATAAGGCCTGCTATCCACTCCCCTATCTCCTTGAACCAAGCAAGAAGAAGGACTGCTTTCCATTCTCCGTTCTGCCTGAACCAAGCTAGAAGGCCTGCTACCCATTCTCCGTTCTGCTTGAACCAAGCTAGAAGAAAGCCTGATAACCATTATCCCTTCTTCTTGAACGAAACTATAAGAAAGCCTGATACCCATTATCCCTCCCTCTTGAACCAACCTAGAAGAAAGCATGCTACCTATTCCCCCTGCTGCTTGAACCAAGCTTAAAGAAAGTCTAATACCCATTATACCTTCTGCTTGAATCAAGCTAGAGGAAAGCCTGCTAACCATTCTCCCTTCTGCTTGAACCAAGCTAGAAGAAGGCATGCTATCTATCCCACCTGCCGCTTGAACCAAGCTAGAAGAAAGCCTGCTATCCATTCCCCCTGCTGCTTGAACCAAGCTAGAAGGAGGCATGCTACCTTTTCCCCCTGCTGCTTGAACCAAGCTAGAAGAAAGCCTGCTAACCATTCTCCCCTCTGTTTGAACGAAGCTAGAAGAAGGTCTGCTACCCTTTCTCCCTTCTGTTTGAATCAAGCTAGAAATAGACTTGCTACCCATTCTCCCTTCTGCTTGAAACAAGCTAGAAAGATTGCTACCCATTCCCCCCTTCTGCTTGAAACAAGCTAGAAGAAGGCCTGCTACCCATTCTCCCTTCTGCTTCAACCAACCTATAAATAGTCTGCTACCTATTCTCCCTTCTGCTTGAACCAAGTGAAAATGCCTGCTACCCATTCCCCTTCTGCTTTGAACAAGCTAGAAGGCGGCTTGCTACCCATTCTCCCTTCAGCTTGAATCAAGCGGGAAGGCCTGCTACCCATTTCCCCTTCTGCTTTGAACAAGCTAGAATAAGGCCTGCTACCCATTCTCCCTTCTGCTTGAACCAAGCTACAAGACGGTCTCCTATCTAAACCCCCTTCGGCTTGAACCAACCAAGCTAGAAGAAGGCCTGCTACCCATTCTCGCTTCATCTAGCGGATTGAAGCAGGGCTGCGTACTGGCCCCCACGCTTTTTAACCTGTTTATGGCAGACCTTTCTACAAAATTAAACAACAGCACTTCTCATGCACCGAGGTTAGGCGGGCTGTCACTCTCTAACCTACTGTACGCTGATGACGTCGTCCTAATAAGCCGAACTCCAATTGGGCTTCAGCACTTGCTAAATAAAACTGCCAAGCATGCTGCATCTAATGGTTTAACCATCAATCTAGATAAATCAAAAATCATGCGGTTCAACCCGAAAAAGAATACCACAGGGTTTCATTGGAACCTGTCAGGTGCTCCTATGGAAGTCGTGTCAGAATACAAATATCTAGGGGTAATACTGGATGAGAAAGGTACCTTCAAGCCACAAAAAGAAGCCATAAAACGGAAAGGAAATACAATAGCGGTAGCTCTAAAATCTCTGAAACACAAAACTGCTGGGCCAAGCTTTTATCCTTTACTACAAGTACTACAAGCAAAGCTAATCCCAGCTATTACATATGGAAGCGAATGCCTCAGGGGGAAAAGATGAAGAGACTCTGGAACAAACTGTGCTAAGAGCTGCAAGAATAATCTTTAGCCTTCCAAATTACGTCTCTCCCGCGCAAATCAGGCTGGAGCTTGGCCTACAGTCACAAAAAATAGCTCGCAACGCAGCTTATGTGAAATGTTGGTTTAGGATCAGAAGCTCCGATAACTGCTCCCTGAATTTCCACCTATGGAAAGAGATAAACTCAAGCAGAGCTTGTATCCCAAGGGATTACCTGACCACATCGATAAACCGTCTAGGCCTGAAGGAACTCTGGGCTACTATGGGAACGCAGAGTAGTTTTAAGACTTTGGTAAACAAGACAGTAAAAAATCTATCAGTACTTGAAGATAAGGAAACACTCAGGAGACGATCACACGGCTGGTGCGTGCTGCAGAGCTACACAACACCTGGTCCTCAAGACTACCTGCATGCGGGCTTCAGCCGGAAGCTAAAAGAGAAATATCTCAGGTATCGATTGGGAATTCTTCCTGTCCCCCGCATCTACCACCATGGAAGCGAACCGCAGAAACAACTGAGTGCCGCCTCTGCGCAGAAGCTGAAGAGAGCATCATGCATCTACTATGCATTTGCCACGGTCTGGACCTAGAACAACGCTTGTTATTGAAATCTATCTTTAACGCCAAGAGGATAAGAACCTGCAGGCAAGCAGTGAAGGCTTGCTTTGGTGGAGGAGACATACAGCTGGGATGCCGGTTTGTACAATTTATGGGGGCGGCAGAAGAGAAAATGAAAGGGCCTGGAATGCCATAAAACAGGTCTAAATTAGGGGGTTACTCTGTCCGGTCCTTAAATGGCCTCTTCTTTTTAAATCGGAGAAATGCCTGACATAAGCTTTCCTTCGTCGCCTGAAAACGACGGTGCTAAGGAAAGGCCCAAGGTCAAGAAGGACCAGTAATAACTATATCATAACAACTGAAGAAACCTGATATATGCAACTATTAATTCTGTGACTTTTAAATAAAAAAGTAATTCTTACATTTTTTATTTTTTATTTTTTAATCTAGGCTTTTATATCTCTACTTTTGGACTAAGGATTGACTAAAGGACACTTGTTGATATAGACACTTTGTTGGAGGAAGGCTCATCCACGCTGGAAAGGAAAACTTGGCCAGGCCAATGCCTCCCATATCTTTTCGTATCTTCATTGTTTGTGGAATAATGATGATTTTAGTGTACTATTTTAGTTTGAATTTGTTTGGATTCGAGCAATCTCTTTTTTGTTTTTTTGTAAAGGTTTTTATTAACTTGTACAATAATTATTTACTTACTTACTTACATTCTCCCTTCTGCTTCAACCAACCTAGAAGAAGGCCTACTACCTATCCCCCTGCTGCTTGAACCAAGCTAGAAGAAAGCCTGATACCCATTATCCCTTCTGCTTGAACCAAGCTAGAAGAAAGCCTGATACCCATTATCCCTTCTGCTTGAACCAACCTAGAATAAAGCCTGCTACCTATTCCCCCTGCTGCTTGAACCAAGCTAGAAGAAAGCCTGATACCCATTATCCCTTCTGCTTGAAGCAAGCGAGAAGACCTGCTACCCCTTCCACCTTCTGCTTGAATCAAGCTAGAAATAGGCTTGCTATCCATTCCCCCTTCTGCTTGAACCAACCTAGAAGAAAGCCTGCCATCCATTCCCCCTTCCGCTTGAATCAAGCTAAAAGAAGGTCTGCCTGGGCATAGACCAGAAGAGTCAATCTGTCTGGATTCCTAATCTGCAGACCAGAAGCTCCCTCAGCACAACAAGGATTCCATCCCCAACCAAGACCAGTTTGCTCTCCTCCTGAGACTGCAAAGCTGCCAGCAGGTCTGGGACTAGCATGTCATGTTCTAGACTGGACTACGTGATGACAGTGTGTATAGGTATCACAGAGTAGTGACATTGCCTGAGAGCCATAGAGTTCCATCAATAATGTTTTCTGGAAATCTCTGTGGCCCCAGTACATAATAAGTAAAAGAAAGAGGACTGGCACCCACATTTTATTCAGAAGTCCACCAGCACAGCTGCTGAATATTGTGGTGACTGAATACCAAGGCTATCTATTCTTGATGTCACCTGATGACTCGTTCATCCATCAATATGCTTACAGTGTTTCTTTATCACATACTTGTAGTTTTCTTCAGATCTATGCCTTTTTCTTTTGTCACTGTTTTTCCATCTTTCTCTTCCTCCTTCATTTATCCTTTGCTTCTTCTCACTGATGAGTAAAAATAAGTCCTGGTCTCAGAAAAAAGTGCTTGTGGACCCCACTTGAAACGACCAACTCAAATTAAGCACTTGCACGTCTGTATATGTTATGCAGAACCACATGTGTGCTCCTCTGTGCTTATGGGCCCTCTTTAGCAAACAGAATCCCTCAGAAATGGCTGTGCACTGGCCTCAATTATGCTTACACTTCTATATACAAAATAAGAGTTCCCAGCACTAGCAGATCGGGATGTGCTTAGCTAGAGTTACCATATAGGTCCGTGTCACTGGACCACTGCACTCCAGCCCAGATGTACAAAACGTTCTGTTTGCATTTCTTAAATAGTGACTCAATAGGATTCGCTATTTAAGAAATGCAAAAGGATATGTGCTAAATTTGAGATTCCCTAATAGGGAATCCTACTTCATAGGAATCACTGTTAGGGAATCGCAAATAGGAAATGCCATTGCATTCTGATCTATGGGCAAAATAGGAAATGGTTGCATTTCCTAAATAGCAATTTCCTAAAGGCCCCCCTGGAGGCACCCCCTACTTTCCTAGTGCACATATGCCTTAGGGGCATATGTGTGCTTCAAATCACATAAAAAATGCATTTTTAAATTTTGCACATGGTTACCATCCACTCCAAGAAGATGGTAAAAGCATTACCTAAATGCCCGATTCACATTTAGAAAATGCTGCGTACATGTGATTTAGGTATCACAAATAGGTAATCCCTATTTGCGATTCCTAAATCGCAGTCACAATTTGCGATTTCTACCTGGTAGAAATCGCAAATTGGTTTGGCCCTTTGTACATCTGAAAAGGGCATTTAGCATTTCTCCGTTAAGAAATGCTAAATGGCTTCGTACATGTGGGCCTCATAGTTCCGAGAATGTATTTAACAAATCAGTGCATTCTGAGTGTTATGGTTCGGTTCAATGAACCAAAGTCATTTATACACGCGATGACAAAGATTTGTGAAGTGGAAGCTGAGGAAAGGGAAAGTGTGTCATCCGGGAACCCTAGTCTGAACTTTGAACTGAGGCGGAGAGCAGCACGGGAAAATATGAGGTCTGAAGTACCTAAGCCACAGAAAAGGGAAGGGGGGTGGCGGGAAGGAGAAACAATGGCGGACTGTCCGCTCTTCACCCTGTCTCCATATGACATGACGCAGATTCAGGCGGTAATGTAAACATGAGCTGAATATTTCACTCCTCACCACAGACTGCAGAGGATAAACGGTCTGGAAGGGCGGGAGGGCGCCAGGGTCTGTCGGGATCCCAGCAGGGCATCAATCTTCATCAGAGGCCGCAGGTGACAGCGCAGGCCTCAGCTGTGCTCGTGCTCACGGTGTTTATATGTTCTGTATCTCCTGCGTTCCTCGCCTGCTCCATCATTTAGAACATGTCCGAGTATTGTAAGGAAAGCAGAGTGGTGTCATCGGCAGTGGGCGGTCTGAAGTGGAAAATTAGTGATGACGGGGAGGACAATTAAATAATCGTTTCGAGGCTGTGGGACTACCAGATGACTCCATGTCATTAGGACACCATATTTCGAGCCCCAGACGTTTATTTGACCAAATATTGCATTTTGGGATTTGTAGTTTTAGTCCGGACTGGAATGTGCGGTATACAACCTTTACCACGCATTTTTTACCACGCACTACCATTACAACGCGGTTTTTACCACGCATACCATTACAACGCATTGCGCTGGGGGGCGCTCTAGGATAGGGAATAGGTTAATTTACTATCCAATAACCTTCCCTAGTGTCCACGGGGACTGGAGTTGGAATAGTAAATTAAACTATTCACTATCCAGCACCCCAAAGCACTATGCGTTGTAATGGTATGCGTGGTAAAAACCGCGTTGTAATGGTATGCGTGGTAAAAGTATGCGTTGTAACGTCATACATCCGGAATGTGCTAATCTGAAAATGTTCCAATGGGCTATTGGCCAGGGGACGGTTTTAGAGCAGGAAAGGTTGCCATTGCTCAACTGTTCCCACATAGCCCTTTATAATAACAGATTCCCAAAGCGTGGGCCTCGTTTGAACTTTTTTCCAGGGCTGATTTTCATTTCCTGTCGTTCCCTGGTCTTGGTTCTGTTGTAATTGGAAAGCTGGACTACCCTCCTTCTCTGTCACAACATGCTATGGCACAAAGCACTAAGGTAAGATGGCAACAATTTTGACTCTCACACACAACACTGAGATTGCAGCTGCCCGCGGCCCATGCCGGGGGCCAACTAAAAGGGCGGCACTTTAATGCCATTTGGGCACTAACCCACCCCCTCTAATGCCGGGACTCAGGGAGGAGTCCCCCTTGCCTTAGGCGCGCTAGGCTTGTCACTTCCGGCACGCCGAGGAGGTCTCCCCTGGTGTCCTCTGTTGTGCCCGGCACGCCGTCTTCCACCCTACCGCTTACCCGGCTAGGGGTGGAAGGCAATGTACATGCAGCAGCGGCCGGTAATGGGAGTACCTGCTGGGTGGTGACGTGGGGAGGGGTAGGGGCAGGGTGGGGGTTAGTAATGTATGGATTACGAATTTCGTTGCGCGCACTGCATCACCAAATGCGATGCAGTGTGCACAACAAAATTTGTTTTATTTATATATATGTTTACTTACCTGCTAAGGTCCGTAATCCATCCATTACTACCCACCAACCTGCCCCTCCCCCTTCCCCACATCACCGCCCGGCAGGTACTCCCACTACCGGTCGCAGCTGGGTACATGTGTTGCAGGCGGAGTTACAGGGCGTTCTGGAAGCAGATGGGTACAGAAGGGTACCTCCGCGCAGCACAATAGGGGTGCCAGACCCAAATACCAGGAGCCTCATGGCAGGTTCCTGGAAAACCACCTTGGCGCCCCGTTAGTCCTTCGGGCAGTTGTGGGCCTGAACAACCGGGGGCTTACATTGCTTGCTCCGCCCTGAAAGGGGCCCTGAAAGGTGCGTGAGTAATAAGGGACCAATGTGTCACGTGATCCGGAAAGGGGATCACCCCATAAGGTGTAGCACTGATTGGGTTCTCCACAGTGCTTGGCTCATTAGGCAGACAGGGCAGCATACGTTGGTATCGGCTGCCTGCCCTTGGATCGCCCGTAAGATTGCCCATCATATTGCATACTTTTGTACGGAATAAACCTGTGGCAATATTTTCCCCAAACAAAAGTGTGTTGTGTATTTATTTATTCATCATGCATGCTCTGTTGTTGTGTTGGTGGGGTGTGTTGCCAATAATGGCACTAACTTCCCACACAGGCCACATTGCAATTCAACCCCACTTCAACCAGGCGCTCCCCTGGTGCAACATGCTAAACCATGCGCTAATGCAGATTGATTCCTAGTCAGGGCTACTAGAGGAGCTATATAAATTATATTATTACACAATACATTACGAATACCCCAGATAATGATTAGTAGTCGCCAAGTCCAAGACTGCATAATATCCTGGTGACATGGAATGAACTGGTAACCCCAAATTATGTACAATATCACAAGCATATGAAATGGGCTGAAGAAAACATACACATTTTTTCAAGCTGTGGAATTTAAAATGTGATGTTGAGTCGGCCTAATTGAAAAACAGGTCTGGCTGTAATAGGACTTTGGCACCTGCATGGCTGCCAAGTAACCCCATTTCATGTATGACACCGTCAGCCAATTCTAGCTTTTAAGTTAACAACGTAGCCTACCGGGCTAGGGTGGTTGACCTCGGTTGCGGGGATCCAGGTTTGAGTCACGGCAACCACGCTCAACATCCTGTGATTGTGGGCAAATCAATTAATCTCCCCGTGCATAACAAAAATGAATGTGTCCATCTGTAACAAAACTGGTGCTATGTAAAGCGCTCTGATACCTTCCGGTCAAGTTTGTGCTATATAATTTATTTATTTTATAAAACAACATTGTGCCTCCTTCCCTTTTTGGGTCCCTACTTGCAATGTCAAAAGCAGGATAAAAGACATGTCAAATATTAGCTGAGGTTACTTGGCAGCTATGCAATGCACTGCTCACTTTACTTATGTTATTATGGCATTACTTTAATTTCAATATCACCGGGCGTTACCTGGTTTTACTCACACTTGACACTTGGATCTCAAATTGTCCTGTTTCGGGGGTGAGGTTAGCATTCAGCCGCATTTTTTCTGTTTTCATTCACGTTAGTGATTTTATTTTTTTCTGGCAAGCCGAACATGATATGAATGTTAGACCATTCTTCTGCATGGTGGAATGTGTGTTTGAACTGAGTGCTTTGTCCATACTTTACTTGCCACATCCTTCACTACGTGGCTCGAGTGGCAGTAGTTTTATATGTTTGAAAATAGATATTTGTGTTGCTCCATCTCTAGTTATTTCTTCCAATAGGATTATATGTACTGAGAATGAGATATACATATCTATATTGAAATTGTACTTGTGCTAACATCATTGATCTGCATAATTGTATGCATGCTTAGACCTTGTTTGGACAGAAGGATTTAAGGCTTGTTTAGACCAAGGTGGGCTTCCTGCCAGGTCAGCAGCGACTATGGCCTCCACTCCCTTTGCAGAGGACCACCTGCCAGATTTAGGAATCCCGGCCAGGGAAGCGGGGATCTTTACGCATTCAGTGGCGCTGATTGTGCGGCCTAGGGCCTAGCTGCTAAAGGCGATCAATTTTGCAGAGCAGGTGTCATGTTTTGATGTGCCACTTGGTCAAGTATTTTGTTCTGCATAAACAAACTCCCAAAGCATAAGGCTGTTCTAACAAAATGCTGTGTTCTCTCTGAGCAGCTGACACAAAGCATCAGAAATTCGTTGGAATTTTTTGATGATAGTAAAAACACAGTAAAGCAACAGAGTTGTACAAGCACCAATCCAGTACTGACTCTCCAGTTCTACCTCACAAATATTTTACATTCCGTGTAGTGAAATGATGACTTATGGAGCTTTCAAATACACTGAGCCAACAAGGCCTTGCCCAGAACACACACCCCACCCACAATGAAGAAAAAATTGCCTAATACAGTACTCACAATAACAACACTACAAATTAGAAAATGATTTTCAGAGCGGGAAGGAGATTTAGCAAAAAATATGCACGAAGAGTACAATTAGACACATATACACAAACACATGTTGACGCTGAACATCCTGTGATTCTGGTCAAATCACTTAATCTTCCCATGCCTAACAAAAATCAATGTGTCCTCACGTAATGCAACTGGTGCTATGTAAAGTGCTCTGATACCCGATTCGGATCAAGTTTGAGCCATATAAAACTTTGTAAAATATATAAAATAAAAAAAAAAATAATACACACATATATACACAGTCAAGTGATAGTAGCACTATAACTGTGGTACTGTCGTAGTTTGACAGCGATTGGGTTAGCATTTGCTTCAGCTACACAAACTTTTCACTGTTAGCTTGACTATTTTCCGGAGGCCATTTTGTATTCCTGGCTTCCATTTTGAGTGAATGCGCTGCCTCGTGGTCAGCATGCCCTTTTGTCCTTTCTCTCTCCCGATGACCATTTGGTCTGCCCAGCAACTGGCTATTTTTAGTAATGGTCAAGCCTGCACATGCGTATTCGGGCTTTCAAGGTTAATGATCGGTCACTGCGTAGGAATGTTCTCCAAACTGACCAGTGGTACTAAACTCCTCCCACAAGTTGGCTGTGTTCCAAAAATGCCCTTATATGTACCTAAAACTGTGTAAAGTGTGTACCGCCTATTTTTCGAATTTCTGTAAACTGTATAAAAGAAGCTACATATTCAATGTTCGGGGTGATACTTCTTGCATTGCCGAAGGGTAATGTAGGATTGTACCACCACCCCATGGGGTCTTAATAAACTTGTCTTTTGCATTTTCAGTTTCCGTGCCAACTTCTATTCTAAGGTATCGAGAGTTTTTGCAGAGTATGTAGGTCTGTTGAAACCCAATACCACAAATTGGCGCCCGAATAGGGACTCATCGGCGACTCGGATGCCCGAAGGATTGGTCGGGACGAAGGATTGGAAACTCGCCCTGGACGCGCGCTGCCACTGAGTGACCCGAGTCTTGGCACCCGCGGTGTTTTTTCCTTTCCTTCCGACCTGACCTTCCAGGTGGTGCCGGTCCTCGACTGAGATCCTGATCATTGGGTTGCCGTGCAGTGACCGTTTGGCCGATTCGAGAACTTGGCAGTTGGAACCTGGACATTTGGAATATTTGGTAAGCTTTGGATTGGTAAGGTAGTCTACTGACACTTGCTGTGGCTTTTTGGATTTGTTTGAGTTAGCTAACATTTGGATCTATGAAAAACATTTTTTTTTTTAAATGTGGAGTGCACCTCACATAGGCAGGTAATATGGAGATATTTCTCTGATTTTGTACTTGTTTGAACGGCACATCGTGTGTAAAACACTTTAAGTACCACTTAGTGTAATATCGTGTTTTCGTGATATTTTTGACATACCTGTTTTTAGCACGCTCCGAGGAATGTGCTGTCTTGGAAATGGTACCAGTTATCGATTAAATGAATCTCAGCCGGCTCCCCCAGAGGGAACACCTAATCGTGAAATGTACATAAAATTTGGCCTTCCGCCTATTATGTATAGTACATTATGGAATAAGTACACTGAGGCCGATCTTGAGTTTCAATGGCCACTACATGGGTCGTTTGATTTACGAAAGGTTCAGTATGTGGAGCAGTGTTTGTTTCAGCGCAGGTCTAGACAAGATATGTTTGATTGTGTGTGCGTATGTGGGAGGAAGCGGTGCGTGAACGAATGAAGCGTGTACAAGCCTTGGCGGACAAGGAGCAGCGAAAGGCTGCCCATGTTAAAGCTTTACAGTTACAGGATAAGGAACTACAGGACCAGAAAGATAGGGAGATACGAGAGCGTAATTTACAAATTAATGGTCAGTTTCCTATTCGACGCCCTCTTTATCCTGTCCTTAATAATGAATCTGATGATTTTTCATTGTTAGATCGTTGCCCGCCTCCGTATATTATGCCTGCGGCCCCAGATGTGGATCCTGATCCATCTGAGGAGCAGGATCAAAAGAGGGATACCCGTTCTATGCTTACTACTGCTCGATCTGCGGAATTACGCGGGATGGCTCGTAAACTTAATGTTGATGTTTTTTCTATTTCAGAGATTAAAGATTGTATGCGTAAGTGGTCTGAAAAAGAGCAATTGTATTTTCTGGAACATTTCGGGCAAGAAGTTGTTGAACGGTTTAGAAAGTATTCATCTAAGTTGGAATCCAAGGATATAGCAGTTGGTTGTGAAAATTTACCTAAAGGTGTTTTTGTTCTCGCAGACGCAGATGGTCTCTTCCGGCGTCTGGTTCAGCTACGGGACGAGACGTTACGACTACGGGCGTTGAAACAGACATCGGGTTCGACTCCGTCTGGATCGACGGTTGAATCCAGGGAGTGCCCTATCTTTGGAGCAGATAAGAGTGATACAGTTCATGTTATGCCTATGCGAGAAGCTGCGCCTTTGTATGCCCCTCCCAAAGGTCAAGGTACAGATGATGATAAGTTGTCTGCGGATTCGAAGGGCTATTTCATATATAATTGGGTTTATACTCCTTGGAATAGAGCGGATGTTATGGCGATTAAAACAGCTTTACCTGACCCGCGCAAAAATCCGGCAGCTTTCTATGAGGGAGTAGACGGAGCTATTTCTTCATGTGTCATGACATTAGTTGATATTGATCTTTTCTTTGGGTTAATATTGCCTCACGATATGTGGAGGGCAATTCGTAAGTTTGATGATCGACAGATTTTAGGTGCAGATTGGAGGGATCTAGCACAGGCCGATTTGGATAGAGAACCCGCGTGTAAGCCATACAAATTTATTTTAGAGCTCCCGGCGGCTATTTTGAATAAATTAAAAACGCTCATTCCCCCTAAAAAGATTGATTGGACGATGTTGGCCTCTTGTAAACAGAAGCCAGATGAATCAGTCTCTGATTTCTTTACACGCTTCGAGGAAGCGTTCCATGATTACAGTGGTCAATTATTAACAGAGGACATGGGCAGGCATTTGTTTGTTGATAAGTATGTAGCTAATCTCCTACCGGAGATTGCAAAACGTTTAAAGGCTAGTGAAAGTTCATGGACCACTGCAACTCCCGCTTCTTGAACGACAGGAATTGGAGGCTAAGGAAAGTAGTGATAAAAAGGCAAAAGATTTGAAGACGAAGGTGATGTTGGCTCAGGTTTACGCTACGCAGCCGAGGGGAAATGATAGGGGTAGACGTGGGTCTTCTGGCCCGCCTTCTTCCCGCTCTGATCTCTCTGCAGATCAGTGTGCATACTGTAAACAGTTTGGACATTGGCTTTCAGATTGTCCGGTGCTTCGAGAACAGCGTATTCAGCGTGGTCGAGGAAATAATAGGTTTCGGAATAGTTATTCAGGTCTAAGGGGTGGAGCGAATGATCGTGGTAGGTTTGAAACTAGGGGTCGTGGTCAGGCTGACTATAATACTTTTGATAGATGGAACCAGTATCATATAGCTGAGGGTGAGTCTTCTGAGTTTCAGGATAATACGTATGCATAGGATTGCGTAGGATGGGGTATGGAATCGGTTGAAGTACCAGTAGATCAAAGGGGTCCATATATTTCAGCGCATGTTTTGGGTTCTACTGATCAGTTTCTGGTCGATACAGGAGCTACTCGTAGCGCTCTGTCCAAACAATTGGTTCCAAGGGCTCCCCTGCCTGGCGAAACGATTACATCAATAGGGTTCGATGGAACACCTTCCCTTAGCCCATTGTCCCAGCCCCTTCCATTTCACATTGATAAGTTCACTGCCCCATGTCCATTTTTGTTGTCTCCAAATACACCAGATAATATTGTGGGACTTGATATGCTCAAGTATTTTCGAGCAACCATACGCTGCGCCCCTGAAGAGGTGCGGGTTTTGAATGAGAATTACCCAGAGATTGAGAGATCGTGCCCCCTTCAGGAAGCCGATGCATTAGCCTCCCTTCCAAGTACTTTATGGGCCACTTCTGATACTGATGTAGGACAGATTATTATCTGTTGGACCCGGTCCTTTGGGCAGGTTCACCCCGTGACTTTTTGCTTTTTCCTAGCCTGTTTTTGGAACCTGGGTTGGTGATTTTAGGCCTCTGCGCACTTTTTCACTGTGGTACAGTGTAAAGTGCGTGTGCTTTCTGTGTATGGATGGTGAGCGCCCTGCCCTCCCATAGGAATGAATGGGAAATATGTATGCCCATGGTAGATTCCTGATGCGTGGGGAGTGCAGGGGCGAGTTTGATATGTGTGAACTCGTGAGACTGAATGCTGCATAATGGTATATGCGGCACGGCTGTATCTAGTCCAGAAGCGCCACTTTTAGAAGTTGGCATAATTGTGTAGTGAGTCTGCTAGCACGTGATTGGCTGATGGGCCTGGCCCTGGATGCCTGGGCCTGCTGGTAGATGGACTGTCTGGAGGAGGGGGTCTGAGTCAGCCATAGATGAAAGGCCCCCATCTGCTGTTAGGGAGGGGAGGAAAGAGCGTCTGGTGGAACCAGGCTGTGCCTGGCGGCCCACCCCTGATGGCTCTCCCTCCTGATAACCCACTGTCACCTCTGACCTGAGGCTGACAGGAGAGGGAAACCAGATACACCCAGGGCTTAGGGCTCGCTTACACAAAAACTTCAAAAGACTTCAAAGCCTTTTCTGTGTATAAGAAGGGGCTGTGTTCCCTTCCAATTTGTTCTTGTTTTCAACTTGAATCTGCCAGGGGCTGCTGCTGCTTGGGCTCAGGGAAATCCCTGGGCTCTGCCCAGCCCCTGGGCACCTGATGGACCTTTCCCTGGTTCTTAGGAGCTGCTAGCTCCATCTCTGGATGATCCTGGACTTTGGGAAGGGCTCTAGCGCTGGGGAGCGCTTATTCAGGCCATTAGTGCTGGGAGCGCTTTATTTGCCCTAGCGAGTGCCCACCTCGCTTATTTTTAATTTTATTTAACTTCGGCTGCCCACGCCGTGATTGCCGCGGCCCGGGGCTTGCATCTGCCTGGGAAATCACCGCCGCAGCTCCAAAGCCGCGAAGATTGCACCGAAGGGACTGCCTGCTGATTGGCGGCTGATCCGGGAAAGCCGCGCACGGATTGGGCCTTAGCAGAGGGCTCGACGAGAAAGTCGCGTCCTGATTGGCCCAGGAAGCGCTGACGTCAGCGGAGGCTCGCCGCAGGGCCGCGCTGGGATTGGCCCAGCCCCCGAAGCAAGACTCCGCTCCCGAGAAGCCGTCGCGGGAGCTCCGAGGCATCTGACCGTGCCCCGGTGAGTGGAGGAGCTGCGTGGGTCGGTGCGGGGCTCCCGTGTGCGGAGGGAGCCCCGGAGAAGCAGAGGAAGAAAAATGGCCGGTGAACAGGGCTCCCGTGTGTCGAGGGAGCCCTGCAGCGAGAGGAGAGAGAGCAGCTGAGTGTGCCGGCAGGGCTCCGTGGTGGAAGAGGAGCCCCCGCTGCCCAGAAGAAGAGACCGCCCCGCGTCGGAGTCCCGGTGAGTCTGGGCTGAGGGCCGGGCAGAGTGGGGCAGAGGAGAAGGGAGGGGCGCTGGGACACATTGTCGGTGTCCGCGCCCCCCCCCAGTGGCGCGAGCTCGCGCCCATTGTCAGTGCGAAGCCACGAGGGCTTCAAGGGCGGCCCCGGTAGGCAGTGGGTCGCCCCAACGTACGTAGAGCCCTGAGAGGCTCCAATGCCGCATCGATATTTACGAGCCTGCAAGGCTCCAGGCGGCATACTCGTGTTTTCGAGCCCTGATGGCTCCAACTTGGGGGCAGAATTGTTTAGAGAGCCTGTGTGGCTCAGAGGGCCAGTGAGGGCCCAAGCCGCATTTTGTTTGGTGGCCAGAGCCTGAGAGCTCCAACGTTTGGGGCCTGGGTATTTATAGAGCCAGATGGCTCCAACGGCCCCCAGCTGTGTCAAGAGCCTGTGTGGCTCCAACGTCTGTGTAGTGTTGCCCAGAGCCTGTGCGGCTCCTACAGTTTGGCGCAGTTTTGTCTCCTAAGGGCTAGCGAGAGCCCTGTCGCAGTTTTTCTCCAGCTACCCAGCAATTAGTGGGCAGTTGCACCGTTTAGGCGCAATTTCAGGAGAGAGTCCCTGTGTGGGACAGCGAGGGCACCGTGGTGCCCGGCCTTCACAGCTGCGCAGCACTTAGTGCCAGCTGCAACGTTTAGGCCCTTGTGAGTGTTCCCAGGGGCCCAGCAAGTAGTGGGCCCCTGCATCGTTTAGGCCCTGACATTGAGACTCAGGGCGTTCTAGCCCCAACAAGGCCAGTTGGCCTAGGGACTGCCACGGGTGGTGGCTTATGTAGGTTTTGCGCAATTGTATGGTTATTGCACCTCTGAATGTATTTCCTTGCATCATGTTTTATTCCTGCACCTCTGAATGTTTTTTTGTAAAAGTTGTTTTTATTGCATTTGAAAAAGGAATAAGAAAAGACAGAAGAACAGGCGGCAACATTGCAGTAATATACACAGTAGCCCATCAATACTCCCAACGTACCCAGGCAGAGCCACGGGGCACCGTTCATCGCACAGAGCGGAATCTAGTAAGTCGGTGGTTACTAGGAGTGTCAACTGCCCGGAGTTCCACAGTGTCTTTGCTGAGTCCACCCCGAAAGGCGCCATCTCAGTATACTAAGTACCCCGTGATGGTCCCTGGGAAAGCTAGGGTCCCCCCCAGTAAGCTAGGCCGCAACTAAGATAAAACCCCCCTCAAATTCCTTCCCTTCCCCCCTCCCCGGTGTCCCCCCCCCACGTGGTGGCGCCAGCCAACAGTATCTTCCTGCCTCACGCATTCACAGCAATCACCTAATTAAACCTGGAAAAGGTGGAGCGCTCGCAGGGCTGATGGGCAAACAGCAGACAGTAAACCATTCGATAGGAATCTGACAAGCGGACCCCATCGGAACATAAAATTCTTAAAATTGCCCAAGAAGATATCCGCCATTCTCTCCATGCTCATCAACCTCCATAGCTTTGCGTGCCATAGCGACAAAGCCGGGGCCGCTGCTTTTTTCCAGGCCGCAGCCAGGGTAAGCTTGACCGCTCCGAGGCATAGCCACAAAATGTGTTTATCTGCTTTCGTTTGGTGTTCCAGTAGCGGATCTCGGAGACCCAAGATGACAAAGGAGAGGGAGTCCGGAATCGGGTATCCCAACATGTCTTTGATATGTGACAGAATTTCGGCCCAAAAGGGTCGGATGATTGGACAGTCCCACCATATATGGCGGAAATCTCCTAGTAGGCCACAGCCCCTCCAGCAGCGATCCGAGGTCGCTGGGAATATGCGATGGAGTTTCGAGGGGTAAAGGTACCAATCAAACATACTTTTGAAATGGGCATCGCGTAGGTCCGCCGAGTGATTGTGGGCCCTAATGTCCCTCCAGAGTCCCTTCCATTCGCCCTCCTCTATGTCCCTACCCAGTTGACCCTCCCAGTGTTCCATATAGCGGGGACGAGGGGAGACCAATGTGCGGAGTAGGAGCTTATACAGAAAGGAGATCGTTCCCTTCATCGTAGCGGTCCGTAGAAGGAAGGCCTCAAAGGGCGAGAGCGGTCTCGTAGCTGCCTCTCTTAGACCAGGGGAGGTCGCCCAGTGAATCAGCTGGGCATAACGGAAGCACTCCGTGGGCGGCAGACCATAGTCCCTCATACAGTTGGAGAATGTGAGGGGTACCGTGCCATGAAATAAGTGTGTAAGGGCCCTACACCCGCCCTCCCTCCAGGCCCTAAATGGCCCTTCTAGCAGCGCCGGCGGGAAAGCCGGATTGAAGTGCAACGGTGTGAAGGGGGAGGGGAATGATGTCCAGCGCTCATCTCCTGATACTGTGTCCCATACCTTTAGAACCGTGCCAGTGGGAGTGCTGATGTAGGCATTCTTAGGTCTGTCTGGTTTGGGCTTCCAAGCCAGGTCCCAGATCGACCTCCCAGCCACGCTCCTATCCATGTGTAGCCAGTGTTTTTCAGATTCCTGTTGCGACCACTCTACCATGACCCTCAATTGTGCGGCCTTGTAGTACAGGTGCATATCCGGGAGGCCCACTCCACCCTCCTCCCGCGGGCGCCGCAAGGTCGCATAAGCGAGGCGTGCCCGTCCCCCCTGCCAGATGAATTTCAGCAAGAGGGTTTTCAATCGTCGAAAGAAGTCTAATTCCATCGGTATGGGGAGGGCCTGAAAGAGGTATAAAAATTTAGGAAGGAGGACCATCTTAATGGCGTGGATCCTACCCAGCCAAGTAATGTATTTTGGTTTCCACCGGTCCAGTTCCACTCTCACCGCCGATAACATGGGTGGAAAGTTCGCTGCAAATAGGGTGTCAATAGAAGGTGTTAAGCGGACCCCCAGATAGAGAAGGGAGGCTGACGCCCAGGCCAACGGCGTAAGAGGACGTAAGCGTTCCAGCTCGGCCTGCGGAAGCGTTAAGTTCAAGACAAACGACTTGTCGAAGTTAATCTTGAATCCGGACACCTCCTCATAGTCGGAGAGCAGAGTTCGAATGTGCGGCAGAGATTGCGCTGGGTCTCCTACAGAAAGCAGCACATCATCCGCAAAAAGGGAGATTTTATGCTGCTCACCTGAAAAGGGAAGTCCCTTTATCTGCTCTTGTTCGCGCATCGCGATGGCCAGGGGTTCGATGCTTAAGGCAAAGAGCAAGGGAGAAAGAGGGCAGCCCTGTCCCGTGCCCCTGGTGTGGGCAAAGCCAGCCGAGCGGTGCCCATTAACCATCACTCTGGAGCATGGAGTGCTGTAATTCGCTCGGATCATGGTGATGAATTGTGGCAAGAACCCAAAAGCTTCCAGAGCGCGGAACATGAAGTTCCAGTCCACCCGGTCAAAAGCTTTTTCAGCATCGAGCCCCACCAAGACAGCTGGGAGACGGAACTTCGAGGCCTTTTCAATGAGGTGAATCACCCTCCGCAAGTTGTCGTGCGTTTGACGCCCCTTGATGAAACCCGATTGATCCGGGTGAATAATGGACGGCATCAAATCCCGGAGTCTATGTGCCAGGATAGCGGAGTATAGCTTAGCATCTATGTTGAGCAAGGCTATCGGGCGGTAAGACGAGCAGAGGGATAAGTCCTTCCCTGGTTTAGGGATCACGGAAATCACCGCCTCGGACATGGAGCCCGTGGTGCAGCCCGAGACAGCCATTGCGTTGAAAAGGGGTACCAAGAACTCGCAGAGTTCCGTAGCAAAGGTTTTGTAGAATAATGCTGTGTACCCATCCGGACCGGGAGCTTTGTGGAGCTTAAGGTTTCCGATAGTCTCCAATACCTCCTCTCTAGAGATGGGGGCCATAAGTTGTTCGTTCCATTCTTTCGAGACTCGCGGAATGGGGAGGGCAGCCAGAAAGCGATCCTGCGCCGCTTGGTCAAGAGAATCGCCTTTATACAACGACTCCTAGAACCGGCCGAATAGACGGGCCTTATCCGCATCGTTGTGGCAAGGCGTCTCAGAGGAGTCCTGTATGCCACCTATATATTCCCTCTCTCACTTATCACGCAGCTGACGAGCCAGATGCCTGCCTATCTTATTCCCCTGGGAGTAGGAGATACGCCTAAGCCGAAGCAAAGTAAATTCCGCCCGATTAGCGTAATGGGCCCTCAGCTTACCCCGCACTGCAGTTAGTGGCCTTAGCGTGAGTCTAGACGGCTTATCCTTGTGGGCCTGCTCCAAGGTAGCCAATTCTGCCTCCAATTCCTCCCTTTCCTTCCGCCTCAACCTATTGAGGTTAGCATTTAGGTGAAGGCATGTGCCCCTTATAGAGGCCTTACCCGCATCCCAGGTGTTAAAGAGGGAGGTGTCTGATGCCGGATTGAGAGTCCAAAACTCCCTAATTGCTTTGCGCAATGCCTTGCAGGAGGCGTCATCCCTGACCAGAGCCGGCGGGAAATACCATTTCTTCACCCCGTCCCCCCCGGAGGCCCAGTGCAACCCCAGTAACAGCAGGCTGTGGTCCGAAACCAACAGAGGGAAAAGGCTACAGTCCCGGATCGCTCCCTGCAGTGCCTGGCTCACAAAGATATGGTCAATCCTGGAGTAAGTGTGATGAACATGGGAGAAGAACGTGTAGTCGCGCGAGCGGGGGTGCAGAAATCTCCAGCAATCAACCAAGCCAAGTTCACTCAGCACTGTTCGATTCTCAACAGAAAAAACCCCAGCACCCGTCCTCTGCGTTCTAGAGGTATCCAAATCACCGTCCCAAATCATATTGAAGTCCCCCAAAAGCACCATGAGGCCTTCAGCAAACTCCCCTGCCTTATCAAGCACTGCACGAAGAAAGGCATTCTGCCCCGCGTTGGGGACATATATCACCACAAATGTACAAGTCACTCCATCAAGCACTCCCTTGACCATAAGCCACCTCCCTTCCTTGTCCCCACTAACCCCCAAGGGTTGGAAATGCAGAGATGCTCGAAAGAGAAGCGCCACTCCCCTGTGTTTGGTGGATGCAGAGGATCTATAGACCAGTGGGAAATTCCTATGGCGCAGGCGGAGTTCGTCCTTGCGTGCCAGATGGGTCTCCTGGAGCCCCACAATATCTAAGTGATGCTCAGCAATATATTTCCATACTTTTTGGCGCTTCTGAGGAGAGTTGAGTCCCTTGACATTCCACGTCCCAATGCTAAACGGCATAACTGCAAGGTAGAGCCCACATCCTCACAGTCAATGCTAATGTCATCCCCCTACTCCAGCACCCAAGAAACCCACCCCTCCAGACCATCGGCACCCTCATGATCGGATCTCCACCGAATTCCAAGCCTTTGTCCACATCTGGCAACTTAAAGTCAGCAACAAAGGTCTCCCAATCCACAATCACTCCCCAAGGCCTAGTTCGCAAGAGCTCCAGCAGCATATACACAGCGTGAAAAAGACGTATCTCACATTCATACCAGGCGCCACCACGACCCTGCCCGCCCACCCCCCTCCACCAGACTCCCCACAACACCCCCAGTCCCCCCCCCCAAACCCAACCCCAACTCAAAAACAAACAGATATACTCATCAGTCTCAACGAAGCGTCCCGGATCAGTGCAGCGCACCGAATAGTCACCAGGAAGGGGGTGGGAGATTCCATGTGGGACTCCCATGGCCTCGGTCCGGGGTGTCTTCTCACAAAGTACCATCATACCCACGGAACCTGAGTGCATGAGCCCCTCCGGCGCCCACTGAGCAACAGCCCATAAGTCAGGCCGCTCCGGAGCTCTGCTGTGAAGATGTCAGTGTCGCTGAGGCAACGGAGGCTACTGCATCTCCCCTCTCCTGTAGGCTGGTAGCTCGATCAGGCCTCCCTCGGTCCGATGCCGAACCCACTCTGTGCCAAGAGGAGGACCGATGTCGTCTCCTCGACGAGGGGCTGCTCGCCCTCGAGGCCGGGGCCTCATCCTCAATGCCCAGTAGATCCTTTGCTGCTTGTAAGGAGCGGAGCTGCACTAACTTATTCTGCCATCTAAAGACTATGCGGAAAGGGTGGCCCCAGGAGTAAGGGATGCTGCGATTCCGTAGAAACGCCGTCACCGGTCTGAACTCTCTCCGCTTCTGAAGGGTCGTTGCCGCCAGATCTTGATAGAGTTGCGGTCGATGTCCCCGGAACTGTAGGTCGGAGATTCCTCGCGCTTTCTTGAGGATCCTCTCCTTGAGCTGAAAATCGTGGACACAGACCAGTATATCCGGGGGCGGTCCACCTCCCCTACGGGGCAGTCCAACTCTATGGGCACGGTCCATCCGGATCTCCTGTACGTCGTCCTCGGCTAGGATCTGTAGAAATAGCTCCTGCACGTAGCCCCTCAAGTCTCCCGCTTCGCCGTCCCACGGCACCGCCCGTATGCGAATGTTATTCCTTCGGGAGCGGTTCTCTAAGTCCTCAGCGTGGGCCTGTAGATCCAGGTTCTGTTCAGTAAGCCTCAGCACGTCCTGCTGCAGGTGGTGGATGTCGTTCGCCATGTTGAGGTCGTGATCCTCCAGTACGGCCACTCTCTCCCCAATGCTATCCATGTCTCTTCTCACCTCCCGAAGGTCAGACGTCAATTGCGCTCGTAGGTCCGAGATATCCTCCTTAATGGATTTGAAGAGGTCAGTCATAAAAGCTTTGGTGGCTGGGGCCTCGTCGTCAGATCTCTTGGGAGAGGAGCCTGAATGTTTTTAGACATCATGTGACTCTTGCGCTACTGTATTATTATGGTACCTCTGAATGCATTTTCATTGCATCATGTGCTTTATTCTAAACACCGCTGAATGTGTAGGTTTATACATTATGTGTTTCTCTTTACTACTCCTCTGAATGTATATCTATGCATCATGGGTAATGTGTTCTCCCTTAGACCCCTAAATGCTGTGTGATACGTAGGTGGTTTTCCTTTACTACTCCTCTGAATGTGTTTCATACATCATGGGTAATGTGTTCTTTCTTAGACCCCTAAATGCTGTGTGATACTTAGGTGGTTGTTCTTTTTAGTACAGGTGGTCCTTGTGAGGTCCTGGTCCCCTGCGTGACAGTCTCCTAAGGGTTTAGGGTTGCGTAGGTGGTACTTACCTGTTCCCAGTAGTTACTGGATGTGATCTATAACTGTTACTTTGTGTTACAGTGATTTTATACACTTTTATTCTAAGTTCTATAAGTACTATTATATTTCTAAAAGTGCTGATTATGACAGTGGCCCATGTGGCCCTGTCCTGTGTAAATAATCCCTTGTGAATATGGCCGTGCCCGTTGGCACAATGTACATGTGTGATTTCTATCTGAGATGTTTTTGACAATACAAAAGTTATTTTAATATAACCTTGTGTGGAGTCTCTTTTGTGGTGTACCTAGTATGTTGTTGCTGTTGTGCGCTGACGCAAATGCTTTACACATCGCCTCCGAGTTTAGCCTAGACTGCTCGCGCCATGCTACCTAGAGGGTGAGCAGGGGTTATCTTGGCGTGTGACTTCCTTGCCCTGACTGGAATGGTGGTTTCGGTCTGGCTTTGGCGTCAGCCTTAGCCTACCCGAAATAGCCGGTTTCCAACATTGGTGGCAGCGGTGGGATTTGGACTTGCGTTTGCCCAGTGCCATAGCGACAACTGGCTACATTACAAAAACTCTGCGTTTTTCAGATAGTCACATGTTTGGGATTATTGTTTTTGATTTTGTTTTTCCTCAAAAGTGTCATTTTCAGATGGTGTTCCTGCGCTTTATGTTTAGTGGCAGATGAGAGAAAATGACAGGGCGGGACGCCAGTAGATAGGGGAGGTTCCCATAGGTTAGGAACCCCTTGCTGGGTCCAGTGTCCAATCCCTATTCCTGTCCCTGTATGGGTAGATGGAAGAGAGGGAGGGTGGAGGAGAAATTGCTTGCTCAGCAGGGTGGTTATTCCCTGAGTGTAGTGTGTGTGTCTGGATTCCCCAGTATGGTAGGATCCAGTGGTGGCAGCTTAAATGTGTCCAGTGCGTGAATTCCCATTCCCAGTTCCCAGAGTATGGTGCCTGGTGCTCAGTAAGAGGGTGACAGGTTGAGAGTCAGAGGCAGTGAGGAACTGTCTCACCAGTCTGGAGGGGGAGTGTGTGGATGTGTGGTGTCTTGAACTGGAGGAGTTGGTGTGAGTTTTTTTTAAGGAGCTTGCACGTGAGGTGTGCCTCTGGTGGTGTGCAGGAGATCCTGCAGAGGCATTGGACAAGAAGGTGGATGTCTGGCGGTGTGCTGGATGTCGTGCAGAGACATTAGAAAGTGATTCTAAAAGTAGTGGCTTGTGTATCTGATGATCCTGTGTAGGTGAAGAGGTTCATGTGTAGCCCAGCTATGTCCCATTAGGATGGTAGGGGTGTAGGGGCTCACGTCCTGTCTCAGTGGAGGCGGAGTGAGTGTGGGACGGTGTGTCCCACGTTAGCCCGAAACCCTGTCTCGGGGCCTGGAGGGTTCCCTAAGGGAGCGCCAGGTCAGGGGCCTAGGCTGTACTTACAGGTCATTTGAGGAGGATCTTCCTGTGTCAAGAGTAACCCTGGGCGAAGCACTACGCTCCGCTCGCGGAGTTTGCGAAGTTTTTGCAACTTCGCACTACGCGAGCGGCACGTAGCACAGTGCGAACATGCGTAGTGCAGCGTAGCGTAGTGCAGCGCTCATTTTTTGCTTGTTCGCGGTCCTGAACGTCATGTTCGCGACCGCGAGCAAGCAAAATGACATCCCGGCGAGATTCTCAACGCGAGGAGGTCAGGTTTCTCATTGTGAGTGGTTGCGCATGCTCGCGACCGCTCTCAATAAGAAACTACCTGTTCGCGTTGAGAAAGCTGCCGCTCGAGTAATAATCTCCTCGAGCAGCAGAAAACTACAGCTCGCACTGTGCAAGATGCCGTTTTCAATGCTTGCACAGTGCCGGATGCTTGTCCGCACTGTGCAATCATTGAAAACGCATCTTGCACAGTGCGAACATGCTACTACGCAGCTCGCGTAGTGCTACGTGAAGTTCGCGTAGTGCGAAGTGCACTTCGCGTAGCTTCGCGTAGCGCTACTCCGCGAACTACGCCCACCCTTAGTCAAGAGGACGGGGAGTTTCTGTAACCAGAACTCCGGCGGTCCTAGTGTTGGGCTGTACCGCTCCTAAGTGGAGGGTGCAGAAGTCCTGGTTCGCTGGGCATTTGACCGTCTAGAGTGCTTGACCATTATTTTTGGGGCCTCTGGAGGTCGTTCCCCGAGGAGGGGGGAGGCCAGGTTCAGGTTCAGCCTGACCTGGGGGGAAGGGCATCTGTAGTCAGTGTCCTGACCGGTTGTTGGCTTCCAGGGGTACCGCTCCAAGGTGGGAGGGTGCAGAACTCTGGAGGGGGGTGCAGAGGGACGGTGTCCTTACTTCTGACCCCAGTGGGAGGAAAGTGTGTTGCTGATACGCCGCTGGCGTGTGCTCTGTCTAGCCTGGAACATACTGAGAATCACCCTGTGATAGGGAGTACTGGAGGAGAGTGTGACGCTGATACGCCGCTGGCGTGTGCTCTGTCTAGCCTGAGACATACTGTGCCTGTGATCATGGAACTGGAAGGGGGTGCAGAAGGACGGTGTACTTCTGACCCCGGTGCAACTTAAGGGTGTAAATCCTAGGTTGGGAGATGAGGAAACTTCTAGGTCAAGAGGAACTCTACCAACGTGAATCAGCTGAAGAGACTGAGGGGGCTGCCCTTGCTGTGTGTTCTGGGGCCCACCTGCAGTTTGTTGTTTCCACTAAGGTAGAGGAAAGGGGGCTTTGCTGTGTGCTGTGTCCCCCCACCTGCTTGAAGAGGGACTGTGCTGTGTGCTTTGTACCTCAGAAGTGGAATCGTTTCCAGGTGGTAGACCAGTGACGGAGTGAGGTCCTGATCTGGTAGGAGAGTTGTGTTCTGGTGAGTGCTTCCCTGTGAGGGTTATTCCTTCACCCTGACTGGAAGCAAGGGTCCCTACTTGGTCTAAGGTACTTACCTCTGCCAACTAGAGACCCCCAGTTCTAACATTGGTGGAGTAGAGGTAGGATGGGGCATTCTTGCCCGTGACCTCTGGTCAGCCCGAGGGTGTGGTCCCTAGGTTGTAGGATCAGTGGTAGTGTAGCTACCCTGAGAGAGGGAGTGGAGATTGGCTATTGTGTGCCAGGAGCTTCTGCCCCCACTCTGTGGATTGGTTAGGACCTGTGATCGTTGGATGGCCTAGGGCCTGGTCCTGGCTGTGGATGACTAGTGTGTACCAGTGGGGTATCCTAGTTGTGTCAGAGAGCTATTGTTGAGGGAAATCTATGTGGGTTCGGAGTGGCGAAAAAAAACTGGAAGTTGGCCCTGCCGTGCAGGCCCGTGTCCGTGGTTTTTGTCGCCCAAAGCAGTGAAGGCCATCAGTGTAGTGATTGGTCTACCCTGCGTTTTGGCTGGAAGGGGGATGTGTTGGACCCGGTCCTTTGGGCAGGTTCACCCCGTGACTTTTTGCTTTTTCCTAGCCTGTTTTTGGAACCTGGGTTGGTGATTTTAGGCCTCTGCGCACTTTTTCACTGTGGTACAGTGTAAAGTGCGTGTGCTTTCTGTGTATGGATGGTGAGCGCCCTGCCCTCCCATAGGAATGAATGGGAAATATGTATGCCCATGGTAGATTCCTGATGCGTGGGGAGTGCAGGGGCGAGTTTGATATGTGTGAAATCGTGAGACTGAATGCTGCATAATGGTATATGCGGCACGGCTGTATCTAGTCCAGAAGCGCCACTTTTAGAAGTTGGCATAATTGTGTAGTGAGTCTGCTAGCACGTGATTGGCTGATGGGCCTGGCCCTGGATGCCTGGGCCTGCTGGTAGATGGACTGTCTGGAGGAGGGGGTCTGAGTCAGCCGTAGATGAAAGGCCCCCATCTGCTGTTAGGGAGGGGAGGAAAGAGCGTCTGGTGGAACCAGGCTGTGCCTGGCGGCCCACCCCTGATGGCTCTCCCTCCTGATAACCCACTGTCACCTCTGACCTGAGGCTGACAGGAGAGGGAAACCAGATACACCCAGGGCTTAGGGCTCGCTTACACAAAAACTTCAAAAGACTTCAAAGCCTTTTCTGTGTATAAGAAGGGGCTGTGTTCCCTTCCAATTTGTTCTTGTTTTCAACTTGAATCTGCCAGGGGCTGCTGCTGCTTGGGCTCAGGGAAATCCCTGGGCTCTGCCCAGCCCCTGGGCACCTGATGGACCTTTCCCTGGTTCTTAGGAGCTGCTTGCTCCATCTCTGGATTATCCTGGACTTTGGGAGGGGCTCTAGCGCTGGGGAGCGCTTATTCTGGCCATTAGTGCTGGGAGCGCTTTATTTGCCCTAGCGAGTGCCCACCTCGCTTATTTTTAATTTTATTTAACTTCGGCTGCCCACGCCGTGATTGCCACGGCCCGGGGCTTGCATCTGCCTGGGAAATCACCGCCGCAGCTCCAAAGCCGCGAAGATTGCACCGAAGGGACTGCCTGCTGATTGGCGGCTGATCCGGGAAAGCCGCGCACGGATTGGGCCTTAGCAGAGGGCTCGACGAGAAAGTCGCGTCCTGATTGGCCCAGGAAGCGCTGACGTCAGCGGAGGCTCGCCGCAGGGCCGCGCTGGGATTGGCCCAGCCCTCGAAGCAAGACTCCGCTCCCGAGAAGCCGTCGCGGGAGCTCCGAGGCATCTGACCGTGCCCCGGTGAGTGGAGGAGCTGCGTGGGTCGGTGCGGGGCTCCCGTGTGCGGAGGGAGCCCCGGAGAAGCAGAGGAAGAAAAATGGCCGGTGAACAGGGCTCCCGTGTGTCGAGGGAGCCCTGCAGCGAGAGGAGAGAGAGCAGCTGAGTGTGCCGGCGGGGCTCCGTGGTGGAAGAGGAGCCCCGCGCTGCCCAGAAGAAGAGACCGCCCCGCGTCGGAGTCCCGGTGAATCTGGGCTGAGGGCCGGGCAGAGTGGGGCAGAGGAGAAGGGAGGGGCGCCGGGACACATTGTCGGTGTCCGCGCCCCCCCCCCAGTGGCGTGAGCTCGCGCCCATTGTCAGTGCGAAGCCACGAGGGCTTCAAGGGCGGCCCCGGTAGGCAGTGGGTCGCCCCAACGTACGTAGAGCCCTGAGAGGCTCCAATGCCGCATCGATATTTACGAGCCTGCAAGGCTCCAGGCGGCATACTCGTGTTTTCGAGCACTGATGGCTCCAACTTGGGGGCAGAATTGTTTAGAGAGCCTGTGTGGCTCAGAGGGCCAGTGAGGGCCCAAGCCGCATTTTGTTTGGTGGCCAGAGCCTGAGAGCTCCAACGTTTGGGGCCTGGGTATTTATAGAGCCAGATGGCTCCAACGGCCCCCAGCTGTGTCAAGAGCCTGTGTGGCTCCAACGTCTGTGTAGTGTTGCCCAGAGCCTGTGCGGCTCCTACAGTTTGGCGCAGTTTTGTCTCCTAAGGGCTAGCAAGAGCCCTGTCGCAGTTTTTCTCCAGCTACCCAGCAATTAGTGGGCAGTTGCACCGTTTAGGCGCAATTTCAGGAGAGAGTCCCTGTGTGGGACAGCGAGGGCACCGTGGTGCCCGGCCTTCACAGCTGCGCAGCACTTAGTGCCAGCTGCAACGTTTAGGCCCTTGTGAGTGTTCCCAGGGGCCCAGCAAGTAGTGGGCCCCTGCATCGTTTAGGCCCTGACATTGAGACTCAGGGTGTTCTAGCCCCAACAAGGCCAGTTGGCCTAGGGACTGCCACGGGTGGTGGCTTATGTAGGTTTTGCGCAATTGTATGGTTATTGCACCTCTGAATGTCTTTCCTTGCATCATGTTTTATTCCTGCACCTCTGAATGTTTTTAGACATCATGTGACTCTTGCGCTACTGTATTATTATGGTACCTCTGAATGTATTTTCATTGCATCATGTGCTTTATTCTAAACACCGTTGAATGTGTAGGTTTATACATTATGTGTTTCTCTTTACTACTCCTCTGAATGTATATCTATGCATCATGGGTAATGTGTTCTCCCTTAGACCCCTAAATGCTGTGTGATACTTAGGTGGTTTTCCTTTACTACTCCTCTGAATGTGTTTCATACATCATGGGTAATGTGTTCTTTTTTAGACCCCTAAATGCTGTGTGATACTTAGGTGGTTGTTCTTTTTAGTACAGGTGGTCCTAGTGAGGTCCTGGTCCCCTGCGTGACAGTCTCCTAAGGGTTTAGGGTTGCGTAGGTGGTACTTACCTGTTCCCAGTAGTTACTGGATGTGATCTATAACTGTTACTTTGTGTTACAGTGATTTTATACACTTTTATTCTAAGTTCTATAAGTAATATTATATTTCTAAAAGTGCTGATTATGACAGTGGCCCATGTGGCCCTGTCCTGTGTAAATAATCCCTTGTGAATATGGCCGTGCCCGTTGGCACAATGTACATGTGTGATTTCTATCTGAGATGTTTTTGACAATACAAAAGTTATTTTAATATAACCTTGTGTGGAGTCTCTTTTGTGGTGTACCTAGTATGTTGTTGCTGTTGTGCGCTGACGCAAATGCTTTACACATCGCCTCCGAGTTTAGCCTAGACTGCTCGCGCCATGCTACCTAGAGGGTGAGCAGGGGTTATCTTGGCGTGTGACTTCCTTGTCCTGACTGGAATGGTGGTTTCGGCCTGGCTTTGGCGTCAGCCTTAGCCTACCCGAAATAGCCGGTTTCCAACATTATCCCTCCCGTACACATCACTGTAAAGGAGGGAGTGCTTTTGCCCCGTGTACCACAGTATAAAATTTCTAGAGAAGGTGAAGCTGCTTTGACCCATATTATAAATGACTTGATTGCTGTAGGAGTGGTGGAGGGAGTTCCCTATAATGTTTGCAACAGCCCTATTCTTCCGATTCTAAAGAAAGATACGGACACTAGGATTTACCGTTTTATTATTGATTTGAGGGAAGTCAATAAGATAGTAGTGCCTCAATATCCTGTGGTGTCCGATATTACTACCTTACTTACTTTGGTCCCACCCACAGCCACCACCTTCTCTGTTATTGATTTAAAAAATGCTTTCTTTTCGATCCCCATTCATCCCGATAGCCGGTATCTCTTCGGCTTCACTTTAAATAATAGATCATATAGATTTTTGTCGAGTTCCTCAAGGCTATACAGAAAGTCCTAGTATTTACAGTCAGGCTTTGAAAAGACAGCTTGATTCTTTTGAGCTCCTGTCTGGAGTGGCTCTTATTCAATATGTTGATGATATTTTGTTAGCAGCAGACACGCATGAACAATGCGAGGAGAGTACTCTCTCCCTGCTCTCTTTCCTTGCCGAGAATAATAACAAGGTTTCAAGAAAGAAATTATAATATTGTAGACCGAAGGTGACCTACCTCGGTCATCTTCTGTCTAAGGAGGGGCGTGCATTCACATCAGATCGAATTCAAGCAATTTTAGACACACCAGTTCCTTGTACTCCGAAAGATGTTCGTGCTTTCATAGGTCTGACGTCCTTTTGCAGGCAGTGGATATTAGGATTTTCACACATTATAAAACCTTTGTTAGCGTTGTTATCCAAAAATATACCGACTCCTCTTGAATGGACAGACAAATGTCAGAATGCTTTTGAACAATTGAGACAGGCCCTTTGCTCTGCACCAGTGTTAGGTACACCAGATTATACAAAGATTTTTACATTATATGTACATGAGAAGGATGGGTGCGCATTATCAGTTTTAGTGCAGACACACGGAGATAAAAAGCGACCTTGTGCGTACTTCTCAACAGTACTTGATCCCGTAGCACGAGGATTACCTGGGTGCTTTCGAGCAGTTGCAGCAACAGCAGTGTCTATACGACAGAGTGAGGGAATAGTTTTGTCACACAAATTGTTGATGTTAGTGCCCCATGCGGTAGACGCCTTATTGAACCAAACGAAAACACAGCATCGAACTAGAGCTCGTTTAACAGGATACAAGTTAACGCTGTTGGCGCCACATATTACACTGAAGAGGTGCACCACTTTGAACCCTGCTACTTTACTGCCATATCCTGTTTCTGAGTCCCAAGTGGAAGAACAACATGATTGTGTTTTTCTGACTGAAGAACAAACGAAGGGCCGTATTGACTTACAGGATACGCCACTTCCAGATGTAGATGGGGAACTATGGGTTGATGGATCATGTTTAAAGCTGCCAGATGGTACGACTTCCGCAGCTTATGCAATTACGACACTTAAGACAGTAATAGAGACAGCTCGCATACCACAAAAATCGTCCCAAGCAGCTGAACTGATAGCTCTAACGAAAGCATGTGAGCTAAGTGCTGGATTATGTGTGAATATTTACACTGATAGTCGTTATGCTTTTGGAGTAGTGCATGATTTTGGCCTACTCTGGAAGGAACGAGGGTTTCTGACGTCGCATGGGGTGCAAATCATGCATGGAGAGTTAGTACACGATCTCCTGAATGCACTATTATGTCCAAAGGAAGTAGCGACAGTCAAATGCAGTGCACATAAAAAGGTGACAGATAATATAGGACAAGGAAATGCCTTTGCAGACTGTACAGCGCGAGAGACTGCAATGTTAAAGAATGTCTCTCCTATGTATGTGGTGAAATCACAGGCTGAGCGATGGCATGACGCCAGAGAGGAAATATTAGACATACAGAAATCAGCTTCTGAAGCAGAACTTGCAAGTTGGGCAACAGAGGGAGTGTTGGATGATGAGGGCTGTTGGCGTAGCAAAGATATGGAGAGATGGAAATTGCCTGCCGCCTATTTGCAAGCAATGGTTCAAATGACACATGGGCTGGCACATGTTGGAGCTCTTGCAATTACCAAATTGCTTACACGAGTTTGGGAGCATCCTGAGATTGCCAGCACGGCTAAGAGAGTAGTGCAGACTTGCTTGATATGCTTACAGTACAATCCTGCCAAAGGGACTTATACACCTAAAGGAGGGTTCGCTCCACCGACTGCACCATTTAAAGTACTACAGATGGATTATATCCAGCTTGAACGCTGTAATAATCTTAGGTATGTCTTAGTGGTGGTGTGTGCCTTCAGTAAATGGATAGAGGCCTACCCCACGAAGGACAATACAGCGTTGACAAAAGCTAAGGTGTTACTCAAGGAGTACTTCCCGAGATTTGGTGTTTGTAGATTTTTATGGAATGATAACGGTCCCCATTTTGTTGGGAAGATCGTGGAGTATGTCCTGAAAGGATTGGGGATAAAGCAAAAATTCTATGCTGTGTTTCATCCGCAGTCAGCAGGTTTGGTGGAGAGATATAATGCTACTTTGAAGCTGAAGCTAGCAAAGATCGTGGCATCCACGTCGTTGAAATGGCCGGATGCCTTGCCCTTAGCATTACTATCTATTAGATCTGTACCACACTCCCGAATTGGCCTCACACCCTATGAAGTGGTGTTTGGAAGGCCCATGAATATTTGGGGAGTTCCTAAGCCTCGCTTAGTACATGATGTGCCTTGTATAATGATGAATGATTATTTGGCACAATTAACAAATAATTTACTTTCTATTCATCAACAGGTTCGAGAAGCGCTCCCAGATAACTCTATCGGAGAGGCTCATGATCTCCGACCTGGGGACCACGTGATGGTCCGAGCATTCGAGAGGTCCAGCAGCCTACAGCCAAGATGGCGTGGTCCTGAGCAAGTGTTACTTGCAACCCGAACAGCGGTGCAAGTTATGAACAGGAAGCGGTGGGTGCATTCCACTCATTGTCGCCGTGTCTCTCCGGATCTGGTGAACCCTGCTGTGCTGTCTGATTATCAGGATATTTTGGATGCAGAGAAGAGCCCAGCCACTACGCCCAGCAAATCTGAGGAAGCCTTCCCGGACCACACTGTTTCTGGTGCAGCGAAGTACAATCTGCGATCGAGAAAGGCAGTTGTTTTGTGCGAGACTGGTTGAGTTACCGCCCTGAGTTTGTGAAAACGGAAGCCAAGAATATCAAGGGGGGGGATCAGTTCTGCCCAGTGTAGAGACACCCGTCTTGAATCTCGGAGAAGAAACCAGCGGCTACCTCGGGGCTCAGCACTCATTTTTAATTTTAGCTTTATTTTGATTATTCTGTTCTGAGACTATGGCGCCTAATACGATGAGAAATAAGAAAATTCTTGGTGCTGTGATTTTTGTTTCCATAATTGTGTTAATAGCAATAATAGCTTGGATCATAGAACGAATGGCCCCGGCGAGAAAATATTTGCTGCCTACCACTCCAGTTCCATCTGAGCATTTTCATTTTACCTTGCCTTATCATGAAGAAAGACATAGGCAAACCTATTTGAATAACAGTTTCATCCAAATTCTACACCACACCCACAATATGACGAAAACTACAAACTGTTGGGTATGTGGAATGTTGCCTGGACATCAAAAGAAAGGAGGAACTCCACTTATTCCTCTTCCATTTTCTCATAATGGTTCCTGCAATGCCTGGTACACTCTCCTCTTCACCTTGAGATGGCCAACAAAAGGTGGACTTCTTTTCCGACTTAATAAAGTTTGTCATAATGATAAAGATGGTTACCCACAAGCAGAAGGAACTAAACTTGAGTGGGAAGAATATCGACCGGACAATGTATCTTCACCCCGTATTTTTACTAATCAAAGAACTGTGAACATGTCCAATTTATTTGTGATTACAGTTATTGAAGCAAAAGCTGATCTTTGTGTAAGAAATAAAGGTACTATTCCGGTTGGGAAAAGTGAATGTACTACTACTCTAGCATTTGACACACCAAATAATATTGCTTTTGTAGCATCACGTAACACTTATTTTATTTGTGGAAATAAGGGCTACCACCGCCTTCCGATTGGGTGGTTAGGAACCTGTTACATATCTTTCTTATAACCTCCTGTGTTTATCGCCCCGCCAATGTACCATAATGATTTTGTGCTATACCACGATTTTATATTGAATAGAGTTAAAAGGACATTAGATATTGATGACGTTGACCAAACCGATACTGCTCTGCAGCAATATGTTGACTTCAATTTAGGCCTGTTCTCATTTGTAGGTGCAGCCCTAAACAGTAGAAAAATAAGACGGCTAACACGTGTTGTGGAAGCTGTTGGTAATCAAACTGCCTCCGCTTTAGGGAACTCAACTGAGGAGCTTCAAATCACCAGAATTGTGACGCTCCAGAACCCAATGGTTCTAGATGTTTGATTGGCTGATCGTGGGGGTGCATGTCGCATCATCGGTAGTAGTTGATGTGTATATGTTCCAGACAATTCGCCTTCTGTATATGATGCTATTTCTAAGTTACACAAGATCGCTGCTGAAATCCACCCCGAAAATGGTACATGGACATTTTCGAATTGGTTCTGGACTTTGCTTAGTACCTGGGGTTGGAAACTATTGACTAATCTTTGTATTTTTATTGGAATACTCTTCTTCCTTTACCTATGTATCCAATGTGGCCCTACACTATGCTCCGTATGTATCACTGCTTGCATTCCGTCCAAACGAGCTATTGCCAAAAATGAGCAAATGATCAGCAACGAAATAACTAACATAATGTTAATTAATATTGATGATGAGCACCCTGATTACTTCAGATATGAGGTAGCTTCAGCTAAATGCTAAAAGGGCCGTCTGTCGTAGTTTGACAGCGATTGGGTTAGCATTTGCTTCAGCTACACGAACCTTTCACTGTTAGCTTGACTATATTCCGGAGGCCATTTTGTATTCCTGGCTTCCATTTTGAGTGAATGCGCTGCCTCATGCTCAGCATGCCCTTTTGTCCTTTCTCTCTCCCGATGACCATTTGGTCTGCCCAGCAACTGGCTATTTTTAGTAATGGTCAAGCCTGCACATGCGTATTCGGGCTTTCAAGGTTAATGATCGGTCACTGCTTAGGAATGTTCTCCAAACTGACCAGTGGTACTAAACTCCTCCCACAAGTTGTCTGTGTTCCAAAAATGCCCTTATATGTACCTAAAACTGTGTAAAGTGTGTACCGCCTATTTTTCGAATTCCTGTAAACTGTATAAAAGAAGCTACGTATTCAATGTTCGGGGTGATACTTCTTGCATTGCCGAAGGGTGCTGTAGGATTGTACCACCACCCCATGGGGTCTTAATAAACTTGTATTTTGCATTTTCAGTTTCCGTGCCAACTTCTATTCTAAGGTATCGAGAGTTTTTGCAGAGTATGTAGGTCTTTTGAAACCCAATACCACAGTACATATCTAGAGTCATGCAACTACATTGTCGTATTAAAAGAAATCCTTCAATCAAACCAGGACAACCCACACTTCGTCCCAAATTATTCCTTGCCCTTTTTCCATCCTTCCTGTCATCACATTCACTTCAGCCTCACGCTTTCCTCATTTACTTTATAATCTAGACATACTTCACGTGTCACCAGAATCAATACTTTCCACATTGTTCTTCACCTCAGCAATCTTGCCCTTCCAGCTCACTTTGGGTTTCTACACCAGAATCATATAACCCACTTCCAACACTTGTCTCTTTACTTCATGACCTAAATCATACCTACGTTTGTACTTCTCTTGGTGACAGAAAATCCCGGGTCTGCACATCACCATTCCACTTTTCCTAATCCTGACTCCATTCCTCAATCACAGTGAACCTTAGTTCCAGATAATCTTCCGCTTTATCATTCAAAAGGTTAGGCTCAGTACAGATGTGCCCTAAATGTTTCCCTAAGTATTTCCCTGAGTGAACCTCTCAGGTGAATCTCTCGCTCAGCACATTCGTTTGCCAGCCTATTCGAATTTTCTGGGAAACCATTCACTTGTGATGGATACAACCACGGCCCGTGCAGGTAAGAGCAGTGGTGCCAGCTGGAAGGGGATTTTGATGGACAATGACGAGAGAAAATTATATAAATAGTCATTTTTACCTTGTCATCGTCCGTCGAAATCCCCCCACCCCTTGTCATCATCCGCCGATATCCCTCCATCCCTTGTCATTGTCCATCGAAATCCCCCACCCGGCCCCACTGCTCTTACCTGCATGGACCCCCGCTGGGTGGATACAGGGCCATTCACTGATATGCAATTTCTCATTCCTTAAGGAATGCCTGAATTTCCTCCAAGCGGAAGTGTACCCCATTGTCAGTGACAATGGCCTTGTGTAAACCTTCCCAAAAGAATTACTATCTTATAAACTCAAATACAATTGGCATGATCACTGTACTCACCCAAGTTTCTGAAAAACATTTAGTCGTTTAGTCCACCAGAAGTAACACAGACCTCTCTTCTTGCCCCAACATGATGAATGGTGTTTCAAAGTCCAAACTTTTTTTGCCAAGGATCCTTGGTACTTCCACCAGAGCCAACTGAATGTTCCTTAAAGCTTTCTTCTTTTCACAGCAACCACTTTGCAAACAATCCACTTTCAACTATGTGATAAATCCTTGGCCACCAATATCTTCCCCAAATTCTTGATTTTGTTAAGTTGCTTCGTAAGTGGTCCTTATTAACTAAATGGACTACTTTTCTGGGACACTCCTGAGTGGTACACACCTCTCACCTCTGATCAAGTTATCACCGTGAGAGAAAATTAAATCCCTCACTATCCAGTAGCGGTTTTCAACATCATCTAATGCATATAGGTGTGTGAACAACCACAAATCTCACATTTCTTCACCAATGTCAAAGTTTCATGTTCAATCGTTGACTGTCGACATTTCTTACTCATACATGGCATTCTCTTTGACCCACATGTTGGATAAAATCTCAATAGCACTTTCACTACCACTCAAAGACAACCAGGACTGACAGACCATAGAACAGCTTTTTGACATCGGGTGGTATGCACAGGAAAGATCCATCATGCTAATAGTTGTACCACACTTAACATTGCCATCTCATCTGAGATGCTCAGCAAAAAACTGTCTACCCATATATTTTTATTTAAATCACTGATATCCACCCATATGCGAGACTTTTTCCCACTATCTTTGGGAGCCAAAACCGCATATGTGAGCCATTCTGAAGTTTATATCTCTTCAATCATACCTAAGCCTTCACGTAATCTAGGCCAGATGTAGGTAAACCGATTTTACCGATTCTAAAATACCGAATTTTACCGAATCGGTATTTTAGAATCGGTAAATGGTATGTAGATAAAAAATCGGTAAAAAATACCGAATCGGTAAAAATCGGTATCGGACATTCGGAAAATACAGATTCTGTATTTACCGATTCTGTATTTACCGAATCGGTATCCTCCATGCATTCCTATGGGCCTTTTGCCGCATAGGAATGCATTGGGAATACCGAATCGGTAAATACAGAATCGGTAAGCAAACAAAAGTGAAACTTACACAGCAGAGCTCTCGCAACCACAAAACAGTGTAAATAAAGACAATGTAACAATAAGGTAACAGAAAGCAGCAGATCTCAGAATTCGTGTTCTTTTTCAAACGGATGGTTTAATTTGATCCAAAATCAGCCGACACGTGTTTCATCGTGTTGAAGTGGAGTCAACATGACTCTTCAGGGCTGGTAACCCCAGGTTTGTATGGGTAGATACGAAAAAACGTACGAGGTAGTTGGTGTATCCTAAGTAGATATTGACGGATATGTCAATATGTAAGGAGTACAGAGACCCCTGGTATCGGGTTAGCAGAAAAGCGTTCACAACGCTGTGGCGGTGAGTTTTAAAATGTTGCTCGTTATTTCCAAAAGAGACTAAACACGTGTAGGTGTTTAGCAGTACCGGGAGGGGATCCGACTTGTCAAGTGCTTAGAAGTTGAGTTCTGGGTAAGACTCTCTGTAGGTAAATGGTCCGTCCATGGAACACGGCGACCGGGAACCTACTGAGGAGGGATATCGGCTGAAGTTCATTTACCTACAGAGAGTCTTACCCAGAACTCAACTTCTAAGCACTTGACCAGTCGGATCCCCTCCCGGTACTGCTAAACACCTACACGTGTTTAGTCTCTTTTGGAAATAACGAGCAACATTTTAAAACTCACCGCCACAGCGTTGTGAACGCTTTTCTGCTAACCCGATACCAGGGTTCTCTGTACTCCTTACATATTGACATATCCGTCAATATCTACTTAGGATACACCAACTACCTCGTACGTTTTTTCGTATCTACCCATACAAACCTGGGGTTACCAGCCCTGAAGAGTCGTGTTGACTCCACTTCAACACGATGAAACACGTGTCGGCTGATTTTGGATCAAATTAAACCATCCGTTTGAAAAAGAACACGAATTCTGAGATCTGCTGCTTTCTGTTACCTTATTGTTACATTGTCTTTATTTACACTGTTTTGTGGTTGCGAGAGCTCTGCTGTGTACTGTTTATGGTAATCTTTTGATTGTCTTGGGACGGTTTTAGGGTGATTCCGTTCGCTCTTTACGCACCACATTTTAGATTTTGTCTTCCTATAGGTGTAACGTATACTACAGGTAGAGCGCCAACATCTGAAATTTCTCCAAACCCTAAGAGCTGCATTCTCTAAAAGTGAAACTTAGGCAGGCAGCCAATCAGGTGCTACCACCCTCCCCCTCCCTCCCAGGAAGTGGCTACACAGGCAGCTGCAACTAATTAGAAGCACCTGGAAGGGCAGTTGGAGCTGAGCTGAGTCACTGAGCAGCAGAAAGGGTTTGGTGCACTTTTAAAAGTGTAAAATGGCAAGCTGCAAGGAAAAAGAGCAGCCTGAGAGGAGGAGGAAATTCAGCAGCATGGAGTTGCAGGTCCTTGTTGAGGAGGTGGTGAAGGTGCACCACAAACTGTTTGGCAGGCAGTCCCTCACTGTGGCAGAATCTGCCAAAAGAAAAATCTGGCTGGAAATTTTGGACAAAGTAAATGCAGTTGGGGTGACCACCAGAGACACAGAGGACCTGAAAAAATGATGTTATGACCTCAGGAGCCAAACCAAAAAGAAAATGGCTGAACATCACAAGCAGGCATCCAAAACTGGTGGAGGCAAGAACCCAGCACCCCCCTTACTGACCTGGAGGAGATGGTGGCCTCAACCATCGAACCAGACAGCGTCTGCGGACTGGGAGAAGTAGACAGCTCAGCCAGAGCTGCAACCAAAAAAGGTAAGAGACATGCACAGCATTCCCCCCATACCATCATCCTTACCTGTACCCTTTGTGGCCAAGTGAACCCCAGTCCAGTACTGCTAGCACTATACAGGGCCAATTCATGATGCGATATGTAGTCAAGAGATGCAATAACATGTCATACAGCACAACAACCAACTAGTGAAGGAAATGACAGCATAGAGAATATAGCCAATGTGATACATATTTAATTGTAGTGACTGTGAGACAGTAGCGCTTAGCTAATGTACGTTCATATGTCCACAGGAGAAACGTCTCACAGGCGCTCGCAGGAGACTGAAGGCACACCACCTGAGAGGGAGGACAGTCAGGAAGCAGGTCCAACTACCCACACCGTACCACAGGACACAGGTGCATCAAGTAGTCATCCTCCTGCACAAGACTCAGAAATGCCTCAAGATTTCCTGGCGTCCCCTGACAGATCTCAATCCCCTCTGTTGCTGTCATCCCCAGAAATGCCAGCATCACAGCATGAGTCCACACCTGCATCACAACCCAGCAGGAGGCATGTAGTGGCCCCACTCCTAGAAATGGAGTTTGCATCAGCTGACATTGAGGGCGACGAAACACACAACTTGCCTGCAGATGTCAGCACTGGTTCAAGGCACTCCAGTGCAGGGGTGGCACATAGTGGTGCAAGTCGCCACAGAGTCCAAGAGAGGCCAGCAGATGCACCTGTGGAGGGTCCAAGTGTGTTCCGTGGTCTGGAGGGGAGCATGGTGAGAATACAGAGGATGCAGGGAAGAGCCATCGAGGCATGCCAACGGCAAATGAGGTCCCTGAACAGCAACATTGGAGAAATAGGAAAGGGCATCAGTGAGCTGGTACAAGTGAACAAAGAGATGGCAGCAGGGATGCGCGTAATTGGCAACTCGGTGCAGCTGCTATGCACCAAACTAGACACTGATTTCGAGGCAAGGCGCAGAGAAAGGCAGCGAGGTCATGGACTAAATAAAGCCATCAACCGCCTGGCCACTGCCACATCCCTGTCATGCAGGAGAAGCAGTAACATGCAGGAGGCTAAGACCCAAAACACCAATGAGGTCACTAGGGGCATGGGCAGGATGACCAGTGCTCTTGAGGCGCTGTTAAATGCCCAAACTGCACATACAGCTGCTCTGGATGTGCTGTCAGTGAGGAGAGCACAAGCAGGAGCAGCATAGGAAGCACCCTTGTCCCTGAAACAAGGAGGAGCAGGCACCACGCTGAGGCCACAGGCCAGCAAGACATTGAGCAGGGTGAGCAACCTACAGGTGTTACAGGGAAGCGAGGAAGGAAATGACTTTTAAAGTTCATGGTGATGTGAACCAGAACTGACATCATTACAGTTAAATAATTTTGTTGCACAGTTGTGCTTTCAAAATCTACCTCTTTACCAAATTAAACTGCATTTGGTGCATACTCCACCTGTCTGTGTCTCTTAACTTACTTAAAAGTAGTTGCGTGTGATCTCATCCCGCCTGTGTCTGCCATTAGTAGGTGTTGCAACTCCAGATGCGTGTGGTTCAGGCACTGCTTCCTCATCATAATGGTCCTCGTAATCTGAGAGTTCCACTGCTGTGCCCTTCTTGACCGCAAGGTTGTGCAGCATAGCACAGGCTGCAATCATCTTGCAGCAGATGATTGGTGTGTACTGGCGGGCACCTCCACTCTTGTGGAGGCAGCGAAACCTGCTCTTCCACATGCCAAAGGTGCGCTCCACAATGTTTCGGGTTGTCTTGTGTGCCCTGTTATATCTCCTCTGACTTGGTGTTGTAGGGTTGAGGTAGGGAGTGAGGATGAAGGACCAGAGGGCATATGCACTGTCCCCTAATGGCAAGAGAAAAAACATTACTCACATGCACACACACACATCCACCTGTAATACGTATCAAGGGAGTTTCACACAGTGTGTTACCTAGCAAGTATCCTTCGCCAAATTCCCTCGCTGTCAGGCGTGCGTAGATCCCACTGTTTTGGAAGATGTAGGAGTCGTGGGTACTCCCGGGGAATTTGGCTACTAGGTCAGTGATCATGTACTTGGAATCACAGATCACCTGTACATTTATGGTGTGGGTGGACTTCCGGTTCCGATAAATGTTCTCTGTGGCAGCAGGTGGGCATATTGGTATGTGGGTACCATCAATACAGCCAATTATGTTTGGGAAATGCGCCATCTGATAAAAGTCTGTCTTTGTCCTTAGCAGTTCTGCATGCGTTGCAGGGAAGCTGATGTAGAAATGCATTCTCTGCAACATGGCATCAAGGAATTTTTTAAAGAAACGTAACAGACAGCTCTGGGACACCTCACCTACCACAGCAACCACACTCTGGTAACTCCCAGAAGCAAGCAGGTGTAGGCTGCACAGCACCTGCACATGGGGTGGGATGGCGTGTGCCCTTGTGGTTGGATGTTCCAATAGTGGGTGAAGGTCCCTGATTAGGTCCAGGATAGTTTGGGGAGCCAGCCTGTACCTTTGGACGATCTCAGGCTCAGTAAGCTGGAATAGAGTGATCCTCTGCCTGTACACCTGCTCCTCCCTCCTCCAGACCCTCTCTCCTTCTGCCTGTAGCCGTATCCACCTCGCAATGACATAGAATGCCGCCATTCTGGTGAAAATGTTGCATTTTGGGGCCTTTTTTATACCATGTACAGGAATGTAAATGTAAATGTTTACCACCTGATTTGAATCCATGGTAAATACCGACTCTTAAATACCGAATTTCATGCAAATTCAGTATTTAAGAGGTTTCCTACATCTCAAAAACTAATTTTACCATTTCTTATTTTCCGATTCGGTAAATTTACCGATTCGGTAATGTTTCCGATTCGGTATTTTTTCCGATTCGGTAAATATACCAATTCGGAAACTTTACAGAATCTGTATTTTTTCCTATTCGGTATTTTTTCCGATTCGGTAAGGTTTCCGATTCAGAAACTTTACAGAATCGGTAAATTTACCGATTCGGATGTTTTCGGGTCCCCTACATCCCAAATGCCCAATACCGGTCGGTAACGGCCAAAAATCGGTAAATTCGTCCGTTACCGACCGGTATTGGCCTACCTACATCTGGCCCCTAGTTCTTTATTCAGTGGTTTCAACATCTTCTGAGGTACCTTCCTGACTCAATGTACTCGGGATTCACCCCTTTTTTAAAACAATCTTATGTTTGAAATTATTCAGCCAGTCCAAGCCTTTTATAAATAACTCAGACAACTTCCTCACAATATCCTCGTCATCACTCAGACGCAAAACCATCTTTATTTGTTCTGATACATTTGGATTCAAAGTGATCAAAAAGTCTAATTGATATTGCCACCCAAGGAGATTGTCACATTTTTCCTGCAACATTAACTTTCCCAACAGTTTGCTTGCCTTTGTAATGTGCTCCATAAGTGCGTACCCGATCAAACCAATAGTGGAACTCCGATATCCAAAGGAATTTATGTCAGGCTCCCGCGGAGTTATGTTGCAGTGCCCATAAGCCATTCCCCAAACTTTATTATTGTTCAGGGTAGAAGCGTACCCCAAATCCACTAATACTACAATTTCTTTTCCACCCACCAAAATTTGCTTTCTAGCATGGTGATCTTGCCCACATCACAGTCGCCACCCATTTTTTTCACCTACGTCACATGTATCGCAATATTCCTAATTTCCTCCTGTACTACCTCTACTTAATTTACAATACTCTCTTCCAATTTATCAAAATCCAAATCACTCTTACATACACGATCATAATACCCCTTTTCCCACATTTCCTGCACGATGAATTCCAGGCAAAACAAGTTGAACTATTTGCAGTACATGAATAACGTTCACATCTGTAACATCTCAATTTACTAGTTGCAGCAGTTTTTGGAGTTTGACCTTTGACTGTCTCTAAAGCATTCCCTTCTGATTGTTTTCTTTAGACTGCTTATGACACGTCTCTTTCAGACACGTTTAAAACAATAACAAAAATGGCTGCTGTGCACAACATTGACCACATGTGGAGTCACCAGTGCTTAATTTGAGCCAATGGTTTCCAGTGCTCCGCACCAGCACTTACATTTTCGGCAAGGCACTTATGACAGGCTGCCACATGGTGGTGCAATCGGTCTCATTTTGGAATGAGCACACCAACAGTTATTTAATAATTCTATATAACAGCACTTTCTGACTACCATGCCGATGGTCTCATCGTAAGAGTGCGGGTGGGACCCCCGACTCATTGTCGGACGGTCTCCTGTCCGATGTGACGCGTAGACCGCCTATGCACACCATAAGGACGCTATTCATCAAATAGTTTCTCCATAACAGACTAAAACACTAATTAATCAAACATATGTCCTTGGTCAAGGGGGACATAGCTAGGGCCTGGAAGGCTACTAGAGCCCCACTGCTGGAGGTGTGGAAACGAGGTTTGGACTTTAATATGGGACTAGAACGTCCGATATTTGAGGCGAGGGGGTGTCCTGCAAAACATTATAAGATCTGGAAGAAATGGGCTGAATACAGAGGCCTTCTGCTGGACCCCCCGGAGCCTCGGGTCACCGACGCAGATCGCGTCCGTACTGGCCTAGGGTGACATGGCTCACGGGCATTGTTTACGATTGCTAGGCTCCTCTAGATGGACAATACAGACACCGTGCGGGGTGGAGGGAGGGTCCCGGGTGGGTTAGTGGTGGGTGGGAACTGGGGGAATGTTAGCTGGCTGTATATGAATGTGATGTTTTTTGATATGCCCACTGCCTCTCTGCTACTTAGGGAGCAGTGGATTATTTCTATTATGCTGTCAACTACCAAAACCTAATAAAATTTGTTTTGAAAAAAAAACATATGTCCTTGGTGTTTTTGAAAATTGATTTTTGTGAAATTGTAAATATTTCGGTATGTAAGTATGGCTGGTGAGAGAGAGTGAGATTTGTATGTGAATGTTGATAAACTATAGTTGTTTTGTAATTTTTCCATTTTTTTCACTATTGTGCACTAATCTTTGTAAATGTCAATTTTATGCTAATTGTATTCGTAGTGTCTGTCTTTTTGATAAATTGTGAAATGTTTGGTGAATTTTAACCAACAAATCGTTCAAAAAAGTGTGAACAATAAAGAAGATTCATTCTTGACAAATCAGTCCCTCCTCGCATTTAGTTTAGTTCTTTGTGTGGAGTTACTCCTCTTGTAAGAAGTTGCAGTATTGGCTTTTGTGTTGTTGCTTAACGATAAGGAGGCTTGGCCTTACTGTGGGAAGCCCACACCCAGTGTTGTGTTCTCGGTCCAACCGACCGCCATCATAAATAGGGCCTTATTCTGTTTAACTGGTTGTTGTCCACCTGGAATTTGTGTTTTTTTGCCTTTAGGGGATTCTCCCATACCTGGTCCCTCCTTGATGATGGTTTTATTTTTATACATGTCGCCATGATCATTGTAAAGCACTCTGATACCCGCAAGGGTCATGTTTGCGCTTTATAAAACTTTATAAATAAAAATATATTAAAGTGACTAAGCCATTCTTATGGCTTTAGGGATCTGGAATAATCTGAATTATCCCACTTGCTGGAGTGTCACAGTTAGTAGTTGCGTTGGGACAGTTATAGGCAGCGCTGGGAGGGGCAATGGGTGGTGCAAGCTGCTATGACCTCCTGACAAGGGCCCTGGCACTTCTGATTTTTACAAATTAAGCACTGACGCCAAGACTTCCCATGTCATATCACTTAGCTATTTATTGTTCATGGTGAAAGATACTGTGACAGAACGGATCAGGCACATCCCAAACTGGGACCCAGTTCAAATGAAAACAAGAAACCACATTGGTTAAACAGCTACAATAGCATCCAAATTATGGTAACACCTTTACTTATATAAGTATTGTGGTCCAGTGCATTGCTTCCATTTTTACAAATTAGGGGTACACAAATTCTTGAAGTCTGTGAACAAAAAGTAGGGCGGGAGAAGGTTATATGGGCTCTTTTACCTTGTCTTCCGCGAGACATACATTGATATGTACCTAAAGAGGTTGGCAATCTTTTTGTGTATATGTCACTTTTGTCCTCAGTCAACTCTTTTGGTGCTACCTCACACATATTCTACATTCCATGTAGTGTAATGATGACATAAGAGATACACATACACAGAGGAAACAAGGTCTAGCCCACAACACAAAACAAAATAATAATATCCCTGATGCTTAGGGAGCTTTCTCCTTGTGCATGGGGATGATTGGGTGATTGTTCTGCCTGTCAATAGGAGCAGGAGTAGGGTGCACAGTGGGATCCCAAAGAAATCCAGGGATAAAGGGCTGCAACCACGTTGCTTCCCTTCTAGCTGCACTACCTTTACGTAGTGTACAATGTTCTCTTCCCCTTTAGCAAAATCAGAATTACTCTCACCACACAAACATAATGCCAATTTGTCCACATTTCTTGCAAGATGAATTCTGGGAAAAACAAGTCAGGCTATTTGCAGTATAAAATGCTCCTCAGTAATCAATACATGCCAGATGTGGTAGCATTCCTCTCTTTGTGCTGAAGGTTTCAACCAAGAATAGGCATACAAAGTCATGGTCTATAGATGACAGACATTTGCTCAAGCTACAATGGGAACAATATAGTATATTCTCTCTCTTTCTCCCTCTTGCTTTGGAAATGGCACAGGATGCATTTGGTGTAAAGCCTGTTTTCTGGGTTCTGGAAATTAAGTTGACAGCATTAGATGGGGTTGATGTGTCCTTTTGTTAAATATTAATTGGGGCAATTATTCTCTTGTCCTATGGAGCTGGGAATCCATATGCTAAAATGCATGACAAGAACAATGGTGTAGCATGGGATCCAACAGTTCAAGAGATGATGAGAGCAAGAGCATCCCAATGGAACGATATTTCGGCCTGGCGTTAGAGGTGCTGACCCACTCTTCTGCCCTTAAATTCATGTCCTCATCTGTGGTTTCATTTATTGCTTCTTCATGTTAGAGATGCTGACCCACTCTTCTGTCCTTAAATGCATGTCCTCATCTGTGGTTTAATTTATTGCTTCGTCATGTTAGAGATGCTGATCCACTCTTCTGCCCTTCAATGCATGTCCTCGAACTGTGGTTTCATTCATTGGCTCGTCATGTTAGAGATGGCGACCCACTTGTCTGCCCTTCAATGCATGTCCTCATCTGTGGTTTCACTTATAGTATATTCTCTCTCTTTCTCCCTCTTGCTTTGGAAATGGCACAGGATGCATTTGGTGTAAAGCCTGTTTTCTGGGTTCTGGAAATTAAGTTGACAGCATTAGATGGGGTTAGATGTGTCCTTTTTTAAATATAAATTGGGGCAATTATTCTCTTGTCCTATGGAGTTGGGAATCCATAAACTAAAATGCATGACAAGAACAATGGTGTAGAATGGGATCCAACAGTTCAAGAGATGATGAGAGCAAGAGCATCCCAATGGAATGATATTTCGGCCTGGCGTTCGAGGTGCTGATCCACTCTTCTGCCCTTAAATTCATGTCCTCATCTGTGGTTTCATTTATTGCTTCTTCATATTAGATATGCTGACCCACTCTTCTGCCCTTAAATGCATGTCCTCATCTGTAGTTTCATTCATTGGCTCATCATGTTAGAGATGGCGACCCGGGGCGTGGCTACGCAAGCCACGATGGCGGCCGTGCATTGTTGAGGCTCCCCGATCGGACTAACAATATATCTAGCCCCGAGGATCGCCGTGGGCCCCTCCACGCAAAACTGGTAACCGGAGCACCCCTGTTCCCCGGAGCGCCGACCACAGTGGCATCTCCGACGCTGGAAGGGGCAAATTTCCTCCGTGTTTGCTCCCGCCGGAGGAACACACCGAGACCCAAGATGGCGGCCACGACCCAGTGACTCTGCTCCCCCCGAGACCTCCTCAGTGCAGCAGTGGAGCGCCCGCCGGCGGATTCCCCGGATCGGGCGGCGAGGCCAGCGGGGATTAGGCGCTACTGTGACCCGTGGCTGCGACAACCCCCCCGACTTCAGGAACCGTCACGCCGCTTCGGGGACTCACCGCTGCTGCGTCCCGGTCCTCAGTGGCCGCACCGGGCAGTCTGTGGAGCCGGCCAACGTTGCTGCGCCCACCACCGGAGGTAGGCACAAAACGAGGACTACCTGCGTGCCTGGGGCACCCTCCACAGCCACCCGATGCCTGATCCCCGATGGTGCCTGACCTCAACATGGCGCCCATACTTGCCTGCGAGACACGACATCTGAGGAGCTCCCGGTAGCACTTCTAGAGGCCCCGGATCACCGCGTGCCTTCCTCACACTCTGGCTACTTACACCTGGGGGGTCTGACTGGCCAGCGGGGGGCCTCGCAACCTGCACCCCGGCTTCATCATTCCAGTGCGAACATTTCACCGCTCGGGAGCCCGAGACCTGGTAGGCTAGCCCTTGGCCGCCCTGCACCTGCTGTGTCCACGCATACGCTTCTAGCGTGGGTCTGCTCGAGGGCCCCCCCTCGTAGAGTCCGCCTCTCCCTGCCCTCATTGACTCGCGGCCCCCCACCTGCTGTCGGCATGGGGAAACCAAAGGGCACACAGGCGACCGCCCTCCCGGAAACGGCCCCCGAGAATATGCCTCACACCCGGACCTGGTCGCAAACCCACGCGCCTCCACCGGACCCCACCTTATCGGCAAAGCTGGACCAGGTGCTGGCGGCCATAGAGATGTCCCGACTATCGATGGAAGAACGATTGGGCACCCTTTCGACGGACATCAGCCTGGTCCGCGACGATCACCGCAAACTGGCGGACAGAGTGACAGAGGGGGAGAAGATACTGACCGACCTACAACCCGCCGTGAAGGCGCAGGGGACAGACCTGCAGGAGATCCTACGTCGCGTGGCGGCCCTTGAAGAGCGCACAGTCGATTTGGAGGGGCAATCGAGACGCTGTAATATCCGCGTCCTTGGCCTCCCGGAGGGAATTGAGAACTCCGACCCCCTGAACTATATGGAGTCATGGACCAGATCTTTCACCCCCGAAGCGGAACGCTCGGCGTTCTTCTCCATCGAACGAGCCCACAGGGTCCCCGCCCGGGAGCCCAAACCATGCTTCCCTCCCAGACCCATGTTAGCCAAGTTCCTACATTTCCGTGACCGCGATGCAGTACTCCGCGCAGCCCAGGCGGCAGGCCCCTTGCAGGTGGAGGACCAACATGTCATGGTGTTCCCGGACTATGCCCGAGGAGTTCAGCAGCAGAGGTCCACATTCCTCGAGGTCAAGAGGCGCCTCCGCGCAAACGACGTCCAATACTCCTTGCTGTTCCCAGCCTGCCTCAAGGTCCTACACAAGAGTAGGGCCATCTTCTTCGTCACCGCCGAGGAAGCGCAAGCCTGGACTGAGCGCCACTGCCCACTACTACCCAAGGCGGGAACCCAACGAGACTAGAACAATCGCTCACGGAGATCCAGGAGACAGGGTTCGAAGCACCCCCAAGTGCGCCCCTCCAAGAGCCACGGATCATCCCCTTCGAGATCGCCGGATTTAACGCAGATCATACGAGAGCGGCGAGATGCCCTGAGAGCGGTGATTGAACTGCACTCGTCGCCCTTGGCTCCTGACTTGGAACGCCAGCCACACCTCTTCACCCCGGAGAAAGACTGTGACAGTGATGGCACAATGTCGGGGATAGGCCAGGCCTCCTCTCCCCTGGTCATCACGCAAACGATGGACGCTATCCTGGATGGACGCCCTAGCACCTTCGAGTGATGTGGGACTGGATTGTATCCTCTTTAAAAACACCTTACTTACCGTATATGCTCTGACTCTACTTCAGCGCTTTCCTATGTAGGCTCACGCGCGACATACGCCACTTCTGCAACAGCCCGATCGGCGCCCAGCCTCGCATACACAAGTGCTGCCACCCCCGCAGTTTCTTGTTGTATTCTTCCCCTAGTGGGACACTAGTTTGGATATGCTGCCTCCGGTGACGTATCCCCGGTATTGGGACTGTTTCCCGCCCCCTGTTACCACAGTTTTCCCTCCTGCCAGTTCCCGTCCCTACCCCTCAACAGCATGGCATACACGGGCATGCACACGGGGTACGACCTCACATTTCCCCGGGCCTCCTGGGTGCTCTCAGCAGTTTACACGACCTCTGATTGATGGCAGTTCCACGATCGGACGTTAATGTCCTCACACTGAATGTACGGGGCCTCCACACGCCCAGTAAACGCTATTCTGTCTACTCATACATCAAGCGCAAGACAGCTGGGATTGCTCTCCTGCAGGAGACACACATTAACAGCACCGAATTGGGCAGACTGCAGGCTAAATGGCGCGGGACATTCTGTGCCACGACCTACTCGGCATTTGCGCGCGGCGCTCTAATCTGGGTTAGGCCAGGCACCCCCTTCCGGGACCTTAAGCGGGTGGTGGACAGGAAGGGCAGATATGCTCTACTGGAGGGGTTCTTAGACGGTCAGGGGATCCTCCTAGGTAGCATATACACCCCTAATTCTGAGCAAGACAAGTTCTGGGATCACCTTACGGGAGTCCTGGCCCAATTCACTGCTATTCCCTGGATCTTGGGAGGCGATTACAACTGCACGCTTGACCCTTTCCTGGACCGATCGCACCCCCCCCTCCGCGCTCCCCAGCCCCCGACAATCAGAGTTATTGCGTGCTTGGGCCACGCACTGGGCGCTCACCGATGCTTGGCGACACCAACACCCTCATGCCTGCCTTAGTCGTTCCACTCTATCCCTCACAACCTCAGGGTCCGCCTTGACAGGTTTCTATGCTCAGCACAGATCCTCCCTACGGTCGTTTCTGCGGACTACCTGGGGCGGGTCATCTCAGATCATGACGCTCACATACTGCGACTCACCTGGCGCCCCCCGCACCCACCAGTCCCTACCTGGCGACTACCTAGGGAATGTTTGACTGATCAGGTGTTTCGGGACTCGCACACACGCAGCATACAGGACTACTTCACGCACAACACGAACACAGCTTCTTCGACACTAATAGAGTGGGATGCGTTCAAGGTGGTGGCACGGGGGGAATGCATTAAACAAATCACAGGGGTCCGGCGCACGTTGGAACAGGCACTCACAACCACGGAACAGCGCCTAGCTACACTCACTACACAAGTCGATCCCTCTGAGGAACACGCTGTGCTTACAGCTGAAGCAAAGTCAGCCTACCAAGCTGCCTGTGCGGATCTCAGGAAATATAATTTTAGGGCCTATGCCTCCAGAGTCCATAGAGACAGGGACAAAACGGGTGCGATGCTCGCATGGCTGGTGCGACAGGACACCGAGACCAGACCGATCACGGACATCGTTACCCCGGAGGGCGAGATCGTGCGTCCCCAGGCTGGGATCCTTCTGGCGTTCCAACGCTATTACACCGTGGTATACGGCGTTCCAAACCCGCTCTGTCCATCGTCTATCACCCATTTCCTTGACCCGTTGCCGCTACCCACGATCTCGGATGCCGACAAACTCGCGCTCGACACAAAAATTGCGGCTTCAGAAATTGCTCAGGCACTGCGGACCCTATCTCGCAATAAAGCCCCGGGTCTCGACGGCTTCCCGCTAGAATACTATTCGACATTTTCCCCCCTACTGATCCCACGCCTGACGCAGGTGCTCGCGACGGCCCTCGATCGGGGTGTGTTACCCCGCTCATTACGGGAATCAGTAATCGTGACCTTTTTAAAGCCACACCGGGACCCACATCTTATGGGCTCGTATCGCCCCATCACTCTACTGTCTGCAGACTGTAAACTCCTCGGGAAGGTATTGGCAGACAGATACGCCCAGGTCATACGCCCACTGGTCCACCCGGACTAGTGCGGCTTTGTCCCAGGGAGAAACACCTCACAGAACATCCGCCGCGTCTTCCATGTTCAGGACCAGGTACGGGACAGATATCCTCGCTCCGCCTGCCTCATCCTGGACCAGGAGAAGGCGTTCGACACTCTCCAATGGCCATACCTCTTTTCGGTCCTCCACCGCCTCAACATCGGCCCAGTACTTCCGGCGTACAGGCGGCTCCTCTATTCCGACCTGTCCACACGGGTCCGGATTGGGAGACACATCTCGGCAGCGTTCGAGGTCCGGCGAGGCTCGAGGCAGGGGTGCCCCCTCTCGCCTCTCCTCTTCGCCCTTGCAGTCGAGCCACTGGCGATCAGATTACGCCAAGGTGGTCTGGACTGGGGCATCCCCCTCACAGAAGTCACACACGGCGTCTCTATGTACGCGGACGACCTCCTCATCTATGTCCGGGATATTACGGCCGACCTCACCCTCATATGGACGGCGCTTACCGAATTCGCGGACGTCTCGGGCCTCCGAGTGAATTGGGATAAATCCACGGTATATCCCTTTCACCTGGACCTGCCACCCCGCGATACCTGGCTGGGGACGCAAAAGATCTCATGGTCCACAGACGCCCCCCGATACCTAGAGGTCCGACTCTACCATTCCCCCGCTGATATCTTTGGGGGCAATCACTGCAGAGCGCTCGCGGGCCTCCGACCGACAGTTGCTTTCTGGACCAGACTCCCACTGGCCCCGATAGGACGCATTGCCCTGGCTAAAATGGTAATGCTTCCCCGGCTCCTTTATCACTTTACCAATTTGCCAGTGGTCCCACCCAGGTCCTTCTTCCAGGACCTCAATTCCCTCCTCGGCACCCTAATTTGGGGATCGGGCCGGCACAGGGTGGCCTTGAAAACCCTTCAGCTTCCCACCACCCAGGGGGGCCTCGGAGCCCCATCCTTCGAGTCTTACTTTCTAACGGCCCAGCTCCAATGGCTGTCGTACTGGACAGCAGACCGGTACACACAAGAGGCCAATACCCCAACTGGCAGGATTACGACGCCGGAGCTCACCCGTCTTCTTCTTCCGGGCACTAAAACGCGACGCACATATCCCCTACAGGTCTCAGTGGCGCGTCAATGTATGCTCCGGGTTCACCGGATGTCCCCCAGGACAACCCCATATTCCCCGTTGCTCCCGTTGATCGGCTGGCCCAGGTCAGACTCTTACTTCCCAGCCCCCATGCTCGCTGAGTGGACACGATGTGGCATTACAGACATGGAATCGCTCTTTGAGGAGGGTCGGATTAAATCTTTCGATCGACTCATCGCCGAATTCGGTCTCCCCCCCCGGTCAATTCCTCCGATATCGCCAGCTCCTCAAATGTTTCCGTCCTCACCACAACCTCCAGACCTGCGAACCAGACACGCATCCAGTTATACACGCAATCCTGCACATGGGTGCAGGACGCCATTTGGTCACCTGGTTGTATAAGGCGATATGAGTACTCTCGAACGCTCCCTTGGTGTCCTTGCGTGCCACTTGGGAAGGGGACATCGGGCACCCGCTACACAACTCGGAATGGATCAAGGCGCTTGAAGCCCCAAAACGTACGTCTAGGAACGCCCGTTTCAAAAACATCCAATATTACATATTACACAGGGCGTATTTGACGCCGGCGCGGCTGCAGAAATTTTACCCCACTACTCAATTCCTCTGCCCTAGATGCCACTCCCCAGATGCAGATTTCCGTCACATGTTCTGGAGCTGCCCAGACCTCCACCCCCTATGGCGGACGGTACACGACACATTGAAAGACCTCACAGGCCTCACAACCCTAGGCACCTGGGAATCCAGTGCGTTGGGCATCTTCCACATTCCAAAACAGCTCCCGGCACACAAGCGCTTCATATCCCTAGCGCTACTACTAGCGAAAAGATGTATAGCTATGCACTGGCGATCATTAGAGGGCCCTCCTACAGCAGCATGGACAGGGGCAGTATGTTAATGTGCGGTGGCGGAAGAAGACGCCCTGCGAGAGGAGGAAGCTAAGGGCGCCCGTAAACACCCCATCTCTATGGAATGGGCGAACTATTGCATCATTTCCGACAGCTAACACGCCCCGCTGACCCGACCACGCCCACCCCAACGACTACACCCACTCTGGCGGACCCCCCCCCCCGCAACCCTACAGCCCCTGACCAACGACTAGTGCCGGACGTTGGCGACCCACAGTCCCACACTTCTACCCTGCTCCCGGGGCACCTGGCCCGATGCTCAATCTGACACAGCACTCCCACCCTCTAGCAACCCGGCTCACTGTACGCACGAGCCTCTAGACCCCTCTAACGCCCTACCCCCACCTCTTCTCGATATGCCCGTGCGAATGCCCAGATGCTCCTTCCCCGAGTTATGTCCCCCCAGTTACTTGGCAACACCACAGTACAGCCTCTGCAGACCCACTCCAATGCTAGCGCTCTTTCCTTTCTCCTTGAATTTTCTATCCTACGTTTTCTAGTATATGTGATTACTTACATGGTCTGTACTGCTCTGATAACGAAATGCCAATAAAAACAAGTTTAAAAAAAAATAAAAAAATGTTAGAGATGGCGACCCACTCGTCTGCCCTTAAATGCATGTCCTCATCTGTGGTTTCATTTATTGGCGCGCCACGGTAGAGATGCTGACCCACTCTGCTGCCCTTAAATGCATGTCCTCATCTGTGGTTTCATTTATTGCTTCATCATGTTAGAGATGGCGACCCACTCTCCTGCCCTTAAATGCACGTCCTCATCTGTGGTTTCATTTATTGGCTCGTCATGTTAGAGGAGCTGACCCACTCTCCTGCCCTTAAATGCATGTCCTCATCTGTGGTTTCATTTATTGGCTCGTCATGTTAGATATGCTGACCCACTCGTCTGCCCTTAAATGCATGTCCTCATCTGTGGTTTCACTTATTGGCTTGTCATGTTAGATATGCTGACCCACTCTTCTGCCCTTAAATGCATGTCCTCATCTGTGGTTTCACTTATTGGCTCGTCATGTTAGAGATGCTGACCCACTCTCCTGCCCTTCAATGCATGTCCTCATCTGTGGTTTCATTTATTGGCTCGTCATGTTAGAGGTGCTGACCGACTCGTCTGCCCTTCAATGCATGTCCTCATCTGTGGTTTCATTCATTGCTTCAACATGTTAGAGATGGTGACCCACTCTTCTGCCCTTAAATGCATGTCATCAAACTGTGGTTTCATTTATTGCTTCGTCATGTTAGAGATGGTTGACCCACTCTTCTCCCCTTAAAAGCATGTGTTCACCTGTGGTTTCATTTATTGCTTCGTCATGTTAGAGATGCTACCCACTCTCCTGCCCTTAAATGCATGTCCTCGAACTGTGGTTTAATTCATTGGCTCGTCATGTTAGAGATGGCGACCTACTCGTCTGCCCTTCAATGCATGTCCTCATCTGTGGTTTCATTTATTGCTTCATCATATTAGAGATGATGACCCACTCTTCTGCCCTTCAATGCATGTCCTCGATTTGTGGTTTCATTCATTGTCTCGTCGTGTTAGAGATGGCGACCCACTCTCCTGCCCTTAAATGCATGTCCTCATCTGTGGTTTCATTTATTGGCTCGTCATGTTAGATATGCTGACCCACTCTCCTGCCCTTAAATGCATGTCCTCATCGGTGGTTTCATTTATTGGCTCGTCATGTTAGATATGCTGACCCACTCTCCTGCCCTTAAATGCATGTCCTCATCGGTGGTTTCATTTATTGGCTCGTCATGTTAGATATGCTGACCCACTCTCCTGCCCTTAAATGCATGTCCTCATCGGTGGTTTCATTTATTGGCTCGTCATGTTAGATATGCTGACCCACTCTCCTGCCCTTAAATGCATGTCCTCGATTTGTGGTTTCATTCATTGTCTCGTCATGTTAGATATGCTGACCCACTCTCCTGCCCTTAAATGCATGTCCTCATCTGTGGTTTCACTTATTGGCTTGTCATGTTAGAGATGCTGACCCACTCTCCTGCCCTTCAATGCATGTCCTCATCTGTGGTTTCATTTATTGGCTCGTCATGTTAGAGGTGCTGACCGACTCGTCTGCCCTTCAATGCATGTCCTCATCTGTGGTTTCATTCATTGCTTCAACATGTTAGAGATGGTGACCCACTCTTCTGCCCTTAAATGCATGTCATCAAACTGTGGTTTCATTTATTGCTTCGTCATGTTAGAGATGGTTGACCCACTCTTCTCCCCTTAAAAGCATGTGTTCACCTGTGGTTTCATTTATTGCTTCGTCATGTTAGAGATGCTGACCCACTCTTCTGTCCTTAAATGCATGTCCTCATCTGTGGTTTAATTTATTGCTTCGTCATGTTAGAGATGCTGATCCACTCTTCTGCCCTTAAATGCATGTCCTCATCTGTGGTTTAATTCATTGGCTCGTCATGTTAGAGATGGCGACCTACTCGTCTGCCCTTCAATGCATGTCCTCATCTGTGGTTTCATTCATTGGCTCATCATGTTAGAGATGGCGACCCACTCGTCTGCCCTTCAATGCATGTCCTCATCTGTGGTTTCATTTGTTGGCTCGTCATGTTAGAGGTGCTGACCCACTCGTCTGCCCTTCAATGCATGTCCTCATCTGTGGTTTCACTTATTGGCTTGTCATGTTAGCGATGCTGACCCACTCTCCTGCCCTTAAATGCATGTCCTCATCTGTGGTTTCATTTATTGCTTCATCATATTAGAGATGCTGACCCACTCGTCTGCCCTTCAATGCATGTCCTCATCTGTGGTTTCACTTATTGGCTCGTCATGTTAGCGATGCTGACCCACTCTCCTGCCCTTAAATGCATGTCCTCATCTGTGGTTTCATTTATTGCTTCATCATATTAGATATGCTGACCCACTCTCCTGCCCTTAAATGCATGTCCTCATCGGTGGTTTCATTTATTGGCTCGAAATGTTAGCGATGCTGACCCACTCTCCTGCCCTTAAATGCATGTCCTCATCTGTGGTTTCATTTATTGCTTCATCATATTAGATATGCTGACCCACTCTCCTGCCCTTAAATGCATGTCCTCATCGGTGGTTTCATTTATTGGCTCGTCATGTTAGAGATGGTGACCCACTCGTCTGCCCTCAGCTGTTTGACTTCTGCTGTGGTTTTGTTGTTGATCTCTTTATGTTAGAGGTGCTGACCCACTCGCCTGCCTTTAACGGCCTGTACTCTGCCGTGGTTTCATTTTTGAGTTATTTATTTCAGAGTTGCTGACCTACTCGTCTACCTCTAACTGCAAGTCTTCTGCTGTGGTTTCATGAAGGTGGGGGTCCTCATGATTCCTCAAGGCACGTGTTACAGAGCATTTCTTCATAATATTCAGGCCAACTGCATGCTCGGATATTTGCGCCAATCAGGGAATTTACCGTTTCTTCACGATCATCAGACTGTGCACTCTGTGGCTTTTCCACTGTGTGTTTTGATAAAGTCTGCCCGCTTCATGTTGTGCTGTTTGTTTTTTCTTTTTGATCGGATCTTTCTAGTTTGCTCTACAGTTTTCTATTTCCTTTCTGAGAGCATGGTGTTTTCAGCTCCTCACTTAGTTCATGTTTGTAAATTTTATAAGCCACATGACACTAACTGGACATTAGGGCTGAACTGGCCATTTATCCAATCAGGCATTTCCCCGGTGGGAGGCTGGAACCGGTAGAGGTTGTTTTTAAAGGTACAGGGCGACTGTCAACACCTCTGTCACTCTCTCCAGCAAGCACAGAAGAATCCCAAGAGAGACACAGAAGGAGAGAGAGAGAGAAAATGGGTGGAGAGAGAAAAAGAGAGAGAGAGACACAGCAAGAGAACTAGAGAGAGGAGAGGAAGGAAGCAAACATGGACATCATTTAGGATCTCCAGGGATCGCACCTGCAACTCCTGGCTTGCCCTATGCTACCCCTAGCACTGGCTTTGCGACCCTTGGCCGTAGGGGTGGCAAATTTAGTGCCTGGAACACAGGGGCAGCTACGGCTCCACTCTAATTTTGTCAATTTTTTTATTACACAAATAGTGAATAAATAAAATATATTATTCACTAATAGTGTAATAAAAAAAGGAGTACAATAAGCTGAAATATGCCCTTCCATGGGTGCTGAGATAAGCAAAAAATGCTTGTTAAGGTATGTTGTGTGCGTGCTTGTGGGTGAGAGTATGTTTATGTGAGAGAGTGTATATGTGTCAATTTGTGTGTAAGTATGTGTGTGTGGGTGAAAGTGGAGGTCAAGGGGCGTGTGAGGCCCCCCCCCCCCGCCACCCCTGTCATTTTAGTGAATTTTAGTGAATTGATGTCAATGGAAGCAAGGCTGGTTTTGCGGAATCTCGGTCCTTTGGAGGTTCATGGCTGTAATGTCCTACTAAGTTCTTGGCAGTCTGGTTGGTACAAGCTGGGTTTTAAAAGTGCACTCAATTTTCAGCAAGTTACCACTTTCACTGATACCGAGTGGCCTCCGTCATGTGTCATTCAAAAGGTTGATTTGAAGGCCCGATGTAACAAGTCAGAAACTACTGTGCAAATAACTGCAGTTGACAAGCTGTGGGTTTAAGATGCATTTTTACCACCACAAAATTGGGGTATATAAGTCTCATCTGAAGAAGCAGATGCTATTGGTTAATAAGTCAAGACTGGAATTGTTGTCACGCATGATATGGACCACTTGGAAGCTATGTGTATTTGATAGCTTTGGATGATAAGGAAAGTGTTTGCACTGCGAAAACATAATGCTGTTATTTAAAGGTAGAACCATGTATATATGGCTTCAGTTTCCCATACGGGAAATCCCTATACTAATCTAAGTGACAGTGAAGGTCGGGATTCATCAGCAGGAGGTGTCAGCGGTATTAGAATCCCAAATACACCCAAAAGAGAGTTCTAATCAGAACAAGCATTGGAAATGCAATAGGGCTCGCATTAGGAAAGTTTGAGCTCTTGGTCTTAAAATTAGATTTTTTTTTATTTATGTGTAATTTTTTAAAATAGCTAAATTAATAGCTTTGTCATTTACAATGCCAATAGTTATAACTTTTGCAAATACCTATAGCATTTGTAATGCAACATGTTTTGTATTTACGTAACTTAGATGTATTGATATTACAAATAACAATGGCTTTTAATTTTTTTAAATAATTAATACTTAAATAATTTATTTAATTTGTAATGGCAATAGCTTAAACTTTTGTAAATAACTTTTGTGAAGATTATGTTCAGTGTTTTTTATAGTGACGAAAATCCAAGAACAGAAGTGGAATATTAACATTTTTTTGTGATTTGTAATAAAGCATGAAAGCTTGAACACAGCTTGAAACATTGAAAGAACATATTTGAACCAGTGATGCTGTGGTTGCGCTGAGTGATGCTGTGGTTGCGCTGAGTGATGCTGTTGCGCTGAGTGATGCTGTGGTGGTGCTGAGTGATGCTGTGGTTGCGCTGAGTGATGCTGTGGTTGCGCTGAGTGGTGTGTGCATCGGTGGAGCTTAGTGGGTGCATCGGTGGAGCTGTGTGGTAGGTGCATTGGTGGAGCTTAGTTGGAGCATCGATGGAGCTGTCTGGTGGGTGCATCGGTGGAGCTGTGTGGTGGGTGCCTCGGCGGAGCTGTGTGGTGGGTGCCTCGGTGGATCTGTGTGGTGGGTGCATCGGTGGAGCTGTGTGGTGGGTGCTTCGGTGGAGCTGTGTGGTGGGTGCATCTGTGGAGCTATGTGGTGAGTGCATCTGTGGAGCTATGTGGTGGGTGCATCTGTGGAGCTACGTGGTGGGTGCCTCGGTGGAGCTGTGTGGTGGGTGCATCTGTGGAGCTGTGTGGTGGGTTCATCTGTGGAGCTGTGTGGTGGGTGCATCTGTGGAGCTGTGTGGTGGGTGCCTCGGTGGAGCTGTGTGGTGGGTGCCTCGGTGGAGCTGTGTGGTGGGTGCCTCGTGGAGCTGTATGGTAGGTGCATCGGTGGAGCTGTGTGGTGGGTGCATCGGTGGAGCTGTGTGGTGGGTGCATCGGTGAAGCTGTGTCGGTGGAGCTGGGTGGTGGGTGCATCGGTGGAGCTGGGTGGTGGGTGCATCGGTGGAGCTGTGTGGGTGGAGCTGTGTGGTGGCTGCATCGGTGGAGCTGTGTGGTGGGTGCATCGGTGGAGCTGTGTGGTGGGTGCATCGGTGGAGCTGTGTGGTGGGTGCCTCGGCGGAGCTGTGTGGTGGGTGCATCGGTGGAGCTGTGTGGTGGGTGCTTCGGTGGAGCTGTGTCGGTGGAGCTGGGTGGTGGGTGCATCGGTGGAGCTGGGTGGTGGGTGCCTCGGTGGAGCTGTGTGGTGGGTGCATCGGTGGAGCTGTGTGGTGGGTGCCTTGGTGGAGCTGTATGGTGGGTGCCTCGGTGGAGCTGTATGGTGGGTGCATCGGTGGAGCTGTGTGATGGGTACATCGGTGGAGCTGTGTCGGTGGAGCTGGGTGGTGGGTGCATCGGTGGAGCTGGGTGGTGGGTGCATCGGTGGAGCTGTGTTGGTGGAGCTGTGTGGTGGCTGCATCGGTGGAGCTGTGTGGTGGGTGCATCGGTGGAGCTGTGTGGTGGGTCGTTCAGTGGAGCTGTGTGGTGGGTGCCTCAGTGGAGCTGTGTGGTGGGTGCCTCGGTGGAGCTGTGTGGTGGGTGCATCGGTGGAGCTGTGTAGGTGGAGCTGTGTGGTGGGTGCATCGGTGGAGCTGTGTGGTGGGTGCATTGGTGGAGCTGTGTGGTGGGTGCCTCGGTGGAGCTGTGTGGCGGGTGCCTCGGTGGAGCTCTGTGGTGGGTGCTTCGGTGAAGCTGTGTGGTGGGTGCCTCGGTGGAGCTGTGTGGTGGGTGCATCGGTGGAGCTGTGTCGGTGGAGCTGTGTGGTGGGTGCATCGGTGGAGCTGTGTGGTAGGTGCATCGGTGGAGCTGTGTGGTAGGTGCCTCGGTGGAGCTGTGTGGTGGGTGCCTCGGTGGAGCTGTGCGTGGGTGCCTCGGTGGAGCTGTGTGGTGGGGGCATCTGTGGAGCTCTGTGGTTGGTGCATCGGTGGAGCTGGGTCGGTGGAGCTGTGTGGTGGTTGCATCAGTGGAGCTGGGTGGTGGGTGCATCGGTGGAGCTGTGTCGGTGAAGCTGTGTGGTGGGTGCATCGGTGGAGCTGGGTGGTGGGTGCATCAGTGGAGCTGTGTGGTGGATGCATCGGTGGAGCTCTGTGGTGGGTGCATCGGTGGAGCTGTGTCGGTGGAGCTGTGTGGTGGTTGCTTCAGTAGAGCTGTGTGGTGGGTGCATCGGTGGAGCTGTGTGGTGGGTCGTTCGGTGGAGCTGTGTGGTGGGTGCATCGGTGGAGCTGTGTGGTGGTGTGATTCTGAAAATCTGGACCCTGTTGTTATCCCGATATCGAGGTCCTTTACCCGTGTCACAAAACATCCACATACCATGACGAATTTGGTATCGACGAACCGATAATGACTAGGACATCATTCCTGTGCATTTGCATCATAATCGAAGATTGCCAACACCCCTAAATCGCAGTTTCCGTTCCGACCCCTTAGACTCCATTTTGTAAACGGCATCCATCTTACGTCTTGCCCTCATGATAAGTCAATTAAAGGTCGAGCTTGATCCAAAAGGACACGTCCACCTTCCCTGACTTCCCCCTGACCTGTCCCAACTGACTCCACTGCCTTCGGCCAGACCTGTTTGGGCGGCTCCTCGCCCAGTGGCCAAATACGATAACATCAGTGCATAACATTCCACAAACCATTCACTACATACAGACCATGCTTTCTGCAAACATGCACCTGTCCACGTCCCTTGTTTATGGCCAGCTTTATGACTAGGAGGTGCCCTTCTTTATTGAGGTTTCATCGATATCTGATGGGAGTTCCGGGCCTAACTGGGTAATCTATCAACGAACTGGACATCTAAAATGTGGGCTTGCTTACATGACTTCGCTCTTTGTATTATTGTAGAAATATGTGTACAACCATATCATAAACTCAAGAATTCCTGCTTGGAGCTATATATTGTGTATATAAGGTGAAGGCTGGTTCTGTAAAAACGAACAGTCTCCCGAGAACCTACTGTCCGTGAGGTGTACTTCTGGGACACGTGTTACTTGGTAGCTACCAATAAAACTTGATCTTTGACTGCGATAGAAGACTCATTGTTTCTGTGGTCCGGAACAAGGGAGAACTCAGAGGTCTTCGGGTGTTATCCCCTGGCACCACCAGGTTCCTAAAAACCCGGCACCTCAGTTGGCGCCCAACTCGGGGCGGTATCAAGCGGCGACGGTCCAAGCCAGATGTTCGTGAGGAGCTTCGTGTGAAAATTCCGGAGGACGGCCAGCCACTTCAGCGACCCCTGTATGTCGACGTGGTTCCGAAGGTCTTTGCTGCGAGGTTCCCCGCGTCCCGACGGCTACGAAGGACTGCTGCCCTGACTATCGCCTTGTTTTGGACCCAGTGATCCTTGGTAGAGCGAAACGATAGACGAGTCTTCTAGCGACGTCACAGATCTTCAAATACTTCAGTTAAGTATAAGTGGAGCGTCTCCCAGTCCTTAGTTTGTCCTTAGTTTTTGGTATCCTTGAGATACGCTTTGATTTGGTACTTGCAAGCCCCAAAGCCGAAGGACTCGTGTATTCACGAGAAATATCGTAATAGATAATCCTTTGAAGTTTGAAGCTAGACTAGTGAGCGAAGATGCCTGGTTTTAGCAGACTTGGAAACTTGTTTTGTCTTGGTTGTAGTAAGGACTCCCGATTAGAGGATTCTTGTCCGGTTCCTCCGATTGGAACTCGAATGTATGAGCTCTACGTAAAACACGGCGTAGGTCCTATCGCATATAACGAAGTATGGATAAAATACACCCGCAAGGATGGTGTTTTAAAATGGCCCCAATATGGTAGTTTCGACTCAGAAATATTAGATAACTTAGAGGTCAAATTGTTCAAGAAAAAAGCCCGGCCGGCGATGTTTGACTCTTTCCGCTTATGGCGCAAAGAAGCCAAACAGAAAGAAATAAAATTAGCAAAAAGGAATAAAAGAGGTATGTCGATGGTGCAAGCTGCCGTTGCATACAGAGATAACGAGGAAGAGCAGGAAAGCGAACTAATGCTTAGGAGCAAGAAACTAGCAGTAGATAAATGTTACCCGATGTTACCAAATAAGGGACAGGGTCAAGAGAAAGGATCCGAGAAAGATCCATTAATGTCCCACTTATTAAATTCGCCACCACCCTATGCACAAAATGCCACAGCACCTCCGCAACCTTTAGTTGCACCTCTGGTAGCTGTTATACAGGCTCCTTTACAGCACTCACCAGCTGCTCTTCAGCTGGCTCCTGTTTCTCTGGTGCAGCCTCCTCAAGGCTCACCGATCACATCTACTTCTCCTACTGTTCCTTCTAAAATTTCGCCTAGCGCACCTTCTAGTCTCTCTGATACTCGTTCTACGAATGTTTCTGTTTCTGCTCTGCGTGACTCTGTTCTACCACCAGTTATTCCTCCACTTTCACCTTCCGTCTGGCATAAAATGGCCAGCATTGTTACCAACTTTCCTTCACCACTTTTTCGGTCGCCTAAAACGACCCCTAATACGGAACGAAGACAATTACGAAGCCAAATGCCCGATTATCAGGAAAGGGAATCATTGAATAAGCTAGCACGGAATTGGGCTATTGACACAGCAAGATATGATGTAGAGTCTGTCATGAACGTTTTCCGTCAATGGGATGAACGAACGCAAAGATACGTGTTTGAGCAGATGTGCGTTTTTCTGTGTGAGGATTTGGAAGATAATGGTCAGAAGAGCAACCAGCAAGAGTTGTGTAGTGTACGATTTAAATTTGGGGAGGGTATGATTGTGGGTCCCGATGTTGAAAAAGCAGTTGAAATATTATTATCACATCGAAGTACGGGTGGTAATTCTGGGTCATCCTCTGAAAGTGGTACATCTAGTAGGAAAAGAGCGAGACAGTACCCCATGAGAGAGGTTCCTCCGGTTTGGAGGGAAGGTGACACAACTGCAGTTCCACCGGTTCTGCCTCATTTCCAGCGCGTATGGGTACATGTCCCCTGGAAAAGATCCGAAGTTTTAGCACTCAAGCAGACACTACCCGATCCCCGTAAAAACCCGACTGGGTATTATAAGGAGTTGTCCCAAACTGCAAGCTCATGTATAATGAATTTAGCGGATATAGACATGTTGTTTGGGAACATTGTTCCACATCCCTCAATGGAGTAAAATTCATCATACGGATCATGACCAAGAATTAGGTGACTCGTGGGCGAACATTGCGACTACAGATGCTAGACAAGTCGGTGGTTTCAAGCCTGAGCCGTTAATAGCTGAACTTCCCGGTAGAATTATTGCGTACATGAAGGCAATTATGCCTGAAGTACGCGTAAACTGGGACAAGCTATCTGCATGCAAGCAGAAGAAAGACGAGAATGTATCTGACTTTTTCACGAGATTCGAGGAAACTTTCACCGATCATAGTGGTCAGGATATGGCTACCGAGGGTGGCCAAAGATTGTTCGTAGACAAATTTGTACATAATTTACTTCCTGAACTGTGTACTAAACTAAAAGATTCAGAGAGTGCTTGGGCTGTCTCTACGTCAGCGCAGATTTTAGCAACAGCCCAGTACTACGAAAACAGGCGCAAAGACGAGCTAGATAAGGCAGACAAAAAGACAAAAGATTTAAAAACTAAAAGGAAACGAGTTTTCCCATCAGCGTGTTCCGTATGGCCCGAATCAATGTGCGTATTGCAAGGAAGAGGGTCACTTCAAAAGTAATTGTCCGGCTCTTGCGCGACGCTTAAACGGTGTTTCAGGTATAAGGGGGAGAGGTGTTCAACATGCCCCTAGAGGTAGGGGCCGTGGAAATTTTGCCCAAAACACAGCTTCTTTTCCGCCTCAGAATTCCATGAATAGCTTTGACCAACAGAATAATGCATCGTCCAGGTCAGCTCAGTACTATGCTGACGACTATTACACCGAACACGACAATGAGGGTAACGATTGCTAGGACAGCCATGGACAAAGAGAGGGAGTTGTTTCAGTTCCAGTAGATCAGGATGGACCTTATGTCGAGGGAATTACCTCAGGAGTGTCAGAGCCATTTCTGCTGGATACTGGTGCTACAAAAAGTTCTATTATACACTCGAAACACCCTGGCGCACCTTTGTCTGGCGAAATGAATGTCTCAGTAGGCTTCTCTGGCGCCCCTGTTAGAAACCCGATCTCCAGTCCTATATGCCTTTCTGTTGGCCCCTGTGAATTAGAAGCACCCCTCATTCTTACAACAGGTTGCGGTGAAAATTTGTTAGGATTGGATTTGCTAAAGAGGTTGTATGCGACTTTGTACTGTTCTCCCTCGGGAGTACAACTTACTTTAGGGAAAAGAGTAATTTCTCCAATGTATTTGTCGAAAGAAGATATCCCAACTGAATTGTCATCACTTCCTGATATACTGTGGGCTAATGGTTCCAATGATGTAGGTCGTTTGGAGATAGCACCGTATGTCATAACTTTGAAAGCCAACGTTAGATTGCCACGTATTCCCCAATACAAAATATCTAACGAATGCGAAAAGGCGTTGTTAACGATCGTTTATGATCTGATCGATAAAGATGTTATCGAAGAAACAACAGGTAACGTTTGTAACAGTCCAGTTTTACCGGTCTTAAAACGTACTGATCCTTCACGACCACCTGTATACAGGTTCGTGATCGACCTCAGAGAAGTGAATAAGGTAGTTATCCCGCAGTTTCCAGTTGTCCCCGACATTACTGCTTTATTGACAATGGTTCCAGTTTCAGCAGCTTAGTTCTCGGTGATTGACCTGAAAAACGCTTTCTTCAGCATCCCGATTGCTGAAGAGAGTAGAGATATTTTCGGCTTCAATTTAGGAGGACGAAGTTTCCGCTTCAAATGCGCTCCTCAAGGCTACTGCGAAAGCCCATCAATATTCAGTCAGGCTCTGAAAACACAACTAGACACAATTGTGCTGCCAGATGGGTCAACTTTGATCCAGTATGTAGACGATCTACTGATCGCTGCAGACACCGAGGAGATTTGCAAGGAAGCTACGTTGTCACTATTGCGTCACTTATGTGACATGAAGCACAAAGTCTCCCTTTCAAAACTGCAATTTTGTCGACAAGAGGTGACCTACCTAGGTCGCATCTTGTCAAAGGAGGGAAGGAGACTGACACCAAAAAGAATACAGGCAATTGCAGAACTAAGTGCCCCAAGGACACAGAGAGAGGTTTGAGCCTTCTTGGGCATTACATCGTACTGTAGACAGTGGATACCGAATTTCTCACTACTAGCCAAACCTTTGCTGGCACTACTCCGCAAAGACACGCCTAATCCTATGCCTTGGTCTGAAGATTGTCAGACGAATTTCCACGAGTTGCGTGATGCATTATGTTCGGCACCTGTGTTGGGAAACCCCAACTACAGTAAGCCTTTTACATTATATGTCCACGAAAAGGAAGGTTGTGCATTATCAGTCTTAACGCAATACTTTGGGGACAAACTGCGCCCGTGCGCGTATTTTTCGGCAACTCTAGATCCTGTGGCTAAAGCCCTACCAAGTTGTCTGAGAGCAACCGCCGCAGCAGCTGTCTGCATTCGACAATCTGCTGGATTAGTCATGAATAACACTCTGATCGTTATGGTTCCGCATGTAGTAGACATTTTGCTAAATAGGACAAAGACACAACATCTTACTAGCGCTCGACTATCCAGTTACGAACTTACACTATTAGCAAGTCACATCCACATAAAGAGGTGTGGTACACTCAACCCCGCTACGCTACTTCCCATCCCAACAGAAACAGACACTGACAAGATTGATAACCATGACTGCTGCTTTAGGACAGAGGAAGAGACAAAAGGGAGAGTAGACTTACAGGACACTCCCCTTCCCGAATGCAATGACACTTTATGGGTTGATGGTTCATGTTTCAAGTTGCCGAATGGTGATACGACTACAGCATATGCCGTAACGACATTACACACCATTATAGAGACTGCGCGTATTTCCCACGATTCTGCACAACCGCAGAACTTATAGCGCTTACCAGAGCATGTGTGTTGGCGAAAGGAAAGCGTGTGAATGTGTACACTGACAGCCAATATGCCTTTGGTGTGGCTCACAGTTTTGGGAGATTGTGGCGTGAACGTGGGTTCCTTACGTCCCATGGTGCAAAGATACAACATGGTCAGCTAGTTAACGAGCTCCGTGAGGACACCATTGAAAGCGTGAAATCGATACAAGCCGAGGCCACTGAGAACGAGGTGAATGAATGGAGAGAAAGCACAGGTAGATTAGATGCGAATGGTTGTTGGGTCGAACTATCAGAACACCAGCGATGGCTATTACCTAATGCATACGTACTTGCAGTAGTAACGATGGCTCACGGAATTGCGCACATCAGTTCGAAAGGAATATGTAAACTATTGGCCCCAGTATGGCAGAATAGCAATATCCCAAAATATGCAGAGAATGTGGTCAAAAACTGTATGGTGTGTTTGAAGTACAATCCCGGTAGGGGAACCCCAACTCCAGCTGGTCATTTTGCGCCTCCAACGTATCCGTTCGAGGTCTTGCAGCTCGATTTCATCCACATGGAGAGGTGCAACGATCTAAAGTATGTGCTCGTTGTTGTTTGCGCCTTTTCGAGGTGGGTGGAAGCGTACCCCCTTAAGGACAACACCGCCTTATCAACTGCCAAAGCCCTTGTCAAAGAGTTCCTCCCGAGGTTCGGTATGCCTAGAATTGTCTGGAGTGATAACGGAAGTGAATTCGTAGGTTGCGTGATGAAGAGAGTGTGTGAGTGTCTAGGCATCCACCAAAAATTCCACGCTGCAAATCACCCCCAATCAGCTGGATTACTCGAGTGCTACAATGGCGCTCTAAAACTCAAACTAGCCAAGATCCAAGCCAGTACAGGTCTTAAATGGCCCGACGCCTTGCCTCTAGCACTCTTGTCAACCAGAATGACTGTCCATTCCAGATTAGGTCTTAGCCCCCACGAGATAGTGTTTGGCCGCCCAGCCAACGTTTGGGGAGTGCCAAGACCAAAGAAACTCAGTGAAATAGAACACCCCGTACTGCTTGACTATTTGTGCGAATTGACAACTAAATTGCGTGTTTTACACCAACAGGTTCACAGTTCCTCTCCGCCAGCCTCTGACGATCCAGGTCACCTCATCGAACCCGGCTCGTGGGTTTTGGTGCGGAATTTCCAGCGCACCAACAACGGACAGCCGAGGTGGACCGGACCATACCTTGTGTTGCTTTCAACGAGATCAGCTGTTCGGGTGGAAGGCAAGAAGAACTGGGTACATGGGACCCACTGTAAACGGGTTCCTCTACCCCTTCCATACGACCGGTGGGTCAATAAAGGACTTGCCGACTCCGAGACCGAATCCGTACCTCGCTTCATCCCTTTCAGCGATGCACGTTTGAAAGAAACTGGTACCGAGAAGGAGAGTGATCATATTTTACAAGGACTTGTGCCACCGTCTATGCAGTTGGACACTACCAAACCTGAGACATTGTTTGAAGACCACACCGTACCTGGGAAACGACGGTACAACCTACGGTCTAGACAAAAAGACTAATAAAAGCTTGATCTAATGTGATTTCCCTTTTCCCCTAAGAACTATTTTTGGATTTTTCAGCTCTCTCTTCCCAGGGAACTAGCTCATTTTTGATTTTCGAACCGCCATCCGGTTCTGCTGCTAGGGTCGCGGTTGAAGTCTGGGGAGTGCAACTGGGGAAGGTTTAGGTCCACGGTTCTGGTTGGTCCACGGGAGTTACCCCGGACTGAACAGAGTGCACCCCCTGGGAGAATCAATCAACCACCGCGGGCAGCAACTAGAGGATGGAGTTTCCTAGGGTAGAGAGACCTATCAGACTCACAAACTTTGAAAAAGAATTATGCACGATACTGTCCAAAAGAAGATTCCTGATAATATGTGTTTTAATGTTATGTAGCATAGTTGTGTTTTTTACTGGTTATACTCTATTCGCATTTAAAGTTACCTTCTCGAATGGCACCCAGCCACCACCTCCTCCCACTATTTCTCCACACTACTTTCACCCTCTACCTGAACACGAGTCTGCCCGAAGACTCGAATTTGTAAATAACTCTTTCATTCAGCTCCTACACCAACACCAGTCCATAATGAACACATCAAACTGTTGGATATGCGGACTCATGCCACACACAACCAACAAGGGGATCCCATACTTCATTCTGCCATTCAGTTACTATGGTTCTCTGTGGGCTTACCAGACCATGTTCCTATTCGCCCTAGAACCATACCCGACCCGTTCCACTGAGAGCTATTCCAGTAACAAGGCACTAATTGCAGGGATAAGAAATATGAGTAGGGATATCGACACATACCTGACAATACCCAAAGATGAACTCAGTCCCTACACCCGTTGGAACGTGACTAAACATGGGGTTTACCTGGTCAAGAGCCAGGCAGCAAAGAAATCTCGCCCAGTTTGGATAGTGCCCCACCGAGGTCACTTATGTTTACAGGGTATTGGTAGGGACCCCACAGCACAGTTAGGAAAGAGCATTTGCACAGAGACATATGTATTCGCTTCCCGAACTTCCCCTATACTCTTAGCAGCCAAAGGCACGTATTTCGTCTGCCACGACCAAGCCTACACATGGTTGCCCCCTGACTTCTCAGGTACATGTTTCATCTCATTTCTGCTACCTCCCACCTACACGGCCAGAGCAGATTACCATCGGACAAGGTCAGCTAGAGGTGTCGTGAGTAAAGACGACACCGCGGGTCAGGAATTCGCTGACTTCGCAAAGGGTTTTCTGCCATTTTGGGGTCCTATGGTGAACAGCAGGAATATTCGTCAGTTAGCAAGGATAGTTGAATCCGCCGTGATTACTACGGCCGGAGCCCTTGGCAATTTGACAACCGAGCTTCAGTCGGATCGACTTATGACCCCTTCAGAACCGAATTGCCCTAGATATCATACTCGCCGATCGTGGTGGTGTGTGTAGAGTCATCCAATCTAGTTGTTGCATTTTCATCCCTGATAATGCACCGACGGTATACCAGGCCATCTCTAAACTACATGAAATATCTGGTTCCCTTCACGTTGAGAAAGGGGATTGGTCCTTGCTGGGGTGGTTCTGGGAACTGATCACCGCCTGGGGATGGAAAACATTGATCTTCATTGGGATGATCTTAGCACTCCTGTTCATGTTTTGCCTATGTATACAGTGCGCTCCTGCACTATGTGGCCTCTGTGCTACTTCGTGTGTACGGAAGCCTGTGTCAAAGGACGAACTGAGTAACAGAATGATGCTACAGCAACATCTCCGCGAATTTCTCCATACCGATTTGGACTCAGATTAACATGAGTTATTGCCTTACATAAGGGCAAAAGGAGGGTTTGTGGTTCTGAAAATCTGGACCCTGTTGTTATCCCGATATCGAGGTCCTTTACCCGTGTCACAAAACATCCACATACCATGACGAATTTGGTATCGACGAACCGATAATGACTAGGACATCATTCCTGTGCATTTGCATCATAATCGAAGATTGCCAACACCCCTAAATCGCAGTTTCCGTTCCGACCCCTTAGACTCCATTTTGTAAACGGCATCCATCTTACGTCTTGCCCTCATGATAAGTCAATTAAAGGTCGAGCTTGATCCAAAAGGACACGTCCACCTTCCCTGACTTCCCCCTGACCTGTCCCAACTGACTCCACCCACTGCCTTTGGCCAGACCTGTTTGGGCGGCTCCTCGCCCAGTGGCCGAATACGATAACATCAGTGCATAACATTCCACAAACCATTCACTACATACAGACCATGCTTTCTGCAAACATGCACCTGTCCACGTCCCATGTTTATGGCCAGCTTTATGACTAGGAGGTGCCCTTCTTTATTGAGGTTTCATCGATATCTGATGGGAGTTCCGGGCCTAACTGGGTAATCTATCAACGAACTGGACATCTAAAATGTGGGCTTGCTTACATGACTTCGCTCTTTGTATTATTGTAGAAATATGTGTACAGCCATATCATAAACTCAAGAATTCTTGCTTGGAGCTATATATTGTGTATATAAGGTGAAGGCTGGTTCTGTAAAAACGAACAGTCTCCCTAGAACCTACTGTCCGTGAGGTGTACTTCTGGGACACGTGTTACTTGGTAGCTACCAATAAAACTTGATCTTTGACTGCGATAGAAGATTCATTGTTTCTGTGGTCCGGAACAAGGGAGAACTCAGAGGTCTTCGGGTGTTATCCCCTGGCACCACCGGGTTCCTAAAAACCCGGCACCTCAGTGGGTGCATCGGTGGAGCTGTGTCGGGGGAGCTGTGTCGGGGGAGCTGTGTGGTGGTTGCATCAGTAGAGCTGTGTGGTGGGTGCATCGGTGGAGCTGTGTGGTGGGTCGTTCGGTGGAGCTGTGTGGTGGGTGCCTCGGTGGAGCTGTGTGGTGGGTGCATCGGTGGAGCTGTGTGGTGGGGGCATCCGTGGAACTCTGTGGTGGGTGCATCAGTGGAGCTGTGTCGGTGGAGCTGTGTGGTGGTTGCATCAGTGGAGCTGGGTGGTGGGTGCATCGGTAGAGCTGTGTCGGTAGAGCTGTGTGGTGGGTGCATCGGTGGAGCTGGGTGGTGGGTGTATCGGTGGAGCTGGGTGGTGGATGCATCGGTGGAGCTGTGTGGTGGGTGCATCGGTGGAGCTGTGTGGTGGGTGCATCGGTGGAGCTGTGTGGTGGGTGCATCGATGGAGCTGGGTGGTGGGTGCATCGGTGGAGCTGGGTGGTGGGTGCATCGGTGGAGCTGTGTGGTGGGTGCATCTGTGGAGTTGTGTGGTGGGTTCATCTGTGGAGCTGTGTGGTGGGTGCATCTGTGGAGCTGTGTGGTGGGTGCATCTGTGGAGCTGTGTGGTGGGTGCATCGGTGGAGCTGTGTGGTGGGTGCATCTGTGGAGCTGTGTGGTGGGTGCATCTGTGGAGCTGTGTGGTGGGTTCATCTGTGGAGCTGTGTGGTGGGTGCATCTGTGGAGCTGTGTGGTGGGTGCATCTGTGGAGCTGTGTGGTGGGTGCATCGGTGGAGCTGTGTGGTGGATGCATCGGTGGAGCTGTGTGGTGGGTGCATCGGTGGAGCTGTATGGTGGGTACCTCGGTGGAGCTGTGTGGTGGGTGCATCGGTGGAGCTGTGTGGTGGGTGCATTGGTGTAGCTGTATGGTGGGTGCCTCGGTGAAGCTGTATGGTGGGTGCCTCGGTGGAGCTGTGTGGTGGGTGCCTCAGTGGAGCTGTGTGGTGGAGCTGTGTGGTGGTTGCATCAGTAGAGCTGTGTGGTGGATGCATCGGTGGAGCTGTGTGGTGGGTGCATCGGTGGAGCTGTGTCGGGGGAGCTGTGTGGTGGTTGCATCAGTAGAGCTGTGTGGTGGGTGCATCGGTGGAGCTGTGTGGTGGGTCGTTCGGTGGAGCTGTGTGGTGGTTGCCTCGGTGGAGCTGTGTGGTGGGTGCATCGGTGGAGCTGTGTGGTGGGGGCATCTGTGGAACTCTGTGGTGGGTGCATCAGTGGAGCTGGGTGGTGGGTGCATCGGTGGAGCTGTGTCAGTAGAGCTGTGTGGTGGGTGCATCGGTGGAGCTGGGTGGTGGGTGCATCAGTGGAGCTGGGTGGTGGATGCATCGGTGGAGCTGGGTGGTGGATGCATCGGTGGAGCTGTGTGGTGGGTGCATCGGTGGAGCTGTGTGGTGGGTGCATCGGTTGAGCTGTGTGGTGGGTGCATCGGTGGAGCTGGGTGGTGGGTGCATCGGTGGAGCTGGGTGGTGGGTGCATCGGTGGAGCTGTGTGGTGGGTGCATCTGTGGAGCTGTGTGGTGGGTTGATCTGTGGAGCTGTGTTGTGGGTGCATCTGTGGAGCTGTGTGGTGGGTGCATCTGTGGAGCTGTGTGGTGGGTGCATCGGTGGAGCTGTGTGGTGGGTGCATCAGTGGAGCTGTGTGGTGGGTGCATCGGTGGAGCTGTATGGTGGGTACCTCGGTGGAGCTGTGTGATGGGTGCATCGGTGGAGCTGTGTGGTGGGTGCATCGGTGTAGCTGTATGGTGGGTGCCTCGGTGGAGATGTATGGTGGGTGCCTCGGTGGAGCTGTGTGGTGGGTGCCTCGGTGGAGCTGTGTGGTGGGTGCATCGGTGGAGCTGTGTGGTGGGTGCATCAGTGAAGCTGTGTCGGTGGAGCTGTGTGGTGGCTGCATCGGTGGAGCTGTGTGGTGGGTGCATTGGTGGAGCTGTGTGGTGGGTGCATCGGTGGAGCTGTGTGGTGGATGCATCGGTGGCGCTGTATGGTGGGTACCTCGGTGGAGCTGTGTGGTGGGTGCATCGGTGGAGCTGTGTGGTGGGTGCATCAGTGGAGCTGTGTGGTGGGTGCATCGGTGGAGCTGTATGGTGGGTGTATCGGTGGAGCTGTGTGGTGGGTGCATCGGTGGAGCTGCGCAGTGGAGCTGTGTGGTGGCTGCATCGGTGGAGCTGTGTGGTGGGTGCCTTAGTGGAGCTGTATGGTGGGTGCCTCGGTGGAGCTGTGTGGTGGGTGCATCGGTGGAGCTGTGTGGTGGGTGCATCGGTGGAGCTGTGTCGGTGGAGCTGTGTGGTGGGTGCATCGGTGGAGCTGTGTGGTGGGTGCATCGGTGGAGCTGTGTCTGTGGAGCTGTGTGGTGGGTGCATCGGTGGAGCTGGGTGGTGGGTGCATCGATGGAGCTGTGTCGGTGGAGCTGTGTGGTGGGTGCATCGGTGGAGCTGTGTCGGTGGAGCTGTGTGGTGGGTGCATCGGTGGAGCTGTGTGGTGGGTGCATCGGTGGAGCTGTGTCTGTGGAGCTGTGTGGTGGGTGCATCGGTGGAGCTGGGTGGTGGGTGCATCGGTGGAGCTGTGTCGGTGGAGCTGTGTGGTGGCTGCATCGGTAGAGCTGTGTGGTGGGTGCATCGGTGGAGCTGTGTAGTGGGTCGTTTGGTGGAGCTGTGTGGTGGGTGCCTCGGTGGAGCTGTGTGGTGGGTGCCTCGGTGGAGCTGTGTGGTGGGTGCATCGGTGGAGCTGTGTGGTGGGTGCATCAGTGGAGCTGTGTCGGTGGAGCTGTGTGCTGGGTGCATCGGTGGAGCTGTGTGGTGAGTGCATCAGTGGCGCTGTGTCAGTGGAGCTGTGTGGTGGGTGCATCGGTGGAGCTGGGTGGTGGGTGCATCGGTGGAGCTGTGTCGGTGGAGCTGTGTGGTGGCTGCCTCGGTAGAGCTGTGTGGTGGGTGCATCAGTGGAGCTGTGGGGTGGTTCGTTCGGTGGAGCTGTGTGGTGGGTGCCTCGGTGGAGCTGTGTGGTGGGTGCATCGGTGGAGCTGTGTCGGTGGAGCTGTGTGGTGGGTGCATCGGTGGAGCTGTGTGGTGGGTGCATCGGTGGAGCTGTGTGGTGGGTGCATCGGTGGAGCTGTGTCGGTGGAGCTGTGTGGTGGGTGCATCGGTGGAGCTGTGTGGTGGGTGCATCGGTGGAGCTGTGTTGGTGGAGCTGTGTGGTGGGTGCATCGGTGGAGCTGGGTGGTGGGTGCATCGGTGGAGCTGTGTCGGTGGAGCTGTGTGGTGGCTGCATCGGTAGAGCTGTGTGGTGGGTGCATCGGTGGAGCTGTGTGGTGGGTCGTTCGGTGGAGCTGTGTGGTGGGTGCCTCGGTGGAGCTGTGTGGTGGGTGCATCGGTGGAGCTGTGTGGTGGGTGCATCGGTGGAGCTGTGTGGTGGGTGCATCGGTGGAGCTGTGTGCATCAGTGGAGCTGGGTGGTGGGTGCATCGGTGGAGCTGTGTGATGAGTGCATCGGTGGAGCTGTGTAGGTGGAGCTGTGTGGTGGGTGCATCTGTTGAGCTGTGTGGTGGGTGCCTCGGTGGAGCTGTGTGGTGGGTGCATAGGTGGAGCTATGTGGTGGGTGCATCGGTGGAGCTGTGTGGTGGGAGCATCTGTTGAGCTGTGTGGTGGGTGCCTCGGTGGAGCTGTGTAGTGAGTGCATAGGTGGAGCTGTGTGGTGGGTGCATAGGTGGAGCTGTGTGGTGGGTGCATCGGTGGAGCTGTGTGGTGGGTGCATCGGTGGAGCTGTGTGGTGGGTGCATCGGTGGATCTGTATGGTGGGTGCCTCGTTGTCCTGGTATTGGACTACAGAGTTCGTTACTAGAGGTCTTTCCTGCAATTATGATTTCAGAGAGACTAGATACTAGCTAATGCACCAATTAAAGGCAACTTTTAAATTCAGTATTCTTGTTTAGGTTTTGATGGAAAGAAATGACAAACATTTCTGACTATACAAACATAAAAGCTGCCATGTTAAAATAAACAGCAGACAGGGCCTGGGTGCCGTGTAAAGTGAAAGTATGGCCGGCCTGGGCAGTGAAAGGGGAGGAGGGAGGAGAAATGCGAGTCAGGGCAGCAGCAGCCTTTGATGTTGCCGCCGGCCGTGCAGTGAATAATTAGGGGAGGAGAAATGCCGGCTGGGGGAAGCAGAGATGCCTGTGGGAGGGAGGCTTTGATGTGCTGGTGGCTTTCATGTGCACAAGCTTTTTCTCGGGCACTGGAACGAATCGCCGAGATGGTTAAGCTCTGTTTAAGCCACAATAGAGCTCGCCAGCTATGCGCATGCGCATCAGCAGACGAGCCCTAAAAAGGAAAAATGTACTTGCTCTAATAAGCAAACACATAAGGAGCATTGAGTCAATGGGGCATATTAGCAAGAACCTCGTTAAAATTATCGTTGTTTTAGCGGCAGGAAACTGCAGCTAAAACGGCGATAATGGGCTTGCTAATAAGCGTTATAGAATTCCAATAGAAGCCCAGGTTAGATGTCCTGTACATGCCCAAGTGTTCCCCAAAAAATCAGTATTGGCTTCCTTCTTGCGGATAGTATAGTGTCTGCTTCTCCCATCACCTCGACCTTCACGATCTCACATACCTTCGTTCCTCCCATCCATAGGCATGTGCTGGGGTTCATCGTCCAAAACAACTAACTGATACCCTACGGCTTTCAAGCGGTAGGATCACAAAAATAAAATTTCTAACAAGAATGCAATGTTTCTGTGCCTGAGATAAAAAGAAATGTTTGCACAGCAAACAGAAATGCAATGTTAACTTTAAACTGGCCCACAGCACCTAGGGGCCAGATGTACGACGGTTTTTAAGAAGGAAATTGGCCCGTTTGTGACAGTTGACAAGGGTTGTAGCATGTACCAAACCTATTTTACATGGTACTGACTCACAAAATCATTTTTACGAGTCGCTATTAGGAAGGGACGTTCAAAGGGCATCACTTACTAAAAGCGACTCACAGGGGGATGTAAGATTGTTTTGCTATTACATTTACCACCAAATTCAAATTGGTGATAAGCCAGTCACCCCATGGGACCCCTTCCCATTAGTGATTGCCTGCTGTTAAAAAATGAAACTGAAATGTTTCATTTTTATTGTTTAAATGCATCCCGTTTATCATTAAGGAAAACGGACTGCATTTTTAAACAAGCATTGGCATAGCCAATAGGTATCGCTTTTGGGACTGTATAAGTATTTAGTAATGCAGCACAATATCCTTGGTGCAACAACATTAACTGTTGCATGCTTAAACACTTAAAATGTCCCAAAGGCGAGACCTATTGGCTATGCCAATGCTTTTTCATTCTGAAAATCTGGTCACCCTACTCTGACTGAGCATCCCCCAGTTGGGATAAGATGGTCACAGTGGCATTATCACCATCCTCTGACTGAGCACACTCCTACCTCAGTACAATTGTGCGTATGTATTATTCAAATCAGGATTGAGTACATGTTCAGAACTGTGTAGATGACGCATTTCATGTGCGTTAGTACATGATTCTGATCCTGTTGGTGCATTGCACAAGTGCCTTGAACAAATGTCCAGCCGTGGAATGTGCCTTTATCTTAAGCATGCCTGTGGGAGGTGAGTGTTTGCAGCCAGCAATGAATATGTGTACTACAGGGTTGGCCTTTCTTCTCCAGGGAGGCAGAGTCTAAAATATCGCATTATTTCCACGGGAGATTAATTCATTGAGCCCCCGTAAAGACAGGTTCAGCAGCAGCTTCAAGTAGCCTTGCCACCTAGCCACTATTGTCCATACACTGCAAATATTTCTATTTCAATGCAAGTACACAAATTGGGGGAAATCGCTAAATCCAATATTTTACTCGTTTAAATTAAAAACTCGACAGTGGAATACAAACCGAAAGCACTACAAACGAGTTTTGGAACTGAATACTCTATGCTCAAATCATTATTGTTGAAGGCAATGGAGACTTGTGCTGAAAAATGAATACTTGAGTTTTTCCTCGAATTATTACTGAGTTGACAGCTCCTAGTCCTTAATAATCCGACCTGCACAAAAACGCACTATTTGTCTCTGAGTTAAGTGGCTCCAACCCTGCTATGGATGAAAGCAGTGGAGTAAAAGGCTTCAAATAACCTCGGCCACAATCAGGTCCGTTATATTTGTACCCACCCTGCCACGCCACCTGAACAGCTAAACAATGCAGCTATGGTTAATTTCAGTAAGAAGCAGCTTCCCCCTGTACATTGTATCTTTTCTCCGTTTTGTAGTCTTTCTTCTATTGCAATGGCACCAGGGCACAAATCTTAAAAAAAGAAGTGGGGGGACGCTGAGGTCACGACAGGAAGTGACGTCACGAAAGGTGGCTTGCACCATCTGACTCATTGCCTCCCCTCGCTCACCCCTTAGATGCGATTGCATCAGAGAAGCCAGCGCGTGAGCAACATTCTGAATTAGCTCCGATCTCGTCCCAGAGAGGCCAAAGAGTGAATGTGTGGCTCCATTTGCTCCAGTAATCGAGCTCCTGGTAAAATAAGTGGGGGACGATGTCCACCCACTTGGTACCCCGACTCGAGCCCTGAATGGCACGCACTATACTGACTGACATTCCATATTCTACAACTGGGATATGAGTGGACTAATGACATCATTGCTAAGTGATAGATGTTGCGATTGTTTCTCTCATTCCAAGTACAGATGAAGAACTCCGAACAGACGGAACAGACTTAATCCAGAGGGTACTCTTCGCATTTTGGTGCATTGTGGGTTGCGTAGATGTTCCTGTATTAGTACACTAACATATCAGGGAAATTAGGTAGATGGACCAATGAATGATGCAAGCCAGGAATGGGTGTGTTGTGAGAGCTGGGTTGATTGTCTCACAAGTGAGATGCTAAAAGGAGCCTTCTGCTGCAGGTCAGAGTAGGTGTGCGTGATGGGAGTCTTGTGCGTATCTCAGTATTAGAAAATCGCTGCATGGAGCAGGCCAGAATAGAGGTACATTGAATAAGCTCAGTAGTCTTCGTGACTCAGGAGTGGGAGAAGCAGTGTTGGTTTGGCAACTTACTTGGTTACTTGGGGGCTCTGCCTTTAATAATTGGCCTGCTGTTCTTTAATTCGCACGTCGTGTTTAACTGCTGGCGATTCATGTGGTGTGTAAATGCTTAAGCTAATAATAACAGGGATATAAGAGGCAAATGAAACTGACAAAGAGGGAGGCGGAGAAGGGAGGGGGAGTGCGAGCAGAGGAGCATTCAAAGCCATAGAAGATACAAATGAAACTGACAAAGAGGGAGGCGGAGAAGGGAGGGGGAGTGCGAGCAGAGGAGCATTCAAAGCCATAGAAGACGCAAATGAAACTGAGGAAGAGGGAGGGGGAGAAGGGAGGGGGGAGTGCGAGCAGAGGAGCATGATTCGCAGGGATAGAAGACACAAATGAAGCTCACCAGAAGGGAGGGGGAAAAGGGAGGGGGTAGTGCAAGCCGAGGAGCCTGATTACAGCAAAAAAAACACAGATGGCAGCTGTGCACGTGCACGTGCTCGTGAATGCAAGTGGAGGCCAGCAAAAGCCTCTTTTAAAAGCCACTTACTAAATGTCTCGAAGAAACAGCGCATGCACTGTCTCAAGCAAGATCTAAAAAAAATTGCTTTATTCAAAAAGCAGTCACAGACATGGTGGTCTACTGACCCCAGCAGGCCACCATCCCTGTGAGTGCTAGCCAATTTCCAATGGGAAGCAAAAAGATGCAGCCTGACTCATGAATATTAATGAGAAAGTCCTTTGAAACCCATTTGGGAATTGCAAACAGTATCTCAGACACTGTTGTATACCAGTATTTGTGACTCGCAATTTGCAAGTCACAAACAAATGCAAATTGCGAGTTGCAAACACTGAGGGTCGTACATCTGGCCCATAATGCTATGATACATATTGTAAGGAAAGCTAATCAAAACATAGTAGTCATTCAGTTTACTGTTTGAACCCAAATGTAATTTAACATATAAAATAATATGTAAATAAGGTGTGAATGCATGTAAATAATATTTATGCATGTTACAGGTTAACATATTAGTAAGCAAAAAATAAATGATGATGACACTGCGTCATCATATTGCAGATGTCACTAAATATTACAGCCCTCCATACTGGAATAATAATGATAGGTTCCACAAAAAGGCTAAGCCCATTCATAAGTGAATAGGATGGTGCTGCCACTTCTCTGCAACAGTGCCATTTATTTTTCAATCACAACTAGAAACAACCTAAATATGCACAGTAGACTGTTTGGTTTAGAAACTGCATATTTTTTAATCACTTCAGATTTTGATAATTTCCTATGGACATGTTGACAATTTCTTGCAAAATTCAGACAGTTTTGGAAATTTGCGGCAGATTTTGTCCCTTCCACATATTTTAGTCACCAACGTTTAGAGGCAAACCTTAAGGCCAATGCTTAAAGCCTAGTGAACAATGGTGGCCAGTGGTTTGCAGGGGTGGCCCAAAAGCCCCTTTTTGCATCTTTATGTATATGTGTGAGTGATGTGTGGTGTTTGGTCTGTGATGTTCGATGACATGAGCTCTCACCGAACAGCTAGCAATATCTGTGTGTGTGACCTAATTATTATTGGAATGAAAGTAAGAAAACCATTTCTACACATTTCCTTAGAAGTGTTGCCATCATTTGATCACAGAAATATCAAGGTATTTCTGCACATTTCCATATATATTTCCAAGGATTTGGACTTGCTCTAGTTACATCACGTCTCTGCAGGGAAAAGATTTTTCATGACAACAGAATTACATCAGTCTTCCAATTTTAACACTTTAAATGATCAAACAGAGACGCTTATAAATCCTTTGACTATTCATTCTTATAATTTCAAGTATGAGAGATGAAGACCTGAATTGTGAGACTCACTCAATCTGCTAAATTAGAATTGCTAGCAGTGGCGAAGCTATGGAGGGGTGGAGGGGTGGAGGGGGGCGGCCACCCCAGGCGGCACTGTTTTTGGAGGCGGCGGAGGTGAGCAAGTCATGTCTGTCGATTACGACTATTCCCCAACTAACAAGTAGTCCATCGGCCACCACCCCCCCCGCTCATACCGGCACTGGGCGGCAAACTTAGGGTCAGCCCCGGGTGGCAGTGGGTCTAGCCACGCCACTGATTGCTGGCATTCTTTACTGTGCGAATTTCCTACTAGAGAACTGTAGAGATTTGCAGACGTCCATGCGAAATGTAAGCAAATTTCAGAGGGACTATTTTTGGAAACTCACTTTTTCTATTTTTTCTCCTCAACATTTGAACACAGATCCTCCTTCAAACATATGCCAGCTACCTGTCTACGACTTTCTCATTTGTTTATTCACATGATATGAATAATTTGACCTCTCAACCATAATAGTGCTGATCCCCCGATGAGAAGTTCAGGCTAGACATGAGAATGTAGAAGAAAGAGTCAGCTGTAGGTGGCCTGGTTGCAATTTACTGTGATCAGAAGAAGTTCTGCCCTATAAGAAGCAGTCTGCTGAACAACAATGACAGCAACATATTTCTCAATTGAAGGAAGCCAATATAATGAAACAATTATACAGTAGTGCTTTATATAGATTTTGCATGATCCATAGGATGTCAAAGTGCATTGCTAACAACTCGCCCACGCGATCCAACTACAAAGACCCCATTCTCTTTTGTATCGGAAAAATGAAAGACTTAATATTACCAATGACCCCCTGAAAAGATGGGGCACATAGAGTTCAGAGCAAGTTGTAGAGTTGGAGTACAAGGGAACAGAAAATGGAAAAAGTTTGAACACGTGAAAAATTGTGCGCCTCATTTACAGCAAAAATGGTGCAGCATGGCGCTGCCAGCCATTTTGCTGCACCGATCTGTGTCATTTTAAAAGCACTGGAATGCGTCATATTTACAACGAAATGACACATCCCTGTGCTTTCCCTTGTGCTGGCACACAATTGGCTGCCATGCGCCAACTCAGGCACCCTTGCACCATTGTGCAAGGGTGCCTGCGTTGCGAGGATGATTGTTTTTTTTGCAAGAAGGGACACCTTCCCACACAAAAACAATCATTGATGGTGATTTCCTCTTTCTATGTGTGTTGCAGAACGCTTGTATTCATGGGCGAGTGCATTGCTTTACCTGTAGTTAGAGAACAATGCCTTGATGTACTTGCATTTTTATTGTATGTCCAATGCATTACTTTACTTGTAGTTCTGAACCAATGATTTCCTTTACTTGTAGACATGCTCAAATGCAACTCATTACTCACAACAACATATGTGTCAAATTCATTGCTTTACTTGTATTCCTGCCTCAGACTGATTTGCATATGGCCATGTCTGAACTGGGGTGGCAGAGTGGGCTAAAGAACGGTGATGGATTAAACCCAGATCTGTTGACTGGGTGTGAGTCTTTGATTGGTTCAGATGCTCCGTCCATCGCCACCCCCTTTTGTACCGCTTTGTTCACCATAAGTTGGCAGGGTATGCTCAGACTTGAGTCCCTTGCTCACTTTGCCACTGGATTCAAGCAAGCCTGGCTTGAAGACGGCTGGAATGCCAGAAACCGGTCCTAGGAAGCTTGTTTCCGGTCCAGGGAAGGCATGGCTTGGCAGTTCGGGCTGGACTGTTCTCATGAGGCACAGGGTCAGACTGATTTGCATATGGCCATGTCTGAACTGGGGTGGCAGAGTGGGCTAAAGAACGGTGATGGATTAAACCCAGATCTGTTGACTAGGTGTGAGTGTTTGATTGGTTCAGATGCTCCGTCCATCACCACCCCCTTTTGTACCGCTTTGTTCGCCATAAGTTGGCAGGGTATGCTCAGACGTTGAGTCCCTTGCTCACTTTGCCACTGGATTCAAGCAAGCCTGGCTGAAGACGGCTGTAATGCCAGAAACCGGTCCTAGGAAGCTTGATTCCTGTCCAGGAAAGGCATGGCTTGGCAGTTCGGGCTGGACTGTTCCCATGAGGCACAGGGTCAGACTGATTTGCATATGGCCATGTCTGAACTGGGGTGGCAGAGTGGGCTAAAGAACGGTGATGGATTAAACCCAGATCTCTTGACTGGGTGTGAGTGTTTGATTGGTTCAGAATGATGCTCCGTCCATCACCACCCCCTTTTGTACTGACTGTTGAAACAGCCAGCGATCAGATGTCAGAAGAAACGTGAAGTAGCTCAACCAGACAAATGGAGCACCTTGATTTGTTAATGCCACTCTCTCCTAAACCATTGGATTAAGCCATTTACGTTTACATATATTACAAAGCATCCATCCCTCTCTACAACTGGAGCCTTCGGGTCAGAGCTTGTTTTCTCCACCACATGACTAGGTTGACTAAGGGTGTCCCTATGGTACTGATGAAGACCCTCTTGTAAGGAGCGAAATTGCCTACCCCAACCCTGGGTCGAAACGTCGACAGCTCTATGTTCTCTGTATTGAATGAGGACAACAGTGATAGATTCACGTGTCCTGTTTTGACAGTCTGTTTTTGTAAATAATTTAGCCTTGGTTAAGGCTAGTTAGGCCCTTTTATGCGTTTTGATGTATACACTTTTCACTACCCTCCCTCTATCACTCACCCTCACTTTTGCACATTGATGCACCTACTCCTCTTTTTCCCCTTCGGAGGCACCTATGCACAAACTTGTGTGATAAATGTGCTATGTTTTGAACCTGATGCATTATATGTTCAATGAGATTAAATATTTTCAATATGCTTAAATGTTGTTTATAATTCATTACTAGTAGACATGGCATAATGCTGTATGATCAACACTTGCAACGGCGGACTCCTGGAACCGCATCTCCACACAGTTCCCTTCAATTCAAAAGAATGGTGCACTACATCCAAGGTGTCAGCCATTGCTTGACTCTTCTGCTAAACAGAAATACAAACAAATAGACCACAAGATGGTGCACCCACAAAAGAGTCTAAAATTATTTGTTGTATGTTGATTTCTCCTTGTTTGCAAAATGTTTTGTTATTTTTTCATTAAAAACAGCCAAGGATTACAGCCGATGTGTTTCGTTCAGACCAAGCTGAACTTTATCAGGGCTTATCATTATATGTGCTCCATAAAGCGTGATTACACAAAGAGTCCATTCGAATGCCTGCCATCTCTATAGATTGTGACAAGATAGTCATCCGCTTGGGCTGGGGTGAGAATATTCCCCAATCGCAACACCTGAATCTGTGGCTCGCCCTACGCCATCGAATTTTACTTAACTCCGCAACCAACAAATTTGCCGAAAGAACAAACAAAATGGAATAAAGGACAAAATCAAAATACAACAAAGATTTTAGACTCTTTTCTGGGTGCACCATCTTGTGGTCTGTTCGTATGGCATAATGCTTTGATGTACTTGTAATAAAAGCTCAATGCATTACTATACATGTAGTTCTGTACAGATACATTTCTTTACTTTTTCTGCTGCTCACATGGATTTATTTTATTCTAACACCTCAAGAAACCATCTTTACTTAAATTGCTACTGCATTTCTTTACTTCTGTATCGACAACAAGCGATACGTAACTTGAGTTGCCCAATAATTTGTTTGCTTCATTCATAGTTGAGCCAAAAGGTGTTGCTCTACTGCTGCCCCTTCCCAATGCCTGCAATAACTAGTGATTACGCGATGAATTGTTTTACCTGTCATTTTGGCACAAAGCATTGTTTTTGTGGTGAATCACCACTATTTTGCAGTGTTTTCATCACATCCGCTAGCATATGAGAATTGATGGTAATTTTTCCATGGTTTGGCTTTGAGGCTTGCAGAACAATCCCTTAGAGAAGTATGTATTGTTTTAAACATAGTACATGTACTTTTGAGAGCATCTACGTAGTATGGGCTGACCCAACACGTTTTGACCAGTGGCAGCCGGCACAGGTAAGCACGTGGGGGGGAGGGTCAGGACCGTGCAGTGGGGAAGCCGAGCGATGTTGGAATAGGTTTTATGTAATTATACCTATTCCATCGTCTGTTGACTTCACCCCTTACACTCTGCCCGCCCCACCCCTTTTACCTGTGCCGGCTGCCGCTGCTTTTGACTGGCCAAGCAGCCTGCATTGAACAGTACTAAACACTTGTAATAGACCAATTCACACTACTCTCTGGTAATTAGATGTCAGATATCTTCCTCCACCAAGAGATACAAAAAGTGTAAAGTTACATATTTTCAGCACAGGATAGATTACAGAAAATTAGCATTTCTTGCATATGTGTCTGTGAGTGAAAATATAGTTATGGTTTGCAAAAAGTCCTGGTGAATAATGCGGCAACCTAGGAATCCTCATGATGGGGCAAACAAGTGACCTCTGTTTGTGCTATGTGTACAGTGCACTCAGGGCACTGCCCACCATCAGTACAGAGTCGATGCTGGTGGCACCCGGTGTAGGAATCACATGCACTCCATGCTAGTAGGCAGTATATTTCAAGAGCGCTTGACCTGGAGAAGCCCAACTTCAGGATTTAAAGCGTACCACAGTGGATGGAGTTGGTTTTATTAATAACAATGTACTTCTACCCCAAATAACCTGTTTAAGCAACATCAGGATAATGAAAGACAGGGTAAAAAGCATAATGTTCGAACCTATACGATGCAGATGGCATGAAGCTCTTTGATGATAGTTTGTAGGTCACAGCTATATTAGGATTGAAACGTAAGAACTGCAAGAGGCAAAAGGATCTCCGTGACAAAAACAGTAAGCCACTGAGCTATCCACATAAAATACAGTTCTGTAATCTGCATGGTATACCCTCTTTGCTGTAGCCATATTAACCCTCTGAGCTATTTCATGATGAGTCAAAACTGCCACTAGACAACACTCTGATCTCTCTCCAGCCGGGACATCAATCACCAGAGGTATCTTGACATTATTATTGCTGCCTGAAAACCCCTAGCCACACAAGGAACTCTGCAGCAAGTGCTTTTATTATTATTTATTCTAGGTTATTTCTTAATACAGAACCCACCTGCCCGAAGGTCAGTGCCAGGCGAGGATGCACCAGTTGCATTGTCCTAAAGCCGGCCATGCTTCCCCAGTCAACAATGGTAGTTTTTTAATGTGGGAATTTTGGAGGGGATTGTATATCAGCTTTCTAACAATAGTACAGGTTTGTATGCTTGACATACTGTAGCCAAACCCACTGTTTCCCAGAATTGCCAGGGAATATGGAAGAGAAAGAAAGAAGCTATGTCCCCACAACTGGCTCTCATGTGCATGAGACAATCACCTGAAATTGACACCTATGGAAATAAGAGTCAGATGATTACCCATGTGCTGGACCCTGCTTGAGGTGCATCCTGTCTACAAGATGCCCATACTGCTTTGGGAGGTTCTGTTTGTCCTGTCTGATTACATTGTTGGACACTGGTGAAAGTCTCACCTGTGTGTGTTGCGTAATTGCAGGAAAGATGTAGAGATTAGTATCACTTGTAGTGTGTTTTCTTTTAATGGATTATGATTTGCCATTTTTCCGGCTTCATCATCATAGTTCTCATGTACTTGTGAAAGGAAAGAAGTGTCCCTTATGTTAATAAAATAAATGTTATGTTAGGTCATGTGCATGTGTGTAGCATACTTGTCACTTGTGAGGGCATTCAGTCGCTTGAGCAGGTGTGTAGGCGCTAGGCCCCGCAGAGTTAATCGAAGAGAAAGGTCTTCATCTTCTTGCAGAATTCAAGAAGCGAGGAGAAAGCTCTGATGTGTTGAGGAAGGTCATTGCAAGATTTGGCTGTGATTGTGTTGTGTATTGGGAGACAGGGGAGCTCTCTGAGGTGGGTGCTATCTGGGAGGTTCAGTATGAGTCTTGCTGCAGCGTTCTGGATGGTATGGATTCTGTAGTGGAGCTGTTTGTAGATCCCTGCCTACAGTGTGTTGCCATTGCCAAGTCTACTTGTAATGAATGCTTGTATTACAGTGCATCTAGTGCTCTGGGGAAACCATTTGAAGTTCTTGCGTAGGATGTGGAAGCAGGAGGAGCTAACTGCGTTGACTTGCGCTGTCTTGTTGAGTTTATCATCCAGGATGATTCCCAGGTTTCTGACGTGGTCTGTAGGTTTAGGTGTGGGTCCTAGCTCTGACAGCTTCCATGTAGAGTATCAGGGAGATTTCTTGTTTCTGAAGCCAACACTTTTCTCTTGTTGGAGTTAAGCTTCAGGCAATTGGTTCTCATCCATTCTGCTATCTTGATCATGCAGCAAATAAGTAAAGAGTTCATCATCTGTAAAGAAATCTTAGTTAGGGAAGCAGGTCAAGTCAAGCAGGCACACCTGCGATTGAGGAGGACCCTGGAAATGAGGAAGAAAACTATGAGTCTGAAAACTAAATGCGGTGGAATCACCTTTGTCCAACCACTCCACAAACGTCTGCGGATAGAAGTGCCTCTACCAGGGAGTTAGCATTAAGATCACCGATACTGCAAATTACATTTGGTGAGTACAGATGACCTCTGTGCTGAGGGCCAGTGCCCTTGCCATACAAATTAAGCACCTTGAGGCTGATTTCTCAACCCTTTGCACCAGTGCACAAAAAGTGACACATGCCAGTGCAAAGTGTTGATAACCTATTTTAATTTCAGTACAAAACCTGTAAAGTAATCCAAATAGCTTTTTGTGCTACTTTGCGTGGAGGGGCATCCAATGGGTGAGACGTGGCCCTTCTCTTTCCGTCACCCATGGTTGTTGATGCAAATCCTTATCTACTAACAGTGGTAGAGTGGGATTTGTACCAAAAAAATAAATCCATCTCGAAGCAGGCATTTAATTGAAGAAAACTTTTAATTTCTTCTAACTTTTCAAACATTGCATGTGCGCTGACCTGTAGAGCAACAGCACACATCCAACGCGTGACGAGTTTGAAACTTTTTGTAAGCATAGTAGTTTGTACTGGAAGGTTACTCTATGTTCCCACATTTTGACCCAAATATGGTCGAACCACTCTCTCACATTAAAGTGGTGTTTTGCGGTAAGAGTTGGAACCTGTGATAACTGGTGAACCACCAGTGTCCTATCTTAAGCTGCATTAATAAAAGATTCGTCAATAACATTATCCGAATGAGCCGGCAGGGATGAATGAATGAATGTGAAGTACGTATGAGAGTGAATGTTTCCCTCTTAAAACCATAGTCTTTGGCTAGTCAGAGCTAAGGATTCTGTTATTATCGTTCTGAGCGAAAAGCAGTGGTTTGTCCCATATTTCCTTGATAGGATAATTTTAATATATTGAGAATCCTTAGTCACTGATCAGATTAGGAAACAAAACCTTTGTCCTGAGAGGTTATCGTAGCTGTCTTTCATATGTAAGGGATGTAGTTATTGGTCTTCAAATTATTAAGCCTATCAGAAGTAAGGGCATGAATTTACTGAAAGTACTGAACGATTTAATTAAATGTCCAATATAAGTTTATCAAATCTGTATTTAGTTTTAAATCGGCAGAGACTTTCAGTATCAAATCAACAGTCACAATATGACGTGTATGGGCTTATTAATATATTTTTTGAAAGGGCAGAGGAGTCCAAAATGTAACCATCTAGTAGTAATGTAGTATCAGGGGTGACATTATCTGTGGAGCTGTATAGATGTAAATGTATTGCGACTTATATAGCGCACGTATCACCCAAAGGCATCAAGGCGCTTGCTTAGGGAACCCGTCCTGGTAGGGTATCCACAAGGTGAAAGCCAGGCATCCCGCCGCGAGGGGCCGTAGTGGAGATTAAGCAAGCTATTGCCCAGAGTCGCAGAGTGTGACCCCGTGAGTCGAGTAGGCACCGGAGCGAGAATTGTCGAGTCCGTGGAATTTTTTTTTTTTTTTTAGCCCGAGACCCACAGAGGCAGGGAATCGAACCCTGGTCCACGGCCGATCTCAGCTTCCGGGTCTGCCCGCCTCTAACCACTGAGCCACGCTTCTCCACTAGACAGAGTCACCAATCAGAGAAGCCAGTGTACAGTCAGGCCACTACATACACATATATGTGATTTCCCCTGGGGAAACCCGTCTGTATGCGACATAGCAAGAATATTTATATAATCATTACCAAATTACTAAATAAAAAAAAATTCGACACAAAAAAAAGAACCCCTATGAAAGTCAACAGTTATGTAATCCAAGAGTTGTGATTAATGCACTCTGTCAGAATATATCTTTTAGGGGGGTCTGAGATCTATTTAAGGGATTGTACTGGGGAAGTTTTTTCTGCGTGATATCTGAGAAATAAAACGCAATTTAAATGTATGCATAGTTCAGTTACTAAATACATCATTGTAAATTATTGCTTTACACTCAAAAGTAAACGATATGGACAGTTTTTCTTTGACGGAATACTTTATTGTACATTATAAAGGGTGCAGGTGATTTCTCTGTCTCTTACCCGTTTTGCCCCTGTTTATGTGGCAGAGTGAAAGGTCGTTTTTGTTTGGGTACAGGTTTTTCAGAATAAAATACCGGAACTTCATAATAAGAATGTCTCATGTCGAAATAGCATTGTAAAATTTGATATTACAAGTGACCTCGGTGTTTTGAATGAATGTATGTCAGTGGGTGTAGGGTGACATCTTGTGGATGAATTTGGTATTGGCAATTATTTGTCAAATTATGGAATAGAAACGTAAATTAATATTTTATTTTTCGGCAGAGTGTGCTGACTAGCTTATGATTTGTACTGAAGTAATACACTTCCAGTACAAGTTCCTGTGTGTAAACAAACTTAGATCATTCACACATATTGATGTGTGATGTAGACTGCAGCAATGCTTCGTTTTTGGTTTCTTTGAGAAATAAATGCATTTCCCCTTTTTTGCATCTATATAAAGTAGGCTTTCGTTTTTGATGCAAGTCCAGTATGGATATCTTAGAAAATCAGAATTTGTATAGAAAACTATGGGACATATTCTCAAGGACTTATCGGCGAGTTATCGGCACTTTAACGCAGCTAAAGTGGCGATACATTTATCGCCCTATTCTCAAGCTGGTGCAAACAGCCCATTTCACCGCTTTCCCTGCGATAGTAGCCGCAAAAAACAACACCACAGATGACACCGACAACTAACGCTAATGATACGCGGAGTAGGTGTTCCCGTGATAAAAGCCGCGACCATACCACTTCGCAACATTCTCAACAACCAGCCAGATCGGCGATAAGATCCCAAAACAGGCGATAAGGCGCGTTAACAACAGGGATTTAACACCTGCCCTTTACTGGTGTTAAGCAGGGCGACAACCTGCAGTATGAAAGGGAGCCCAGCCCAGAGCCACATCTGAAGACCAACAGATGCCATGGAGCCAATGATCATGCGGCATGGAGACCAAAGAGGGCCACCACACCCACCGCCACCACCCCCAAGACAACCCACACCCCCAGACTACGACCGAGGCTGCGCAGAACTGTAGTTGATGGTGTTCTATCACCTCCGTCATCAGGGTCCTGTTTTCCTGCGGACTGAACCGTGTCTTCCTCTTCTTCTTGTCCTTGCCCTTCCCTGACCCCGAGATCCCAGGCTGGTCTTCCGAGGGGCTTGTGGGGTTCTGGTTGTCCTCTGTACTTGCTCTGGCTACCTCCATTGTGCTTCACAGTTGTTTTGGTGTTGTTTGTGGTTTTTTTCCTACTTTTTCAGTGATTTTTCCTGCCTGATGTGTGTGGATTGCAGGACTGACGAAGATTATCACAGATTTTTTTATCGCGGTTGGGTCCATCGTAACTTTTTTCATGTTAGGGTTTAGATTTTTATCGCCATCAGGGTGACCTTTTTCACGGACATTTGACGCGTTATCGGGAAACTATCGCATGTTACCGCCATGTTGTGAATAGGATGTTAACACAGAGTTGTTTTCCCGCGATCGACGGCGATATGAAACATTGCGTTAACTGATTTTGGCGATGATTATCGCACATTCTTGAGAATATCCCCCTATGGGTTTGATTTGTCCCCTATGGCTTCTTTGACACAAAGTGATGGAGTGTTCTTAGAGCTGTGAAAAGTGCATCTTTCCAGTGCAAAACAATCTTTGCGCTGGATAGTAAATAGAAGTCACAGTAAACAGCAGCACATGCCACTGTGCACTGTTTTGCATCCCTTTGTATTGCACTAGTGACAGCGCTAGAACTTAATAAATCCAGGCCCATGTATTTAAGATAAGGATTTAAAAAATTTATGGAAAAGTGACTCCGGGTTACCACGGTGATATGCGCAGGAGGCGGTGTTGCTATAACACACGAAAACGTGCCCGATAATCTGTGAAATGATGGATATCTCCTTATGTTCTTAAATCTGCCATATAAAAAGCACCCTATAACAACAAACCAGAGGGCAGTGCAATTGCTGCAAGAACAACAGAGCTGATCTACACTGTCTTAAATTAAACTTCTTAAAAAGTGACAACTCTTCTAGGCTCATTAGAAAAAGTGCAAAAGAAGACGGGCAACGGACGGGCTGGACACTGGACGTCCATCTACACGATCTTCGGGAATGCATCTGTATTCCTAGTCTGAGCTATTAGCCCTAAAGCCCCCATGTTTACCATGTACCCATAGATTTTCCCCACAAGGCATTCTGCATTCCTCCCGCTGTCACACGTGCAAATCTGTAATATTACCGCCCACATCTTCTAAAGTGGCTAGGAACACTCTGATAAAAAAGGGCTTTCTAATCAATGCTAGATCCCTTATTAAAAATAATATTGCATTCCATGACTTTGTGGTAGACAGGCAACCCGATTGGATGTTTGTCACAGAAACATGGGCTTCGGAGTCTTCTGGACATGACCTAGTGATGGCCATCCCAGAGGGTTATAAATTACTGCAACAAGATCGACCTATACGCAGAGGGGGTAGACTTGCGGTTGTCTGCAAAGCCACTTCGCCCTGCACGATCAAAGCCTTGTCTGTAGTATCGGATTCTTTTGAGGCCCTGCATTTTTCTATCCTGTTTGCTCCCTCGGTCTCCTTTTCAGGAATCCTTATGTATAGACCCCCTGGCTCCAGAGCTACGTTCACTGATGACCTTCTCAGAATCCTGGAACCCTACTTTGGCAATTCCCATCTGTCCATTCTTGGGGACTTCAACTTTCATTTGGACAACACAAGGGATCCAGATACCATCAGGTTAGTGGATGCATTAGCAGCCTGTGAATGCATACAGCTGGTCAACAGCCCTACTCATCTGGCGGGCCACACTCTTGATGGAGTCTTTACTAACGACGACAGACTGTCTGTTGATACCCCGGTGCCTCTGGTCTTGTCGGACCATTCGGCGATCCCTCTCCTGATGGCCCTTCCTTTGGAAGGAACATCCGATTTGTTCTCCACTACCAGAGGTCCAAAAAGGAGCTTTAAGAACATTACCAATGACACTCTTGAACCATACATAAAGAAGTTCACCTTCTCTTCCCTGGGAGATGTGGAGGATGCAGCGGGATTGCTCTCTGACTCTATTACAATAGCGGTTGATGAGCTGGCTCCCCCGTCTTTTAGATACTCGGCTCGCCGTAAGCCCACTGCTCCGTGGTACACGGATTCACTTAGACTTCTTCGACAAGGCTGTAGAAGACAGGAAAGAAAATGGAGGAAAGCATGGGATCCTATTGAAAGGGAATTACATAAGGGACTGCTTGCCGATTACAAATCTAGTGTTATCAGGGAAAAGCAGCAGTACTTCTCGAATCTTACTACCTCCCTTACTTCCTCCAGGGAGCTTTTCAAGATTGTAGACTCCCTCTGCTCCCTACAGGTCCCGGATCCAGTTGTGGGCTCGCAGGAGCTCTGCAATAACATATCAGAGTTCTTCCACAAGAAAATTGAGGACATCTATCTTGCGCTGGAAACTCAGAGAAGGTCCCTAGCTGACTCCTCACTCCAAACCCTGAACAAATTAGAAGCCTGGACTAGAGACCACTCGGATAGTCTAACGGTCTTTCCACCACTTACTCGAGAAGAACTTGAGCTTCTACTCGATAGGGTCAAATCCTCATCACCTCTAGACCCTTGCCCTTTGAGGATATTGAAGGAATGCAGAGCGATATTGCTCCCGCCACTCCTGGAAGTTATGAATGGTGCTATAACCCAAGGTACCATCCCCTTAATATGGAAGAAGGCGATAGTAAAGCCTCTACTCAAGAAGCCCACGCTAGACCCGGAACAGTTGAAACATTTCAGACCCATCTCACTGTTACCCGCTCCTGCTAAGATCCTCGAGACACACCTCAACGGCCATCTTACCGCCTTCCTGGACTCATCTGGGTATCTTGACAGCTCCCAGCATGGGTTCCGAAAGGCGCATAGTACTGAGACGGCTTTGACTATGGTGGCAAATAACATCCGTAGGAAGGTGGATGCTGGCCAAACTACTGTATTGGTGCTATTGGACCTCACAGCAGCGTTTGACACCCTGTCTCCATCAACGCTTACATCTCGGTTGAGGGAGGCAGGGATCTCCGGCATGGCTCTGAACCTCCTGCACTCCTTTTTACAGCACAGGGAGCAAAGAGTCAAGCTTGGTGAGTTCCTTTCCCCTGCTATGTCCTTGCAATGTGGGGTGCCAGAAGGGCCGGCTCTTAGTCCGACCCTATTTAACATTTATGTCGCCCCCCTTGCAAGGCTAGTAAAATCTCAGGGGATGGAATTGGTGTCATACGCCGATGACACCCAGATTATGGTGTCACTGGCCCACTCAGTTTCATCATCTGCCACCAACTTCAGGATCTGTATGCAGTCAGTCTCTGACTGGATGCTTCAGAACTCCCTGAAGTTGAATGGCGATAAAACTGAGATCCTGGTCTTTGGCAAGGACCGGGATATTTGGTCGGATGAGTGGTGGCCGGCCTCACTGGGAACCTGTCCATCTCCCTCCCAGTCGGCAAGAAATCTGGGGGTTATCTTTGACACCTCTTTATCCATGACTCTGCAGATCAACCGTACGGTGGCCACCTGCTGGGGAGTACTAAAGATTCTCAGGAGGATTCTTCACTATCTCTCTCCCTCAGCACGTAAACAGGTGGCAGTAGCATTGATAGGTTCACGGTTGGACTACTGTAATGCGCTTTATGTAGACTCCAACAAGGGGCTCATTCAGCGATTACAGGTGGTTCAAAATGCGGCTGCTCGTTTTGTCTTAGCACTTCCCAAAGCTTCATCTGCTACGATGGCCAGAAAGAGCCTTCATTGGCTGCCCATTCATCTCAGGATCTCGTTTAAGATCCTTTGTCTTGTCTATCGAGCTTTGGCAGAGGGTTCTTCTGATCCCCTTGGTGCCTTGCTGACCCGCTACCAGCCTGGTAGATCTTTAAGATCTTCAGAGATGAATTTGTTGGTTGTCCCACGTGCCAAAAGGGTTCGTTGGGGAAACAGAGCTTTTTCCATCGCTGCTCCCAAACTATGGAACTTGTTACCTCTTGAGATTAAGATGCAACCCTCTCTGTCTTCCTTTAAAAAGGCGCTCAAGACCTGGTGTTTCGTCAGGGCATATCCGTAATTAGGATTAGTCTCTGTTATCTGGTATTATTTGGTTAGGCGCCTTGACGCCCATCTGGGCTTAGTTGCGCGTTAAAAATTGTTTTTCATTTCATTTCATTTCATTTCAGGATGTGTACACTAGACTGGGTAGATACACCATCACAGGGGCAAGGGCCTAAATCTGATAGTGAATAACTTCTTGCTGGATAATCCACCATAAGGGGTAGGTAATTAAAACGAAATCTAGTTAAAACAAAACGATGTTGCAGGTTCTGAATTAAAGAAAAGTAGGTTTGTAGGCATTCTTGTATATGCACTAAATTGTAGGAGGTCACTAATATTTTGTCTCTATCAGCCACCAATCATGTTGCCGCATCATTGGCTAAGAACATTTGCTTTAGCTTAGCCTTGCTGTAGCCCAGGCATAAGTTGGGAGAAGAAAATAGATCAGTGAGCCCAATCACCTCACATATCACTTTCACATACGCTAGCCAAAGAATGTCCAGGGCTACATGCAGCTCAGGCAATCCTTTAAGACAAGCTGATTCAATAGCCCACTCTCCAGAGTCAAAATAGAGTGCCAAAGCAAAAGTGGCACTAGTTTAATTTTGTCTATGATATGGGCGTCATGGCAAATGGTGTTCAGACATCTACGGGGAACTGCTACATTTTTTTTAAAGAAAGCATTTTCAGCTAGTTATATATCATGTACATCCCCAATACCCCATATGTCTGCCCCATATGAAGCTATCGCCACAGATTTAGCTGCATAGATGGTTAAAACCTCTCTCACCAGTTTGGAACCTAATTTTGTACAAAAGCTATGTAACCCCAACATGGACTTTTCCAACATAGCAATCCTGTTTGATACCTTGGTTTCCAAATATTTTTGTTATCAAAGAGGATGCCCAAATAAGAGAAAGAGGCAGCTTCACGCACCCTGGTCTTATCAATGAAGTGTGTCAGTCTTTTCTTGGGTCTTGTCCCATAAATCATAGTAAAGGTTTTACTTTGGTTAACCTGTAGGTCCAACTCCTGCATAAAGGTGGTGTAATGATCCATTAGCTCTTGCAGCGCTCTCCCAGTTCTTGCCACTAAAACGATGTCATCCGCATAAAGAAGTATGGGAAGGGGGTGTGTTCCAATATATATTAGTTTTCACTGTTGTTGCAGATTTCAATATGTTTATATAGAGAGAAAATAGGAAGGGGGCAAGGATGCACCCTTGCCTCATTCCCCGATTTATGTTAAAGGATTCGGTGCATTCACCTTTTCTCCCATAACTTACACACATATTAGCCTCTGAGTACAGCTGTCATATTTTAATGATGATGGCATTTAATGATGCCCTCCTCTATGCCCATCTCGGACATAATGGACCAAAGTTTGGAATGTGAAACAGTCAAATACTGCTATTAAGTCCATGAACACAAGGAAGATGGTTCCCTTCTTGGCGACTGTATACTTGCCTATTAGCATACCCCGATTCAAACATTGGTCAAGAGTGCCTAACCCTTTATTGAATCCATATTGGGTGTCTGCTAGGATATTTTTGTAAGTGTGCCCAAGTCTATAGTCTATACAACAGGATATGCCCCATAATTCTTGCTGTGGCATCGAAGGGAGATAGTGGCCTATTCTTTTTGGGTAGGGATTGTTCACCTTTTTATAGATTGGGGTGATAACTGAGCTTTTCCAGGAGGAAGTTGGACCTATCCTCAGAATTGCATTAAAAACATTCATAATCAAAGGACCCCACAGAACTTGGCAGTCTAACACCTTCGCTGCGGCGGCTATTCTGCCGCAGCGCTAAGAGGGCAGGGGGGCCACGCGGCGCGCCCATGCTGGTGACGGAACCGCTTCGTCACCAGCCGCGGTTGAGCTGTGCTCATGACGGAGCGGTTCCGTCATGGCCCCGCCCGCTTAATAGAACGCGCCGCGCAGGCGCGAAATCAGCGCCGCGCAGGCGCGTTGGGTGGGCCATGACGGACCCGCTCAGTCATCAGCACAGCGCCACCACGGCTGATAATGGAGCGGTTCCGTTATCAGCACGGAAAAGGCTAAATAAACATTAACCGGCACCCCGTCTGGATCAGGAGCTTTTCCTCTACTGTTTTTCCTTAATGCCCTGTGCCTCTCCTCTAAATCAAATACCAGAGAATTGGGGCCACCTCGTGCCTCAGCAGGATCCACTCCATCTAATGTCAATAACTTATTCGAATATAAGGTAGAAACATGTTCAAACCATTTTGATTCATGAATATGAACATCTGTTGAGGGATCTGTAGTCTCCCTAAAAATTGGAGCATTTAGCAGTCTCCAAATGGCTATACTATATTTTTGCAAGCTAGCCTTCTGGAGAGCCTCCCACGCATCTTCCTTGATCTGCTTTAGCCTTTCCTCCAGGATCTTCTTTCATGCAGCCCGCGCATTTCTATGGAGGATCCTATCTCTTGACTCAGGGGCTTATTTATGAGCCCCTGCGTCACTTTTGCACCACTGGTGCGTCACATGTTGCGCCATATTTACGCAGTGACGCGTCTATGTAGATGCGTCACTAACGAAACCCCTGCGCTACATTATACCTGCGCCTGGTATAATGTATGCAGGATGGGCGTACCCCGCAAGAAAGGGTTGTAGGAGTGGCGCAGCGAAATCTATGGGATTTCGCTGCGCCACTTCTAGGACGCCAATAGGTCAAAACCTTACGCCTGCCTCATGGCAGGAGTAAGGGTGACGCAGGTCCTTTCACATGGGTCTTGTCCCATGTGAAAGGAACATTGCTGGAGTTCCGTCAGGCTTCCTACACAACTCCAGCAATGTGCCACTTTTAGCGCTAGCAGATACGTCAGTTAGACTGACATATCTGTCCTTTCTTGCGACATGATACGTCATATTATAAATATGACGCATCATTGGTGTCGCAAGGAGGGCGCACTGAGAAGTGGCGCATCGCTGCTTTCACACAGCGATGCGCCACTTCTCGTAAATGAGGCCCTCAGTCTGTAAGGCCATATGCAACTTCTGGAGGGCTTTGGTGCAGGTCGAGTCAAACCAACCCCAGAATGTTCATTTGCCAAGCAGATTTCTCGTGTTATGGCCTGCCCTATAGTCACCGCAATATCAAAAAAGCCAACATAATCAATACAGACTCAGCCCATGGGTCCAGACATAAGACAATCTCAACCTGATTATCAGAGAGAACACTCGAAAAAAGTTGTGCCTTGTCCATCTTGTCACATTTAATGGTAAACCCATTCTTCCTTGCCAAAACCGACTTGAATCCAACACGGGGACAGGACTTATCCCCATCCTCTAACTCCATCCTACAGCACAGCTGTAGCCTGTGACTTCAGACTCAAACTCAGCCACCAATGTGGTAAGGTCCTAAATAATTAAAATATAATCTTTCGTAGATATAACGAGGTCAATGCACATAAGAGTGGGGGCAAGACCAGCTTCTGAATCCATCAACTCATTTAACATCACAAATTGAACTTTATTAGTAAATTATTTAAGGCATCACCATATTCATTGTGTCTAAAATGAACCAAACGCTCCTCCTTATTGTCTAGCAATCCACAGATTGGTTTTGTAAACTTTAAACAGTGATGGGCATTAAAGTCCCTCACCCCATCACCATAAACCCTCCACCTGGGGGGTTTATGGTGATCGTTGCATATCGCCTGAATGATTGAATCTAAAGCAATCATCACCTGTGAACTTTTCCCATTAAACGGTTATTATATTAATTATTAACAAATCCAAATATTTCAATAAGTAACACAGCAAAAGATGGAAAAATATACAGTCATTATAGAACTGAATAACATCGCCTGGGAAAGTGGTTTCAGAAAATTTTACCAATCCCTTCTTAGCCCTGCCAGCATTTGACGGGCAAGCGGGCGTATAATATGTATGATGCCCATGGGCGGACTGGCTGTAGTGGGCACCGGGCATTTCCCCTGTGGGTCAGAGGGGCGGGGGCCAGTTTTGTGCCTGTGGGGGCAGGTTTTGCCACTGGGGGGCTGGTTTTGCAGCACTGCTGCAATATCGACCCCTTGTAACAAAATCGGGTGCGCTGCTTCTCGTTAATATAGGGCCGGTCGAGCAGCAATCTCCCAGGGATGGTTGCCTTTCCCAGTCCAGCCCTGACTATACCCAACTATGTGATACAAAAGGGGATGATGGACGGAGCGTTTGAGCAAATCAAACACTCACCCCCAGTCAACTGATTTGGGTTTAATCCATCACCATTCTTTAGCTCACTCGGCCACCCCAGTTCAGACATGGCTATATGCAAATCAGTCTGACCCTGTGCCTCATGGGAACAGTCCAGCCCGAACTGCGAAGCCATGTCTTCCCTGGACCGGAAACAAGCATCCTGGGACCGGTTTCGGATTCATAATCCTCATCAGCCAGGCTATCTTGAATCCAGTGGCCAAGTGAGCAAGGGACTCACGTCTGAGCATACCCTGCCACACTTAGGGCGAACAAAGCGATACCCATCTATGTAACTTGGCTCAGCCTCCCAGGTTTCTTGTAAACAGATAACATGATGTTTTGCTCCAATCTTTAGCCAGGCTGACACTTCCAACTTCTTCCTCAGCCCTTCTACATTTCATGATAAATTCTTGACTGAGTCTGAGGTATCTATGCGCATGTTAATATGAGCGTTATTACAATTAGCAGAGTCATCAGACTCTGCCTCCCCCAGTGGATGTTGGAGAGAATCAGCGGATGCCAAAGAGCTGCAGGAGCTGGTCTTCCTGGTCGCAGCTATTGATTTAGTGACTAGCTTCCCTGAGTTACCTGGATTATCTCCTTAGTGAGCTGGGGAGTAGTTAGGAAGGCGAACTGTAGTACATCATCCATGCCGCGCCCATTGGGGAGGCTGTGTTGTTCGTGTACCCTAACCCTGAGACCTGCTGACCACCCTTGTTGGTAAAAAACTACAAGGTAAGTTGTGGGTTTTTGTACTGGTCTGTGTTGAAAGAACTCTGGTGTCATGTTTAAGGTTTGGAGCAGTGCTCTAACTGTATTGAAACAAACTTGTGATGCATGTATGTAGGAAGATTGCATTCATTTTTTTCACTTTATAATTGTGTATTTTTTCACTGATAAACGTTTCTTACCTTTTCCTTAGAGAGGAAATCCCTCGCTCTCGCCGAGCACCCTATGCATCCACCATGCCACCCATTGTCTTCCATTCTCATTTTCATGTCTGTGCCACCTTCTGTGCAGTCTTCCCATAACAACAGATTCTCGTCCTACTTTATTTAGACAATATTTTGTACGTTTTAGCATGCTCACTTGAGCAAATGAATACCCTTACACAGGGAGCGTAGAAAAGAGATGTAAGCAAGATATCCCCATTTGATATACTTAACAACGTTGAGTACGCAATTATTATTATTCTTGTGCATGTTTGAAAGAGTGAGGCCCATGCTCCGCCGGAACGCCACTTTTTGTGACGTTCCGTGGCGCAGGAGCCTGCTCCATATTTACGAGGCAGCAGTAAGCCACTTTTTTTGGCTTAGTGCTGGCTCATACATATTGTTCCCTTTAACACAGTTTTCTGCTTTAAAGGGGCGTGCAGTGGGTGTTGCTGGGGGCATCCCCAGCAACATCCATGACTTTTTGACACTGCCCACATTTACGAGAAATCATAAATCTGGGGCAGCGCCAAAATCTTATGCCTCCCCAGTGAAGGCGCAAGGGAGGCACAACAAGGAGAAATATCTTTATTTCTCCTCGTTTTTCCTTTTTGTATGAACGCTGCATTCTGCAGCACACATAGACAGAGGAAAAAGCCTCTTCCTGCACAAAAATAATCATCCCTGCAAAGCAGGCACTCTTGCATCATGGTGCAAAGGTGCCTGCGTTGGCGCATGGCAGCCCATCATGCTCCAGCACAGGGGAAAAAGACCGGAATGCGCCATATCTGATAGATACTGCCCTTTTCTTTTGCCGTAGGGCAGTGCAGCAGGAAGGCCTGAAGAGCTGCCCTACGGCAAAACCTCATAATTGAGGCCCTGTGTATTTATACACTGGCCCCTGTGTGGAGCATTTTACTGTTGTGTATGTGGGTTTGGGGGTACTCCAATTACATATGGCAAAGTTGTGGTTGCTCTTAAGAATGAAGTGAAGCAGGGACACGTATTAGAGAGTTACATTTTTGTATGTTTATATGCGCAGCTGATTGGGCATGAGGATATCCGCATGTCTCTTCTTAGTTAGTAGATAGTGGCTTTGTAGTCTTGTCCTGGGGAGTTTCTATTCTATTCATACTTCAGATGCTCCAATCATCCCTGAGATCCACCAGGAACAGTGGTTGAGCAACCTTCGAAAGGTGCAAATTCCCAAACCCAAGAAGAAGAATATGGCTCGATTGGAGATCATAGAGTAGTGGTTGGGTAAATCCACTGGAAGACGCAAATTTTCAAACAATAAGATGAGATATTAATTTATGAGCTGCCCCCAGGAGATGCACAGGATCAGTCTAGTGGAAGGCGTGGCTTCCAACCACCACAAGAAATAAATTATATGAATTAGACTCAGGAGTGATCGAGGTGACCCACTAGAAGTTGCAGATGCCCAAGCACCAGTTGTAATGAGTGTGTGAGTCACCAATAGCACCAACAGACTTATGTTGCCTCGTAGTTGCAGCTTCATGGCAACCAAGTCTTGAGTGAGTCTGTTAGTTTCGCACTGGACAATGGAGGTCCAACCAACTGGTAAACAAAGCTTCCAAGCCACAGCCTATTTTTTTTTTTTGCAGAGTTTTATATAGTGCAAACTTGACCCAAAGTGTCAGGTATCAGAGCACTTTACATGAGCACCAGTTGCATTACAGAAGGACACATTCATTTTTTTTTGCTAGGCACGGGGAGCTTAAGTAATTTGGCCAGAATCACAGGATGTTGAGCATCGTTACCAAGATACGAACCCAGTTCCCCAGATTTGAGGTCCACCGCCCTAGCCATTAGGCCACATCCTCTCCCCAATGAGGTTCACTCAGGAGCAACAGTGGAACAACACACCAGCAAAGCCAGCCTCCCAGAATGCCCGAATTGTGTGTTATTGGGGTACACACAGGGGTGGTGGAGTTGCTAGTAACCGTAGGTGCAGCATCTCAAACCACCAATCATTATATATGTCTGAAGGTTCCACAGAAGGCGAATGTGCAACTCTTAAAAAGAGCTAATGCCCAGCCAAACATGTATTACAGGATCAGCATCGAGATGACTTAGATGAGGAATCGTGGACACCTGGAGCAGAGGAGGATGAACCCTTGGATTGAGGTTTGGTTATCAGCAGTAATCAAATGACATGTGGCCTGCTTGCAGGAGAAATGGAGAGAGGGTGGAGGATCATGGTCACTAGCCCAAGGGCTTTCCTTTGGGAAGCTGGGAACATTCTACTGAAAGACATACTTAATCTCTCCAAAGATTACTTCAATGGCCTGGGAGAAGGGGTTAGGTATACAGCCTGAACAACAGTCCTAGTCCAAGATGCCATGAGTTTTGCAAAGAGGGTGTGTTGGTTGGGGAGCAGAGGTTATGTGACCACCAAAAAGGCCACAACACATAGCAGTCCAGCTGGCATGAATAGAAGGAGGGAGGGGAGAACAAATGCAGACGTATATCCAGAGATACAGAAATGTATCCGAAGATGCAGAAATATATCAAAAGATGCAGTTTTTTCAGCCAAACCTTACAGTTGCACATCACTTACAGTTGGAGATAATAATGTGGAGGTTAGTGAGGAGCATCTACAATGAGGAGAAAAACATTAGAATAGGGCAGGTGGGTGGGATAACATTAGAGCAGGTGCTTTAGAGAGCAGGGAGTGTCTCAAAGGAAGTCATTCGAACAGCTCTCACTCACCATCACATCCGTACACCTGTTTCTGGTCACGCCACGTCAAGATGGCGGATTCCATGCGACAAGGCAGCAGCAGCTTGGACGACAAAACCTTACTGGACATGGCATATACATCCTTTACTTTTCTAATGTACTACCTGTGAAGTTATAAACACAGCTCTTACACGGCATTTTCTACTGTTGTGGTGCGGAAGTACTGGGTATGTTATAAGTTCCCACAGTTGGCAGCCAGTTTGGAGCAGCTAATATTTGAGTGTATGTACATTATAACCAGGCCTCCCAGTTTTATGGTATTTATTTTTTGAACATTTCCATCTGTATTTAAGCATATTTATTTTTGGCCCATCTTAGTGGTAATAATCCATATTTATTTTGTGTTTTATGGACAGATGATGTGATAACTCGAATATTTTTGCATTTATTTAGTAGATTAATGTGCACTCCTATTTTAATAGCTGTCCGGTTTTAGCACATTACACAGTTAAAAATAATAAAATAATAAATCTACATGAAAAAATTACCATAATAACACAAATACATATTGAGAAATGCAATAATTTAAACAAATCTCATTGAGCTTTGTAACTCCCCATGCTGCCAATATGTACAGCTATTCGCCTGAAAGTCATTAATCTCAGCATGGAGAGTAACTCAAAAGAAGCCAAATTATCAGCATTTTTCACTTTTACAAATTAAATAAAGACACTGTCTGTGTTTATGTGTAAAAATCTGTAAAAACAGAAAACAGAGGGTATATCATCAACAAATAGCGATATTTATCCCTAAGTAGGGTTAGCGGGAATTTTTTTATCGCTGCGCATCACGAGATTTTATCGCTGAGATAACGTGCTATTAGCAATGTTTATCTCAAAAGCGATAAAATTCACAGCGATAGCGGCAAAATCCGTGAATATGGCTGAGAATACAGCGATATTCACGCATTATCGCTAACAGGGTCTTGGCCATTATATCCACCTCCCATTGGATATATATGGGCTAAGAACTGGTCTGAGCAGGTGTTAGTTTTTGGAGATATTCGCGCTTAGCGCGAATATTTCCATCGCTACGCCTGTGTTGGTAATAGCCAAAACCGATGTTAGCGACTGCTTTCAGTCGCTAACAGGTTAGGTACGCCCACTTCGCAAGTCATTAGCGATAAATATCACTGACATGCAAAGCGGGCCCCAAACCGTTTGCTATCGCCTACAAGCTGTCACTAACTGCTGTTAGCGACAGCTTGCTAATAGGGCGATAGTATTATCGCCGCTTAGCGGCCGAAAACGGCCGCTAAAGCAGCAAAAATTGCCTATCGCCCCCCTTGATAATATGCCCCAGAGAGCCCTAATTATAATTTATCTCTCACACTAGAAACTTACAGTGACAGAGAACCATAAGTACATTCCATAACAAAACAAAACTTGAGCATTACCTCTTGCATTTTCTCTTGCCTCATACAGCCACAAGCGAACATCATAACTTACTTCCCTGTGATGCCATCAGCAACAGCCCGATCCACCCCCATTGCTGTGCTGCATGCTCTCATTAATTGGTGGACCAGGTATGGCAATGGACTGAACAGATTGATTGCAAAGGAGAAACAATGGTACAACAATGATATGATGTGGTAGAGTCAAGTGGTGCTGGGACAATTTTCAGAGTGAGGTTGCTGGTATCATTCTTACATCACCATAGTCATAAGGATTGTGAAAAAAAGAACTTCACACAAAAAATAAGTGTAGCGAATAAACCACGCCCATTTAGCAGGAGAGCGGTATGGCTGTGACATGTAGCCAAAGGTGCATTTTCGAGCACATGGTCACAAATATATTAATTAAACATGTTGTGGTAGCGCGCTGTCATTTACACATGACAGCACATTTTAAATTGAAAAGGCTAAAAAATTTGCACACCCATGCAAACAATTTTATTGAATAACTATCAACGATGTGTGAAAACTCGGATTCAGTGAATAATTATCATTTGCACATCACCCAGTAAAGTGCCTTCATTTGTTTTGATCCTATTAAAAATGTTTGTTTCCATCTTATTTCAGAATTACAAAAAAGTGATTCATTTGTGCTTTCTTAATTGCTGATATATTTGAAATATGTGTACAGTTTATTTAGTAGGTATTTACATGTTGTGTGTAAGAAAAAAATAACATCTTACAGCCTTTCCCTTCGCACATTCTGTACTCGAGCAAGATTGTCACATATTTCACTTTCAAAACATTCTCTCACTTTGCAGTCACAGAATGAAAAGTTAACACCAATTTCAAACTGACTGACAGCTGACCGCTGTCGTTGAATGCACAGCAAACCTGACCAGATAAAGACACAGTTTAAAGGCATCTTCATTGCTCATTCACCTTCTAAACTCCAACATGAGTATTTTTGGGTCTGCTGCAGGACCACCCACACACCTACATCCAGCGCCAATGGCAGGATTAATAAATTACAACACATTGAGTGTTATTCAGAAACTCAACCTTTCAGTCATAAACCGAAGGACTAAAGGCAGCTTCAAGTCACCAGATCATAAAACATGCAGAGTAATATTTCCTAAAACATTTTTTAGGAACCTCAGAGCAGACCCATGAATGCAGCCCTGTGCACTGTATGGGGTGTCAAAGGATAGCATGTTCACCAGGTAAACAACTAAGGTTAATTTGTACTAATGCAGGTTCCCATAGACACAGAAAAGGTGAAACCCTTTGACACATCCAGTCCCAAGAGAGGTTGCCAGACACAAATTGGGGCACTTAATGTTATTCTAGCAGTTGCATTTTTTAATAGATTGAAGCTTGTTTAGGATTTTAAACAACCCAAGGCAGAAAGTGTTGCAGTAGTCAAGCATTCACCCAATGACAGGTGATACTGCTGCTTTCCTGGCTTCAGGTGCAAAGGGCGGAAGTACTGGTGTAAGTGTTTTAGTAGGAAAGAAACAAGCTGACATGGCTACAAAGGTCTAGGCCCTATTGTGAGATGAAAATAAATGTATATTCCTAGGGTTTTACCTTGTCAAGAGGGGCCGGGCCAGTGGCCATGTCAGAGGCCAATATAGTTCTTGCTGACCACCCACTATCATCATTCCATGTAAATGTAAATGTAAATGTATTTCGATTTATATAGCGCACAAATCACCCAGGGGTCTCAAGGCGCTTGCTTAGGGAACCCGTCCTGGTATTCCCCTGTGAGATACCCCGGCAGGGTATCCACAAGGTGAAAGCCAGGCATCCCGCCGCGAGGGGGCGTAGTGGAGATTAAGCAAGCTATTGCCCAGAGTCGCAGAGTGTGACCCGGTGAGTCGAGGAGGCACCGGAACGAGAATTGTCGAGTCCGTGGAATTTTTGAGCCCAAGACCCGCCGAGGCGGGGAACCGAACCCTGGTCCACGGCCAATCTCAGCTTCCGGATCTGCCGCCTCTAACCACTGAGCCACGCTTCTCCACCATGTTGTATCAGTTGAGCCAGAGCTGATGAGTGCCCATATCTGACATCACTCCTGCTCTGCCAAAAGGATGCTCCTGGCCATCCTTCCCATCTTAGGCATATGAATATTACCCTAGTAGTTGTAAGGAGGGGGCAGTTTGGGGGCGAATATGGATTCACTGTGGAAGACTGCACAATGTTAACCATAATAACTTTCCAATAAGATCAGGAGTGTGAGAGGTTTAAGGTTTGTTAGTTCAATTTGACTCAATTATTTTTTTCCTGAGTGTTTAAAAGAATGGTGCTGGATTGCATGATGAGCAGCCTCTCATGACCGATGTCCTTAAATTAGGAAACAGCCTGAACAACTCCGGCAGAGCCACCTGTGCCGTTCCCACGCTAGCGCAACCACGCTTGCCTTAACGATGCTTCTGCCTTACCAACGCCTATGCGTGGTTAAGGCATATGCGCAGTCTAGATGCTGAGATGGGCGGGCCCAGAAACAGTAAGGGTCGGGAGAGGATGCAGTGAGGTAAGTGGGGCTGGGTTTTGGGAGGGGGCAGCAGTTTTTAAGGGTTGGGGTAGTTTTTAGGGCTCAGGGTTATGGGATCGGGATTGTTTTCAGGGCTGGAGGTGGGGTTGTTTTTTAGGCCTGGGGTCGGTGTTGCTTTAAGGGCTGGGGGGTTGGGTAGTTTTTAGGGCTGGGGGTATCAGGGTCATTTTTGGGCTCATGGGTGGGTCAGGGTAGTTTTTAATGCTCTGGGAGGGGTTGGGTAGTGTTTAGAGCTCACGGTGGGGTCGGGGTACTTTTTAGGGCTCGGAAGGCTCAAAATAGTTGTTAAGGCTTGGGAGGTTGGGTAGCTTTTAGGGCTCGGGGGTTGGAGAAGTTTTTAGGGTTCAGTGTGGGGTTGGGTACTTTTTAGGGCTCAGGGGCGATTGGGTAGTTGTTAGAACTATGGGCAGGTGACATAGGGTGGGATCTTTACCATACATCGCTATACCAATCATGTCTTTACCACAAAAATGCATGTGAAAGGCATGCGTGGTAAAGGAATACATGGTTCAGATACATTTGTGGTTCGGGCTGCGTAGGAGAGGCACACGTGGTTTAGCCATGCATGCCTCTGTCATACAACCGCTTAAATTTAATTTGCAATCATAAAGCTAGATTATTTATCCTTGCATGTGATTATATGATTATATGTTGTGTACTTCAGGTAGAAACCAAACAATTTATTTTCGAATCAGAATTATTTAAAGAAAAATTAAAAGCTGTAGGAATTCCTTGTTTTGTATTTCATTTTTATTATTCCTTTCTAACATTATTTATCTTTTTCTGTCTTTTACAAGTGATAGTTTAGCAGTTAATGAATTAACATATCTATATAAACGAGAAGATTGCCAAGAAGTATGGAGAGTATATTTAGAAAACTTAATTGCCTCCCAAATAATGGTATGTTTAGTATGCATTATGTGATTCATTGCTGTAGTTTTTCCCTTCTTAGAGAAGTAATTCTAGGTGGTACAAAGGCAGAATGAGTGGACACTGGTGAGGATTTATACTGTTCCATCTCATTGTTATTCCATGGTCGGACCTCGAATCGGACCCTCAAGGTACCAACTGAGGGACCGTCAGCGGGGAATGATTGTGAATACAGTGCTTAATTTGTAAAAACAGCAAGTGCTAGGGCCCTCGTCAGGAGGCCACTGCAGTTTGCACCACACATTGCCACTGTACTCACACAACTACTAACCATCAAATTGCTACAAGTGTGACAATTCAGACTGTTCAAGGCCGCCAAAGCTTTAAGAATGGTTTGAGTGGCAGGTATTAGTTGTTTTTGATTTATATTGAATTACCCACAACTGTTTTTCTGCTCATCTATAAAATTACACATACAGCACCACCATGTGGCAGCTGTCGTAAGTGCAGGTTTCAGCAATTAATTGATGGTACTGAGCACCGGAAATCACTGGCTCATATTAAGCACTGCCAGGGCCTGACTGAAAGGCCGGAAGAGAGAATTTAGATTAGAAAACCATCTACATATCTGGCTCCTACTTGGTAAAGTGAAGTAGATAAAATTCAAGTGTCAAGTGTGGAAATTACATATATAACTGTGGTAACCCAAAAATAAACACTCAAAGATCTGTGGCCAGGATCGGCTTCAGATTTGTTGGGACCCCTTTTCAAAACTAAAATCAAGGGTGAAGCACTACCCTGACTGTATGCTTCCACTAAAACTAAAGATTCAAATTAAAAAATTCTCATCCAGTAATATCCAGGGTATTGTAGATGGCCATCAAGCTGTCTGTCCTGCTTCTCCCACATTTAAGAGAAAAATCTGTCTTTTTGGTGATACTATCTTTGTTCCGTAGAATTGCCAGAGTGCCTCTCTCAATTCAGATTATTTTTGTTTAGATGACAGATATGAGAGTGACACAGATACAAATGTTAACTTATTCTTAGTTAGTCACATTTGATGTTTAATGTTCCAACAACGAGAAAAGCATCCATATTTAACACTGGATGTCATACGAAATAAAGACGTGGATCGCTGGCCACGTATTCTAAAACCCACTATGGTAGATCATGCACACGAATCTTGGTACCTTAGACAGACCCTGCATACTTTTCACAATCTAACAGGACTTATAAAATGTTACATTAGAGAATGTAATATTAGGATATTTTAATTAAAATGAACAACCATTGTTGAATGAGTCACATTAGTCTGTGACTGCCAATTGGCCAAAGGCCACGCTTATTATAGAATATATTAATAAACTGGCTAATGAATCTAACCAACCTTTTACTTTCTGTATTGATTAATTTGACATTTGAATAAACCAATAAAGGGAGAACTGAAAGAAGCCTAGTTGGGCATATTTTTTCTTACTGGTCTTGGCTGATTATTTGAACACAGATTCTCCCCCTTTCCCGCAAATGAGCCTCCTTAATATTAATTGGATTGGGATATCTTTACGTGCCAAGTGGTGAGTGACCTTGTTTGCCCCCCCCTCCATTTGTGCAGCGACTGGCGCTGCAGGCCGCCATCTTGCCCACCTACCCCTGAGCTCCACTTAGCCGCTAAAACGCAGCAACCCCCAGTAGAAAGCATTCATTGAAAGAGACAGAACACAATCTGATGTTTGAGTTATTGTGAGGTCATAGAACCTTTTCCGACTGAAAAATTGCTTTAAATGGAGCTAGCCAAGGAAAAATGAAATAATCAAATTATTCAAATACCTTAGTTTCACTAAAATAGTTTTTGGAAACAAAACGGAGTACTTCAGCTTGTAAAATATTTCAGATAGTCTTGTCCATTTCCCAGACGTCGAAAACCTTATCTGTAGGTTGAACTATTAAAAGCTTACGGTGACACTGGGTATTCAATCGTGCCTGACAAAGTAATGGAGTTCAGGCAGCAGATTCACTAACGGAGGAAGAGAATGAAGAAATTAAAACGTTTATAAGTTTCCATCGAAACGCTTTCTACAGTTGTCGCGCTGAGCACGATGCAAATTCTATTTGCTTTGTGTAGAGCATAATCGTACAAAATATCCTTATAGTAGTGAGTCGCTCTAGAAGTGTGAAATTTAAGCGACGTGAAAAGTAAAGGGACTCTTCAAGAAAGACGACAGGAGCTATCAGTTGAAAAAGGTGTAAAATACTATCCTATTAAATGCGATGGGTAGCATGTCCTGTTCAAATTGTATACCTTTGTGGGTAATTCCCACTAAAAATAATAAAATCGTGTTACTCTTAACGAGAGGAAAGAAAAGATCTGCATAGCAGAATGATAAGTAGAATATTTCCATCGAACACATGGGTGAATAGATAAACAGGTTTAGGAGGTCATCTAGCGGTCAGTGGTGGTATTATCAAGCATTGGTCGTTTTGTGCAATAAAAGCGTAAGAAGACGTATATGAATGCGCGCCTTAAAACGAAACAGCTTTCTAGAAAATAATAATTTGTTGGAAAAGTGAGGTCAAGTGACGCACATGAAAAGCACAGGGCGGGTTGGAGCTGCAACACAAAAGAGACTTCCGACAAAGCGTGGACATATTTACAAGGGCTTTATCTCCGCTTTTTTGGCTTACGAAGCCAAAAAAGCGGAGATAAAACCAGCGCCGTATTTACATACATAATCGCATGTTAGCACCCTTTTTCCCAACGCCTCCCTTTGCATCTCCAATGAGATGCAAAGTGGGCGTTACTGGGCGTACTCCAGATTGACTACCTTTTAAATATCACTGATGTTTACATCGCAATATTTACAAGGCAGCCCACATGATTTTAGCACACATTAGATTTTTGGCGAAAACTGATGTTTTCGCCAAAATCTAACATCTGCTAAAATCCTGACTTAGCCATCTATAACATAGGGGGTGGATTATGCTGATATGACCCTGTGGGTCGTATCAGCATGGTTATCGCCCTTTTGCAAGGAACATTGCTGAAAAAACAGCGTTGTTCCCTGCAAAAGGGAGATAACCCCATTATCCGTGGAATTTTTATCACCCTGGAGTAATGCGTTGTTAATTACGCGCTACCAGAGAGATAAATACCAGAGATAGCCTGCGATAATATAATTATCGCTAAGCATGGCCAGCGATAATTATCGCTGGCCGTTGTTAATATGCCCCCGTGTTCGTTGAAACAGACTATGAGTGAGAACATCGGGGCATATTATCAAGAACGGCGTTAAAATTATCGCCGGTTTAGCAGCAGAAAACTGCTGCTGAAGCGGCGATAATGGGCTTGATATATGCCCTGGAGAATTCCAATAGAAGCCCAGGTTCACACCAGAACATGGACTTATATTGGAATTCACAAGGCCATATTATCAAGCCCATTATCGCTGCTTTAGCTGCAGTTTTTTGCCACTAAACCGGCGATAATTTTTAACGCCGTTCTTGATAATATGCCCCTTCGTGTCTCCAAATTATTGTTTGACAAAACGAGCAGTAAACAATATTAGGAAATCTGAAAATGGGTGGATGCCACATCATTGTTCATTCTGAAGCCTCAAGTTTTCATTGCGCTAGCGCTTGGGGGCTATTATTTGTTACACTGTTGCCATTGTTTTTAATTTGCTACTCACAATTTAAAACTGTTCTGTACACTCTGTAACTCCGCTGTAACCTCGCACTGACTCCCTGTTCCACCGCAGCTCATTGTGCTGTTTGTAGTGGAGGGAGAAAACAGTGCATTGCACTTCCTGGTGGTGCCATTTGCGGGCGGCCATCTTGTGAGGTGACGCTCTAGCTTTCACAGGAACCCTGACTACATATAGCCGCAGAGCGCCGACGCGCACGTTGATTCTGAAGCCTCAGGTCTTCGTTGCGCTAGCGCTTGGGGGCTATTATTTGTTACACTGTTGCCATTGTTTTTAATTTGCTACTCACATTTTAAAACTGTTCTGTGCACTCTGTAACTCCGCTGTAACCTCGCACTGACTCCCTGTTCCACCGCAGCTCATTGTGCTGTTTGTTGTGGAGGGAGAAAACAGTGCATTGCACTTCCTGGTGGTGCCATTTGCGGGCGGCCATCTTGTGAGGTGACGCTCTAGCTTTCACAGTAACCCAATCTATAATAAAACACACAATGCTGTCGCACAGCAGACACACGCAGCGGAAGCGCCGAAGAGGCACCTAAGAGAAGCCAGTCTGCGCCAGTCCGCGTCCAGGGCCCCAGACCTCTGACCCTAGATTTAAAAGTCCAATCACTTACGACCCTATAAGACTAACTGAATTAAGACCTGCTGTTAATGCGAAATGCCTACATTCCATACATTTAGATCTTACGACTCACTGCAAACCCTGCAATTTGAAACTATTTCCTATCACCTCTGGAAAACACACTACCCTTAGGCGCTGGAAGCTATTTCTTCTTAATTGCAGATCGTTATCCAAACACCACACTGAGATATCCCTATTGATAGAAGAGCATGAGCCTGATTTTCTCTTCTTGACAGAGACATGGCTCCAACTGGAAGCTGACCCAACCATTGTCTGGGCCACTCCGCAAGGCTACACGATAAAAAGAGTCGACCGCACCTCTGGCAGAGGAGGCGGGTTAGCTATTATTTATAGAGCAAGATATCACTGTCGTATTACCTCTTCCACATTGTCAGACTGCGAAAGCATGTCTTTTGCATTAGAACTTTCTCCAATAAACACCTTTTCGGGTATCCTGGTGTATCGTCCACCTGGAGCCCTGGGTCAGTTTATCCCCAACTTGGTCAACCTAGTTGCCGACTCAGCACTTGCATCTGCCAACTATACGGTACTAGGCAACCTAAATCTCCACCTAGATAACTATCTTGACCTTTGGCTAATAATTTGCGGCTGAGTCTCCAAGCAATGGATCTGGCACAAAAAGGTTTCACCCCAACACATAACAAGGGCCATTTGCTGGACCATGTATTCAGCAACATTGATACATTAACCACGGAAACACCTCTCCCTTTACCCTGGACCGACCACTATCTGATTCCCTTGAACTGGGTTACAGGGAGCCCCATGTCTATCCAGGAGCCAAAAGAACAATGGGGTAGGAAGTGGTCCAAACTTTCCTCCACTCACTGGGAATCTGCCCTTGCTGATCTCAAGCCAGTAAAGGTCCTTAATCCCACTCAAGCCAGCAGTAACTTTGATAACTGGATCCAGAATTCCCTTGATCTAGTCCTTCCTAAAGAACGGTTGCAGCATATAAAGAGACAAAAAGTCGCCCCATGGTTCACAGCTAGACTAAGGGACTTGAAACAATCCTGCCGTAAAATGGAAAGGGGGTGGAGACGGGACTACTCTCAAGATAAGAAAGCAGACTACAGAGCAGCGGTCCGTCTCTACAAAACCGAAAGCAAGGCAGCACAAGCCCACTTCTACGAAACCAAAATTAACAGAGCTGCTAACACGCCTAAGGAGATTTTTAAGATAGCTAAATCACTGATCGCCCCGCCCCAAGAATTGGTTTCCGCAGAGGGAGCATTGACACGATGCAATAATCAGGCAACTTTCTTCCAGCAAAAAATCCAGACCATCTATGCTTCCTTTACCCCTAACAGTGCCGAGTTAGAAATAGCTAGAACTGTGAGCTCCGATTCCTCGGCCATCTGCAGGCTGGAACAATTCACTCCTATAGACCCTGCTTCCTTGGAGAAAATAATTCCCAAGGTCACCTCGGGCTCCCCGAGAGACCCAGCGCCTCCTCAATCTCTAATCAAGGTCATTGATACAATCCGCCCAGAAATCCTTGATGTTCTTAATGCCTCAATTGGTTCAGGCATAGTTCCTGTATCATGGAAATGTGCTATGGTTAGAGCTCTATTAAAAAAAAAAACAATCTGGACCAAAGCAACTTGTCCAACTACCGACCCATCTCCCTTTTGCCCTGGATGAGCAAACTGTTGGAGAAACACATTACCAACTTATTGGTCGAGTACTTGGAATCTAACCAACTGCTGTCTACATCCCAGACGGGGTTCCGTCCCCAGCACGGGACTGAAACAGCTCTATTAGCAGTAATAGAGGAGACAAGGAGTCTGCTGGACCAGGGAGGTAAGGCGGCCATTATTTTATTAGATCTCAGTGCCGCGTTCGACACGGTTAACCATGCCACTTTATTACATTGTCTTAGTGGCATGGGGGTGTCGGGCATGGCACTAACATGGCTGACCTCCTTCCTGGAGGAGCGCTTCTTCCAGGTCTTCGAGGGAGACATTGTTTCCACTAAACAGCCACTCATGTGTGGGGTGCCTCAGGACTCTGCCCTGAGTCCCACCCTTTTTAATATTTACATGAGGCCTTGGCGGAGGTGGTCCATCCCTTTGGCGTCAAAATTGTCACCTATGCAGATGACACCCAGCTTGTGGTTTCATTAAACCAGGCTGGGGGGTCGTCTAGCACCTTGGGCCCCTGTCTGGAGGCGGTCGCCAAATGGACGGAGCTCTCATGTCTCAGACTCAACGGGGAAAAAACTGAAATTATGTTATTAGGGAACCCCGCACCCAACATCTTGCTCCCTATGTGGCCGGAATGTATGGTACCCCTCCCCGCCCCAAGACACAAATAAAAAGCCAGGGAGTCTGGCTAGACAGTTCCCTGGATTTTATGGTCCAGGCCACTAAGACCTCATCCACCTGTTACGATCTGATGAGGATGCTCCGTAAGATCCTCCCTCTTCTTCCGTACCAGGCAAGGAGAGTCATGGTTCAGGCCCTGATACTCTCTCGCCTGGATTACAGCAATGCTCTCTATCTGGGAGCTCCAAAGGCCACAATCAATAAACTTCAGGTCACACAGAATTGTGCCACCCGACTGCTCTATCAAATCCCACGGAGGCAATCTGTGAAGCCTGCCCTTAAGAAGTTACACTGGTTGTCCATAACAGCTAGGATTCAGTTCAAAGCTATGTGTATTACGCAGAAAGCAATCTGGAGGACCGGTCCAACCATAATGCATCCTTTGATCACCCCATACCTCCCCCACAGAGCCTTGCGCTCTAGCTTACTCCATCTAGCTACCTCAAACAAGATATACAAAGCTCGTTGGGGAGACAGCTCATTTACATTCAATGCTGTAAAGCTGTGGAACTCCCTCCCCCTCTCGCTTAGAAGGACCAATAACCTGCTGGCATTCAGGAAACTTCTAAAAACCCACCTATTTGGTACATCCTGCTAGCACGAAATTCCTGTATCCTTCTGTTTCAGACAAAGCGCTGCGAGGCCTCAGGGTAGTTTATGCGCTATACAAATGCAATTTTCATTTCATTGTCTTTAAAAATTGAGAAATGTAAAAAGCGCCTGCTGGGGTTTAGTGTGCTTACAATAGACAACGTCCTATGAGGTAGAAGCAGGGACTTGGGGGCATGTGTGTATGGGGAGCGGGGGGGCGTCGAGGCAGTGGTTTCAGGTGTCGACATAATTAACCTGTTAGTAAGTTTGTGGGTTAAAGAAAACAACTATTCTGGATAGGTGCTTGTGGGAGAGTGGGTAGACAGTTCCCACTTTTATGGTCTATTCATCAAAATGTAATATGATGGTAAAGTAACAGCCTTTGGGACAAGCAGTACTGCATTACATTCTTGGGTTCCAAACTTTACCACATTGTTTGATCGTGGGCAATTCATTGTCTTCCTATGCCTCTGTGCCCTGATCTGGAGATATGTGCGCACCTGAAGGAGGCTTAATAAAGGAAATAAACGCCAAAGGCATATTTTCAGCATATGCCCCTCATGGGTGTCATTCTTTTATTCAGGGTTGTTCGATTGCATTACCTATTAGCATCTCTAAAGGATACCTTGTCCCTGAAGCTGTATTGTGCAGGACCCCTCCTGCAGTTCATCTCCCCAGCCACAGACCAGTTCCCCTTACAGCTCATGGATGGATGAAATAGTGAGGTGTGGGCATCCTTGCAGGCGAGTGGCTGTGTCCTTTCAGTTGTCCGCCTTAAAATATACATGGCAAATTATGGTGAGATTTTAGTGCAGACAGTGCATTCGCGTATATATTTAGAATTATTGGTGTAATTTTAGTCCAAGGCATAATTATACATTTTTATGTCAGCTGCTACATTTTAAAGCAGACCTCCTCAATACCTTTGTGCCTGATATGAGAGGACTCAAGACAACTTTACAGCAGGTTTGGAGAGTATCCACTGGTGAGTTTTGAGGTTAGCACATTAGGTCTATACTTTTGAAAACCGAATAGAATTTAATCGCAATTTTATAAGGAACTTTCCCCCTAATAATGTTTTTGATAAATGAGTGGCCATTTCTGTATCTTAAAGTACATTGTTTTTATCTAGTTTAGTAGGATTTTAAAAGAACACAATTATTCAACCCAAAGATGAGGTCTCTTGGTGCTGTGCTGTTTTAAGAATATGTGTCAAATTTAGATAAAACATGATTACAGATTTAGTGAGAGGAGGGTAAGTCAAGAGATGCCTCTCAATGAAACTTTGAGTAAGAGTTTTGTTACCAGTGGTTACATTTGAAACCGGCTAGATTTAAAAGGCAGTTCTAAAGAACCATGCACACAGGCACATGCCCACATGGACTCATAATAGGGCCAGGTAGGCAGTGCTTCAAGGGCTGCTCAGGAGCATCCCTTCCTTGGACAGGCAGCATCAAGGCAGGCAGAAAGGGTAGGGGCAGCACAGTGTGGGGTGTACAGTGAGCTCTTTTAAGGCGTGCGGCTTGACTGGGGTGGATGTATGACGTTACAACGCATACCTTTACAACGCCTACCTTTACATCGCAAGTTTTACAATGCATACCATTACAACGCATAATGCTTTTGGGCGCTGGATAGTGAATAGTTTAATTTACTATTCCAACTCCAGTCCCCGTGGATAGTAGGGAAGGTGTTGAATAGTACATTAAACCTATTCCCTATCCTAGAGCGCCCCCCAGCGCTATGCGTTGTAATGGTTTGCATTGTAAAAGTTGCGTTGTAATGGTAGTTTGTTGTGAAAGTTTCGTTGTAAAGGCTGTATACCGACTGGGGTCATTGGAGCTGTCTCTGGTCACCGGGCCAGCAGATGGCCAGGGAGCAGCACCACCACGGGGCTCTGGCAGTGAAGAGCTCTTTCACAGCGTGGATCATGAATATTGCTCTCTGCTTGCTGCTGTGTGGTGCTTCACCTCGACTGCTGCAGTGAGTCCAGATTTCCATGAACATATAGGTTCTCATCTCTTCCAGCTAGTCTTGGCCTAGCCCAAGACCCCCTTACAGTTGCACACTCTGCCATAATAAACTTGCTTGGACAGATATGCAAACACTTGGCCTGAATGGACCCCCCACCCCCACACACACACACACATTTTATGCACTGTGAATGTACAAAGCATTGAGGCAGATTCTCCCTTCTTGAAATTGAAAATGTTTGCCTGCAGACTAATGTTGGGTGGGGGCTATTATAAGAAGAACCAAAACAGAAGCTTCATGTTTGTCTCGTGATCCCCTCATATCAGTGTACCATCATATGAGCATCACTTCCCTCCCTGCTGTGCTTTACAATAGCTGTACGCTCACTTCTCGGCAGCATCCAGAGGACAGTACCAATATGGTGCTTCCTCATCAGTACCACTCACAAGAGTATGCGACTGCCATTATTAAGAGGCGTTCACGCAAGCAATGTAGGGCTAATAACATTGATCAGGACTTAGAGCTCTGATAATCACGCTAGAGAGGGATTTTTGGTCTGTCTCATATTTAGAGAAATGGGTGCAAGAATGGAGCGGTGGAGAGACACATAGAATGAAGTGGAGTGTCCTAGATCGGGGTGGAGTGGTGTGTCGTAGAGTGGCGTGTCATAGAGTGCATTAGCGTGTCATAGACTCGAGTGGCGTGAAATGACATAGAGTGGAGTGTCATAAAGTGAAGTGGCATGTCGTAGAGTGAAGTGGCGTGTAGTTGAGTGTAGTGGCGTGCCGTTGAGTGGAGTGGTGTGTCATAGAGTATCTTCTGTCATATGTAATTTTTAAATTTAAATTAGCTACCGTGGTACTTCCTCGATAGTTTCGAGAAAGTACTGTGATACTCCGTAAACTTTTTAAAACCAGTAAAAATACTTTTCCCTAACTACACACTTTTCTAAAGTGCCTAATTTCTATACATCCAACAACAGTAATAATCTACATTCCAGTTGAATCCTAGAACAAACAGAAAGTGTGGTGTAAACAATATGGCTGCCTTTTTTGTTTTGTTAGGGCTGTCATTAGCCAATGATTTCGTGTTTTATCATCAACAAGTACCACTGTAGACTGCAGAATTACCACAATATACAGCAAACCAATATCTCACTTTTTGTCTCTAATAACTTAAAAACTTTTGAACAAATTAATTAAAAAAAACTAAAAGGACCCTTTCCACCCCATATATTCCTACCAAGTTTCATGTAAATCCGTTCAGCCATTTTGTCACTACATCTGAGTAAAAAGTCTATGCAACATGCATTGATGGAAAAACGTGTTTAGGGACCACATTTTTTCTTTGAACCCCATTAACTGATCACCACAAAACTTTGCATCATCAGCCAATTGAGAAAAAGGGAAGAGTCTGCAAATTGTCACATGATCCGCCAATGTAGAAAAAGAAATAGGTCTGCAAAGTTTCGCGGAGATTGGTCAAACGTTTGCAAAGTTATTACTGATCAAAATTAAGAGGAATGTCTATCTCTTGGAATCCTAACCATTACTATAGAGTGGCAACCACCACTCTGTAATTTATTATGTATATACAGATGCTTCTCAGGTTCATTCTTCTCATTTCAATAATGTATCTTGACTCTAATTTGCAAAATGTCATTGCTCGATTGCCACCTCATTCTGAGTTTGTGACATGATCTATCGCAAAAAAACTCAAATCTTGCCAGTTCGCATTATGAAATAATTCCATATATCGGACTATTGCATAGCTACGATCATTGTTGTTTACTGCCCGTATGTTTCCTTGAGAGGGAAGACCATGCCTCTAACTTATTGTAAGTTGCACAGACAAAAGAGGATGTAAATCACATATCGTGTTTTACATGTGACATGATGTTTGATCATGCACGGTGTGATTTATAGTTACCTCCTTAGGGCTCAAACTTTATATATCTATCATTGTGAAAGATTGAGTAGCTGATGGCTAACAAATCTATGCAAGAGCATATATTGAACACTGAGGGGCAGCATAGGTTCCAGTCCTACAGCCTAAGCTATCATCACCTCAAATCAGTAGCTGGTTGGAAAATATTTTATTCTAATATTATGTAGCACATAAGTTAAAGTCGAAGCACATAACGAAACAAATTGTAATCATGAATGAGGGTTTAATTGGAAGTACAGAAAGAGAATGAGAAGCAGAAAATGAGACAAAAAGAAACAAAGAAAAGTGCACACTGTCCTGTTGCCAATTTGTTTCTCAAAATTATTAATTCATGTCTAGCCCTCGTCTGAGAAGTTCTACTGTCTCGCTATGGAGTTTTGAAACTGCTTGACATGCCTTTCTGATGCTTTGTTTCCTCCATTCAGAACCCCCTTCTTTTGTTTTTAATCTTTATTTATTAGTGGCTGCAGACAACACATGACACCATTTTCGGCAAAGCAGGTAGTGAATGGTGCATACATTTCAGCCAATAACACAGTTAGTTTGTATGTGGAGCCCATTCTGATACTTCTTGAGAAAGATGCCCTGGAACAAATTGGTCTTTTTGCCAATCTTATCCTGAGGTGTAGGGACTTCTAGTGCCTTATTACTATATACATGGTGTGTGTCTTGTTTTATAGATGACTGTCAAACTAATTGGGAAGATCCATTTATATGGGATTTTCTGAGGTATGCAAACGTTTGTTTGATTTTTCTGCATATAGCTAACATAGTTGCGGATACATAATGGAAAAGTTTGTTGTCTTTGAACAAGATATTTAGATATATTGTTGAGAACATGAATGCTTGTCTGGATGTCGGTTGTCAATTTATTTTTCATTTGAAATACAATTATAGAATTTGTACTTTGCATTGGATAAACTTACATACATTAGGAAATTCGATTTAATACAAAACAGAAATAGTGAATTTTCATTGACATTAAAATCAGAGATAAGGAGTATTAGGTATATTTATGTATGCATATTATAGAAGTATGTGTGCTTGTGTAAGTGTGTGCGTGTATGTATTCACATGGGAAAGGGTAATGAAATTCTATTTTAATTGAAAGTTACACCAATAAATGACTTAAATACGTTAGTATCTTTAAGGGAGGCTGTGGTACCTTATTGGTCGATAAAAACGTTGACTTGGATCAGGACTTAGATTAACAAGACCAGTTTTGGGAGGGAAAAAAATAATATTTGAGGATTTCTGATATTCAATCCTAATATTGCCATTGAGATGTAATGCATGTATTAATGTTGGTCAAGGATTATTACAATAATAAAAATGTGCTTAAAAACATCTTTAGGGAGGTGTATATTGAATATGTAAAAAATCTGAAAATGTCATGCAACTCGTTAAGGGAACTCGAGATGATTTATCACGAGTTTAAATAAAGCCTCCATTTTTGGCAAATGATATATACACGAATATACACTAGCAGCAGAAAAAAAGCACTGCAAAACCCTCGAGCACGCCTGGAGGCGATCCTACGACCCGTTAGCAAAGAACACCTATAGGTCTGCCACTAAAGGGTACCACAAACTCATAAAACAAAACAAAAGCTGCTTTTTATACTAACATGATTAAAACCAGTCCCAATCTTTCCAAAACCCTCTTTTTACTGATCAAAGACATGACTAAAGCAACAGAGGGAACCAACAGCACAATAGTCTCCAACTCTCAATGCGAAGATCTGGCCTGCTTCTTTATCAATAAAGTAGAGGGGATTTATAAGCTGTTGAATACTAGTAGACCTTCCCCGACACCTGGCCTACCCTCCGGCCCACCTGACCAACTGGATTCCCGCTACTCCCTTCCAATCCTACCGCTCCTGACCCATAAAGACCTCGAGCTCCTGGCTACAAAGGTAAAGTCTGGGTCACCCGATGACCCTGTCAAACCTGAAACCTTCAGGCAATTCCAGGACTCCATTTTGCACGAGGGCTGGGAATTGATCAACAGATCCCTCCAGTCATCTACAGTCCCCAGATCATGGAAACACGCTAAAGTGATCCCCCTGCTGAAAAAGCCCACCCTGGACCCCTCCCTCCCAGAAACTTTAGACCTATCTCCCTTCTACCGTACCTGGCCAAGGTGATGGAGGCCCATGTGAACTCCACCCTGACCAGATACCTGGAAGCACATGGGGTCCTGGACGAGTCACAAAACGGCTTCCGGGCAAAACATAGCACAGAGTCCGCGCTCCTGGCAGTCAAGGAGCAACTGAGGGCATCACAGGACCTTGGACACACCTCAGCTCTGATCCTGCTCGACCTGAGTGCGGCGTTCGACACGGTCTCCCACGAGATCTTACTCAAACGTCTTGGGGAGATCGGGATCAGTGGCGAGGCTCTGGCGTGGTTCGCATCATTTCTGTCCGAACGCTCCTTTCAGATTCATGCCCCACCCTATTCATCCAGTAAATTCCCTCTTAAATGCGGCGTCCCCCAGGGCTCTGCCCTCAGCCTTACGCTGTTTAACGTGTACGTCCGCCCCTTGGCCCTATTAGCAAAGGAACGTAAGATCAAATTGATCTCATATGCAGACGACACGCAGCTTATCTTTACTTTTTCCAACAACGCCATATCGGACCAGGCAAAATTTCAGGAAGATGTCATAGCCATCTCAAGCTGGATGACGGAGAACTGCCTCCAACTTAACTCTTCTAAAACGGAGGTGCTCCTGATTGGTCGGGACTCACAGAAATGGGGCGACCAGTGGTGGCCCCAGACGATGGGCCCTCCCCCGATTCCAAAGAAGGAAGTTAAGAACCTAGGAGTCCTAATGGACAACTCACTTTCCTTTGAGTCGCATACAAAAAAGGTGGCTGGTACCTGTTTCGGCCACCTACGCACCCTTAAGCCCATTCTGGGCTTCTTTGAGCCACCCACCAGACAAGTAATAGTCCAGTCCTTGGTCCAATCCCATCTGGACTACTGCAACGGTCTATTGCCTGGTACCAACCTGACGACTACGAATAGACTCCAAAAGGCTCAAAACGCAGCGGCTCGCACTCTTCTTGCCCTTCCTAAACGCTGCCACATTTCACACATCCTTCGCCGTCTTCACTGGTTGCCTGTGAAACAGAGAATCCAGTTTAAAACACTGTCTAACCCACAAAATCCTATATGGCCAAGCCCCCCAAATACTACAGGGTCTCTGCTCTTTCTACGTCCCCACACGTGCCCTACGCTCTGCGGACCTCCACCTCGCTCGCACCATTAGGGTACGCAAGAGCAAAGCAGGCGGTCAATCCTTCCAATCTCTGGCTCCTGCCCTCTGGAACTCCATCCCCCTTGAGGCACGCGCCACACAATACCACTGGCTCTTCCAGAAAAAAATTAAAACCTGGTTGTTCGCTTCCATTTAGCACGAGCATCTCTGGCTCAGCCTGCTAATCTTGCTCACTCCACTGTCTATTCTACCGCACTTCGCTGGTCGACATGTCTGCAAGCGCTGGGACGCCCTGTTGCTGGGGCAGCCATGCGCTATATAAACATAATTAACATAACATAACATACTAAATCATAGTACGATCATGTCAAACAAATGGCCTACTAGGGCTGCTTTTTTTCTCCTTTGTGTGAAAGATAGAATAGGTTTTAACAATGTTGTGTACTATATATCATGAGTAAAGTAAAAGAATGTATTAAAGTTTGAATTGAATGCATTTCATTCCTCCCTCCCATGCATGTTAATAAGTTCAAGAAAGTATGTTTGTGTCTCATTTTCTCAAAATGGCATAATGCCATAATTAATTGTTTTTAACGCTCATGTGTTAGAAGCAGTAATACATGGACTAGTCTCTTGTAAAACATGAATTCTTAGATTGATCCCCAGTTGAGAATACACACATTGTAAACTGTGTCTCCCCACTTCTCACTGGATTATGGGTTCCACTTGTCTTGACATAATCTGTGAAGAAGTGGCTTTTAAATGTGTTCAGTGTAAATAGCTATCATGATTAATGTGAATTGTCATCACAAATCGAGGAAAGGACAGAAAGCCACAGCTCATATTACTATATAAGGTATGGCACTGACACAAGGATCATAAATGTGTCACCATTAATTATTTATTCATGGTATTTATAGGCCGTAGCCACTGGTGCTCTTTACATATAACATTTATAGATACAGGATACACCAGCTAGCATTATACAATGGAACTCTATGCAGGCTCCACATCTTGATGACCACCAGGTCCCTCCAGTCCTCGTCCCATTCATTACAACATGAGATATATATCTTGCGACAGAAAAAAGAATGTAAAGGAACCCTGGATCCCCTATCCACCCCTCCCACCCGTAGTACTTAAGACATACTTACCCAGCATTCTTTCTGTTCTTTTTTCTATTTGCCAACAGAATGGGACGAAGTGTGCTGGGAGCTTCTCCTGCTGGGCAGGAGTGGCAGTCTTCCTTGTTCTTCCTTGGAGTGCCTGCTGGACTGCTGAACTCTTTGCTCACATCAGTGTCTCCACAGTGCAAAAGACTTGCAATGGGACTATTTTTTACACTTAGTCCTACAACAGCCTCACTCACACCGAGAGAATTGCCTGGGGCAACTGCTGAGTGCCCTACAACCCCGGGCCTACACATTCTATATGCCTGACCTTAAGACGGCTGCCCCTGCCTGTCTCCTGGAAGCATTGCTATCGAGTGCATATCAACCCTAAAATTAGGACGGCAAAAGGACGTGTAGGAAAGAACTCTGGTGCTTCTCGATGGAACTTATCATGGCTACGGTGCAGAACTAGAAAGATATTGACCATGACATTTTGCTGGTCTTTGTAAGACTAAGAAATACCGTAAGGATCGTTGAATACAAAGGTGTTGACAAATGTGGTGCTGAGCATATTGAAAATCTGCCTCGAGGAAGCCCGCAGGGGGCGAAATGCGCGTTGGCTGTGAAGCACTTGATTTTAACGAAATAAAGTCTTAAACTTGTCAACACTACGAGGCTCTATTGGATTGAAAAGGAGTGTTTGTACCAAAAAAACAATTTGGATCGAAACATTGGTGCTAAATGCACAAGGATTATAGAGACTGAACTAGATGTGCTCTGGTGTCTTGTTGTTTGTTAGGGATAGACGCTTTGTAACACCACTGGTGGGGAAGCTGTCTAAGGTTAATGCTTAAGGTGGATAAGCATTTTACACCATAGCTGCACTCAATAGTTAAGATACATAGAAGTACGATATTTCTTGTGTATAGGCTAAGAGACATTTAATGATGTGCTGATCAAATATAGCAAATCCGCCTTTCTTGTGATGTGTATGCATATCAACCCTACAGTAAGTCTTGGCTTCCCAGTAACTCTGGGATGGGTGCGGTAAAATTGATCTATGACGATGACCCTGGACTGAAACCTTGAGCATTGTACACCCCACGGAGCCAGATCAACCAGGCCCAAGCCTGGTGGAACTTTGATTGAACTTTCGATGGACCTTTGACTATGCCCCCTGGGTGGATACCAAAACTGCTTGTACATACCTCGGTGCACAAGCAACCCTGGCCGATACGCGGTAGAGTAGTCATATGCAGCGATAGAGTCTGGCCTTGGTTTCACCCCCTCAGCCGTCACCTACCCAGCCTGTCATCTGACATTGCTTTCCTCGTTTCCCCATTGTCTTTCCTTCCCTCCCCCTCCTCCTCCGTCCGTGATTCTTTGATTTTTTTTTTATGTAATTATGTAACCTGTAACTTGCTGATCCTCTGAAACTTTGACATTGTACACACCACGGAGCCGGAACAACAGGGCCCTCGCCCGTTGGAACTTTCGATGGACCTTTGACGATGCCCCCTGGGGGGATACCGAAACTGTTTGTAATTACCTCGGTGCACGAGCAACCTTGGCCGATGCCCGTTGGAGCTGTCATATACAGCGATAGAGTCTGGCCCTGGTTTCACCCCCTCGGTCTTCACCTACCCAGCCGGTCATCTGACATTGTTTTACTCGTTTCCCTGTTGTGTTTCCTTCCCTCCCCCTCCTCCCCCCTCTGTGATTCTTTGATTTAATTGATGTAACTATGTAACCTGCTGATCCTCTTGTACAGCGCTCTAATACCTCCGGGTCTAGCCAGGGCTATATAAAACTTTTCAAATAAAATAAAATAAACTCTTCATGATGGTGCTTGTAGGTGTCTCTCGACCTGCCGGGCTTGCCGGGAGTCACGCATGTGGCAGACAGCCCTTTGTGGCTGGGCTGCTGTGGCCGCAGGGCTGTTCCAGGTTGCGGGTACACATCTTCCTGGTTGCTGGGCAGGGTGGAGGATGTTTTGCGGCAGCTATTTGAGTCACAATGGTGCATGTCTTCCTATCTGCTGGGATGATAGGGGGCATGCAGTGGATGTCTTCTCTTGTGCTGGCACAACAGCGAGGGCAGGCCTGGGAGTGCGTGGTTTGGGGGCACTTCTGAGTTGTTCTGCCTGTCATCCGTTTGGGATGCTGGACATTTCAGGCACACTCTGAGGAGTGCACGCTTGTAGCGTTGGGAGTTGGTATCGGAACGAGGGCATGAACTCCAGGCTCCTTATTATGCTGGCCTGGGATGAGTTCTCATGATGGTGGTATTACGGCTACTTGCTTTTGAGTCAGTAGTTTGGCAATCTCCTGGGCCAAGTTTGACCTGTGCTGGTCCTGTGAAGCACTGTTCACAGGGAAGGAGATGATGCCAGGTTGAAGCGTCTGATCATGGAGACCTTGCTGGAGATGGGCAGAGGATTCGGTTTCTGTGCCAATTTCACATTCATCTGCTTCGGATGAGAAGAGTCTGGGTGCGGAGGAGCACAAAGGACAATATATTGACAGGGACATGTTGCCAGAACTGTTGAGACATGTCAAATCCAATATGGGCTTCCCGGAGGGGGAGGTCCTAGGCACTTCAGCTGAATCACGGCTGCGCCAGTTTCAAAGTGAGACTACTGTGGATGTTCCGGTGCACCCCTCCATCCATGAGGTGTTGAAGCAGGAGTAGAAAGACCCTTATAAAATTATGCTTCCCAGATTCATGGCCAAATTGTACATACTTCAGGACCAGCCACGGCCGGTGGTAGGTGTAACTGCAGGGCGGTGACGCAGGGAGGGGGAGGGGCAGGGTGGGGGGTTGTAATGTATGGATTACGGACTTTAACAGGTAAGTAAACATATAAATAAATAAAACGAATTTCGTTGTGTGCACTGCATCACCAAATGCGATGCAGTGAGCGCAACAAAATTCGTTTTATTTATTGATATGTTTACTTACCTGTTAAGGTCCGTAATCCATACATTACAACCCCCCACCCTGCCCCTCCCGATCCCTATGTCACCGCCCTGCAGTTACACCTACCACCGGCCGTGACTGTTCAGGACATGCCTAAAGAATTGCTTGATTCTATTCCAGTCAATTCTCTTGTGTCCATTCTGGTGGGACTGACTTCTCTGACGGATGATGCTGTGATCAGGGACTTGCTGGACAAAAAGGTGGATACTTTCCTTAGGAAGGTGTATTCGGGCTCTCAATTGGCCCACATGCTGGCATTTATGGGACTTAAGTAGCCCAGTCCCTGATTTCGGACATCAAGGCCCTTTATAGGTCACTGGATGACACTTCTGACTGTTCCGGTCTGCTGGAACAGATCGAACACCCCGTCAAATTTCTATTGGATGTCTTCTTTGATGTGGTGGGGGCCACTGCTTTGTCTGGTGTGGCCTGTGTGGCGGCTCGCCGTAATTTGGTCTTGAAGGACTGAAAGATAGATTCCTCACAATAGGCTTCAGCCTTGAGACTGCCTTTCCAGGGGAATATGCTGTTTGCAGAGGACTTGGAGGTTAAGTTACACAAGCTTTTCAAAGAGAAAAAGCACTCATCTTCTCAGAAGCAGGCCACCTCTTATAAGCAGTTTTCAAAACGAAAGTCTTCCTTCCATCAGCAGTCTCGGTGGTTAATGGAAGTCTTCTGGCAAAGGTAAGGACAGGAAGGCAAAGTCTCCTAAGATGAAGCTATGTTATTGACTATATGAGGGGGGTACGGAAATTTGAGGTCAATGGACAGATTCAGCTCTTTCTTCTGGCCTGGGAAAAATCATCATCAGACGCTTGGGTACTGGACATTTAAAGCAGGGCTACAAGATAGAGTTTACAATGACTCCTTCAAGATTCCGGGATTCATCCAACTCTTTGGCCCTCCTCTCTGGTAAAGAGGACTACGTTGTCAGAGGGGATTTGCTTGCTGCTGCAGAAGGGTGCCATTCTGGAAGTCCCACCTCTGGAGAGGTGCAAGATCTTTTACTCGATAATCTTCCTGGTGGCCAATTCTACTGGGGGGCTTTTGGCTGTTGTTAGATTTGAAGACACTGAACAAGTTTGTCATCCACTTGTCCTTCAAGATGGAGATTCTCTACAGAGTGATCCCGTTAGTGCTCAGGAATCATCTGATGTGCACTCTGAGTCTGCAGGATGGAGGCATACTAACACATTCCAATCCATCTCCACTACCAGCAGTTTCTCATATTTAGCGTTCATGGCACTCATTATCAGTTTTGTGTCCTGCCCTTTGGTCTTCGGTCTGCCCCACAGATTTTCACCAAGGTGGTGGTTCCGTTGGTAGCTTCCTTGCATCTCCAGGGCATCCACCTATATCCTTATCTGGACAATTGGCTGCTCCCTGCTCCATCTCGGTAGCAACTTCTTCTCAATCTATGGGTGGTTTGTTCGATCCTGTCGGATCATGGGTTCCTGCTGAACCTTCCAAAGTGTCAGCTGATTCCATCTCAGGACATGACATAAATTGGGGCCAGTTTTCACACTGACCTGAACCGGATGTTCTTGCCAGTCCCAAGGGCTCTGGTTTTGAGGGCCCTGGATGTGAGGGTGATGAAGGGTACTTCTTTTCATGCTCGGGGGTGGTTGTGGCTTTTGGGTCTCATGGCAGCAGCAGTGTTCACAGTGCCCTGGTCCCGCTTCCATCTCCAAACTCGTGGGTCCTTCTGCTTGCGCATTGGGAATCTGGTCTCTAGGGAACTCAATCTATTGTTCCGGTGACTCCGGACATCTAATCAGATCTGCGCATGTTGACAGTCCTGGACAATCTTTCCAAGGGGGTGCTGGTACAACCCGATCCTCCTGTGGTCATTACCATGGATGCCAGTGCTTTTGGTTGGGGTGTGACTTTGGGGAACAGCAGCTCTTTGCAGGCTTGTTGGTCCCTGCAGGAGGGGAGGAGGTCTTCCAATTGTAGGGAGCTGATGGCTATATTCCGGGTGATCATGGGATTTCGTCTGCTTCTGGTGGGGCGGAATGTTGTGGTTTGGTCCGACAACCTAGTGACTATGGCATACCTGACCCAATCAGGGGGGATTCGTTCCAAATACTTGAATGCTGTGGCTGTTCCACTGTTCTGTTGGGTGGCGGGGCAACTTCAGTCTCTGGGGGAAGTTTACATCAGGGGTGTGGACAATGGGGGGGTGGGTGCTCTCAGTCAGTTCTTTACACTCTCGCAGGAGATGTCTCTCACCTGGGAGGTCTTTCAGCAAGTGTGCAGGACGTTTAGTGTCCCTTTCCTAGAACTATTTTTGCCCCAGCAAAATGCTCAGATGTCTCAGGTTTGTGCTTGCTCTCAGCAGGAGGGGGTTTGAGGTGTGTATGCCTTTTCACATTTGATTCCCAGGTTCCTGGCCTGTCTGGTGAGGGAATCCAGGGTGTTTGTGATGGTGGTTCTCTTTTGACCTCAGAGAGCTTAGTTCCCCACTCTCAAGCTTCTGGATGTTGAGGGTCCCCTTTCCCCTGAGGTCCGCTCCTTTGTTGCCTCTGCTGCGGCAGCGGCTGTCGGTGTGGAAGTTCAGAGGAGGGGGATGCAGCACAAGTGGCTCCCTCGGCATTTAGCATTGGCCATTCAGCAATCCCATCGGCCTTCTAACCTCAAGTGCTATGGGAGGCACTGGAGTATTTTCCAGCAATGGTATGAGGCTCTCCTTTTGTCCCCTCTGGAGTATTCTCTGACTTCTGTTTTACAGTTTCTTTTAGAAGGTTTCGAGAAGTGGTTGGCTGTGTCTACCTTACAGTCCCAATGGGCTGCGTATAAGGCATTTTGATCCCCATGGGATCTGTCTGATGTGGATGATTTGGTGTCCTGTTTGCTGAAAGGGTTTTCTTTGTCTTGCCCTTTGGTGAAACCACTGTTCCCATTATGGGATTTACCTCTGGTCTTGAGGGTGTTGATCGAGGATCCTTTTGAGCCTTTGGAGGGGGACCACATTAAGTTTGTCACTTTGAAGGTTGTGTTTTAAGTGGCTGTCACTTCAACCAGGTGCCTTGGTGAGTTGGGGGCTCTGATAGCATGGGAACTTTTCCTGTCCTTCTCTGAGGATGGGATTGTCTTGCGTTTGGATTCATCCTTTGTACCCAAGATGGCTTCCCAATTTGTTCTCAGGAGGTTGTTTTGCCTGCCTGGTGGCTGATCAGGAGTCTGAAGGTGACCTTCAGTGGTCATTGTTGAATGTCAAGAGGGCCTTGCTCATCTATCTGGAGCACACTCATGTGTTTCGGAAGTCGAATTTCTTGTTTGTTTCTTTTGGGGGATCTTTCAGGGCTGAGAAAACATCTTCCTTGTCCATTGATTGGTGGATTAAGCAGGTGATTGAGTTGGCTTATTCTCTTTCGGGTTCTTTTCCTCCTGCAGGGGGTGCAGGGACAAGCTACTCAACAGATGGCGGCCTCCTGGGCTGAATTGCGGGTGGTCTCCCTGTCTGACATTTGCAGGGCTGCTACTTGGGCTTCCTCTAACACCTTTGAGTGGCATGATTAGCTTCTAAATTTGCTGTGTGAGGAGGTTAATTTTGGAATGGGAGTGTTGCAGGCAGTTAACTCCCGATTTTCTTGTTTTCTGCTGCAGAAAATCACTTTGGGTGCTGTCGTGGTTGTTGTGTCCATTGTGTTTCTGTTGATATGAATGCTGGGTGTTTTGCTTGGGTATTCTCATGGACTGGAGGGACCTAGGGTTAATGCCCTATTGCTTACCAGTATTCTTCATTACTCCTGGTCCCATTGTCTTCCTCCCATTCATTACTCCCTCCCTCCCCAACAGCCGGCCTTCATATTGGGGCTTGGTTCAGATGGAATACTGGGTGAATATGTCTTAAGTACTCCCTGTGGATGGTGGAGGGAGGGGGTAGGGGATCCAGTGTTCCTTTCATTCTTTTTTCTGTCCGCAAGATATATATCTCATGCAATGAGTGGGGTGAGGACAACAGGACCAGGAGTAATGAAGATTACCGGTAAGCAATAGGGCATTAACTCAGGGAAGCTTTGGAAAATAGTGTGAAAACGTCAGTTTTGAGATTTTTATAGAAGTTGGAGGGGAATAGTTCTTATGTCTTCAAGAATGAGGTTCCAGAATTTGGCTGCTCAGCAAGATAAGGCAGGTTTCACAGTTTTCCTCTCTTTTGACGTAGTAGTCCCAAACATTAGCCCTGTTTTCTCTCTTGGTTCTTTTTAGCCCCCAAAGGTGTGTAGTTTCTCTTTTAGCTATACGGAAAAACCTGAGTGAATGGCTTTGCGTAATATTCAGTCGATGTTGGAGGTCATATGAGTTTCTAATGTAAGCAAATGGAGTTGTTTCAGGTTTGAAGATATATGATCCTATTTTCTTGCATTTACGACCAGTCAAGCCGTAGCATATAATGTCACTTTGAGGGGTGAGAGTGTGGATTTAAGGAGGCCTGCCAAGATGGTGTTTCCACTTTCTATACGTGAGGAAACCAGTGCTTTGAGAGGAGATCTAAAATTCTCTGGTTGAATGGATTTTACATTTTCTTAAGAAGGTGCAGTTGTTAAATCATTGATTTTTGGTAGATTATAGGTATGGCTATTTAAGTTCAGGAAGTTGTCAAGTTAGAAAGCAAAAGATCTGGCTTAGGGATCCTAAGTAGATTTGATACCTGAAAGGGATACTGTATTCAGTCATTTTTGTACTGATAGGACGAGATTTTATAAATGTAGATGTATAAATTCAGTCTTTTCAGGGTTCTGTTTCACAAGGCAGATAACAAGGCTTAGTATATTTTTAAATCCATGCAATAACAACATCCACATTACTTCAAAGGGTTGTATGCGGGGAAAAACGGAGGAAAATACTGCGCATGCCTTTACAATGCATTTTTACCCTGCACTTTTTTAGCATGCATATGCTTTTACAACGCATGCCTTTGCCATGGATTGTCCATATATATTTATGTATATTAAAAAATGTATTAGTGGGGGGGAGAACCCCCACCCCCTCCAACTTACCTTGGCAGACTTGTAAAGGCATATACGTGGTAAAAATAGGTGTGGTAATGACACAACGGGGTAAAAACCTTGTTGTAAAGGCAGTTTCTCCTTCAAGTAAAACATAGCGATTGAATGATGAGGCATATTTACAAGCCCCTATCAGCACTACAGTGTCACTTGTAGTGATGTTGTGATAGCAATAGGAGCTTTGCCTTATTTACAAGCGGCGTTAAGCCACTTAACATGGCTTAACGCTGCCTTGTAAATAAAGCACCCTTTCACTCTACACTTAGCATGAAAGGGGCGGCAATGAATGACTGCAATGGGTGTTGCCACGGGCGTTCCACCGCAACACCCATTAATTTTGACGCTGCCTCCTATTTACAAGGGCAGTGTAAACAGGAGGCAGCGGCAAAATTAAGATCAGGGAAACCCTGGTCTTGAACAGGCGAAGGGAGGAGAAATGCTGCTTTATTTCTCCTTATTATAGCTGTTTCCATGTGTGCTGCCTTGGAAACAGCAAAACGCCAATGATTGTTTATGTGCAGGAAGGTCCACCTTTATGCACATAAACAATCATTTTTAGGTCGAGCATTCAAGACCTCTTGTATATGCTTTAGTATATACTTATATGTGTATGTACTTATGTACTTTGTGGGCTTTGGAGAGCAGCCCTAGGACTTGTCTGCTTCTGCTTAGGTATGTAAAAAGGACAGAGAGACCCCTTGTTGTAGCCAAGGGAGTAGGGTACTCTTGACAAGTAAAACAAATATTCCCTTGGGTTATTGAAGGAACAGGATACAAGGTTGAACTCACAACTAGGTCGTACTTCACAAGGCGCACAATAATACAATTTGTCAAGGAAAATCCCACCTAATATTTGAAACAATCACTAAATAGCTCTGAAGTTTTACAAAAATCTTTTATTATTAAAAAACTGGTTACAATGTTAACCCCTTTTATGCTCATGATGGAATGGTTCCAGCATGAGCATAAGTGCCAGTGTGCTCATGACGGAGCCATTCCGTCATGAGCACATATTGAAAAAAATACCTCTGCTGGTAGTTTTCCAAGATGGCCTCCCAATCCTGGATTCCCCTGGGTGTCTAGTTTTCAAAAATATATAGGTTTGCTAGGTTTCCCTAGATGCCGGCCGAGCTAGGGTTTAAAAACTACAGCTAGGCACTTTGCAAAAAAAAGGGACCTTTTTCACTGTGAAAATGTGGTGTGTCCACATTGCGTTTTGGGCCATTTCCTGTCACTGGCATGAGGCCTACCCACACAAGTGACGTACCATTTTTCTTGGAAGACTTTGGGGAACGCGAGTGGGCGGAATTTTGTTGATCCACGCAAATTCCAGATCTTTCCACCACAGAAATTTATTTTTTTTGACAATTTTTTAGGTGTGCAAGGGATTCTGGGTAACTGAACCTGGTGAGAGCCAGTTAAGGCACCCTAATCCTGGATTTCCCCAGGTGTCTAGTTTTTTAAAATGTATAGGTTTGCTAGGTTTCCCTAGGTGTCGGCGGAGCTAGGGTTAAAAAACTACAGCTAGGCACTTTGCAAAAAAAGGGTCATTTTTCACTGTGAAAATGTGGTGTGTCCATGCTGTGTTTTGCGACCTTTCCTGTCGCGGGCACTAAGCCTACCCACACAAATGAGGTACCATTTTTCTCAGACGACTTTGGGGAACGCGGGGTGGGTGGGATTTTGTGGATCCACGCATATTCCAGAACTTTCCACCACAGAAATGTGAGGAAAATGTGGGTTTCTTTGCCAATTGTTTAGGTTTGCAAGGGAGTCTGGGAAACAGAACCTGGTAAGAGCCAGTCAAGTCACCCCATCTTGGATTCCCCTCAGTGACTAGTTTTCAAAAATGTATAGGTTTTGCTAGGTTTCCCTAGGTGCCGGCAGAGCTAGGGTCCAAAAACTACAGCTAGGCACTTTGCAAAAAAAGGGTCCTTTTTCACTGTGAAAATGTGGTGTCCACGTTGCGTTTTAAGCCACTTCCTGTCGTGGGCACTAGGCCTACCCTCACAAGTTAGGTACCATTTTTATTGGGAGACTTAGGGTAACATAGAATTGTAAAGCAACTGTTATTATCTCTTGACTTTTGATGCATTTCTGCCTTCCAAATGAAAGACAATTTGTAAAAAATAAGTCATTTTGAAAAATGACCTAGAACTCTCATGCTAGTATGGGTATTCCCAATTTCGGAAATGTGCAAATATCTACTGTTTCTAAACTCTATATTTTGTTCCCATTTCAGAAATACATAGGTGTCTTTCATACCAAGTTTTCCATGTATACATTTTCCCAGAATAATTGCTATATACCCGCTACATAATAAAATACCATTGCTGCTCTGGGTTCGTCGGATTCTTAGTGAACCTATATGTCCTATATATCCCCACAACCAGAAAGGTCCAGCAAATGTAACAGTATATTGCTTTCAAACAGCTGTTATAATTGAAGAAGTTACAGGTGAAAACGTTGTCACGAAGGGCTGTTTCTTTCAACTAATTTTCATTTTTTCCTATATCCAACGGTTAGTTTCTCTAAGGAAAGCTTGAAAGATCTACACAAATGACCCCTTGCTGAATTCAGAATGTTGTCTACTTTTCTAAAATGTATAGCTTTTCAGGATCCATTATTGCTTTAATACCCATTTCTACCATTAACTGGAAAGAGGTTGAAAACACAAAAAATAGGCTATATCCCAGACAAATGCCAAAACTGTGTAAAATATTTTGGTTTTCTGACAAAAGTCTGCTTGTCCCTGAAAGCTGGGAAGGTTGTGGTTTCAGAACTACAACCCCTTTTTTGATACCATTTGCAGGGGAAAAAACAGACGCTTTCATCTGTAGCCCTTTTTTTTCCCTTTTCCCCCCAAAAAGGCTGTATTTTGGCTAATTTCTGGGTCCCCTCCAGGGGAATCCACAAACTCTGGGTGCCTTTAGAATCTCCATGATGTTGGAAAAAAGAGACGCAAATTTGGCGTGGATACCTTATGTGGTCAAAAAGTTACAGGGGCCTAAGCGCAAACTACCCCAAATAGCCAAAAAAGGGTTTAGCACAAGGGGGGAAAAGGCCTAGCAGCGAAAGGGTTAAAATTTCAATACCCTTCCTATCTATCACAGTTTTATGCAAAACAATTCATAAAAACAATTCATAAAAGCAATAAATGTAAAATCCCCAATTACAATCAGTTTACACAATATATTATGACATTAAAAGAGAACAATGGTTAGACAATATACTTTGTCTTTCAAAAGAACATATCCTATGGGACAGTTTAGAAAACTGGCTGGATACACTCATTTTCGTATGTGCAGGTCCAAATTTTCACTTGGATTCTGTACAATGATGTGTGGGGACACCACAGTTGGCTCCAGATAGAGGGGTTGTGTCTAAATTCAATCACCTCAGTTTTGTCTGTATTTAGCCTTAGAAAGTTCCTATTCATCCAGATCTTTACACTTATGAGGCACTTTCGGAACCGCTCTGCAGTGACTTCCTTATTGTATAGCTTGGTTTACATGCCCTCTTGAGTCAAACTTTATAAGTGCGTTCAGTTCTTCTATGGATTAAAACGGTTTTCTATTTGATTTCACTTCAGTTTAATGCAGATACTCTGCTCAGTGCATTCGGTGTACTTATACATTCTAACATCCTTTTAGCCAACCTGAGGGGTCGCTTCAATTTCCTGCCAAGTGGCTACTATATTTAAATGCCTTAATTACGTATTCACTTTCTTGTACACTTTCCCGTGTCCATTCGTTCACGAGGGTAGGGGGGCTTTTTGATTCTACACCTCCCCTAACCTGTGGCACTTTTTTCAGTTCAAAAGTGATTTTATTGAGGTAAAGGATTACAATAAATGTAAAAGATATGGTAACAGTAGAAAGAAAATAATTATATACAATATATCAATTTAGAACAAATAAAGAAGAGAAATTTGAATGAAATACAGTCAAGTGTATCATGTGTAAATAAAAGAACAGCATTATATACAATTTTGGTATATAAAGGCAACTTATATAATATACAAAATATCTGTATTACAAAGTATAGTCTGGGGTAAATTACATAATATCAACATGAAGGAAGTCATGGAGGTTTAGGTACTTCTTGTTGTTGAGGAGTATGAAACAGAGAGCGTCTGGCACTCATGTCAATGAATATCATAAAAGGTGACCATAAATCTAAACGTTTCGCTGCCCTGTGTAACAGGTATACAAATGTCGTATCGAGTCTATGGTTATAACAGACAGCAAACCACCATGCTTGGTAAGATAATTTAGTGAAGTCTTTCCAATTTTTTGTTACTTGTTGAAAGGCCACTGCTAATAATAAATCTGATATCTTAACATTAGAATCACAACTTTTTCAAATAGGGGATAAGCTTCCTAAAAAGATTGTGAGGGAGAGAAAGGGTGATTGGAATTAAAAATTGAATTAACTTGAGACCACACCTTTTCCCAAAATGTTTTAACAAGTTTGCAATGGAAAAGCAGGTGACAAAGGTCAGCGTGTGGTGACAAGCAGGACAAACAAGTATCTGGAAGATGAGAGTGTCGTGCACTAAGAGTTAATGGAGAGAGTAAGAGCCTATTGTATATAAAGAAGATAGTCTGTGTGGTGTTTGCAGCCCTAGAGGATTTCCTGATTTTGAGCCATATACTATCCCAAAATTCTATAGACCAGGAAGATTCTAAATCTCTTTCCCACAATGTTCCTACCTTGGTTATTTCTCTCAAACTAGATGAGTTATGCAAGAAATTATATATAGTGGATGCTTTAGAGTCATTAATAATGAGGGTTCTTAATTTATCTGTATGCAAAGTCCAGGGGAAGGGCTTGGTGAAGAGGGTATATAATGTGTGGAAGCGGCTTGAACAACTTTCAATAAAAGAGAGTACTTAGAACTAAGAGCAGAAGGCAAGGCAAACAAAATGTGAGCTTGTGCAAAAGACAGAGGTTCGTCATTGTCATATAATTGATGCACCCAAATCAGGCCTCGTTGTCTCCAGGATTTCCAAAATAAAGGTTTATTATTAATCAAAATATATTTATTATGCCATATAGGAAGATTTAAAAAGGGGGTTAGGGAAGCAAGTGGTATTATCTTAGAAGTATGCTTGATTACAGGGGTGGAGACAGGCTGCGGTTTACGTGTGAAAGAGAGATATTCCTGAAATGAGAATGGTGAAAGAAACGATTGTTCAAGCACGGGCCAAAGAGTACGGCTAATGGAAGGTTCAGAAAGCCATTTTTACGCCTGACATAATAAGAAGGATTTGTAATAAGTAGGAAAGTCAGGAAAGTTTGTCCTACCCTCTGACTTTAAACAAATCAATTTTGATAGGGACATACGCGATTTCTTGTTACCCCATAAGAAAGAAGGTAAAATGGAATTCAGCTTTTTCAAAATATTTTGAAGGAATAGATATAGGAATGTTAGAGATTGAATATAAAACTATGGGGAAAGCATCATTTTTATGGTGTCCAAACGACCCCACAAGGACAGATATAAGGGGTGCCATTTCTCTGTTAAGGATGACAGTCTTTGTATGCAATTTTCCAAACAGCGAGATAGCGTTCCTGATATAGAGGGAGTAAAATGTAAACCTAAGTATTTAATATACTGAGGACTCCACATGAATCCTGAAGTAGTAAAGTCAGCTTTGAAAGTGTATTTGGTGAGGGGTAAGATCTCACATTTATCCCTATTTAATTTGTAACCAGAGACCGATGCGAAGGAATCAATTTCTACTAAAAAAGCGGTAAGGGAGGCTTGAGGTTGTGAGAGGAATAAGAGAACATCGTCAGCATAAGCCACCATTTTAACAGTGGTCTCTTTGAAAGTAAAACCATGAAAACTATCATTTTGGTGAAGTCTTAACAAAAAAGGCACTAGGGCAAGATTGAAAAGAAAAGGGGAAAGAGGACAGCCCTGTCAGACACCTCTACCCAGGTTAACGTAGGAAGAGACTGCACCATTTGCTGATATAGCTGCTCTTGGGTTAGAATATAAAAAAGATATTAAAGCAGTAATTTTTGGGCAAAATTCAAACCATTGTAGTGTGTGAAAAAGGTAAGACCGTTCAACTCTATCGAATGCTTTTTCTGCGTCTAAGGCTATGGCTGCCAGCGGATGAGGAACATGCGAAACTTTAGAGAGAATATCGAAAAATAAGCATGTGTTGTCTGTAATGAGTCTTCCCTTAACAAAACCAGATTACTCACTTCCTAACAAGTCAGGCATGTGAGACTCCAAACATAAAGCTAGAGCTTTTGAAAAAATGTTATAGTCGATATTGACCAAAGATATGAATGGGACGGTAGTTGTTACAATACTGTGGATCTTTGCCCTCCTTAGGTAAAATACAAATAAGGGCATCTGAAAAATATCCATAAGATTCACCAGATTGTAAAAAGGCATGTATGAGGGTATGCAATTTAGGAATGAGTAAGTACGCAAAGGGATTAAAGAATTCCACAGTAAAAACATCTGGGCCCGGAGCCTTTTCCTTTTTGAGTGTTTTAAGGCGGCAAGGAGTTATTTCTGTGATAAGTCAGATTTTAAGAGTGAAATATCGGAATGTGCAGTAGGATTACACTGGATCTTGGAGAGTAATTGGGATATGGATTGGTCAGAAGAAAGAGTTTCAGATGTATAAAGTGACTTGTAGAAGTGGAGAACTTCGTTTAGAGTCTTCGTTTTTGAATTTCAGTTGATGATTTTGTCCAAAAATAGATTCAATATTGAATTTATTTTGTTTTATCCTTAAATATTTAGCTAATAATTTTCTGGCTTTATTTTGACTACCGTAATATTTTGCACTAGATTTTAGCAAATAATTAGAAGCGTTATTAGTTGTATCCTGATTAAATTGGAATTTAGCTTTAATAAGGTCGGAAAAGCAATCTTTTAATTTGGAGGAACAATAGGAATGTTCCAACAGTTTAATTTTGATTAATAGGGCAGTAGTAGCTTGCTGGGATTTTTTACGTTTTTTTGAGGCAAAACTAATGATGAAATCTCTGGCTGAAGCCTTAAAGGCATCCCAAACCACATGAAAAGATGTATTATCCGCTTGATTGAAAAGAAAATATTAATTGAAAAAAAGAGGTAAAGGATGACGTGAATATTGGATCTAAAAGCAAGGCATTATTGAAGCGCCATTTCCGGGAATCTGTAGGTTTGTGCAAAACATCAAGGTGAATAATTAAGGGAGCATGGTCCGATATTAAGATGGGGCCAATATCTGCCTCCACTAGTGATTGGGTAAGATTGTGGGATATAAAAAAATCCAATTGTGACTGAGTGTGATGGACTGGTGAATAAAAGGAGTATTCTTTTAATGTGGGATTGCACAGTCTCCAGGCATCTGTAAGCTTGTGTTGTCGAATTGTTTGTGTGAATGATTTGTGAGATTTATGAGGGAAGAAAGGAGATGAGGAATTCCGATCAATGAAGGGATCAAATGTTTCAATACAATCTCCTGCAAGGATAAAGTTATCATCATAATTTTGTGTAATTTGTTGGGACAGGGAGGTCCAGAAAGAGGGATCTCCTATCGTGGGTGCATAAACATTCAATAAAGAGAGTGGGACATTATCCACCAAAATTTTTACAAATATCCATCTACCTATTTCATCTGTTCATTGTGAGAGAACCTTAATCAAAAGGGACTTTCGAAAAAGAATAAGGACACCATTACGTTTGCCATCACCCGGGGAAAAAAGGACCTCACCCACCCAAACCCACCCAACCTCTCCTCAATTTTGCAGATTCTTCAGCTGATAGATGAGATTCTTGTATGCATGCAATATCTGTTTTTAGTTTAGCAAGATGAGTCAGAACTCTCTGTCGCTTAATAGGTGAATGTAAACCTCTGACATTCCTAGATATAATTTTTAACGGCATAGAATAAAACTGTATTAGCATAATGAATACCGAATGAAACAGAATGTTGAGCAGATTAAACCATATCTAACAATAAACCAACTGTATGTATAGTGAAACAATTGAAAAGGGGAAGAGCAGAAGAAAAATAAAAAATTACAATGATTATAAAGCAATCGAAAATCAAGAAAGTAGTGAGAGAAAGAGAAACATTTTTAGTTAAGTAGATTATGTAGAACGAGAGAGAAAATAGAAAATAGATAGAAAAGAAGGCAAGTGACATAGAAGACAAGGAGAATAAATGAGATAAAAGACATACATATACTCCAAAACATACGAGGGCTGGAGGGATGTGAGGCCACATGGAACAAGGACGTGTCCAAAACCCACGTAGGGAGGCGGGAGAGGAGAACAGTACCAACGGACTTTAAAACATAAGGGAGGGAAGAACACACGAAAAACAACCTTTAGGGAGAAAAAAGAGGTTAAGTATATAATTAGAACAACAAGAGTAAAAATGTTACTGTGTTTACATATGAATAGGCTGCAAACGATTTAAAAGCCAAATGAGAACCATTTAAAGACGTAGAACTAGAACAATGTCTAAAGCAGACTATTTGGAGCTTGATGGAGATGTAGTATCCATTGAGGCAGCTTGGTAAGAATAAAGGAAACTCTTAAGTCTGATTGGGTCCTCGTAGGTATCAGTTTTGTTGTTGATGATCACTTTAAATAGACAAGGATGGAAGAGACCGAATCGTTCAACTATTGAACGCATTTGTGGCCTGAGCGATAAGAACTCTTTGAGACGGTCAGCAATTGGTTTATCATAATCTTGAGAGAAAAATAAGATATTTCCTGACCAAGTGATATGTTTCATTGCTCTCACTGCAGACAAGATTTTTAACAAGTCAGTGTATTCAAGAAGGTATAGGATCACTCCCCTTGGTTTTCTTGTTGAGGAGGACGATGTCAAATTTACCGGTGGACCCAATCGATGAGCTCTCTGAATATTTAGAGCAGTACTCTCTGGTAGCTGAAGAACTTTTGGGATGAAAGATTTGAAGAATGCAATTGGATCAGAGCCTTCTGATCCTTCAGGTATGCCATAAATACGGAGATTATTTCTCCTATTCTGTTTTCCAAATTTTCCAGTTGCCTGTGCAGCATCAAGACTTGGCTGCAAAGAGAGTCCACTTTGGAGGTAGAAGAATTTAAGGAGACAACATTCTGTTCTAGTGTAGTGACACGACTCTCAACAGTTGACCACTTGTCAGAAAGTATCTGAAGCTGAGAGTTAGTTTCCTCAATAAAAGGGCGTAAAGCCCTAATTTCTTCTAACAATAAGTCCATTGTGACTGAAGTAGACTGTTTGGGAGGAGAGGGAGGATCCTTCTTCAACCTTTTAGTCGATGCTTTGGTAGTGCTATGAGTCAAATTTGTATTAGATGCCGACGCACCCCTAGGTGAGGTGCTTGGTGAGACATCCATGTCTAGACACTAGTAACGTGGGCTAGTATGAACCAGGAATGCACTAGATGAGGAAGTAGGCTGTTGTAGACCTTTAGACAACCTTCCCATAGATTAAACAAGTAAACTTTAAAGTGAAATGACAGGAATTACGAAATGTCAAAATACAGTATCTGAAAGCTTAACAGCCTACTATAATATAAACAGGGAAGCATGTAAGAGGGTGCACAGAGAGCATGCAACGAATAAAGTGCAAAATTATCGTAATTACATCATCAACAGTACGTGAAAAGTAAAAGGGGAAAGAGAGACATGACAGACAATCATCAAAAAAGATATTAGAAGGTCAGAAAAAAGAACCACAAAGCGTGAAAACAACTCAGGAATAAATATCCTGAAAAACATGTCATGGGCTATTTTGAATTCATATAAGAATAACAAATGTATAAAAAATACATATTATTTAAACCGAGCCATTTCTAAAACAAACAAAGATAGGATATTCATAAAGCAGTGCTGCGGCGAATGAGCATTCAGTGCACTTAGAGCAAATTGTCTGAAGGAACTTATAGAGACTGTGTATATGCAGGCTGCAGTAGGAGAAAACCAATGAGATACTGTGAGAGGCGCTAATGAGAATGTCCCTTCAAATTGATGATAAAAACGGAATTGAGGTGAGACTGTAAAGGTCGCATTGGAGTGAAGCTCCGTCGGCGAAGAGAGAAAGACAAAACGGTGGTCCGGCGGGCGCTAGCCACGCCCCCCAACATGTTGCACTCTTAAACTGCAGAGAATCACCAAGCGAATGCTCCTCTTCGTGAGCGGGTAAAGTTTCTGCTTAGTGACTTTTTCTGTTCAACTGCCTCTATTTAACTGTCTTAATAGAAAACGACCAGCAGAGGTCAGTAAAATACCAGAATTGCTTTTTGCTAGGGACTTTTTATTTTTTTTATTTTTTTGGCAACTCCATCTATTTAACTTTCTTGATAGAAACTGACCAGCAGAGGTCAGTAAAATAACAATCGCTTTAGCATTCTCTAGATTCCAGTCCATTGAAATTCTCCTCCATGAGCACCCTTAGACAATAATATTTATTTCAAATCTTGTATTTTCAGTGATACGACAACTGAAGGCCCTGATTTTATATTACAAACTATACCATTTCCCACTGAAAGGCAATATTTCTCTCCATATGTTCCCAAACCTGGTGTGTCACGCAGTTTGGTGATTATTTTCCCTCCATGTTAAAGAACAGTATATGTTTTAACACCCAGGCTAATGTCCTGCATAGCGAAATACATATAAGGTCCCAAAGGCGAGACCGATTGCATTGCAAATGCTTGTTAAAAAATGCAGTTTTGCAACTTCTATGTGTGCTGCATTAAGCAGCACACACAACAGTTACAAAACCAGTATTTCAAGATTGTTTATGTGCAGGAAGGGGGACCTTCCTGCACATAAACAATCTTCCCCTCAACACAGGCACCCTTGCACTATGGTGCAAGGGTGCCTGCGCTGGCGCTATGCAGCTAAATTTAGCGCCATCGCAGGGGGACATGCAGGGCTGTACCATATTCTAGTAAATATGGTGCAGCCCTGCATTTCTAATATGACTAAGCGTGTCGTTAGCCTTCTTGGCTTAACAACACTTTGCCGCTTTCTTGTAAATATGCCCCTATGTTTCATCTACATATAGGCAAGACCAAATTATTTTCATGAGTACACCAACATTACAAGATAACATTTAAAAGTCAATATAGGAAAGTGGTTTTTGCCAATGTTTTCTGTAACTGAATGGAAAACCCTTTCCCTTTACAGTTTTACTTAAGGGCAAATGGCATGCATGCATGTGACAACTCTGAGTTGAGTAAATACATATTTACTTTTGTCAACTGAACTCAAGACAAGTATTTAATATTAACAGGCATTTTATACTATAGGATGGTTTACAACCATTTAGAGTAATTATTTATTTTGAGAAACTGTTTATTTAAACTTTGATTGAACTTGCAATATTTGTGTTTATTGCTATTTCTTCGCACAGTGTCCCAGTAGTAGCCACATAATAATGATGTCACCTCTGAGTATTTCCGTATGGCTTACATCCTTGTATATATTAATTTAAGTTAGGGATGAAGACACAATGCTAGAGTTTTGAACCAAAAGTAAGCACTCAGATATCTGCTCACCTTCAATTTAGTTGTACCTCTAACAAAACATACACTTAGCCACATAGTTAAGAAAGTTAGACATTGGCTATTGACGATACACCCACAGCACCTAGATACTTGTAACAAAGGAAAGTTTATAGGTGGAGCTCTGAAATTTGTACAGTCAATATGGATGCCCTCGGAGACCTTACTGACTACATAGCCAAACCTATTGTAGAATAGTCCAAGGACCTGCTGCACAGACATCTGACCAAAGAGTGAATTTTTATATACCTTTAAACACAGAAGGTATTTACGCGCCAACTTCCCAAGCACCCTCGTGGCTTCCTTTATCATAAGCACAGGCTTGTTTCCTTTTGTTGCAAATGCATTATATTTCACCATCCAATCCCTGTATCACTCTTTAACTCCACTCATTCTCCCAATCCTACTTTCTTCTTGCATTCTTTTTAGGTCAAGCCTCTATACAGCGCATGCGCTGTCTGCGGCGAGGGCTATTGTGGCTTACCATGAACATAGAGAGGCCCTGAGCCCGTTATTGATTGCCATTGTTTGGCTTTCTTTGTCATTCTCATTTGCCTGCTTCTTTTTGCGACCACAGCTTCTCAATCCGGTGTTTGTCCTTCCCATGGAGCATTGCCTCTTTATCATTGCTTTGACAGGCCGACAACTCTGCAGCAATTGCTTGTTTTTCAAGCACTACTTTTTGATTTTTAAGAACATATATGTGCAATACACTTATTTAAAAGGGTTTTCATCCAGCTTCCTTCCTCCATTGGTCTGTGGGTGTGTCACATTTGGCTTCCGCCCTGTTTGTGGATCACATTTTGCTTCTGCACGCTACAGCATCCAGCATGGGGCAGGGAATCAACCCACCAGAGTCACTGGATAACTTCACTTTGAGTGACAGCATTTTGCTATTTCACAAGGAGCACGTCTGCACACAAGCTAGTTCCCTTCTGGGCCAATGTTTTTGTTTTTAGTTTATTACTTTGATGTTACCCTTTATGATTAGATTTTAATGTGACAGCAGTATGCTTTAAACCAGATGCGAGCACAGGTCATAATGCACGCTTTATGAGTTCCTGTCTCCTGGCGATGCTGGAATTTCACAGCATAACAGATTGCACTCACTTAAAAAGGTCCTAAGTGCGGCCGATGGCCACACAACCTCCTCAGTGAAGGTGTTGGCCATTGGCTGACACTGGGGAGGCACATAAAGGCCCCTCTGGTGCAGAGCACCAGAGGGATTCCATTAAATATTTTGTAATCTTGGGCTGACGTCATTACAATAAAGTGAAAGTAAAACATTTACTTTCACTTCTTTAGTGCCCAGTGGGCATATTTCCCCTCCCTCCAGCATTGATTGGGGGTGGAGAATCTCCCTTTTCCAATGCTATCTCTCCCCAATGGATCCCTGCCATAGAAGATCTATCCCCAAGCCGGGATCCACCCACTAAGCACCAGGGATTTTGAGGAGAAGCTTGTGCTACCCCCACCCCTTACCTGATCAGTCTTTCTGCCCCCTCTAGAGAGCAGATAGGGGTAATTACCATCTATGTGTCCCCCTAGGGGGAGTCGGCAGAAAGGCCACTAGACACCAGGGTCGAATTTATAACATAATTATAGGGGGTGGGGGCTGATCATCATGTACATGTCATGTCCATAACTCCAAAAACTATTGTGATAGTCTTTCTGACCCCTGGAGGACAGATGGTGGTGATTATCCCCAATCTGCCCTGCCCACTTATCATCAGGATTTTTTACTGCCCAGCCTGGGCTTAGCCGTGCCCCTACTCCAACATGAAAGATAGTATTTCTGCCCACCCCGCCCCCTTGTGTACAGATTGGGATAATTACCCCTGATCCGCCTCTCTAGAGGGGCAGAAAGCCAACTAGATGCCAGGGAATCTTTTTTAAAATATAGGGCTGTGGGCTGCCCAGCATGGGCATGACTAGTCCCCCACCCCACGTAACTAGGACAAGAGTCTTTCTGCCTCCTGGGGGCAGATGGGGATGAATATCCTGATCTGCCCACCACGGAGAGCAGAAAGCCCACTAGACGCCATGGAAAGCTTTGTAAAATAATTATATGGGGGTGGGGCTGCCTACCATGGGCATGGCTATGCCCCCACCCCAACTAAATCAGCCAACAGTATTTCAGGCCCCGGGGGTGGGCAGATTGGGGTAATGACGCTCATTCTGTCCCTCTGGGGGCAGAAAGACCACTAGATGCCAGTGAATGTTTTGTTTTTTAATTATAGGAGTGGGAGCTGCCCGGCATGGCCATGCCTGCCCAAGTAAATAGGGCCCCACTTGTGCTAATGAGAATGCTGCACCACTTGCGTGGTTGGTTCTAGTGCCTGCAACAGGAACAGATCAAACTAGAAGTGAATAGGTGTCCCTACGCAAGAGAAACCCATTGATCTTGGTTTGATAGGTTCATGTTGTGCAGGTACTAGGCCCAGTCACACAAGTAGGGCTGCGTTTTTATCGGCACAGTGGGGTAATGCTGGGTGGCTGGAATGTTGCTGATTCCTTAAGTTTTCATCATAGAAATTTAAGCAAAATGCACAATTTCAGGCAAAGTTTGAAGTTTGCATGGCATTGTGGGTAAAAAGAAAACGAATGGGATGCAAAGAAGGCACACCTCCCTGGACTCCCCTAGTTGTCAAGTTTTAAAAAATGTGCAAGTTTGGTAGGTTTCCCTAGGGACCGCATGAGTTAGGTCCCAAGATCCACAGCTACTCACTTTGCTAAGAATGAGTTAACCTTTTGTGAAAAAATGTGATATATCCATGTTGTCTTTTGGGCCATTTTCTGTCACAAGTACTAGGCCAACCCACACAAGTGAGGTACCATTTTTATTGGAAGATTAAGGGGAATGCTTGGTGAAGAACGGTTGTGGCTCCCTGCAGATTCCAGAATGTTCTATCAAAGAAATGTGAGAAAAATATGTTTTTTTAGTAAAGTTTGAGGTTTGCAAGGGATTCTAGGTAAAATAACCTGGTAAGAGCCACACAAGTCTCCCCATCTCAGATTCCCCTAGGTGTTCAGTTTTCAAAAATTTACAGGCTGGCTAGATTTCTTTAGGTACCTGCTGAGCTAAGGCGAACAATACACAACTACCCACTTTGCAAATAAAGGGTAAATTTTGAGTGGAAAATGCGATGTATCCATGTTTATTTATTTATAAAGTTTTATATAACGCGAACATGATCCCAAGTTTTGGCCCTTTTCCTGTTGTGGACGCTAGACCTACCCACACAAGTGAGGTACCATTTTTATTGGAAGACTTCGGGGAATGCTGGGTGAAAGGGAGTTTGTGGCTCCCTGCAGATTCAAGAACTTTTCATCACAGAAATTTGAGAAAAATGTCTGTTTAGTCAAAGTTTGGGGTTTGCAAGGGATTCTGGGTAAAGCAACCAGGTGAGAGCCACACAAGTGTACATGCTGGGTTCCCCCAGGTGTCTAGTTTTTTAAAATGCAGAGGTTTGCTAGGTTTCCCTACATGCCCCCTGAGCAGGGCCCTAAATCCACAGCTACCAACTGTGCAAACAACAGGTCAGTTTTGAGTGGAAACATTTGTTGTTTCCATGTTGTGTTTTAGGCCATTTCCTGTCATGGGCACTAGGCCTACCCACACAAGTGAGGAAACTTTTTTTATCAGAAGACATCTGGGAGCATATAATGTTAAGATATTTATTATTACCAATTGGATTTTGCGGTTTCTCTGTCTTCCAAAACTAAGCCAGTGTGTAAGAGAGAAGACATTTTCAAAAATATCCTCTAAATCATATGCTAGTAAGGGTAACCACAATTTCAGAGATGTACAAATAACCACTTCTGCTAAATGCCATATCTTGTGCCCATTTCAGAAATACATAGGTTTCCTTGATACCAATTTTTCACTCTACATATCTCACCATATTAATTAGTCTATACTCAGTAAACAATGAAATACCATTGTACGGTGCAGCTCGATTGTTGGCTCCTGGCACCTTGGGTTCTTGGAGAACTGACAAACCCTAAATAAACCACAACCAGAAGGGTCTATCAGACAAATTGGTATATTGCTTTTGTAAATCACCGAATGCGTCAAAAAGTTACAGATGAGAACATTGTCATAAGTGGCCATAATTGTCCTACTCATTTTCAGTATTTCTTTATAAAAACAGTTTTTTGGGGAAAACCTGGAGCGATCTATACACATTACACCTTGCTGAACTTGGAATGTTGTCTACTTTTCGGAAATCTATAGTTTCTCTGGATCAGAGTTTCACACTGGGTTCCACCACAAACTGGAAGAAGAGTGAGAGCACAAAAAAATAGGAATAATGGGCTACCTCTGAAAAATTTCAAAACTGTAGTAAAAAGTTTTTTATATTCAGCTTTTGGGGGAGGGTGGATTTGGCGGGGGAGCAGGGTAGGCTCGGGGCGGCACAGGAGCTAGGGGGTTAAGTTAAATCGAAAGCTTCAGTATTATACATGTGAATTCATAAGCAGACAGTTCTTCAGTTCACTTTATTCTGGGCTCTCTTTCAGCAATTAGTCTTTAAGAATATGCCCAGGAGGAAAGCCAGCCATTTGCCATGTTTAATTTGGTACAAAAGGGGGTGGTGATGCACGGAGCATCTGATCCTATCTAACACTCACACCCAGTCAACAGACCTGGGTTTAATCCATCACCGTTCTTTAGCCCACTCGGCCACACCAGTACAGACATGGCCATATGCAAATCAGTCTGACCCTGTGCCTCATGGGAACAGTCCAGCCTGAACTGCCAAGCCATGCCTTCCCTGGACCGGAAACAAGCTTCCGAGGACCGGTTTCTGGCATTACAGCCGTCTTCCGCCCGGCTTGCTTGAATCCAGTGGCAAAGTGAGCAAGGGACTCACGTCTGAGCATACCCTGCCAACTTATGGCGAACAAAGTGGTACAAAAGACAGCTGTTTTTTGTTATTAAAATAAAAAAATAAAAAAATAAAAAAAAGTTGTAACATCACCCCCTTTTGTACCACTTTGTTTAATTTGCAGCATTTGTAACATTCCTTTTTATTTCCTTTTTTACTTTTTTTCTTTGTTTCTTTTTTCTTCCTTCTTGCTTTCCTTCATTCCCCTTTCCTTCTTTTCATTCTTTTATGCATTCATTCTTTCATCCTTTTATTTAATGAATTCCCCTTTCTTTCATTCTTTCACTGCTTCTTTCATTCTTTCGTTCATTCTGCCTTTCATGCCTTCTTTCTTGGTTTTCCTTTTTTCCTTCTTTTTTCTTTTTCTTTTTTCTTTTATTCCTTCTGTCCTTTCTTTCCTTCTTTTTTCTTTGTTTCTTTCCTTTTTCTTTCTTTCATTGATCCATTCTTTAATTTTGTCTTGCATTCCTTCTTTCTTGCTTTACTTTTTTCTTCATTCCTTTGATTTTCTTTTTTTCCATTCCTTCTTTCCTCTTTTCTTTCCTTCCTTTCTTGCTTTCCTTTTTTATTTCATTCCTTCTTTATTTCATTTTTCTTTCACTTGTTCTTTCTCGATTTTCTTCTTTTATTCTTTCCTTCTTTCTTGCTTTCTTTCTCTCTTGCCTTTGCCTTTCCTTCTTTTCTGATTTCATTCCTTTTTTCTTTCTTTGCTTTCATTCCCTTTCTTGCTGACATTCCTTCTTTCCCTCTTTTCTGTCTTTCTCTTTCTTTTCTGCTTCCATTTGTTCTTTTTTTGCTTTCTGTATATTTCTATCCTTCCTTCTTTCCCTCTGTCTGTCTTCCTATCCTCTGTTCTTTGTCTTTTCAGTCCTTCTTTCTTGCCTTCCCCCTTTCTAGTCATCTTTCTTTCCTTCTTTTTTGCCTACCTTCTTTCCTTTTTACTTTCTTGTCATCTTTCTTTCCTTCTTGCCTTATTTATTTCTCACCTTCTTTCTTTCTTGCCTTCTTTATTCACATTCTTATTTTCATGTTTACCTGCTTTCTTTCCTTCTTTCTTTCTCAGAAGCCAAGACCTTTTAATTTCACTAAAATTATGTGTATGACATAGTAACTTATAGGGCTTTTCTGCCACACGTCATCCATTTGTATGTGATTGGGCCATTCACATTTTTTCTGCAACCCACATGAGCATGCCTCAAGGGCTAACGCATCACCCCACTTCAGCCACTGGCTGACTTCACTGTGATTAATGGCATGCACTCTTCCTTTTCACAATGAGCACATCCACACACAAAATAGTTGCCTTCAGTGCCAGAGAGAGTAATGTGTGTTTTTGAAACCAAAATATTTTTACCTTTAGTCAATGTTTTTGTTTAGATTGACAGACACCAAGCAGCTTCCAAAACAAAGGTTTGCAAAAGCCATGACAAAACAAGAATTGCCAAAAAGGCTGGTGGACGTTACCAGTCCCATTGTTTTTGCCAATGCTTGTTTCTTCTTGTCTGAGAGTGTATGTTTTTTTTTAGCCCTTTCGCTAATATACCTACCTCCCAGTTTGGTGCTCTGCCACTCGCCACCCTCCCTGCACTTACCAATGTTGGTTAACCCGTCCCTGTCTCCCTCTATGTGTTGCTTACCCTCTGGTGCTTTCCTGTTGCTCCTCTCCCCGTTGATTTAGACCTCCCAGCTTCTGTTTCCGCCAGCCCCAGACTCACTTTAGTGCATTTTAAAATAAATAAAATGCATTTTTGTGCATTTTATTTTCTTTAGAAGTACTTTCAACACATTACAAAAGCCTCACAGCTTACTAGTACAAGTGAATAGCACTGAAATGATAAGGTTTCCTAAATGGTGGGAGACTGAAGGAAATATATGTTTTTGAGGACATATCATCTGTTTTATTTCCAGTTTTTAATTCCAGTGCATGTCAATGAAGGGCCCTAGGGGAAGTGACAGTCACAGACTTGTCTTCCCTCATGGTATTCCTGTCGAAACGTTGCCCAGTACAGGGGATAGGTAGTTTTAAGGGGAAGTGAGGTTCTGTAAAATACGAATTTGTTCGTACTCAGCCTCCATTTTGTAATCGCCGCCATTTTGTGTTGCCCTCACTCAGGCAGCGCGGCGAACGCGATGTTTTTTTTCCGTTTCTGCATTCACGTGTCAGGTGGCTTCTTCGCTTATGTTTACTAACGAGTGTCAAGGTCTGGCCGAGTACACTAATTCCTGTCTGAGCTGATTAATCTCCGTCCGGACTATTTGTTGGCTCGCACCATTCTTTCCTCCAGGTTATCTTATCTGCTGTCCTTCGCTACATGTCTCATGTATTCTCCTGTTTCACGACTATTCTTCTAACACATACAGCTGTGTTTTCTCTGCTTGTAAACCGAATTGTGTGGATTCACTCGATAATTTACTCAAGGGGTCGAGTAACAAACACAACCGGGAAACTTGAGTTACTTTGGGATTAAGGCATTGTTTATAACATTTGTTTATGTCTCCTGCTCTCGTATGATTGCATTGTGCATTGTATTGTACCATATATAAGTCTGTGCGCCACAGAGTTAATTGGCAGTCTCTTTTGAACCTCGTTGTGTTGACGACTTCTAAGACCTCTGTACTAGCTGCAGCTAATAAATATCATCTTCTACGCCAGACGAAGAGTCTGTGTCTCTGTATTTGACAAGGCAGGTGAATCCCGGGGATCTTAGGCGTTCCCTGCGCCACCGGGCCTTAAGGCTGCGGTTCTCCAACTGGCGCCCAACGTGGGGCGACTTCAGAGGTAGTGGTTAAGCCCGAGGGCCGTGAGGAGCCCCGCAAGAAAATTCTGGAGGACGCGCACCACGTGATCGACCCCTGTATGTCGTAAGTGGACCAAAGGTCTTTGGCAGCTCGGCTACTCTTTCCGACGGCTACTGAAGACTGCTGCCATGACTGTCGCCCTGCCTTGGACCCTTCTGATGATGTTTGGTAAAGCAAGACGATAAGACGGACCTTCGCTGGTGTAGGACGATCCTTAGTTAAGTATTTGGTGGGTCGCTCCCACGATCCTTTGTTTTGTTTTTGGGTTTTGATTCAGTTGTTGCAATAACTGAAGCCAAGGGGTAAGTACGTTTGTACTGTTTCATTCATTTATACCCCTTGTTGTTTGTGAATAGCCTAGAGAAGTAACGATGCCTGGGTTAAGTAAGTTCAAAAGAATTTGTTGTTTATGTTGTACGAGGGATTCCCAGTTGGAGGATTCATGCCCGATTCCTCCGGTTGGAACTCCCACTTATGAGCTCTATTCTAAACATGGTATTGGTCCCATTACCTTTAATGAGACAAGGGTCCGATACACGAAAAATAGTGGAGTTTTGAAATGGCCCCAAAATGGTAGTTTTGACTCCGCCATACTAGATGATTTGGAAACGATTCTGTTTAGACGAAAAGGAGCCTTGAGACCCTCCGGGTGAGTAGTGCGCGGTATAAATGCCTATGATTGATTGATTGATTGATTGATTGATTGATTGATTGATTGAAAAAGCCCGGCCGGCAATGTTTGACTCTTTTCGCCTTTGGTGTAAGGAAGCCAAACAGAAAGAAATTAAGCAAGCGAAAAAGGATAAGAAAGCACAAAATATGTCAATTATAGAGGCTGCTCAGCAGTTTAAAAATAATTAAACGGATGGTGCGAATGAAATATCAGAAAGACAACATCGCATGGCGATAGATAGATGCTATCCGGTGTTGCCTACTTCCTCCTCAGATAAAAGTAAGGAATTAGAAGAAGATTCTCTAATGTCTTGTTTATTGAATTCACCTCCGCCCTATGCCCAGAATCCTACTGCACCCTTGTTGCCCCCTCCTATTGCTCAACCAGTGGTTGCTCAATTGCCGATTATTTTGCAACCGGTTCAGCCCATTAATGTTTCCCTGCCTGTTTCTGCTCTGTCTTTCCAGCCTACAATTCAGTCCCCACCTCTACAATTCCTCACTCCTGTCCCTCAGCCGGCTACATTTCAGTCTTCGTTACCTTCTGCATCTGTATTGCCTCCCATTCTCTCGAGGGATTCCCCTGCATCACACAGGAGATTAGCTGATGCTGTCTCCAACTACTTTTCTCCTCTTCTCGGTTCTTTGAATCTATCTCCGACTTTCTCTAGACGACAATCTCGTTGTCAACTTCCTCTGACGGACGAGAAAGTAGTTTTGGGTTCCCTCGCTCGTAAATGGATTGAGAGAGGACTAGACTATAGCACAGAAGACCTTATGAGTTCTTTTCACCAGTGGGTAGAGCCCACACAGAGATATGTTTTTAATGTCATGTGTCAGACTCTTATTAAAGGTTGGGAAGATATGGAGTTAGATATAGTCCCTTCGGAGCTATTGAAGTTACAAGCCGACTTTGATAAAGGTTTTATTGTAGGGCCATGAGTCGAAGACGCGGTGAATAAACTCATTGCATTTCGAACAATGTTTTTGTCTTTATCCCTTTCTGAGACTGGTACTGCCAAAACCAAAGGCATTAAGAATTATCCGAAGCGTGAAGTTCCTCCCGTGTGGAGGGACGCAATAGTTGGTCCGCCTGCTGTCCCTGCTCATTTTCAGCGTATATGGGTCCACGAACCCTGGAAAAGGTCTGAAGTATTTGCGCTTAAACAAACTCTTCCGGACCCTCGTAAAAATCCGGCTGGATATTATAAGGAATTGTCTCAAACAGTTGACGCTTGCATTATGAATTTGGCTGATATTGATTTGTTGTTTGGGAATGTTGTTCCACAAGCACTGTGGGCACGGATTCGTAAGGAAAATCATAATGCTGAATTAGACGGTGATTGGGCTGCTATTAGAGCCGCTGATGCAGGTCAAGTGGGTGGTGCGAAACCCGATGATCTGATTACGGCCCTACCAGGCAGAATAATTGAATTGATGAAAACTATGATGCCCGCGGTGCGAGTTAATTGGGATAAGCTGGCCGCATGCAAGCAAAAGAAAGACGAAAGCGTTTCGGATTTCTTCACTCGTTTTGAAGAGACGTTTATTGATCATAGTGGTCAGGATTTGAGTACAGAGGGCAGCCAGCGGTTGTTTGTGGACAAGTTTGTATACAACTTACTTCCTGAATTGTCGAATAAATTAAAGAGCTCTGAGAGTGCATGGGCTGTCTCTTCCCCTGCTAAAATACTGGCTACTGCACAGTATTATGAGAATAGAGATAAGGAGGAGAAAGAGAAACAAGAAAAGAAAAATAAAGATTTGAAAACAAAGGTTCTTTTACAGCAAGCTTATCCTCCGCGTTCTGCACAGCCTCAGTTTTCTCAACCCACACAGTTTCAGAAAGTGTTTCAGAAGCCTGAGTACTTCACGCCACGTCTTCCATTGGGTCCTAATCAATGTGCGTATTGTAGAGATGAGGGGCATTTTCAAGAATAATTGTCCAGTCTTATCACAGCATAATAATGGGATGTCTGCTCCACGAGGACGTGGAATTTCTCAGCCAGGATCTAGAGGTAGAGGACGAGGTGTGTCCTCTCAAGAACAGCGTTCTACTGTTCCATCTACTACGAATTATTTTGATCAACGAGAGTTCAGTCCGCACAGTATTATAATGATGATTATTGTAAAGACAGGGCTGATGATTTTCAGATCGAATAGGACAGCCATGGACAAAGTGAGGGAGTTGTGTCGATTCCAGTAGATCAAAATGGGCCATATGTCACGATCAATACTATGGGTGTTTCAGAACCGTTTCTTTTGGATACTGGTGCGATGAGAAGTTCTATTATGCATACTAAACTCCCTGGGGCACCTTTGTCTTGCTTAATAAATACTTCTGTAGGATTTTCTGGCGCCCCAGTTCGCAATCCGGTTTCTTGTCCCTTGCCTGTTTCGATTGGTCCCTATGATTTGAATGCTCCGCTTATTCTGACAACTAGTTGCGGTGAGAACTTGCTGGGTTTGGGTTTGTTAAAAAGATTACATGCAACATTGTACTGTTCCCCTTCGGGTGTGCATCTTACATTGGGAAAGAAAATGACATCTTCCGTGTATCTGTCCCGGGACGAATTCCCATCTGAGTTGCTTTCTCTTCCTGAAAGTCTTTGGGCTACAGGCCCGAATGACGTGGGTTGTCCTGCGATCCCACCGTATGTTGTTACAATTAAAGAGAATGTGAGGATGCCACGCATTCCCCAATACCGTATCTCCAGTGATGGAGAGAGAGCACTTTTGGCTATTGTCGATGATTTCATTCAGAAAGGTGTGGTTTAAGAGACGAGAGGCAATATTTGTAACAGTCCTGTTCTTCGGATCCTTAAAAAAACTGACCCTTCACAACCTCCTGTCTATCGATTTGTTATTGACCTTAGGGAGGTCAATAAAATTGTTGTGCCACAGTTTCCTGTTGTTCCGGACATCACAACTTTGTTGACGATGATTCCTGCTTCGGCAGCTTGATTTTCAGTTATAGACCTCAAGCATGCTTTCTTTAGTATTCCTATTGCTGAAGAAAGTAGGGATATCTTTAGTTTCTCTCGCGGTGGCCGAAGTTTTAGATTTAAGAGAGCTCCTCAAGGCTATTGTGAAAGTCTCTCTATCTATAGTAAGGCTCTTAAGTCACAACTGGATGCTTTTTCCTTGCCTCCTGGCGCTACACTTATTCAGTATGTGGATGATTTGTTGGTGGCTGCTGATACGGAAGAGGTGTGTAAGGAAGTGACTGTTGCATTGTTGCATCATTTGTCTGCTCTACATCATAAGGTGTCTCCCTCTAAGTTGCAACATGCCCGCCAAGAGGTTACCTATTTAGGTCATCTCTTGTCGAAGGAGGGAAGGCGATTGACCCCAGAGCGTATTCACGCTATTTCACAGATGTCCGTACCCACCACACAGAGAGAAGTGCGTGCCTTTTTGGGTATCACTTCCTACTGCAGACAATGGATTCCTAATTTTTCACTTTTGGCTAAACCATTGTTGGCATTAACGTTGAAAGATACGCCACATCCACTCCCTTGGACGGACGAATGTCAGAAAAGCTTTTTCGACTTACGTGCTGCTCTATGTTCTGCTCCAGTGTTGGGTACCCCAGATTATAGCAAGTCTTTTACACTGTACGTTCATGAGAGAGAGGGTTGCGCATTGTCAGTTTTGACACAGTTATTTGGAGATAAGCAGAGACCATGTGCCTACTTCTCTGCTACATTAGACCCAGTAGCTAAAGCTTTGCCCAGCTGTCTTAGAGCCACAGCAGCCGCAGCTACTTCTATCAGACAATCTGCTGGATTAGTGTTGGATAACACACTCATTGTTATGGTTCCACATGCAGTAGATACCTTATTGAACAGAACCAGAACACAACATCTTACAAGTCCTCGTTTGTCTGGATACGAGCTGACACTTCTGGCGAGTCATGTACACATCAGAAGATGTAACACGTTAAATCCAGCTACGTTGTTGCCACTGCCAGATGAGAAAGATGTTCAGGAAAAACAGGATTGTTTTCTTCCAACGGAAGAAGAAACGAAGGGTAGGATTGATTTGAAGGACACTCCGCTCAAGGACCCGGATGGGATCCTATGGGGAGACGGTTCTCATTTCAAGCTTCCAAATGGGGAGACTACTTCCGCTTATGCTGTTACTACCTTATGCACAATTGTTGAGACTGCACGTATCGGACATAATTCAGCCCAAGCAGCTGAATTGATAGCCTTGACTAGAGCATGTGTGTTGGCAAAGGGAAAGAGAGTGAATGTGTACACAGATAGTCAGTATGCTTTTGGCGTTGCACATAGTTTTGGTAGGTTATGGAGGGAGAGAGGATTTTTTTACCTCTCACGGGACAAAGATCCAGCATGGCCAGTTGGTGACCGATCTTCTCGAGCCACTTACCTTACCTGCACAGATAGCAATTATAAAGTGCAGCGCACATAAGAAAGTTACAGATGATGTGGGTCGTGGAAATGCGTTTGCAGACGAAGTAGCAAGAACTACAGCTATAGATACAACGAGTCGAATGTACGTAGCAGGTCCTGCAAATTGGGTTAGGGAAATTGGAATGTGTGAAGACACGATTGAAAGTGTGAAAACGATTCAGGGAGAAGCAACTGAGACAGAATTAAGAACGTGGAAAGAAAGTACGGGAATGGTAGACTTGACGGGTTGTTGGACGGAATTGTCGGAAAATCAGCGATGGTTATTACCGGACGCTTATGTATTACCGGTTGTAACTATGGCTCATGGTCCAGCCCACATTAGTGCGAAAGGCATTTGTAAGCTCTTGGCTCCTGTGTGGCAGAATGAGGGAATTCCAAAATGTGCAGAGAACGTGGTTAAGCATTGTATTGTTTGTCTAATGCATAACCCAGGAAAGGGTACCCCAACTCCGGCAGGTCATTTTTCTCCCCCGTCATATCCTTTTGAAGTGTTGCAGATCGACTACATTCATATGGATCGATGCAACAACCTTAAGTATTTTCTGGTGGTGGTGTGTGCCTTTTCCCGATGGATAGAGGCCTACCCCTTGAAAGATAACACTGCTCTGTCAACTGCTAAGGTGTTACTTAAAGAGTTTTTCCCCAGATTTGGTTTGCCGCAAATTGTCTGGAGTGACAATGGAAGTGAATTTGTGGGTCAAATTATGCAGAAAGTATGTTCTGGTCTTGGGATCAGACAAAAATTTCATGCGGCAAACCATCCACAGTCAGCAGGATTGGTTGAGTGTTATAATGGTACACTCAAACTTAAACTAGCCAAGATTCAAGCCAGTACGGGTCTTGCTTGGCCAGACGCCTTTCCTTTAGCTCTCTTGTCAACCAGAACTACTGTACACTCTCGTATGGGACGTCGCCCATAAGAGGTGGTATTTGGACGCCCAGCTAATGTTTGACGTGTCCCTCGCCCCAAGAGATATTCTGATATACCATATCCTTTGCTAATTGACTATTTGCATGATTTGACTACTAAATTAAGTGTTATCCGTCAACAGGTACAAAGTGCTTTGCCAGAGGCTTCCACGGACCCAGTTCACACCATTTTGCCCGGTGACTGGGTCTGCGTTAAGAACTTTCAGCGGACTAAGAATCTGGAGCCTTGTTGGTCTACGCCTACGCAAGTTTTGCTCGTCACCCGCACGGCTGTGAAAGTGGTCGGCAAGCGAAATTGGGTGCATGGCGTGCACTGTAAGAAAGTGCTATTGCCATTACCCTTTGACCAGTGGATTCGCAGTGGTGTAAGAGAATCGGATACTGCAGCGGTCCCTTGTTTTGTGCCTTTCAGTGATGCTCAAATATATGGAACTCAGTCTGAAAAAGCAGATGACAACATTTTTCAAGCTGCTGTGCTTGCGCACCTTCGAATAGACACTACGAATCCAAAAATACTGTTTAAGGACCAGACAGTGCAGAGCAAAACTCGCTACAACCTAAGGTCAAGAGCTGACCAGAGGAACTGAATATTTTGAACACTTTTTTCTTTATTACTCAAAGACACTTTTTTATATATATATATATATGAACTGAGTATTAGATGTGCCATCCGTCTCCGTCGCAGGGTCACGGTAGGAGACTCAGACTGTAACCTGGCTTTTGTTCTCTTAGTAAGTGGCTAGCGCCTCAGGATATACAGAAGTACATAGCCGAGTGATTGAAGAAGATTGCCGTGAGTGACATTTTTTTTAGATAAAGATGGATGGTACAACAACCATAGGTAGGGAAAATAGGAAACAAGAAATGAGATTGAAATATTGCAAATCATTGCGTAGTCGATTTGGCGTAACTTTGTGTATTTTTATGTTTTTGTGTATTTTATTAGCTTGCATAGGTTGGGTTGTCCATGTTCTACACCCGAGAAATGATGCTAACTCTACAACTTCTTTGCCCTCTCGTCTTTCTGTCCTTTCACATAAAATGCATGCTTTACCCCCTCATGAACAGATAAGAAGAGCTGAATATATGAATAATACTTTCATTCAGTTGTTGCACCAACACCAGTTGGCCATTAATATGACTGACTGTTGGGTGTGCGGTCTTATGCCACATAATACACAGAAGGGAATGCCTTATTTGGTCCTCCCTTTCTCATATGAAGGTTCAGCTTGGGCCTATCTGACTATGTTTTCGGCTGCATACCACAACAAACTTAGAAATCCTGTAAAGACTTCTGGGACCGGATTGGATTTCAGCCACAGTTCCTTGATTAAAGGTATAGTGGTGATGGCTAAGATTGTAGAAAAGGGCAAAATTCCTTTAGATGAGAAGAGAGCTTGTGAAGGATGGAATGTCACCCATTATGTTTTGAGTCTTGGTGACAAAACTAAAAAGGGTGAGTCTTCTCCTGTATGGACTGTACCCCATCAAGGTAATCTTTGTCTCCAAGTCAACAGTAAGAAAACTAACAATAAGCAGAGTTGTTTACACACCTACATTTTCTCGTCCCCTGATTTCCCTCCATTGGTTCCATCTCAAGGAACATATTTCGTCTGTCAAGATAGAGCTTACACCTGGCTCCCTTCCAACTTTTCTGGAACCTGTTATGTAGCCTTCCTTCTTCCCCCTACATATTCGGCTCCGTCAGACCACCATAAAATTAGATAAAGCCAAGGTATATTTGATGCCACGGACACGTCAGCCCAAGAAGGAGGGGATTTTCTTAAAGGATTCCTCCCCTTTTGGGGCCCGATGATTAACAGCAGACACATCAGGCAATTGGTTCCTGTGGTCAAAACCACTATTAATGTTACTGCAGGCGCAATAGGTAACATTACAGCAGAGCTTCAGGCTGATAGTCTTATGACGTTGCAAAATCGAATTGCATTAGATGTGATCCTAGCAGACCGAGGAGGTGTCTGTAAATTGATCGGATCTAGTTCTGCATTTATATTCCAGACGACGCTCCGGCAGTATATCAAGTCATTTCCAAATTGCATACCATCTTCGAGTTGATTCATCAAGATGAAGGGGATTGGTCTTTCATGGGATGGTTTTGGAGAACATTGTCAACATGGGGATGGAAGATTTTGACGTTCCTGGGAGCAATTTTGGCCATCATATTCTCTTGTTGTCTGTGCATACAATGTGGTCCCGCAGTGTGTGGCCTACTGGCTAATTTATGCGTTCCACGTCCTGAAACACAGAGGACAGAGAATATTAGGATGATGGTGCAGCAACAGCTTGAAGACTTTATAAACATCGATGCTGATTCCAACTCAGATTAGCATGAGTTGGTTTTTTTCTTGCCTGAGTAATGGCAAAAGGAGGGACTGAGGTTCTGTAAAATACGAATTCGCTCGTACTCAGCCTCCATTTTGTAATCGCCGCCATTTTGTGTTGCCCTCACTCAGGCAGCGCGGCGAAAGCGATGTTTTTGTCGCTTCTGCATTCACGTGTGAGGTGGCTTCTTCGCTTATGTTTTCTAACGAGTGTCAGGGTCTGGCCGAGTACACTAATTCCTGTCTGAGCTGATTAATCTCCGTCCGGACTATTTGTTGGCACGCACCATTCTTTCATCCAGGTTATCTTATCTGCTGTCCTTCGCTACATGTCTCATGTATTCTCCTGTTTCACCACTATTCTTCTAACACATACAGCTGTGTTTTCTCTGCTTGTAAACCGAATTGTGTGGATTCACTGGATAATTTACTCAAGGGGTCGAGTAACAAACAGAACCGGGAAACTTGAGTTACTTTGGGCTTAAGGCATTGTTTATAACATTTGTTTATGTCTCCTGCTCTAGTATGATTGCATTTTGCATTGTATTGTACCTTATATAAGTCTGTGCGCCATGGAGTTAAGTGGCAGTCTCTTTTGAACCTCGTTGTACTGACGACTTCTAAGACCACTGTACTAGCTGCAGCTAATAAATATCATCTTCTACGCCAGACGAAAGTCCGTGTCTCTGTATTTGACAAGGCAGGTGAATCCCGGGGATCTTAGGCGTACCCTGCGCCACCGGGCCTAAAGGCTGTGGTTCTCCAGAAGGGGCAGATGTAGGCAGACATATAAAGGAGTCAGAAGAGGCAAACCAGCCTCCTCCTGACTCCTAAGCACCGCTGGGGGTTGGGAGAAAAATTCTGAGGAATGAGGAGGTGAGGGCTGCCCTGCGTATGCTGGGTGCAGCAGGGCGGGCAGACCTGCTGGGGCATGGTGTCCTGGACCAAGCCTGGTTAGGTCTGAGCCGAAAGACACGCTCTGTGTCGGGTGGCATGGTGGACAATGTCACGGTTTGTTCTCACTCGCGGGGGAAAGAGAGCCAAGCAGGGGGGCAGGCATGAAGATGAAGTGGAAGGCCAATATGAAGCAGGGCCCATACAGGTAAGGAGCAGTTAATAGGCTAAAATGAGTTTGGGCCCCTGGGGAGCAATGAGCATTTGTACCCGATGGTCTGACCAGCCCTTGGGGGACTGGTAGCTGACAACAGGGCTTAAATAATCCAGGAGGGGTGAGACAGTCAGTGTGGACAGAGGTTAGAGTGGGGGAGGATCTGGGAATCTAAAGACACAAGCTGCCCTAGAGGGGCAGCGGATGGTTGGGTTGGGCCCAACTTCTGTGTCCAGATGGCAGAACGTGGATATAGAGGGCCATATAAAGGAGCACCCCCAACTCATGCATGTGTAGGGCCAGAGAGTATGCATTTGATTGGCCAGGCACAAACATATGGGATGTTGGGATCAGTGCAAGGGCCGGAGGGCCACAGTGAGGTAAGAGGTGGCTGTGGGTGCCGGAAGAACAGCTGAAGAGGCTCGAGGGCCCGGTGGCACGAGGGACCTCTCAAGTTGGTGCAGCAGGACGGGTTGTGGAAAATGATTATTTCTCCTAGGTTATGTCCCATCATACACCCTTTCCAGTCACGTCCCCGAGCCCATCATGCCGGAACACGAGCACACGAGCACACGAACAAGAACCGATCACGCACTCACAAAGTTGCACACACACTCTCCTTCCCCAAAATTTCAAAGGTACATCCTTATGGTCAAAGCGATTCCGAGAACCAGCTTCCTCATTCAAACCGTACATTTCTGTGGTCAAGCCGATGCCGAGAACAAGACCCCCCCATTTGTAACCATTTCCCTATAATCGGGCAGATTCCGAGAAATGGGCCCCATTCTGTTAAACCACGACAACCAATTCCGAGAAGAAGAGCCCCCGAATGCTGAAAGACGACAAACAGACATCCTGTCACGACCACTTCTCCCTTATCTAAGGAACCAGCCTAGTGTTACTTCTCCACATTTCTGCTTCTCTTGTGCTTCCTCATTCTAATCATGACTCAGCTTCATCTCCTCTGCCATGTTTCCTCTTTTCATGACACAGCCTCTTTCCTAGTCATGACTTCTGTTGTATTGCAACATATGATCCGGGCCTACATTAAAAGGAAGCTCCTTCCTCTTTTCTGTGTATAAATACAATGTGTTCTGATAATGAAGTTAGAGATTCTTCCGATCCTCCTCAGGTGACGGAGCTCTCCCTTAACGCGAGTTACTGAATAAAGACCCTGAATTCGCACCACCACGGACTCTGCTCTTCATACTTAAACTTATTGTTATTGTATAGAAATTCCGATCAAGGTAAATTACTAAAATATTTACCACAGAAAATTGACGCCCGAACAGGGTCTTCCATTTCTCCCCACACGCCGGTGATGCGGACCTAGACCGGTCTCTTCAAGACATCGACGGACTCCTACGTGCACACTGCAGGGTGTTCCTGCATGAACTCCTTTGTGTCCAAGAGAGGCTGTACCAAGATCTTGTTGTATAGCTCCTATATATCCATATTTCGTGTTAAGTTAGCATAGGTACATTTTAGATTTAAACGCCATTTTTCCTTTCTTGCACCTTCTGCACACGACCCTTACTTGTTGACTTAGCTTTCAACCTAGTGGTTTGCCGTGGTGAATGTGAGAATAATATGTTATTGCTCTGATATCTGCTTTGTTTAATAAAACATGTCTGCACGGAGAGTGCTGAAGTTTCAGGAGCAACACGATATGGAATTGTTATGAGGTCTGATCTCCACGCCTTCATAGTCATAACACAAGTGCAGCCTTTGCCAACTTGGGCTTGAGGCGGGATTGATATTGCTTTGCACGAGAATTGTTAACACACTTGATGCGGTGCACATGCAGAGAGAGCTGGTGTATGCTGATGTGATTCCTTCATGCTAGGACACTAAGGTATGGGCCCGCCCTAAAACAACCCAAAGAGACCTTCTTAGATAATAATATAATATATGTGTTAGGGAGGGTGAGATATAAGTGTTGTTAACTCTTATTCATTACAGCATGTTAACATGCTGTCACCATTCGCTTTTTATGTCTTAGTAACTATGCTGATAATTTTGCTACTGATAATAAGTGTACTTGTATTATCTAAGATACTGCGCCTGAGAAGACGGCATTAGTAAATAAACATTTCAAATGCACATGTGTCTTCTTTACTCCATGTTCTGGTTTGTAATGATAATATAACGAAAGAGTGTTCATGAGTCCCACGTACCCTGAGGTACTGTAAGTTCATGTTCTGGTTTGTCTAAACATTGGGTGTTTGATATGTCCAATGAGACACTGTAGCTAGCTCGGTAAGGGGTGAGTTGGTTGCTAAGGTAAGTTTTGGGACACCCTAATTTGCCGAGGTTCCACTCCTCTGTGCACAGTTCTGTGTGAGTACAGAAACCCTGCAACATGGCGCCCAACGGTTTCGGTGGTCTTATATCATGACACTCGAGTAGTTTATCGTTCATGCCTTAACCCCTTCACTTCCGTTTCCGGAAAACGGGGTGTTGGTGAAACCTACCTATTTTTTGGAATAGGTCTTTATTCAAGCTTGATTCTTACCTAAACGGTTTCTTTGGATTACTACCCAGTTGTGCTACAAAGTATTCTTTGTTTTTTCTTGTTTCCAGTTCTGTAATGGCGGCAGCGGTGGCTATTGCGCAGCATAGTCGCGTAGCGGTACGCAACCATCTTCAGACGTACCAGGTCCCAGTAGATGGGATGGCTGTGATTTTCGTGGTATGTGCAGATCCGGCGTTTCCTTACGAGTTGTTTTACTCTTGGGTTACGTTTCCGGCTGTGGACGCTAATTCTGGTTTGTTCCACTCCTACACCGCCTCAGATGTCCCAGCTGAATATACGCCGTACAGGGCATTGGAAATACCTATTGATCATTGGCAGCATCGAGTTTGGTTTGATGGCGCCCTCCCCCACTCTATGTCCCCTGCGAGGTTAGGTCCACTCTCAATTCCAGGTACTAATTGGCCTGCGTTGGGTGGCTTTACCCCGCACCCGAATCACGGGGCTTGCACCCTGGCTGAAATTCGCAGGCTGCATGTAGTTTCCATTTCCGTGATTCGTGCTTTAGTGCAATACATCGGTCGACATCTTCCTGGTGGTCCCCAGGGGGGTGCGGCCGCTCCCATGGAACGAGGCGGTATGCGTCTCAATCCAGTGATGGTAAATTCGGTTTTTGGTGCGCGTCCTGTTGACAACGATGACTTCCCATTCTGGCTAGCAGAGAAGTTTGATCAACTGGAGGCGGTTTTTCCGAATTCTACTCCTGCTGATAAACATAGAATGTTAACGATTACTCTACCGAAGGATATTACTCCTGAACTTGCTGACTGTGACAGCTGGGGAAAAACATTTGCGGCAGTTTATACAAGGTGTTTCGGCACCCCGTCTATGACTGCCCTGCCTGAAATCGTTAGACGTGTTCAGAATGATCACGGTCCAGAGGCAGCGGTTGAATTGGGTATGCGCCTGTGTGGTTCTTTTGAGATTGTAAGTGATCTCATTCTCTCCAATGTTAAAGGAGATGCAGTTAACTTTCAGGTGTCGAATGCTTTGGCTGCTCTGCCCGATGCCGACAAACCCCGCCAGTTAGCAAAGATTGTGGTGGCCGCTTATAAAACAATTGGCCGCACAAGTAGAGGTCTAAAATATTTTCCAGTAAAGGAGAAAAAACAACCACAGGGACAATCTGCAGTGACAGATGCCCAGCCCAAGTCCAAGAAACAAAATTGGCCTAAAAAACAGACACAGGGGAAGCAGACAACGCAGACTCAGGGTAATTTTCCTGCAATACAAGCTCCTGCGCCACCCGAAAAAGTTTATGATTTGCGCGACCGCGCGATGATTAAATCGCCTGATCGTTTTCAGGGTTCTGATCAACGCTCTCCTCGTTCCTTTCAGGACACATCGGCTCCCAAGACCGGTGGAGGAGGAGGGGGTGGACGTGGACGTGGTGGCCAACAAGGACGTGGTCAGTCCCGCCAGACGGACGGCGCAGTGAAGCAGGAGGATTCTACGCCTAGGCGTCCGCAGTTTGCGAAAAAGAAAGTCGCAGCCTTAACAGCGCATCGATATGCCACAGATAGTGAGAACGCGGCTTCGGAATCTGACGTGGGCTCTGACCTTGCTGGACAGCGCGGCGGAGATAACCATAGTCAGAGAGGCGCTGCGTCCACTACTGAGGGTGACAGCGACTGATGTCTACGTTGTGATAGAAACAGCGGATACGAGACTTGCTCCCCCTGAAAGACTATATGAAATTGTCCTGTTAATTGAAGGTGACATACAGCGTACCGTTAAAGGTGTATTTTGGGAGAATCTGTCTTCTACATATGATATTTTACTTTCGGAGGCTGACTGGCCCCCACCTTTTGTGCTCGCGGCGCCGCGAGGGGAGGAGGTAATCCTACCCAGTTTCGCGAACACTGTCTCGAAAGAGCATGCGCAGCATTTTGCAGAAGAGTGGGCTCGGGCTCTCGCGCCGGCTCTGTACCGTAACCAATGTGGTTGGGATAAATTGTCGCCTTGCCACGAAATTCCGTTGCGGTCTCAGCCGCAGCCTCAACCTCAATATCCCATTCGGCGTGAAGCAAAATCTTCCGTCGCGGAAATCCTTGAACAATTGGAATATCAGGGAGTTATTGAAACGTGTGTGTCACCGATGAATAATCCCCTTTTTACTGTGAATAAACCTGACGGATCATATCGTTTGGTTTTGGATTACCGGCATTTAAACTCGCATTGCCGTAACTGTGCAGTACAGAATACCCACGGCTCTGCCCTAGTGGATAGTCTCGTGCGTAAGCGTTTCAAGACAACGCTTGACATATCCAATGGTTTTTATGCCCACAGATTGGACAGCTTTAGCTCCCAATGGACCAGTTTTACATGCGCTGGAGTCCAAAAGCAATTCCGGCGTCTTCCAATGGGCTACAAGAATAGTCCTGGTGTATTTACCGCTCGAATTGTCTCTATTCTGGAGGCACTCGACCCTGATGCTTTTTCGTATGTGGATGACATATATCTCACAGACGACGATATTTGGGAGCATCTGTGTCGTGTAAATTCTCTTGTTTGCAACTTCGCAGACATGGGTTACAAATTCAACTTTGCAAAATCGCACATTGCTGAACACACAGTGTTGTTTTTGGGCTATGAGCTCAACAATGAAGGTAGAGGTTTGGCTCCTCACTTCTTGGAGAAGTGCGCACAATTGCGCGCACCAACAACTCTGAAAAAATTACAATCCTTACTGGGCTTTTTGAATTTCGGCAGAACTTACATTCCGGAATATGCCCAGCGTATCAAGCCTTTGTATGCTTTGATACAACCAACTTTCTCAAAATCATGCTGGCTGCCTGAGCATTCAGCCATTTTGCAATCCTTGCAGGCTGATCTGCTCGCTTCTAAATATTTACTGACTCGTGATAACCACACCAACCTGGTCATAAGAATAATTCCTGGGACGGTGGGTTTCACTTACCTCACTTTTAATGAAGGTGACACAGTACCTATTGCTTACAAGTCACACTTGTACACCTCGGCTGAGATGCGGTTTCCCACCATAGAAAAGGTTTTAACTGCTGTACAGATGGCTATTCTAAAGGAACGTGCTCTGTCACAGGGGAAACGCATGCTAGTGGTAACACCCTGTCCTCATTTGGAGGCAGTCACGAAAGCGAGTGTACCAAATTCAAAAGCTTTGCACCCTCGGTGGATTCAGTGGGCTGCGTCATTGTCATCCTCGGATGTCATGTTTATTTTTGACGCTTCCTTACGGTCGCAGGAGTACTTGCAGTATGAATTCGTTCATCCTGCTCCTCTGGCGATGCGACCTTTGGAGGACTTCCATTGCATCATTTACACTGATGGGTCGGCGCAGGTTGCGCATGGCTCTAAACATGCCTACGTTTCCGCTTGCGCCATTGTGGTCGGTGCTATGTTGAATGATGAGTTCATTTCCAGGGAGGTACACACGATGCCCCTGGGCGATTGCACCGCACAATTAGCAGAGCTTCGTGCTCTCTTACTAGCTTTGGAGTACGCAGATCCAAGTGTTACTACTCTAATTGTAAGTGATTCTTACTACTGTGTCCAGTCTTACAATGAAAACTTGTTCTTTTGGATTCAAAATGATTTTCATGATTCCAAGGGTAGCACAATAAAACATAAAATGATCTGGGTTCGAGTGGCAGAGCTTAAGGCTATGTTGCCACTCGTTTATGTGATTCATACTCTCGGTCATCAGCGCGTGGGAGTTCACGCTGTTGGCAACTCGCTTGCTGATGAAGCAGCGAAATCAGCAGTATCTACATACTTAGTTGCAGCAGTTACTAGGTCGAAAACCAAGATTGATAGCGACATCTTGGCAGCGATTGCTGCCTCTGAGAAGGGAAGTAAACATCCTTCGGGATTCCCTTCGAAGTATAAATACCACTTAAGTCCCGAAAAGGTTCCTTTTGTGACAATTCCTGATGTTGGGGAACGGCTGATTCCCAACTCTGATCGCAGAACAGACTTGATTACAGCGGCTCATGAAGGTGTGGCGTCTGCGCATGCGGGCGTCTCAGCCACTGTAACGCAACTACAACAACGTTTCTGGTGGCGGGGACTGTACAAACAGACGCGTGATTATGTCCTTCTTTGTGACATATGCCAGCAGATTAAACCTTCAACTGCTACGCGTCCGCCTCAGACTCAGTTGTACATTTCTAATAAACCACTAGGCTGTGTTTATTTAGATCACTGCGGTCCATTTTCATCTGATACTGCGTATAAATACATCTTAGTAGCAGTTGACTCATGCACACGCTTTGTGTGGTTATGGCCACATCGCAGCGCTGATTCCCGGACTGTCATCAGAGATTTGCGTATCTTTATAGGGATTTTTGCCTGTGGTACCTTCCATTCGGATCAGGGTCCAGCTTTCGCCTCTAAGGCGTATAAGGATGCCATGACTTCGATGGGGGTCCAAGTCAAGTTTTCGTCACCCTACAGACCCGAGGGTAATAGTGTAGTTGAACGAATGAACCGTGATTTAAAGCAATCTTTGACAGCCCGAGTTATAGGCACTGGCAGAAACTGGCTGGCCCACCTCTATGGCGTGCAGCGTGCTCTTAATAATCTCCCTAGAAGGTCTCTGGGTGGGCGGACCCCATACGAAATGCTCTTTGGCATCAAGATGTTCGTCCCTGACCTTGACGGTCTAGACTCGGTGGTTCGCGCCACTTGCTTTGACGCAGATGAACATTGCAATGTTTTACAGAATCTACAAAAGACGAGAGACACTCTTGCAAAGGAACATTTGCCCTCCACATCGGATGATGCGTTGCAGATCCCGGTAGTTGGCTGGCTACCCCAAGTTGGAGAACTGGTTCGAGAGAAGATCGACAACAAGAAAGAGTTTGGTCCCTCCTATCGAGCTCCGGTCCCAGTGCTTGGAGTGAAGGGCACAAGAACAGTCATTTTACCACCACTTCCAGGTCGTAAGGAAAACAGGTTTATTTCTATTGACAATGTCAAGATACACAGAGTGGCCGATTCTTCTTAGCATGACACCGGCTGTTTCCTGTCCTTCCATTGTGAGAAATTCAATTATGCCCACTGCTTCTAATAATGAACCTGAGGTGGCCATCGAATTACCTGCTGTTTCCAGTCCATTATTGAATAATTTACCAGGAACTAACCTTGATGAGACAGACTATACATACCCCACTGATTTGTCCATGCCTGACCTGCAAGCTCGTTTAGCCACGGAATCCAGATTTTCATTTGACTCTGCTTCCCTTGCCTCGAAAAAACCCTCTAAAATTGCATTATATGCTAGCCTGTTTAAAAAACATTTTTTGATACCTCCTTGGATATACATTTGGCTGGTCCTTTTTTCAGTTTACCTTTTTATGTCAATTGGTTTTGTGTTTTATTTTTTTCGGATTATGAATGGACACTATGTCGAGGAGAGAACTTGCATTACTCATTTGAATGGAACTTTGGCCCCACTTTCCTCTTCACATTCTACACACAGATTAAAAAGAGACTTGACTTTGGTTAACATCACAGCGTGGCCTGTTCTGGATGGAATCGCGTGGGATGCAGTTCGTTTTCAGATTCATGGTCCAACGGAAGTCGTTAATGTCCCTAATGTACTAAGAGTTAATATGGGGGATGTGGTGAAACAAAACATTCGTTCTGATGATTGGGATGTTAATGCTGTGGAAAGTTTGTTTTCGGATTTGAAATATTATGCTGCTTTTGATGCTGAGGATTTATATTTAGAATCTGCTAATTATGGTGAATTGTTCTGTTACCAACATTATGGCAATCACTTCTTACACAAGACATCTTCCCGAAGGGATGCGGTTAATTTTACTCAGTGGGAACATTGCCCAGCACCAACACAAGGGAGTTCAGAAACGTTTCTTAAAAAGTATACTTATTTCACTGACTTTAATCAGTCCAATCCCGAGTCCTTTTATTTTAAATTTCACAAACAGCCACTGTCCAAGGTTCGACTTACAAATACAAAATTGTTATATTCAAAGGCCTTCCTGGATCAATTAGTTACTGGAGGGTATGAGTTATGGAAGGATACCATAGACCTTAAATCAGTTTGGGGCTCAAGGGCCTGGCAGGTACGAGGCACTGAGGCTTTGCACCGTGCATGTCTCATCCCGAATCATATGTTGTTTTTAAATGACACCATTTCCCAGACCACATGCTTTGGATTGGCTACATCTAAAAGGTTAAACACCCCGTCTTTCCCGGAGTTGGAGGAATATAAGATTTGGAGTAATTTTACTAAATTGTCCATTAAAGATATACAGGCTCTGCTTCTGAATTCCTCCTTTAACATTTCCAGTATGAATCCCAAGGGTTGGCTGCTTTGGCACCGTAGTGCTGATTCTTGCCAAAAAAGATTTTTAAATATAACTAACGGTTTTAAGGCTGTTAGATCTGATCCCCGTTTTGATTTGAGTCATACTGTCACCTCTTACTCTGTGGGCAAGTTGTGTCAAGCTTGGCTGAAACATTCAACTTTACCTGCGGTTAAGTATCACCTTTCCAAACTGAATGCAGACGTGGATTTGAATGATTTCATTAAGGGCCCAGCTAGTGGCAGGTCGAAACGCTGGTTATATGGTGTTTACAATGAAATTTGGAAACTCTCACAAATTGAGGCTGCTTCACGCCTTAGGGCTATTGATCAGGCAAATCTTGAGAAAGTTCTTGCAGTTGTTGACAATAGCATTAACGTGCTTTCCTCTAGAATTTACACATTAGATAATATTGTGTCGTCTGTTGTTGATATTGTGCATGATGAAGTGTCTGTATTATACCATGGTCAAAATCAATTACGTTCAATCATGCAGTTTGCATGGACACTACAGACTCTAAAAATGGGTAAAGTTCCCTGGGGATACATGAACGTTTCCTCTTTATTTGCACCGTTTAATTTGACAGACAAACAACGCTTGCTTTCAATGCGTGATGCTTCCTTTTCTATGCTCCATATTGAAAGATTGGAATCTTTGCCTTTTTCTGTGGCAGAGACCACTGCTGCTACGTGGCTTATCCACGGTTTAATAACGCTGCCTTTTGCTTTATATAAGTTTTCAATTTGTATGAAATATGTGCCAATAGGTCGTTTTGAACCCTTAGGTAGCGGTTTTCTTCATGAGGTCTGGTCACTCCCATATACATACAGATGTTTCAAGGATGAACAAGAGGTTTATCTAACAGGGGATGAGTGTACTGAGACGCCAGATCATTCTTTAATGTGTAGACACATACAGTTACACGGTTCATGTAACAAGGACAGACCGAATATGGCTTGCGTTTTACAGGGCACGCCAGTTCCTGCTATCATCCCCACGTTTAAATTGTTAGAGAATGGTAGTTATTTAATGCTCAATAATGAAAACTGTTGTGGTTTAATTAAAGGTATAGCTTTCATAGTAACAGTTAGTGAGCGAGTTATTTGCTGCAGAAATGTTCTTTATCCTCCCACACGTGAACATAGGGAGTCTTCCATTTGGCCACAGATACCGACCTTGGGAGCAGAATTCAGCGGCATGGCTAGAATAAGAGCTCTATTGTCCCAGAAAGAGGTGGCCTTGAGCTCGGCCCGTGAAACTTTCGTGCTTCACATTGCTAACACCCGCACGGAGGTTCAGGCTCTTTTAAACACTGATTTGCCCTTGCATTTCGGAGCTATGGTCCGTTCTATCTTTAACGCATCCTCCACAACGGGCCTAGCACATTTTTTTAAAGTTGTTAGCGGTGGTCTCGTGACTTCCTTTGAGAAGATTTTTGGAGTCATCCCTGCTTTCTTCCATTCTATTTTTTCATCCTTATTTGGAGGGTTCCCGTTTTTACTTGCTTTAGCGGCAGGCGCATTGGTGGTTTTCTGCCTTTTTAAATATGGATGCCCTTCCTGTGCAAGACCACGCACAGCTACTACTGACGCGGTTTCGCAACCGCATGCTTGATTATTATGGCACACTGCCGTTGGCGACTCTAAGCACGGCGTTTGGATTATCTTTTCGGTTCTCCTATTTCACCTGTGTCCAGCCTGTATTTCGCTGCCTGACCTGTGATTTCCTTTGGGCCATTGATTTGTGTCTCTGCGGACCAGCATCTTCTGACGTCGATTTTGATCAACTGATGAGTCCTATCATTGCTCACGAGTTGGTTTGTTCTGACGAAAGAATTATGGCCTTGGCGGTGGCACATGGACTAATGGGTCCCTGGGATGTGTTGTCGGCAGCGCGAAATTTCTTGGAACAAAGTTTTCTTGAAAACCCACCGAGCTGTCCTCTGATGGTTATAGAGGATCCGGTGCTGGCAGATCACGTATGTTCCTTTCATCTTTTAAATTGGATGGCTGAACTGTTTTCGGATGAGGACGGTGACTTCCTCCTGGAGGCTGTTGCAGCTTACTTTTCATATACGGTCTTATCATAGACACTGCCTCAAATTGGCATGCTGATTGATAGCATTTCCTTGATTTTATTGACTTTTGGTCAAGACATTTTATTTTTGCTTGCCTATTGGCTTGAGCCACATTATATTTGTGGACTATTTTTTAGCATTAGTTTTTATTTTTTGAATTTTTATTCATGCTCGTTTATAAATGAATTCTGCTCTCATGTGATGGCACTTCTGTTACCTTATTTAGTCCGTTCTCGGATCATGGGGGGGTGTTGTATAGCTCCTATATATCCATATTTCGTGTTAAGTTAGCATAGGTACATTTTAGATTTAAACGCCATTTTTCCTTTCTTGCACCTTCTGCACACGACCCTTACTTGTTGACTTAGCTTTCAACCTAGTGGTTTGCCGTGGTGAATGTGAGAATAATATGTTATTGCTCTGATATCTGCTTTGTTTAATAAAACATGTCTGCACGGAGAGTGCTGAAGTTTCAGGAGCAACACGATATGGAATTGTTATGAGGTCTGATCTCCACGCCTTCATAGTCATAACACAAGTGCAGCCTTTGCCAACTTGGGCTTGAGGCGGGATTGATATTGCTTTGCACGAGAATTGTTAACACACTTGATGCGGTGCACATGCAGAGAGAGCTGGTGTATGCTGATGTGATTCCTTCATGCTAGGACACTAAGGTATGGGCCCGCCCTAAAACAACCCAAAGAGACCTTCTTAGATAATAATATAATATATGTGTTAGGGAGGGTGAGATATAAGTGTTGTTAACTCTTATTCATTACAGCATGTTAACATGCTGTCACCATTCGCTTTTTATGTCTTAGTAACTATGCTGATAATTTTGCTACTGATAATAAGTGTACTTGTATTATCTAAGATACTGCGCCTGAGAAGACGGCATTAGTAAATAAACATTTCAAATGCACATGTGTCTTCTTTACTCCATGTTCTGGTTTGTAATGATAATATAACGAAAGAGTGTTCATGAGTCCCACGTACCCTGAGGTACTGTAAGTTCATGTTCTGGTTTGTCTAAACATTGGGTGTTTGATATGTCCAATGAGACACTGTAGCTAGCTCGGTAAGGGGTGAGTTGGTTGCTAAGGTAAGTTTTGGGACACCCTAATTTGCCGAGGTTCCACTCCTCTGTGCACAGTTCTGTGTGAGTACAGAAACCCTGCAACAATCTGAGCATCCATACGAGGCGGTGAGGACGACAGCGGAAGTCTCGACCCAGAGCCCGAAACCTGTGAAGATTGCCGAGTCCGAGGTCGTCTGAAACCCGACCAGTCCCTGTCCACGAGCGCTGCATAATCAAGTGTCCAGATCTTCAAGTTCTCTGCACCTCGGTGAGTACTGCTGGGGGTGTATCAAGACGGGTTCTGATTTTCAGAGCACGGTCACGACGGGTTCTGATATTTTCAAAGCACGGTAAAGACGGGTTCTAGGTTTCTAGAAAACGGTATGTTTGTACTCTGATACTCCGAGTATATCAAGTTTTTTCAAGTGTACATTTTATTTTTATCTAATACAATGCCTTTGTTCTCTAAACTGTGTAAACTGGGTACCCGGAAGGGGTTACTGGAACAATCTGTACCAGTCCCCCCGAAGGATACTCCTGGTTACTTCATGTATACGAAGTATGGAATTGGCGCCATCTTGTATTTGGATCTTTGGGAAGGTTACACTAAAGATTTAGAGATTGCGATTAGATGGCCAAAGAGTGGTACGTGGGATTTGAATTGTATTATGGCAATCGAGAAAAAGTGTTGGGAAAAGAAAGCAAGATCCTCGATGTTAGAAAGTGTAGAACTATGGAGAAAAGAAGCACATCGAAAGGAACAGAAAGAACAAGGGAAAGTTGAGAAAACACAGAGAATGTCAGAAGAAAGTAAGATGAAAAAGTTACAGGATCAGAATGATGATATTTGTTTTGAACAAAAGAAAAGGGAGGTCTCGGCCTCAGTGACAGGTATGTATCCTGTCCTCTCACCAAACACAGGGTTCGAGTTTAGCTCAGACTCTAGTACCCCTACGGCACCTCCACATCCTAAGGTTCCTTCTGTACCCGATGATTTTATTAACACCTATTTAATGGAACCTCCTCCTGCTTACACTAATCAGACAACAGCCAGAAGAATAGTTGCACAGACGAACCCCATCCCTGACACTTCGGGTGGTGTTCTACCTATGTTAGAGTGCGATTATGACCCAACCCCAGGGGAAGGTTAACAAGCAGATATCTCCCTTCGCCTACGAGAGGCTCTAGAAGGTATACGGGAGGTACCGAATGTCACAAACTGCCTAAACAAAATTAATGAGGCTCTTCGAACAGGAGAAAATTTAGAATCCCTACAAGAAGCTATTAAAAATAGACCCATAGCACATAGAAAATGCCTCTCACGGTTCATGATCACTTGTTTTATCAGAATGATAGCTAGTGCAGGAAAAATAGTTCCTGATGATTTACTACAATTAGATCAAGCAGTGGTCGCAGGAAATTACACTAAAATAAAAGAAATAGATCTCTTTATTCCACTCTTCACGAGCAAGGTTTCCGATTCCCATCGAAAAGATGCCCTTACCCAGGAAACTGAAAATGAGAGTACAAACGAAGACAGGGAAGAAGGAACTTCTTTTCATGGTGCAGTACGTTCTCGTATCCCTCGTTCCCAGAATAATGGACAATTCAAACTTAAAACTAAGAAATTGTCAGCCCCTACAGATAGGTTGTTCCAACGAACACAAGAAGCTCTGGATGATTGGATGGACGACGAGCCTCGACTCACCACACAAGAAAAAGAACTCGCTAGATCAAGCACCCATTGGGTATCTCAATACTCTATATATGGCCCTGATATAGTTGCTCAAATGTTTTTATCGATCCCTCTAGCATCTCAAAGGCTAGCTAGCATCTATATGGTTCAACACCTCATTACAATGTACGAAGATACTGGTTGCTCACCCAAAAAGTTACATCCTCTCTTACGAGACTGTCTAGAAGGGAGGTGGGTGGCCAGGGGACAAGAATTCCTTAATATCTTCCTTGACCTACGACAGCAATATATTCAATGCTTTACAGACAGTTATGATACAAATCCCCAACACTATGACCAAGGACAGTTCCCCCTCCGAGAAGTAAACACCGCAGGAAAGTTGCAACAAACGTTTGTTTACACTCCTTTGACAAAACTAGAAATACTAGAGATGAAGAAAATGGTCCCTTCTCATGAAAAGGACCCTTCGGGTTTCCATAGGGAACTCAAGGATATTCTTCAAATGGGTTATTTTACTTATAAAGACCTCAATATTCTCCTCAAGGTCCTGCTACCTCAAGGAACGTATGACAAACTAAAAGGAAAGGATTGGGAAGTTGAAGGGAAAAAGGTAACATGGGCAGATTTAGAGAAAGAAGACACTACTCGTGATCCGGGACAAGGCTTGGGACCTCTAGTTCAGGAACTCCCTCGCCTTCTCCCTAAAATACTATCCCAGTTGCTGACCACTAAGAAAGAAGATTGGGATGCTATCTCTGCATGCAAACAGAAACCAGATGAGGATATAGGGGACTATTATACAAGGTTAGAGAAATGTTTTCTCATCAACAGCGGCCTCTCCTCAGGTGGAGACGCCTATAGCCAATTATTTGTCTCCAAATTTGTAGAAAATGCTTTGCCCACGATCAGAAATAGAGTACTGAAGGTAGAGGGTACTTGGCAAGCAAGCTCCCCTTCACAAGCGCTTCAGATGCTCCAATATCACCAAAATAGAATTAGGGACGAACAAGAACAAGAAAAGAAAAGAACAAAAGATACTAAAATGAAGGTATTGGTAGCACAAACTAATACGGTCCAACAGGCCCCTAAACAACACCAAGTGTCACAGGAAAAAGTTACTTGTAATTATTGTAAAAAGCCAGGTCACTTTGTGCGTGACTGTCCAGTATTACAACATAATATTGCCACCTGGAAGACACAACCTCGTAACTATCCCCCTCGACCTTCTGTTCCCACATCAGCTCCTCCAAATGATGCTAAACCTGCCACCCAACTTTACCAGTACCCAGTATCATCCTATCCTGAATTCCCCACGATTTCATGAGACAGCTGGGAGGAACACGATAGTCGTCCACTGATCCCGGTCCCGGTTGACCAAGAGGGTCCCTATGTACATGCTAAACTCCTAGGTAAAGAAGCAACATTTCTGATCGACAACAGGGCTAGTAGGACGACAGTACAACACAACGAAGTTCCCAAGGTACCCCTCTCTGGCTCAAATAGTATTTCTTTGGGTTTTTCAGGTACACCTGCCATCGACAAAGTTTCTGAACCAATATCACTTCAAGTTGGTCCTCTTACAACTTCCACCGACTTGGTGCTTACAAAGTCCTGTCCCGAAAATCTCCTTGGCATCCAGACACTAAAAGAACTAGGTGCTATAATATGTTGTTCCCCGGAAGGGGTCCGATTATTCCTCCGAGATTTTAAAGGTCATTTCACCACACGAGAACTAGATGTCAGACTAAGAGACATTCCTGTTACACTATGGGCTACTGATCCAACAGATGTAGGATTCATGGATATTACACCACACCTAGTGACATTGAAGGAAGGCGTTGTCCTACCCCGTGTCTGTCAATACAAATTACCTCCACATGCAGAACAAGCCCTTATTCAGATTATTGATGATTTGATAACAAAAGGAGTAGTCAGAGAAGTACCTTCCAACATATGTAACTCGCCAGTTCTGCCAGTCCGAAAGAAAACTGATGATGGTGCGCCACCAGTCTGCAGACTCGTGGTTGACTTACGCGAACTCAATAAATGTGTAGTTCCACAATACGCCGTGGTCTCAGACATCAGTACTCTGTTAACAGCTATAGATCCTGAGGCCACACATTTTACTGTAATAGACCTGAAGAATGCTTTCTTCAGTGTACCCATCCACCAAGACAGTCAGTACCTATTCGGATTCTCCTTACAAGGTCGTAGCTTCTGTTTCACAAGAGCTCCCCAAGGATAATCAGAAAGCCCCAGTATCTAAAGTCAGGCACTTAAAAGACAGTTAGACGACATTGTTCTGCCCACCAATACGACATTGCTACAATATGTCGATGACTTACTGATCACCGCACGCTCCGAACCAGAATGTGAGCAAGCATCACAAATTGTCCTAATGTTCCTTGCAAAACATGGCCACAAGGTGTCACCCTCGAAATTACAATTATGTTTACAGCAGGTGGCCTACCTAGGACACCTGCTGTCAAAGGAGGGTAGGGCACTCACACCTGAAAGAATTCAACTCATTTTTAACATTCCTGTCCCCAAAACACAGAAAGAAGTCCGTGCCTTTATTGGCCTCATGTCCTACTGTAGACAATGGATTCCCCAGTTTGCATACTTGGCCAAACCCCCGATACAGCTAACAACCACAACCTCTTCCCCATTGCCATGGACACCTGAACATACTTTTGCTTTTGACACCCTCAAACAAGCATTATGCTCTGCACCTGTCCTAGCTACACCTGATTATGCCAAACCTTTTGTCCTCTTTGTCACAGAACGGGAAGGTACAGCCTTGTCAGTACTCACACAAACACAAGCCAACAAACATCGTCCCTGTGCTTATTTTTCTAGCACTCTTGACCCTGTTGCACAAGGTTTGCCTGCCTGTTTGAAATCTGTCACAGCTACAGCTCTAGCAATACGACAAAGTGATTCCATAGTACTAGGACACTCTCTTGAAGTACAAGTTCCACATGCAGTGGAACTACTCTTGAATAGGACACAGACACAACACTTGACCATAGCTCGCCTCACCGGTTATGAAGTCACTCTGTTCCAACCCCACATCATCATCAAAAGATGCAATATCCTCAACCCAGCTACGCTACTGCCTACTGTTCCAGTTGACAATCAGATTCATGACTGCTTAGAGGTAGTCGAACTAGTCACAAAACCCCATCATGCCGGAACACGAGCACACGAGCACACGAACAAGAACCGATCACGCACTCACAAAGTTGCACACACACTCTCCTTCCCCAAAATTTCAAAGGTACATCCTTATGGTCAAAGCGATTCCGAGAACCAGCTTCCTCATTCAAACCGTACATTTCTGTGGTCAAGCCGATGCCGAGAACAAGACCCCCCCATTTGTAACCATTTCCCTATAATCGGGCAGATTCCGAGAAATGGGCCCCATTCTGTTAAACCACGACAACCAATTCCGAGAAGAAGAGCCCCCGAATGCTGAAAGACGACAAACAGACATCCTGTCACGACCACTTCTCCCTTATCTAAGGAACCAGCCTAGTGTTACTTCTCCACATTTCTGCTTCTCTTGTGCTTCCTCATTCTAATCATGACTCAGCTTCATCTCCTCTGCCATGTTTCCTCTTTTCATGACACAGCCTCTTTCCTAGTCATGACTTCTGTTGTATTGCAACATATGATCCGGGCCTACATTAAAGGGAAGCTCCTTCCTCTTTTCTGTGTATAAATACAATGTGTTCTGATAATGAAGTTAGAGATTCTTCCGATCCTCCTCAGGTGACGGAGCTCTCCCTTAACGCGAGTTACTGAATAAAGACCCTGAATTCGCACCACCACGGACTCTGCTCTTCATACTTAAACTTATTGTTATTGTATAGAAATTCCGATCAAGGTAAATTACTAAAATATTTACCACAGAAAATTGACGCCCGAACAGGGTCTTCCATTTCTCCCCACACGCCGGTGATGCGGACCTAGACCGGTCTCTTCAAGACATCGACGGACTCCTACGTGCACACTGCAGGGTGTTCCTGCATGAACTCCTTCGTGTCCAAGAGAGGCTGTACCAAGATCTGAGCATCCATACGAGGCGGTGAGGACGACAGCGGAAGTCTCGACCCAGAGCCCGAAACCTGTGAAGATTGCCGAGTCCGAGGTCGTCTGAAACCCGACCAGTCCCTGTCCACGAGCGCTGCATAATCAAGTGTCCAGATCTTCAAGTTCTCTGCACCTCGGTGAGTACTGCTGGGGGTGTATCAAGACGGGTTCTGATTTTCAGAGCACGGTCACGACGGGTTCTGATATTTTCAAAGCACGGTAAAGACGGGTTCTAGGTTTCTAGAAAACGGTATGTTTGTACTCTGATACTCCGAGTATATCAAGTTTTTTCAAGTGTACATTTTATTTTTATCTAATACAATGCCTTTGTTCTCTAAACTGTGTAAACTGGGTACCCGGAAGGGGTTACTGGAACAATCTGTACCAGTCCCCCCGAAGGATACTCCTGGTTACTTCATGTATACGAAGTATGGAATTGGCGCCATCTTGTATTTGGATCTTTGGGAAGGTTACACTAAAGATTTAGAGATTGCGATTAGATGGCCAAAGAGTGGTACGTGGGATTTGAATTGTATTATGGCAATCGAGAAAAAGTGTTGGGAAAAGAAAGCAAGATCCTCGATGTTAGAAAGTGTAGAACTATGGAGAAAAGAAGCACATCGAAAGGAACAGAAAGAACAAGGGAAAGTTGAGAAAACACAGAGAATGTCAGAAGAAAGTAAGATGAAAAAGTTACTGGATCAGAATGATGATATTTGTTTTGAACAAAAGAAAAGGGAGGTCTCGGCCTCAGTGACAGGTATGTATCCTGTCCTCTCACCAAAGACAGGGTTCGAGTTTAGCTCAGACTCTAGTACCCCTACGGCACCTCCACATCCTAAGGTTCCTTCTGTACCCGATGATTTTATTAACACCTATTTAATGGAACCTCCTCCTGCTTACACTAATCAGACAACAGCCAGAAGAATAGTTGCACAGACGAACCCCATCCCTGACACTTCGGGTGGTGTTCTACCTATGTTAGAGTGCGATTATGACCCAACCCCAGGGGAAGGTTAACAAGCAGATATCTCCCTTCGCCTACGAGAGGCTCTAGAAGGTATACGGGAGGTACCGAATGTCACAAACTGCCTAAACAAAATTAATGAGGCTCTTCGAACAGGAGAAAATTTAGAAGCCCTACAAGAAGCTATTAAAAATAGACCCATAGCACATAGAAAATGCCTCTCACGGTTCATGATCACTTGTTTTATCAGAATGATAGCTAGTGCAGGAAAAATAGTTCCTGATGATTTACTACAATTAGATCAAGCAGTGGTCGCAGGAAATTACACTAAAATAAAAGAAATAGATCTCTTTATTCCACTCTTCACGAGCAAGGTTTCCGATTCCCATCGAAAAGATGCCCTTACCCAGGAAACTGAAAATGAGAGTACAAACGAAGACAGGGAAGAAGGAACTTCTTTTCATGGTGCAGTACGTTCTCGTATCCCTCGTTCCCAGAATAATGGACAATTCAAACTTATAACTAAGAAATTGTCAGCCCCTACAGATAGGTTGTTCCAACGAACACAAGAAGCTCTGGATGATTGGATGGACGACGAGCCTCGACTCACCACACAAGAAAAAGAACTCGCTAGATCAAGCACCCATTGGGTATCTCAATACTCTATATATGGCCCTGATATAGTTGCTCAAATGTTTTTATCGATCCCTCTAGCATCTCAAAGGCTAGCTAGCATCTATATGGTTCAACACCTCATTACAATGTACGAAGATACTGGTTGCTCACCCAAAAAGTTACATCCTCTCTTACGAGACTGTCTAGAAGGGAGGTGGGTGGCCAGGGGACAAGAATTCCTTAATATCTTCCTTGACCTACGACAGCAATATATTCAATGCTTTACAGACAGTTATGATACAAATCCCCAACACTATGACCAAGGACAGTTCCCCCTCCGAGAAGTACACACCGCAGGAAAGTTGCAACAAACGTTTGTTTACACTCCTTTGACAAAACTAGAAATACTAGAGATGAAGAAAATGGTCCCTTCTCATGAAAAGGACCCTTCGGGTTTCCATAGGGAACTCAAGGATATTCTTCAAATGGGTTATTTTACTTATAAAGACCTCAATATTCTCCTCAAGGTCCTGCTACCTCAAGGAACGTATGACAAACTAAAAGGAAAGGATTGGGAAGTTGAAGGGAAAAAGGTAACATGGGCAGATTTAGAGAAAGAAGACACTACTCGTGATCCGGGACAAGGCTTGGGACCTCTAGTTCAGGAACTCCCTCGCCTTCTCCCTAAAATACTATCCCAGTTGCTGACCACTAAGAAAGAAGATTGGGATGCTATCTCTGCATGCAAACAGAAACCAGATGAGGATATAGGGGACTATTATACAAGGTTAGAGAAATGTTTTCTCATCAACAGCGGCCTCTCCTCAGGTGGAGACGCCTATAGCCAATTATTTGTCTCCAAATTTGTAGAAAATGCTTTGCCCACGATCAGAAATAGAGTACTGAAGGTAGAGGGTACTTGGCAAGCAAGCTCCCCTTCACAAGCGCTTCAGATGCTCCAATATCACCAAAATAGAATTAGGGACGAACAAGAACAAGAAAAGAAAAGAACAAAAGATACTAAAATGAAGGTATTGGTAGCACAAACTAATACGGTCCAACAGGCCCCTAAACAACACCAAGTGTCACAGGAAAAAGTTACTTGTAATTATTGTAAAAAGCCAGGTCACTTTGTGCGTGACTGTCCAGTATTACAACATAATATTGCCACCTGGAAGACACAACCTCGTAACTATCCCCCTCGACCTTCTGTTCCCACATCAGCTCCTCCAAATGATGCTAAACCTTCCACCCAACTTTACCAGTACCCAGTATCATCCTATCCTGAATTCCCCACGATTTCATGAGACAGCTGGGAGGAACACGATAGTCGTCCACTGATCCCGGTCCCGGTTGACCAAGAGGGTCCCTATGTACATGCTAAACTCCTAGGTAAAGAAGCAACATTTCTGATCGACAACAGGGCTAGTAGGACGACAGTACAACACAACGAAGTTCCCAAGGTACCCCTCTCTGGCTCAAATAGTATTTCTTTGGGTTTTTCAGGTACACCTGCCATCGACAAAGTTTCTGAACCAATATCACTTCAAGTTGGTCCTCTTACAACTTCCACCGACTTGGTGCTTACAAAGTCCTGTCCCGAAAATCTCCTTGGCATCCAGACACTAAAAGAACTAGGTGCTATAATATGTTGTTCCCCGGAAGGGGTCCGATTATTCCTCCGAGATTTTAAAGGTCATTTCACCACACGAGAACTAGATGTCAGACTAAGAGACATTCCTGTTACACTATAGGCTACTGATCCAACAGATGTAGGATTCATGGATATTACACCACACCTAGTGACATTGAAGGAAGGCGTTGTCCTACCCCGTGTCTGTCAATACAAATTACCTCCACATGCAGAACAAGCCCTTATTCAGATTATTGATGATTTGATAACAAAAGGAGTAGTCAGAGAAGTACCTTCCAACATATGTAACTCGCCAGTTCTGCCAGTCCGAAAGAAAACTGATGATGGTGCGCCACCAGTCTGCAGACTCGTGGTTGACTTACGCGAACTCAATAAATGTGTAGTTCCACAATACGCCGTGGTCTCAGACATCAGTACTCTGTTAACAGCTATAGATCCTGAGGCCACACATTTTACTGTAATAGACCTGAAGAATGCTTTCTTCAGTGTACCCATCCACCAAGACAGTCAGTACCTATTCGGATTCTCCTTACAAGGTCGTAGCTTCTGTTTCACAAGAGCTCCCCAAGGATAATCAGAAAGCCCCAGTATCTAAAGTCAGGCACTTAAAAGACAGTTAGACGACATTGTTCTGCCCACCAATACGACATTGCTACAATATGTCGATGACTTACTGATCACCGCACGCTCCGAACCAGAATGTGAGCAAGCATCACAAATTGTCCTAATGTTCCTTGCAAAACATGGCCACAAGGTGTCACCCTCGAAATTACAATTATGTTTACAGCAGGTGGCCTACCTAGGACACCTGCTGTCAAAGGAGGGTAGGGCACTCACACCTGAAAGAATTCAACTCATTTTTAACATTCCTGTCCCCAAAACACAGAAAGAAGTCCGTGCCTTTATTGGCCTCATGTCCTACTGTAGACAATGGATTCCCCAGTTTGCATACTTGGCCAAACCCCCGATACAGCTAACAACCACAACCTCTTCCCCATTGCCATGGACACCTGAACATACTTTTGCTTTTGACACCCTCAAACAAGCATTATGCTCTGCACCTGTCCTAGCTACACCTGATTATGCCAAACCTTTTGTCCTCTTTGTCACAGAACGGGAAGGTACAGCCTTGTCAGTACTCACACAAACACAAGCCAACAAACATCGTCCCTGTGCTTATTTTTCTAGCACTCTTGACCCTGTTGCACAAGGTTTGCCTGCCTGTTTGAAATCTGTCACAGCTACAGCTCTAGCAATACGACAAAGTGATTCCATAGTACTAGGACACTCTCTTGAAGTACAAGTTCCACATGCAGTGGAACTACTCTTGAATAGGACACAGACACAACACTTGACCATAGCTCGCCTCACCGGTTATGAAGTCACTCTGTTCCAACCCCACATCATCATCAAAAGATGCAATATCCTCAACCCAGCTACGCTACTGCCTACTGTTCCAGTTGACAATCAGATTCATGACTGCTTAGAGGTAGTCGAACTAGTCACAAAACCCCGGTCTGATCTTACAGATGTCCCTCTAAGTACACCAGAACACACACTATTTGTAGACGGTTCCTGTATGCGCCTCCAATCAGGCGAACTTTCAGCAGCCTATGCTGTCACTACAGAAAACACAGTCCTTTTAGCAGCCAGAATATCTGTACATTCAGCACAAGCAGCAGAACTAATAGCTCTTACCCAAGCATGTGAATGGTCCAAAGGAAAACGAGTCAATATCTACACCGATTCGCAGTACGCGTTCGGGGTAGTCCACAACTTTGGCATCCTTTGGAGGGAGAGAGGTTTCCTAACCTCTCATGGAACCAAGATCCAACATGGAGATCTTATCCTCCAGCTACTAGAATCAATACACAGACCCACAGAAGTAGCCATACTGAAATGTAAAGCACATACCAAGGTCATAGACTCTATCACTAGAGGTAATGCTCTGGCAGACACCACAGCTAAACATGCTGCTCAGACAGAGACACTAAACACCGAAACCACCATTAGAACTATCTGTCCAGTTATCGATCCAACCAAAGATGTAGTAGACATCCAAAACCAAGCCACAGAGACCAAAAAGAGAAAATGGGAGGAGGAGGGAGGTTCACACACAGATCAAGGTTGGGTAACAAAGGACAAGTCCAAATGGTTTCTCCCTGACCTAATGGTTCCCGTAATGATAGAAACTGCCCATGGTCCCGCACACCTAGGAGAAAAAGGAATGTTAGACAGTCTGAATTTGATATGGCACAACAAGCATCTGCGTGCAGCAGCCAAACAAAAAGTACGAACCTGTATGATTTGCTGTCAGTTCAATCCAGGGAAAAGTGTTTCGGTTGAACAAGGAGGGTTCCATCCTCCAGATCACCCCTTCGAAGTCCTACAAATGGACTACATACAGATGGAGAGATGTCGGGGACATAAGTATGTCCTCGTAGTAGTCTGTACCTTAACTCGATGGACTGAAGCATACCCCGTCCCAGACTATGGTGCCCAGATGACTGCCAAGCAATTAGTAAGGGAATTTTTCCCTCGATATGGGTTGCCAAGTGGCATATACTCTGACAACCGACAACCATGCTCCTCTAAATTGATGGAGGCTGTCTCCTTACTGTTAGGATACACCTGGAAATTTCACTGTGTTAGGCATCCCCAAGCAGCTCCACGTGTCCCATTGTAAACCCTTCTACGGACCAACTCCTTCGGACGCTGTTGCTGATCCTGAGACCAGAGACACTAAAACATCAGACTTTAAAGACACTGAAACGACAGACTTTGTTACACCCCTTCCAGAACTTTTGCCGAAAGAAGAGTACAAAGCGCGGCTGCGATCTTATCCAAAACAGACTTGAGACATTGCATCTGACCTCGGCCTGCCAGTGGCTATTTAAGCCCAAGACGGACGCTTGGTGAAGCGGTTGCTGGGAAGTGTCCGGTCACTGGTGCATATTTTACTCAGACTAAGCAGCCGAAATCATGAAGATAAAGACTCATTGTGCGAAATTGTTACAGAACAAAGTTTCCATTTTCCTTTCTATCATGATTCTTATTTTCTGCATCATGGCTTGTCTAGGTTGGTTCCTTCATCTAGCTTTCCCACCGTCTTCCACCATGCCTTTGAACCACACTGCTATGCATTCACACGTAGATCTTCCTCCACATCTCAAGAGCAGAAGAAAAGAGTTCTTCAATAACACGTTCATCTCCACACTCCACCAACACCAATTGGTGATTAACAAGACCAATTGTTGGGTCTGTGGCTTAATGCCACACTCCTTACACGGAGGAATGCCTTTTATTCCTCTCCCTTTTGGCTATGCTGGATCTACCTATGCACTCTCTATGATATTTTCCGCTTCTGTTAGAAACATTCCTGAGACCCAGATCAAGAACGCTAGTACCTGGAACGAGATAATAACAAAAACAGTACGAGCCGTCGAAAGGATGGTAACTTTCACAGCAACATGGGGACGAGCAGACATTAGTGAAAACACCAGTTATTCCCTCTTTAATGACACTACCTCCTTTAGGGAGACGTTCTCAGTCCAGAAGAGACAGACAGACCAGGGAGGATGGGCCGTGCCCCACAAGGGCCTTTTCTGCGTAAGAGGAAAGGGCAAGGGTCAGAAAATGGGAGATAGTGAATGTAACAAGACATACACCCTACCTGATCCAAATTTCCCAACGATGGCCACTGCCCCCAATACCTACTTTATCTGTGGTCCTCATGCACGCACTTGGCTACCTCAAGGCTGGTCCGGAAAATGCTACATTGCATTTCTCCTCCCCCCTACCTACACCGCCCCAGCAGATTACCATCTCAGTGACCCTCCGACCGTAATTAATAGACGGCGAAGGGGGGCCATAGATGCTGAAGATACAGCGGACCAAGAGGCCGGCGATTTCTTTAAAGGAGTCATCCCATTCTGGGGGCCTATGATCAACAGCCGCCACATAAGACAACTGACTCGTGTAGTCCAGGGAGCCATAAACGAAACAGCTGGTGCATTAAGTAACATCACCGCTGAAATGGCTGCCGACAGACTCATGACGTTACAGAACCGTATGGTCCTGGATATCATATTGGCTGACCGTGGTGGTGTATGTGAACTGATCGGGTCCAGCTGCTGTATATTTATCCCAGATAATGCACCCTCGGTGTATTCCGCTATTTCCCGCCTTCATATACTTTCCAGAAAACTAGATACAGACACCGGTGCCTGGTCCCTGACGGGTTGGCTCTGGGGCCTCCTGTCCTCATGGGGATGGAAGGCGCTTACAGTCATAGGTCTTGCTCTAGCCATTCTCTTCACCTGCTGCCTCTGTATTCAGTGCGGTCCAGCACTCTGTAGTTTCTGTATCACTACCTGCATTCCTAAAACCCAGTCCAGAAAGAAAGAAAAGGAAAGAATCATGTTACAGGAACACGTAAACGGCCTAATGAGTATAGAAGTGGATTAGAAAAGGAAAAGAATTTTCGAAGGGTATATTATGTGTCAAGGAGGGAATGTGGAAAATGATTATTTCTCGTAGGTTATGTCCCATCATACACCCTTTCCAGTCACGTCCCCGAGCCCATCATGCTGGAACACGAGCACACGAGCACACGAACAAGAACTGATCACGCGCTCACAAAGTTGCACACACACTCTCCTTCCCCAAAATTTCAAAGGTACCTCCTTATGGTCAAAGTGATTCCGAGAACCAGCTTCCTCACTCAAACCGTACATTTCTGTGGTCAAGCCGATGCCGAGAACTGGGCCCCATTCTGTTAAACCATGACAACCAATTCCGAGAAGAAGAGCCCCCGAATGCTGAAACGCGACAAACAGACATCCTGTCACGACCACCTCTCCCTTATCTAAGGAACCAGCCTAGTGTTACTTCTCCACATTTCTGCTTCTCTTGTGCATCCTCATTCTCATCATGACTCAGCTTCATCTCCTCTGCCATGTTTCCTCTTTTCATGACACAGCCTCTTTCCTAGTCATGACTTCTGTTTTATTGCAACATATGATCCGGGCCTGCATAAAGTTAGAGATTCTTCCGATCCTCCTCAGGTGACGGAGCTCTCCCTTAACTCGAGTTACTGAATAAAGACCCTGAATTCGAACCACCACGGACTCTGCCCTTCATACTTAAACTTATTGTTATTGTATAGAAATTCCGATCAAGGTAAATTACTAAAATATTTACCACAGGGTGATGGAGCGGCAATGCCAGCTGATGAGGCTAGCAGGCAGTTGGCGAGGTCATTGGCCCGAGGAGGTGTGTGGGGGGCTCTGTGGTGGCACACCCTACTCCGAGGGCTCGGTCATGTAGCACAAGACCGAAGCGCCAGCCTACATTGGAGAGAGACATACCTGCAAGTACGAGTGGCAGAGTGGTATGTCAAGCAGTGTGTGAGGAGGGTGCAGGAGAGGATGTGTTGACATTGAACAATGGTGAAGGCAGCGATGATTGGGAAAAAGGTGAGCTGTGTGATGGAAAAGGTGTGGTGATGCATACAAAGGGGAGAGGTGAGGCAACGGAAAGTGCAGTTGGTGTTTTTCAGAGGTCAAGTGCAGACAAGGGAACCACTGCTGGAAAGATGGCTCAGGCAAGCGGTGGATGTCACAATTATAGAAGGGATGTTGGTGCATTACCTTCAGATAAAGGAGCCTGGTAGTCAGTGTGGGAAGCAAAGGAGTCAGGGACAAAGGCTTGGAAGTTGGTGGGTGAGCGGGATGGATTCATTGAGGGAGCGGGGTGAACGCAAAGGATGCAACAAAGGTGCATATGACACCCAAGGTGGCAGGAAGTGACAAGGCCAAGGAAGGAAAACGGGTTCAGACAGAGAGCACAAAAGGCACAGAGGACCCAGGGGGAGATGAGACCAAAGAGGATGACACACATAGGAAACATCTTCTCTACATGGGTTTAGAGATGCCTCTGGGGTCGCAAATTTCTGATAAGACTAAACACAGGATTTGAAAGCATGAGCATGTGGACATTTTCAAGTTGTTACACAGGGATATGCAGTAAGGAAGGGTCAAAGGAGGAAGAGTGGGAATTGACTAGGAGACCTAGCATCCCAATTAATATGGAAAATTGGACGTCTGGATTTCAAAATTTTGCTAGCATGTATTGTGAGAAACACAGGAACAAAGCCTTTGCATTGTTTAATTATATGGATATCAGTAGGAAAGCACAGATGCACTTTAGGGGCTATGCGTGGCTTGTGCTACAATAAGGTAATTCAGGGCACGAGTGAGCCCGATTCGGAATTATTAATGTAGTAGATGTCATCTACACAGTCCATGGCCTCTACAGATACTGTGAGAGGCCTTCTGAGTACACAACGGCCCTCTCAGCCTTGCCCTGCTCAACAAGGAGCAGGATATGTCCCAAAGCCTACAGGACCCAATGTTGGGGCGTTCTGGAACTTCAATAAAGTTTTTTGCTTCAGATATTCCTGTAAGTTTAAACACGATTGTTCAAAATGTGTGGGGAGGCACCCTTTAACGAAGTGTTTCACACTGGCCAGTCCCACAAAACAATGGAGGGCGGATAGAGGGAGAGGATAGCATGGTCCGGCTGGGCCAAAGGGCTCCTATGCCCATTAAAGTGGCGGTGTTGATCCCATGGCTCGCAGTTTACCTGGACAGGAAGGCTGCTTAGACATTAGAATGGGAATTCAAGGAGGGTTTTCGTGATGGTTACCAGAGCCTAGAGGACATAGGTCGGTGGACAATTTACGATCAGCTAAGGAAGCCGCTGAAGTGGCGGCAGCAAAATTGAGGAAGGAAGTAGAAGAAGGGAGGATTGTAGTCCTATTTTTTGTTTGGCCACTGGCAAATTTGATTATGTCCCCGCTGGGGGTAGTGCCGAAGGGAGTGGGGGAGTTCAGAATGATTCACCACTTTTCATGTCCGGAAGGAGTTTCACTCAATGATGTCATTGCTGTGGAAAGCCCTCAAGTGGTATTATGCATGGGTGGATGACACCATTTATTTGGGGAGACAATGTAGACATGGAGCTGAGCTAGCGAAATGTAACATCAAGTCTGCCTTTCGGCTGTTGCCTATACACCCAGACGAATTTCCATTGTTAAGAATGCAATCTGGAGGTGCCATCTACGTGGACAGGGCGTTGCCCATAGGCTGTTCCATTTTGTCTGCATTGTTTGAGGCATTCAGCTTGTTTATACTTTGGGTGTTCACTAAGAACAGTGGTATTCAGAGGTGTCCCATTATTTGGATGACTTTTTGTTTGTGTGCAGGAAGGATTCTGGTGATTGTCTCAGGCCTATGAGACAATTTTAGACATTGGCATTGGATTGGCAGTCCCACTGGCTCCTGAAAAGATGAAAAGCCCCAGTGCAGTTTTGAAATTTGTGGGTTTTTACCTGGACACAGACTTGTTGGTGGCATGGCTGCCTCAGGCCAAGGTGCAGGAGATTCAACAATTTTTGGCTGAAGTTATTGGATCATGGAGGACTGAGTTGAGGGTGGTGCAGAAATTGCTGGGATTTCTGAATTTTGAATGCAGAGAGGTGAGGGGAGGTAGGTTGTCTGCAGGAATCTGGGCATGGCGATGTCAAAGGCTGTGTTGCCCTATGACAGAGTGCAGATTTCTTTGGCAGTGACGGCTCATCTTTGTATCTGGAAGACATTTCTGGATGACTTAAATGGCGTGTCTATGATGTTTCTGGAGGAGAACACAGTTTGGCATGTACAGATTGTTTCGAATAAGGGGCCGACGCACAGTTTCAGACTGTTTTGGGATGGACGGTGGTGTGCGGAGAAGTGGCCGCAGCACTGGTTGCATCAGTGGTGGTGCATCGCCTTTCTGGAATTTGTTCTATTACTGGTAGTCTTGACGGTGTGGGGTAGGGAACGGTCAAACAGGATAGTGATGTTCAATGTGGACAACATGGTGGTGGTTGACTTGGTGAAAAGACAGAGGGCGAGGGATTTGAGAGTGCTGAGATTGTTGACACAGTTCATACTGGCTTGTTTGCATTTAAACATTGTTTTCAGGGAAAAACATATGCTGGGTTAAAAGTGATATAGCAGGGGCGTGTCCAAGATGGCGACCTAGTCGGACGTGGGTCTCTGCGGCTCCCCGCCCTGAATCCCGCCGAAAGCCCTTACAACCAGTGCCACGGCTCTCCAGCCCCCAGACTACCCTTGACATCGGGGTCTGGCATCGGCAGCGCTCCCCTGGGTGCCGCTGCGGTGTTTCCTGGACGATAGGCGGCTCTCAGTGGCGGAGATGCTCCGGCGGAGCTCCCCTGTAATGGCGGCCGTCTGAGGTGGTGGACCGTCTCGCAGAGCCCTCACTGTCCTTTCGGCGCTTTGGCACCTGGCGCCGCTGCCCACACCACCCAGAGGGTCGGCGGCTGCTGCTCCACCGACCAGGGACATTCCCTGCTTGGCGATCCAGCCGGTGGGGACGATCGGACCGGCCGGGAGTCGCGAAAATCGATGCCCTGGCTTCCGGGCCTAGGAGCGGAATCCCTGCTGGAGACGGACGCTCGGGGGGCGGCTCCGGTTGCCGAACGCTAGAGCCTGGCCCCTGCTGCTGACTGCTGCCGGATTGTGCCCCTGGCGGGGGCTCGGGGCAGTGAGGCCACGGCCTGGAGGAGACACAGTGACCCGGCAGTGAGAACGGGGGGGCCCGACTGGATGTCACGCGGTCCGGGCCCCGACTTTGAGACCTAGCCGGGGGGAGCGCTGGGGCCACGGCGCGGCTCCCTGCTGACGGGACGCTCGGCTGGTGCCCATCGCAGCGGCTAAAGAGAACAGCGACCCCGGCCTTGGGGGAGTAGTACTGCTGCTCCCTCGCGGGGCCCGCTACGGCCGGCGGCAGACAGGAGAGGGGCGGTGTAGCGGAGGCGGTGGCGACGGTGACCGGGGCCGTGGATACCCCAACGGACAAACGCTGAGCACGGAGGTGAGGAGAGAGGAGGTGGGAGCTGCGGGGAAACCCGCGGAGCACCATCGAGCTCCCGGAGCCCGGACCGGCTGGGTCCGGAGACAGTGCCTCGTGGTAGGCCGGTATCGCACCTAATCACTCACGGAGCTGCGTTGCCCCCAAGAACTAAGCGTGGGGGACGCCCGGCTGCCAAGGGGCCACTTGAGGTCCAGCAATCAAAGAGGGAGTCTGGCCTCGCTGGCTCGCATCACCCCACAAACGAGAGCACCCCCCCAGCCTCACTTACACACGCTACCAGAGGTGCGCGAAGCTTACCAATTTGCTCTTGAGGCGCCTCCTGCTGCCCCCGAGCCGCCGGCGCGATCGCCGCCTCTGGTGGCCCGCCATCTTCGGTTGATCCCAGCTGCCACGGGAGTGCGGGAACCCTCAGCCTGCCAGCACCCTAAGGGACAGAGAGTGGCCTGCTTCTTCCTGGGACCCTGCGGGGCCACCGCGCTCTCCCCCGCGATCCCCCTCTTCCGGAGACACAGTCTAAACCGGGCCCCTCTGCCGACCAAGACATGGCGAGCCTACGGGGGAAGAAAGGGACCCAGATGCTCCCGGAACTGTGGGCCAAATCTCAACCCCGGTCCAGCAAGGACCCACCATCTCCGAAAAACGCGGTGTCGCCGCCGGAGCTGGCCAACGATCAAGAGCCTATCACCAGATCCTTCCTGGAATCACTGTTTAATTCCCTCAGGGAAGACTTTAAAGCCCTGAAGCAAGATGTGGCGGGGGAGGTCCGAGAGGTCCGGCGGGAGGTGGAGGGCCTCGGAGAACGAGTGGCGGCTGTGGAGGAAGCCGACCAAGCCAGAAGTGCTGAGATCGAGCAGCTTCAACAAGAGATCTTACGACTCACCGATCAACAGGTAGACCTCCAGGCCCACGCAGAGGACCTTGAAAATCGCTCCCGTCGCAATAACATACGGGTTCGGGGAGTCCCTCAGAAAACGGAAGGGTCGGACATCCCCAGCTATCTGCAGGAGCTCTTCCGTGACATTCTAGGTGAATCCGCCGACTTCACCATCCGCATCGACCGCGCACATAGAGTTGGGCTTCCCCGGAGGGCATCAGCTCCACCTCCTGACATCTTGGCGTTTCTCCCTAACTTCCCGCTCAAGGAAAGAATTCTCAGAGAGGCTCGACGTGCGCAAACCCTCCACTTTAAGGGTCACCCCGTCGCCCTGTATCAAGACCTATCGGCCATCACTCTGCAAAAACGGAAGGAGTTCAAAATAGCAACGGATTTCCTAAGGCAACAAGAAATCCCATACTCCTGGGGCCACCCGTTCAGACTGATCTTTAAGTGGAATGGTACCCTGCACCAAATGCGCTCGCTGAGGGACACTTGCACTCTTCTTGGCCTAGAAATGGACACTGACGAGACAGTGGTGAATGAGCCACCAGGACCGATCAAGGGAGGGTGGCAAACGGTACGCCGCAGAAGATCCCCGACACACCGCTTGAAACCCGCCGCCTCTGTCGTCGCCCAGGAGAGAGCGACAGCGGTGGCTGAGGTGGCCCGAGACACCTCCCCTCCTGAATGAACAGGGCACTCACTGGAGAGTCAGCTCATGGCACACATTCCGCTTGAATGGCGGGGGGGTGACGGGCAGGGGGCCGCGATGGCCGCTATTGGAGATGACCCCTACAACTAACTTTACCACAGCCCTGCAAGAACTGGCAGGACTGGGACTATACTTCTTTCTGATTTGGGGGTTGCGGGAGGGGGGCGACCATCCTGACCTGCATGTTGGGGCCCGGAGCAGGGGATACGAAGCTGAAGTTTGGGGTGTTGGGAACGGGTGGGGTGGGGTGGGTTCGGGGAGGAGGAGAGGGATGTTGATCGTTCTGGGGGTGTTTGTGGGGGGGAGGGGGCTCGGACCAGGGTTGGGGGTGTGGGTGGGACCCAGTGTGCCAGGGAACTGTTTGGGGCTACCTCGCCCTTCGATTTATCGTTGGCCACATCAGGAGAAAAGGCCTCACATACATCGAGATCTTTGTGCTCTCCCAATGTCTCCTTAATGTTAATGGCCTGAATAATCCGATTAAGCGCACGGCTGTGATCTCATACCTAGAGAACTCCGGCGCCGTCATATGCTTATTGCAGGAAACTCACCTCTTACCTAAAGATTGGCACAGGATGTGCTCACGCGCTTTCCCTCGGCAGTTCTTTTCCTCGCTGCCGACAAAGAAGGCGGGGGTGGCTATTCTGGTCTCTAGGAGCTTCCGCGGCAGCGTGGGAGACAGGGTGGGAGAGATTAAGGGCAGATTGCTGGCACACACTTTCCTTGTGGTGGGACAGCGCTTTACCATTGCCTCATTATACGTACCAAATTCCGGTCAGGACAATCTGGTGATGGACTCACACATGGATAGATCGGGCCACCGATATGGGGACACAGGTGCTATAACGTCCGCTGGTAAAGGTTGTCTACACGACGAGGGCTTGGTGGGCCTATGGAGGTCCTTTCACCCCACCGCATCACACTACATGTTCTACTCCCATGTCCACCACACTTACGCCAGATTGGACCACTTTTTGGGCTCCTCTGAATTACTTCCCATCCTTAAAGACATAACCATCACACCGGCGGCGCTCTCTGACCACGACGCTGTGGAACTAACACTACAGGTCCCTAGGTCCATCTCCCCGCCTGGCTCTTGGCGGCTTCGCGAGACCCTACTACACCGACCGGAGGTCACCACACAACTGCACACACGCCTCACCGACTACATAGCCACTAATGACATCCCCGGGACCCCTGTGACCGTCCTGTGGGGGGGCTTGAAAGCGGTGGCCAGAGGCGAACTCATAGCCATCGGAGCAGCGGAGGCCAAGGACCGCAAGGAGAAGAGGAATGACCTCACGGCTCAGGTCTCTGAACTCGAGAAGGTTCACAGCCGTACTGGCGCCCCACGGGTTTGGAGACAATTGAAGTCCGCCAGGGCCCAGCTGGCCAGCCTGGATACCGACCGGGCAGAATTCGCTGCCCTGCGCCTCCGTCATTCTTACTACGTCGGGGGGAATTAAACATCCCGCCTGCTCGCCAGTGCCCTGAGGGCGAAAACTCAACGATCCCAGATCACTAACCTGACGGATGACTCCGGTCAGGACATCTCGGCGAGCCCCAAATTGCAGAGGTGTTCAGGACATTCTATGCCAATTTGTATGGGCGGACTCTGTCTCATCGGAAGAGGTTTGTAAATATCTCGAGTCCGCGAATGTGACGGAGCTGTCACAAGCCAATGTGGACTCCTTGGATGCCCCCATCCGCTTAGATGAAGTCCTAGCTGCCATTTCTCGCCTCCGCCCTCTTAAATCCCCGGGGCCAGACGGATTCTCATCCGGGTTCTATAAAACTTTTAGCCAATTGCTGGCCCCAAACCTCACCCGACTCTTCAATTCTTTCGAAGGACCGAGCTCTATCCCTCCAGACATGCTAGCAGCCGAGATCATTGTGCTGCCTAAGCCGGGCAAAAAACCTACGAGCTGCCCCACGTTTCGCCCCATATCCCTACTTAACCTCGGCCTGAAGATCTTCACGGGGATCTTGGCTGCGCGCCTGGGCCCGTGCCTGCCAGGCATTCTGTAGCCAGACCAGTCCGGCTTCGTCCCTAATCGCCAATGCAGCGACAACAATAAACGCATTCTACACCTAATTGATAAAGCCCACTACCAGAACTCGGACTCCGTATTATTGGCTATTGACGCGGAGAAAGCGTTTGATCGTGTAGACTGGTTCTACCTACAGCAAGTCCTGCGACGCTACCGGGTGGGAGACCGCTTCCAAGCCTGGCTTGCGAGTTGTTACCACTGACCACAGGCTTGTGTCCGCATAGGAGGTCTACGCTCAGACCCTTTTGAGAGTCAGCGGGGCACGAGCCAGGGGTGCCCCCTATCATCCCTCCTATTTGCCCTCTACGTAGAACCTCTAGCGCAAAAAATCCGGGACAACCCCAACATACACGGGATGACCTTTGGTCGGGAGCCCCATGCAATAGATTTATACGCAGATGACATCATCGCTGCCCTGGAGAGTCCAGACCGCTCCGTCCCCGCCTTTATGGCGGAACTGGAGGCCTTTGGGGCCGTTTCTGGCTTCAAAATCAATAGAGGAAAATCCCTTATATTGCCCTTGGGCAGGAATGCCCAAGCGCACGCTACTCCGCCCGCATACGGCGGGGGAATTCAGTCGACGGCACAGCTTCCCTACCTAGGCGTCACTCTTACAGCTTCCACAACCTCAACGCTGGCCCTCAACTACACAACTTTGTCCGCTCGGATTCGATCCGACCTCGCACGCTGGGCCAAACAGCCCCTTTCCCTACTGGGCCGCGTCGCAGCGATTAAGATGACGACCCTGCCTAAAATCTTATATCTTTTTCAGACGCTCCCGGTGTTCCCCCCTGCAGGCACCATTCAGGCTCTACAGTCCGATATCCAGCATTTCATCTGGGGGGGGCAAACGGGCGCGTATACACAAACACCTAGCATACAGGAGCCCGGACGAGGGAGGATTGGGCATCCCCAATCTCTTGCAATATTTTCAGGCAGAGCAGCTCCGCTATCTGGTGGAATGGTTTAGACCAGAATCTGAGAAGCGCTGGCTGTTGCAGGACAGAGCTATGGCAGGTACCTCCCTGTGGAAAGTCCCATTTCTTCTTAGGCAACACCGGCCACGCTACCTCCTGAAGTCTGCCATCACTCGTACTGGCCTGCAGGTCTGGAACGCGGTGGCGGTCAGGAGAGGACTCACCACCTTCCCATCCCCTCTAACGCCTGTCCTGGATAACCCGGAGTTCCCGCCGGGTAACACCCCTGGGGCCTTCCCGCAATGGCGCAATATCAGTAACTTCTCTACCGGTCATCTTTTTGACCTGAAAGGCTTTCTCACCCTTAAAGACGTTACCCAAGGCTATGATGTCGTTTCTCCTCACTTATTTCAATATTTCCAGCTCTGTCACTGGCTTACCCACACAGACGTCGCACCCTTGGTTGGCAGGCCCATGACTGCCTTTGAGAAGTGGCTGGTGACGAACGACTCTGACAAACACCTCATAACAGACCTTTAGAAGATGGTCACTCCGACTCTCCCCCAGGGCAAATCAGCGGGCCAAAAGAGATGGGAGGCAGAACTGGGGAGGGCCTTATCACCCCAAGAATGGCGATCTGTATACTACAGGGCTGCCCACACCACATGCAACACGGCCTCTAGGGAGGCGGCGACGAAACTGGCCATATACTGGCATCTCACACCAGCCTGGCTCCACAAGGGTAACCCCGCGCGAAGCGCGCTGTGCTGGAGGGGGTGTAGAGAACAGGGCACCCTGACACACCTCCTCTGGGATTGCCGCAAGGTCCAGGACTACTGGAAGACTGTCTTGGACGAGATTGACTCCACATTCGACACAGAAATCCCCAGGTTCCCGGCGTACGCCCTCCTGGGCCTACCCAATGCACTAACTTTCCCCCTAAAATCCCAGGGGGCCGCCAGATGGGGGTCGCCATGCAAGCCGCTACACAACACGTCCTGTCCCTGTGGGGCTCCACCACCAAACCTTCACATACAGGTTGGCTACATAAAATATGGTTTGTCCTGGGCATGGAGCGCATTCATGCCACACTCACACACTCCACTGCTGCTTATCAGAGAGTATGGCTTCCGTTACTCTCCCTTCTGTCCAAAGAATTCAATGAGATCACGTGCCCCAAGTACCTGCGCATTCTACGACTCACTGAGACTGCGAAGGAACCTGCAAACTCATCTAACTGATGATACGGACCAATACAGGCCTATGACATTGTATGTCCCTTTTGTTCGGCACACTGGGAGGGGTGGGGGCGGGAAGGGGAGTTGGGGGAGGGGGCGGGGCTAACGTTGGGGGTTTTTCTTACCATGATTTCATTTTCACGCCAATTGGAGTGTTTTAACTCCCCACACTGCATTATGAACTCACTGATTACAGGCAATCGCATAGGGGACCACTGGACATTGCAGAACTCCCCGCCTGATTGCTGTATATGCCTGACACGTACTTCATGCAATGTTGTGTATATTGTTGCTATTGAAACCAATAAAACTAATTTTAAATTAAAAGTGATATAGCAGACTCCTTATCTAGTTCGCAGTGGCATCGTTTCCAAAGATTAGCACCATGAACGGAGGACCACATGATGGCATTGCCTGCGGGCATTCGTGCGAGGGGGGGTGAGAGTGGTTGGCCTTGTCGAGAGGTCTTTGGCTGAGTCTACCAGAAAGATCTACCATCTGGCATGGAACGACTTTGGGGATTTTGAAGGACGTCCTATGAATGATATGTTACAGGATCACAGTGAAATTGAAGGGAGAGTATTATGTTTTGTTATGTTAGTCACTGATAAAGGTTTATCTCCCTCAACCATTGTGGGCAAGTTAGCAGGTGTTTCTTTTTATGCAAAATTGTATTGGAGCTTTGATGGGGTGTGGCAGGGCGCGGGGATGTGTTACAGGAGGCTATTACATTTGAATTGTTGCGGGGCCTTGTTATGGTGTTGCCCAATTGCGGTTATAATGGTTTGAGGTGGCTGCTTTCCAGGTTATGCATGATTTGGATGTTTTTTGGTGCATTTGAGTGTCTGAGCTTTTAAGATCAGTCCAGTACACAGGGATGCTACGTGGTGAGATACGTTTGGACAGTGATGGATGGGGGTTTGGCTGAGGTGATTTGCAGGGTGGGATAAGTGGGTATGGTTGCAGGACTGAAGCAGTCTTGTTGCGTGCCCGGTGAAAGAGTGGCGCAGGTTTCAAGTTTGACCTGGGCGCAGGCTCAAGGCCATATTTTGCCAAGAAAGAGGAGGAATGGTTACTGACTTTCAGTTGCTGGCAGTGTTACACATAGCACTGCGTAAGATGGAGAGAAATCTGGCCCGTTTCAGGACACACTCCTTTAGGATTGGGGCAGCAACAGCAGCGGCGCGCTTGGGGTGGAATTTGAGACAGATATGACAAATAGGCAGGTGGAGGTTGAGGTGTTGTGAGCACTATGTGCTGAAGTGAAGAGGTTTCTGCTTGACAGACAGGGGAGGTGAAGTGTGGTCAAAACTAATTTCTTTTTTACTGCAAAATGCGTGAGCAGTCCTGGGAACAAGCTGGAGACCAGGATAGTTGGACACTCTTTTGTGCACTGGGCAACAAAGTATACAGTCCAGCAGATTTATGGACGAAGCCTGGTACTACCCGGCAGGAGGCATGAGGTGCTATGGTGGGGTAAATGGGGGATGCGCTGGGGCAATTTATTGATGTGGTTGGCAAAACTGGTGCCGCAGAGTGGATACCCGGATATGATCTGGGTGTACTGGAGGGAGAAGATTTGGTCCAGCTGTCAGGGGTGATGCTGCTGCAATACACACATCAGGATTTGGAGGTGATAAAAAGCAAGGACATGCTTGGTATGGACAGAGTTTGTGCCATGTAGACAATGGAGGGGGACATGAAACATGCGGCGATTGACAAGGCTTGAAGGATGCTAATCAGGGAGATGAGGGAGTTTTGCGGGGCTAGAGACATCAAGATGCTAGCCCATGAGGTCATAAACGAGGAAGAGCAGTGTCTTTTTAGGGAGGATAGTGTACTCTTTTCTCAGCTGGGCAATGCCTACTATATGATCGAGATGAGGAATGTGGTGAGTAAGCTGTGGAACTATGATGCACAAGGACGGATCAATTAAATAATGAGTGCATGTCATGGGGGGGGGGGGTTCTTGGATGGTAGTATTTTGGGTGGTGTAGAGTCACATGTGGGTGTATCCACCCAGTCTTCCTTCACCAGTGCTCCCTTCATCCCCTCGGGCGGATGAAGGGAGCACAGGCGAAGGAAGACGGTATGCAGGATTGTTCGAACAGGTCAAAGAGTTTTCATTGGATTATGTTTGGTAGGGGAAGTGAAGGCAGAGATTGGGGAATGGGAGGCTTTAAGTGAGAGAAAGGGGAAAGAATGATGCAATAATGGGAGCATGAGGTGAAAGTTTGGTGAGAAGTATTCGGTGAGGAAGGGAATTACATATTAAAGATGTTTTTGACATAATATTGTTACATTAAGGTTGATTAACTCTTTTGCAACCCTGTCCTAATAAATGGCCTTTTACACGTAATGGTGTATGGCGAGTAATTATTACATGATGAAGGGCCCGGGGGAAGTGATAGTCACAGACTGGGTTATTTGTGTCGAAATGAGGCCCAGGGCAGGGGGTAGGTAGGTTTAAGGGGAAGGGGCGGGTGTAGACAGGGGTATAAAGGAGTCAGGAGAGGCAGGTCCAGCCTCTTCCCGACTCATAAGCACCACCGGGGTGGGGAGGAAAATTACAAAGATCACCCTCCACAAGTTAAAGGAGTGATGAGTAGATTATTTGTTACAGTGTTTTACAGAATAGGGCAGGTTGCAGGGGGTAGGCGGTATTTTGGGAGGTGTAGAGACACATTGGACATATCCATCCCTGTTGGCGGGTGAAGGGAGCATAGGCGAAGGAATACGATGTGCTAGATTCTTCAAACAGGTCTAAGAGTTTTCATTGGACGATGTTTGGTTGGGGAAGTGAAGACGGAGAATGGGGAATGGAGGATCTAAGTGAGTGAAAGGTGAAAGAATGAAGCAATGTATGGGGCAATGGGGTGAAAGTTTGGTGAGATGTTAGAAGTGTTTGGTGAGGAAGGAAATGACATATTAAAGGTGTTTTGATGTTATGTTAAATGTTATGTTAAATGTTATATTAAGGTTGGGGGTGCGACAAGCTCTTTGCCGGGGGCCCCTGGGGGCCGATTTTGTTACAGGGCCGATTTTGCAGCTATGCTGCATAAACGGCCCTGTAACAAAAACGGCCCCCAGGGGCCCAAAACCGCCCCCCATCCTTGCGGCGCACCGGGGGATTGCCCAGTGCCCGCAATGGCCAGTCAGGCCCTGGCCGTCTATAGAGTAATGTGACTGGTGCAGCCGCACCTGGAGCTGACTTTATAATTATTGGGTTAAAAGCATGTGAACTTCCTTGTGTGTACAGCAGTTTTAAGACAACAATACAAATGTCAAAATAATTCTGATGATTAAACCCTTCGCCGCGTGGCTAATTCCCCCGCGGTGCGGGGGGGAGGGGAGGGGACCCACGCGCGGCACCGCGGTGCTCATGACGAGCTCGGCTCGTCATGCAGCACGGTGGTGCTGGGCTCATGACGAGCTAAGCTCGTCATGACCACGCCCATTCCAATGGAACGCCCAGCACAGCAGGGGAATTATCCCCGCATGGGCGTTCCGTAACGGTCATGATGAGCTGAGCTCGTCATCAGCACAGCGCCACCGTGCTGCATGACGAGCTGAGCTCGTCTTGGGCACGCAAGAGGTTATTTGGAATTTGGTCTGGTAGCAGTTTTGACACATCATAAAGTAGCGCAAAGGATTAATGTGCCTGCTGCAAAGACATATACCATGCAGTTCACAGAACTGAGCGTGAGTGAACTATGAGTGGCACTATAAAAAAATTAAATGTATGTCGGAGAGAGGCTAAGGAGATATGAGGAGCACTGTTGGAGAGTAGTAGTAGGGAATTTGCGGAGAAGATGGTCATGAGGGGGTGCCAAAAAAGACTGTTGCTCCAGGAGCCATCTGCGCTGAAGCCAGCCCTGGGGATTGTATGTTTATGAGCCACATTAGGTCGCACTTATACGATTGGGAGTATTGCCAGTCGTCCATATGGATAGTAGTAATCCGTCGGAGACTGCGTCACAGTTATGACGTTTTCTACAGGCATGAGATGTGTTTCACACTTAACTCCTATGAAGCACATTTCCATACATCTAGGAAATCAATCCTTGCATTATTTTTATCCTCTTCACTTTATGACAGAGATGCCCGTCCCTACATTTGGGAAAATCGAACCCAGAACTGACCTGAGACAATGGTTTCTATTTTAATGTATGAGCTGCGGATGCAAATGGTGCATGGTGTTATCCACTTTACGGGATTTGAAACCTGACACCTTTTTTTTCATTTAGTTATTACTTTGCTGGATTCACAAGTTGACCTGGTTAAAATTGTGCTTATTTGTTTTTAGGTCTCGCCGAAGACCAGGGAGGCCACAGCACTCAGTTGTGCTATCAGTAGTAGATGACCTACATAAACTGGTCGACAGTGGTGATGTTGGGTCCCTGATTTTAATAGTCGACAGTGGTGGGATTGGGTCCCTGATCTTAATAGTCGACAGTGGTGGTATTGGGTCTCTGCTCTTATTAGTTGACCGTGGTGGTATTGGGTCCCTGATCTTATTAGATCGCTCCACAGCTTTCCACACTATCGATCATACCATCCAGCATAGCAGACTAGCTAATGCAAGCTTTTCTGGAACAGTCTTGGCTTCGTTAAAGTCATTTTTAGAGGATAGATCCCAGATCCTTTATATATGGCTTAAATATCGGATTATTAATTATCATTCAGAAGACATCTAGCCATGGCCCTTAGGGAGTTAAGGGCAATCAGGCAAATACAATTATTGCCACTATCCCTGTAACAGAGTACTACTTAATAACCAATGAATTCCCTTCTTTTATTTTTGACTTTCAAGGACAAGTGAAGCTGACCAGTCAAGGCGTATTCCTAAAAGTGTAGAAGTTCTACTTTCATTAGCATGTGCATAACACATAATAAACTCAGCTAAAGTCTCTCTTGTAAGAGATGGGTAAATGCTATATCTTCAGTTACATAGAATTCACTTACAAATTAGTTCACTGCCAAATCAAAAAGACACTGAATATTGATCAATTAGTAGATGTCTGGGACATGTAACATTCATCTCAGCTTCAAGAAGCAGTGTTACACTCAAACAAGTAGCCAGTGATAGTATCGGAGTTTAAAAAAAAAAAGGCAACAGGAAAGGCATATGCAGTTCTCAACAGGTGCACTATGTAAGTCAGGTTTCTCCATGAATGGGTTACCACTGCACTCCAGTAGTTTTGGTACATCTGGGTTCTCTAGAGCCCAGTGGCAGCTCTGACGTTCTCCACACTGAGGATGCAAGCAGTGAGGCTCACAGGACTCAGGCCAATGCCATCTCTATGGGATCTCGATCTAGGCAGTCTAGTATGTATGCATGTATGTATATGATATTTCTATAGCACAAACATATCCAAAAGTCAGCGGAGCACTGTGAATGGCCAAAGACAAGCATAAAGTCAACATGAAGGGTGGAAGCTGGGCTATTAATGCATTGTGATATGGTGTTTTTTAAGTAGATGAGTTTTCTACTTTTTTCTTAAATTGGAGCAGCATTGCAGGGAATCTGATGGATACAGGGATGTCGTTCCAGATCCTGGGTACACAAATCGAAAAATCTTTCTGCCGTGTTTTTTTCTTTTTTACCCTCCTTATCCTGCAGTCCGATGGTGTCCAGGTTGCAGGTGTGCAGAGATCGATCAGAGATGCTGAGCTTGTCTGCAAGATAAGTGGAGGTGCTGGACATGATAGCTTTATAAATGATGCAGATGATTTTGAAGATAGTGCAGGCTGGCATCATCTATCAAGAGGGGGTGATGTGATCATAGTTTGTCAGGCTCAGGATTGGATGTAGAATACCTAGATTAGGGGCGAGAGAGTAATCTTGGGAGACAAGGAGTTGGGCATTACTACTATCCAAATGCGAGAAATGAAGGTGTGAAGAGCAGTTCTGGAGTAACTTTCTGAAAGAAATGGATTTACTATTTTTAAAAGAGAGAGCTGGTATGAGGAGATTATTTCTTTCGCAATGTGTTCCTTGAGAGTGAGGTTTGGTTCCTGGATGAAACGATTTGACTTGCACTCAGTGAAAGTTGGGGTTCAAAACCATCAAGACTCATGTCATTGTGCTAGATTTGTATGGTATCTTATGTATTGTTCTTGGCAAATAACAGGAATTCTCTTTTAGTTAGGTTAAGATTAAAATATGCGTTAGACATTCAAGTCTCAGATGCTGATCCTTACTGTGTTTACATAATCTAAAAGTTTAGGTGCAGAAAGTAGAGATGAACAGGGTCTCCAATGTATGTCAGTAGTTGGGACAAACACAATCTTGATTGAAGCAAACAGGTGCATTCAAAGACATTCTGGGCCTCTGGTGAATCATCACACGTTTGGCAAGCAGGAGAAATGCATGGGCCCTTCAAAGGATGCCAGCATGGTGATCTCCATTTCAGCAGTCTGGTCTTCAGGTGGGGAAGGTACACTGGACTTCCGTTAGGAGCAAGCAGTTGGGACGATCACAATCTTGACCCCAGAGATTGAAAGTGTCGGCAGACTAAGCAGCAGATGCAAACCTCTGGTTTCGGCAGTCTGTCTCACAAAACTCTTTAAGACACCGCACTAGTTAGCTGGACTAAGGCTCTTAGCTAAAGAAAGGCAGATCATCTGCATGCCCGGTAGTAGGTCCCCTTCTCTTCAGTTTTAAGTAACAGCAAAGTAATATCCTCAAACTAGGATGTGTTCTCTACACCTCCAGTGTATACAGGCAAACTTTCCTAGCTCATCTTTTCTCAGCACAAGTGTACAAATCTCTTCCAAGTGAAAAAGGGAAATTATGAATGAGTCAAATGAGTCAGCTTATATCAGAAACAATGTCACTTGTGCTTCAAACAATGGGCCACTCGGATTCTAAATTTGCCTAAAACTTTGAAGGGAGCCAAAGGGGCAAAAGTGTATTTCCTAGCGGTGTACTACAGCTTCACAGCACTCCGTTACTATGAGAACAAGTACATTCAGGCTGAGGATGCCCTCTGCCCAATTTGGATAGCTTTGCTGGGTACTGGCTTCAAGCAGAACAAGACATTTGATGCATGGGATCAACCGACAACTCACTGTCCTTATCGAAGATGTGCAGTTTTGACCATGCACCTGCCACAATCTTCATTCAAGTGTTGGAACTGGCTTTCTGCACAGAAGGTAAACACAAAAGAATCTTCCTGCTAAATTTAACTGGATGTGATTACAACCTGAAACCTGAACTTAGCATCATAATGTTTTTTCAGAGTGGGTTAAGGAGGGGAGGGGGAACACAAGGGCAGGCAGGTAGAGGGGAACACTACAGGCAGGCGGGGGGGGGGGGCACTACAGAGTACCCTACAACCATAAAGGCTACATACATAAAGAGGTCACCCCACCGCTGCACACCCCATCTATCATGACCTCAAGAACTAATCAGGCACACCACTTGCAATCAGTGTGTAAGGAAATCAGGAAGTCCTGCATAGAAACATGTACAATTGGTCAGAATGTGGGGCCACTAGTCCAGGGAAAATACATTTTTAAACATAGCATAATTTACCAAATGGAAGTCCTACAGCTCCCCTCCAATTACAACTGGTCTTACATGGTATGAGGCAAGATACAAGCCATTGGCACAGGATAAAATTTGGAAAGCTTACTGAGATGGATTGGGAAATGTGGTGAAACAACTTGGGGGACTAGTGATCGTCTGGCTCCATTTTGCTAGTTAAATATATTAATTTGGCTGCTAAAAAAACTTAGTGAGAGGCAGAACAAGATGTTGTCCCTTTCCTAAAAGGTGGCATACTGTTAATTAGCACCAACAAAAATTAGCAGTGAGTCAAATCAAATTATGTACCCAACAGACAAAAAATGGGACAAGCTATCAATGTGAACGAGTTCCCATCAGTCCACCATCGAGACCGCCCTTCATCATCTGGGATCTCTTGTTCCTTTCAAGGTTGGGAAACCACAACAGACTGGCAGATTTTGGTAACCAAGTCAAGGATGTCCCAAGAAAAGTGCCTCAGATGTGAACTGGGTGTGTCTAGTGAGGAACTGAATAGCAGTGCTAGAAAGTGAAAGGTGTTCAAGTGAAAAAGAGAAAAAGCTCTAAAATTAGGTAGTGATAGGGGAAAACAACTTTTAATATGCACCCTCTCACTCCCAAAACAATAAAAACAGTGCAAATAACGGCTTCAGAGGGACGACCGGTGTACCGACGGAGAGCGCGGTGCACCCACTACCTGAGCTGGTGCCAGGTGAGGTGGGGCTGTTCCTTCCCAGCAAATGGTTGGGAGGACGAGTACATTTGCATGTATCAGGTGATACTTTTTACCTTTTTAACATATAGCAGTAGCACTAATGGTCCTGGGAAGCAGCAGGAGACCTATAGGCTCCAGTGACTGCAGAAACATGTCGACCTAATACCTTTGTTAGTAGTCATTTGTTACACTACTATTTGCACTGTTTTTATTGTTTTGGGAGTGAGAGGGTGCATATTAAAAGTTGTTTTCCCCTATCACTACCTAATTTTAGAGCTTTTTCTCTTTTTCACTTTAACACCTTTCACTTTCTAGCACTGCTATTCAGTTCCTCACTAGACACACCCAGTTCACATCTGAGGCACTTTTCTTGGGACATCCTTGACTTGGTTACCAAAATCTGCCAGTCTGTTGTGGTTTCCCAACCTTGAAAGGAACAAGAGATCCCAGATGATGAAGGGCGGTCTCGATGGTGGACTGTTGGGAACTCGTTCACATTGATAGCTTGTCCCATTTTTTGTCTGTTGGGTACATAATTTGATTTGACTCACTGCTAATTTTTGTTGGTGTCATTTATAGTCAGGGGGTTTAGCAGTAAGGGTTGTTAAATAATTCCCCTGGAACCTCCCTAGTGTTTATTTATACTGTTAATTAGTAAATGAGAAACAATTTTTCGATGTCTAAATAAGACCCCTGAATTTCTGGAGGCTAAACATGTGAAGCAGGGAAGAGGAAAATATTGAACCAACTTCTTAAACAAGCTTCTATATATATAAAAAAATGGCAACTTCATCAGTGTTTAAGAAAAGAAAGGAATAATTAAGGGAAAAAAGAGTTTATTTGTGCTACTGGTTGAGACTATTATTTCTAAATTACAACACATAGGACATAAAGAGCTATTTGTTTTTTTGCGGGACTACAAGCAGCAAGTTTCAACAGGAATACCCGACAGACTCAAATATGAGGGGTATTAAATAATAATGATTCCATGTATTTCTACCTGTAGTAGCATTTCAGCTCTGTACAAGAAGTCATTGAAGTAGTGGTATGTATTTAGCACAGAGCTTAGGCCTCATGACAATGTCGGTCAGACGGCATCCTTTCGGAAATGGGACTACCCAACTGGCTGTCGGTGGTCCCGCCATAGAAATTAGGATACGACTGCCTTCAAGGCGGTTGCAATCTGTATCTTTTGTATTGCGGCGTGTGCTGCAGGCTGCGGCACATGTCACAGTACAGAGGATACACTCTGTACATATCCTTGCACTGTGTGGCAGGCACCATATGGTGTCTGCCACATAGTGCAGGGACAGGGCCCATGTAGGAGGGCCAGGGGAGAATGTCCCTTTCCGCCTGCCTTTTCATGGCGGGCTAACCGCCATGAAACGGCGGGCGGAAAGGGACATTGTAATCCCTACGGCAGTGCCTCAGCAGTCACCACCACAGTTGTAGGTATACAAGTCCCTCCAACGGGCTCCTTGAGCCTGTCATATCCGTGGCAGTTTGAGTCCGATGGCGGTGGGACCGCCACCGACGGGGTGACGGTGGCGGTCCCACCGCCATTATAATGAGGCCCTTCGTTTTTGGGAGAAAAACATTTATAACTTGGCAATAATTTCAGAAATACTGGGGCAATTCCTTTCTGACTGTTTTTATCTGCTCCAGTATTTACTTTATTTCATTTCTATGCCAGGAACGTTTTATGGATCACTGCATCCGAAATAAAACTAATGGACTGGAAACTGGACCATGGAGAAAAAAAACACACAGTTCATCACTACCATGTAGTCTAGCAATTCTTTATTTTGTGAAACTTTCACAGTGCTGATGGTCGTCGACACAAAGCATTTCCTGATTTCTGAATCCTGGCATACTAATACAAGGTTGGAGTCAAGTATGTGTGGAAATGTAACTTAAAGCAAGGTTGTGACAATACTGCACAAGTCTTGACAGAATTAACCCCCTGGAACCCAACTCGGAGGCCCATGTGGTTATTATTTTGTTTCGAACTTACTGTCCTTAACCGCCGTAATTAACTTTCATCGGGGCCTGAAATTCCTCTTGTACCGACCCTCATAGCACACTGCATTTGTATAGAGCTTCCTACCCCCCTGCAAGGCTCAAAGCACATTATCAGACAGGAAGCAACGTGCAGTATGGGGATGGAGAGAGTCGGGTTTAGTCTTTCTTTGTGAAACAAACATCTGAGATCGCCAACATTATGACTTTTTAGAATGGCAGTAAAGCTTAATAAATTCCATTGGCACAATTACCTTTTTTCAGAATACGACTTTTGTTTCCTTGAGGTGAAACCTCTCCCCTTTTCCCTTTCAAGGCTAGGAAAGTGAATGCCTTAACTGCCTGGAAAGCCACTTCTCTCGGTTTTTTAAAGAATAAAGGGTCTGATGTGTCTAAGGGTTTTACTAATATGGGCCATATTTATGACGCCTTTGTGGTGTCCGTGGAAGGCAATGCAAAGGCTTCAATAATATTTACAAAGTAAAAGCAAGACCTGATTTGGTTGCCTTGCGTGGCTTTATATAGAAATGTTACGCAAGGCAGCTGCTTGCGCTGCATTACGTTACATTTCAACTTGAGAGGCGTTCCATGGGAGTTCCCATGCATCCACCCATGGAATTTGGCACATTCCCAGATTTACAAAAGACTTGTACACCTGAGAATGTGTCACAATACTATGCCTTCCCAAGTGAGGCGTAACAAGGAGAAATATCTGTATCCCCTTGTTATTTCTTCTTTCCACATGTGCTGCATTCCACAGTACACACAGAAAGAGGAAAATGCCTCCACTGTTTTTTTGTCAGGAAGATGTCCCTTCTTGTGCAAAAACAATCCTGCTTTAGTACAGGCACCCTTGCCCCATGGTGCAATGGTGCCTGCGTGGGCACTAGGCCTCAAACAGGGCGCCAGCACGAGGAGAGAGCAGTAATGCTCCATATCCTTATAAATATGGAGTATTTCTGTTCTCTCCCTTTCATGCAACGCAGGGCACCAACTTTGCTTGCTGACCTACTTTGCGTGGAAGTTTAGTAAATGTGCCCCTGTATGTCTATGGGGAAAAATATTACTATATAAGGGCTGGAATAGTATGGTGGCCCACCATGAAACATCAACATTTACTTCCACCCTTACATTTAAGGTGGAGGAAAATCGACCAAATTGATGGAGTTTATATTTTCATAGGTACATAACAGTAAAATGATACAAGTACGCTATTTGATTCAGAAATTAAATGTATGATCGCATACAGCTATTTTGTACTCAGCCACTTCAGCGTGCAAAATAAGAATCTCAGTTTATAAATAGGCCCCGGGCACCATCTAAGCGACAGAAACTGCTGATTAGAATGTGAATTGGACATGTACAAAAGGTATACCACCACCATAACTGTGAGCATACCCCAATAAGCCATTGTGATCCTCATAATTCAGTAGTTGCAATTAACAAACAACTGGAATTTAGTAACACAACTGTAACGGCATGAGTCAGAGTGCGCCTATTAATGATTACAACTGTGGGGTGGAAAAAAAATGGCAATTAAGGTCCTAAGGAACAAGGTTATGACTTTTTGAGCAGCTTGTTCTTCCATAGAAAGGTGATTTATCATTTCTATGAGTCTAGCTAGAAACAATGTTCCTCTCTTTCCTCTTTACACACATCCTGACAACTCTCTGCCTCCCAGATATGTCAATAACTGCTTAAGTGTGCTAGAATATACTCCTGCTATGGGGCAATTGTAGGATATAGCACCAGATGCATGCCAACAATGATTTGATCAATTCCTTTAGTTTCTTTTGAAATAAAAAAACTAATTACAGGAATATGGAGGCTAAGCTTCACTTGCAAGGGATGAAGTCTGGAAACAAAAGTTAGAGGAGAATCCCTGAGAACATCCAGCAAAAAGCTCCAATCCCGGATAGGTTTTCCATCAATAGTTCTCCTCCTGAAGGTCTTTTAGAAGGCATGTTTGGTTGTATCATTGCACCACGTGTGAGTCTCTATCACTGCGCAAGCCACGGATTGTTGTCGACAGGGGATAATCCTGTGAATAAGGGTGCGCTTACGCCTCAGAAGTACATCTCCTTTAAACTGGCCCCTCTAACCCATGAGCAGTTCAAATAAGGATGGAACCCCTGTTCCTAAACCTTCTAATTTCTGAAGGCCATCATTTACCCCAAGAGAAGGGGAGAGGACCAGAAAGCAGAGTCAAGCCAAAGAGAAAGAGGATAGTCTTTCAAAGCGAATTCTTACTGTTGACACACCAATTTAGATATTGGAGAATCTGGAGAGCCACGTCTCTAATTTAGTTGTAACTCAATCTGACACAAATCATAAGGCTTGAGTGGGGCGCTGTGGACGGAGATTAGAAGTCTAACGGCTTTGATTCAGATGCTGATCATAAATACATTCAGTATTGGTGGTATGTCCCAAGGCACGGCCACGCTGTCGACTGCAGTGACCAGAGAGTCTTATGAAGGATGGAGTTATGATGCATCTCTGCTCCACTCTCTTTGGTTCCATTGCACTTAGAGTACACTGCAAGGCCGTTCACTCGCCAGGCTGAGGGGCAACACTGGCAATGGAGGGGATGATCTGAGTGTAGATGTCAATGCCCTTCAGGAAGATCTGTTCATTCAAATACTCGTTGTGGTCGTGCAGCAATATGGGTGTTCTATTCATGGGTGAGAAGCCAATTGCAGGGACACCCACCTACAACACAAACAATACAAATAGCATCAGGTTTTTCCTAACACATATCAGATTTGCATTTATTTATACAGGTACATACATGTGTATTTGTGAAATATATGCATACATATATATATATACATACATACACACAAAAACAGGAATAAAACAGGAGAATAAGAAAAATGTTGACTACCTGTGAACAACACTGTGCAACACATTTTGATGCAAACTGACAAGCTGTGCACAATTCTCCCAGAATGTCTTACCCTTCACCAGTTGGTCATCCAGATAGGGCCATAAGCTGAAGGCCTGGCACCACAATTCCATCATAAATACAGGAAGTCATTCTGTGAAGATTCTTGGAGCTTACTCGATGAAAGCGCAGTGAAGAGATAAAGGTGGTAAACCCTTTAAGTGATGCAGGTGCCAGAGATATAACTTTGTAGCTTGACTACAGTAAAGAGTAGGTTTATCTAGATATATTCATAGAAACTCAGATACTTAGCTAAAACGATCAGGCATTGAATAGGCACTTGCAATCGTGTTTTTTCTGCGTTTGACAATGTTAGCATCTATTAAGAATGTGTTTGCTATGCTAATATAGTAAGTAAAGTAAAGTAAAGTCCACATTTGTAAAGCGCACAATCACCCGTAAGGGTCTCTAGGCGCTGGGGGCCGTCGGGAAAGATTAAGCGAGCTATTGCCCAGAGTCACATGGTGCTGGGCTAACCTGCCGCCGGAGCCGGGGATCGAACCGTGGTCCCCAGATTCCAGCGTCAGTCGCCCTGGCCGCGGCGCCACACCTCTCCCTTCCATACTTGTGTATTAAATGGTGTTGAGTATACTGTTTAGTTACCATAAGTATACTAAGTCTGGAAACCAGTGAATGCTGTATGTGCAAGATCACCATATGTATGCCTTTTCACATTGTTCAGCTGGAAGGGGAAAATCCAATGTTATTGTTGAATAATAGTGATGGCTGAGCGGCGTCTATAAGTGGACTGTGGACAGTTCTGTGCTAGTGAAACTCAAAAGTAAAGCACCAATGCTTCTGTGTAGCCCAATACTTCCAATAAGGGCACTGGATTTAGTTTGGTATTGAAAACACGGGTTCCAAGCTGTTCAGACCCCACCAGCTGAATGAATAAAAGAAATACTTGTTAAGAGCAAACACAGAGGCATCTTGACACTAGAAATGAAAAGGAGAAGCAAACTATTGGCAGTATCTTGGACACCATTCAGCGGTGAACTTAACAGATGGGTCACAATTGATAAAAAAAGATAGGTTTTCAATATTTTGCTAGATACTCCTAAACTGACTTTACCCGTTGAAATGGGGAACAACTGCACTGCAAAAGACTACAGGGTGGAGAAGGGCCCGAGGGGAATTATTGTTATAGACCTATCAGCATCTTGTCCCCCAACTATACATACTAAACACAAGGAAGATGCCGCTGGTCTTTGGCACAATCCAGACACACTAGGGAATCTATAAAGTATTCCGCAGGAGGAGCTGGAGTGACAGGATAGACAAAGGGATACAAAAGGTGAGAAAAGTACCCATCAGCCCACTCAATAGTGGAAGCTCGTCATTTGGTATTTCAAGTTTGAAAGGTTGGTGTCCGACAGGCACTTCCTCAAGTAGACATTGAGGCTAGCCTAGGACCCAATGGTTGAACCCTCAACCAGAGCAAATGACAGCATATGGGGCCGAAAGGGCTTAGTTGCAGTGCTTAAAGAAATTATATAAGAAAATGTGAGAAAAAAGGAAAATGATCCATGTGATTTAAAAATGCCTATCTTGACGTCAACAAGGAAACTTTATTGAGTGTGCCCATCAAGATGGTATAGTTAAAAACAGAGTGATAGTAGCAAGAAAGATGGTTTGCTAGTTACCATAGATGTTCTCTGGTCAACATGTTTCAGCCTTAAGAGGCTTTCGTCAGGACCTATGAATCACTACTGCAACACTTACTTCATATTTTGTGAAAAAAGAAATACAAATATTTTCATGGGTGGTGTATCCCCTCCCAACTTTGTGGGATCAGGAACCTCACCTCACCTGGCGACAGCTCAGGCTAAAGGAGGCCACGCACTCTCCGTCGTTACCTCGGCTCAGCGTAAGTGCGTTCCTGATCCCACAAAGTTGGGAGGGGATACACCACCCATGAAAATATTTGTATTTCTTTTTTCACAAAATATGAAGTAAGTGTTGCAGTAGTGATTCATAGGTCCTGACGAAAGCCTCTTAAGGCTGAAACATGTTGACCAGAGAACATCTATGGTAACTAGCAAACCATCTTTCTTGCTACTATCACTCTGTTTTTAACTATACCATCTTGATGGGCACACTCAATAAAGTTTCCTTGTTGACGTCAAGATAGGCATTTTTAAATCACATGGATCATTTTCCTTTTTTCTCACATTTTCTTATACAATTTCTTTAAGCACTGCAACTAAGCCCTTTCGGCCCCATATGCTGTCATTTGCTCTGGTTGAGGGTTCAACCATTGGGTCCTAGGCTAGCCTCAATGTCTACTTGAGGAAGTGCCTGTCGGACACCAACCTTTCAAACTTGAAATCCCAAATGACGAGCTTCCACTATTGAGTGGGCTGATGGGTACTTTTCTCACCTTTTGTATCCCTTTGTCTATCCTGTCACTCCAGCTCCTCCTGCGGAATACTTTATAGATTCCCTAGTGTGTCTGGATTGTGCAAAAGACCAGCGGCATCTTCCTTGTGTTTAGAACAACTGCACTGACCTCCTAGGCAGATTACAATACAAGCCTAGGAGTACATTTGGCAACTTGGGTCATGGGAGCAGGTTCACATTTATCGCTTTATTGGTCAGATATAAAGCTTTAAAAATTACCCTTTACTTTACTAGCTAGTAGTTGGAATGTGTTGTCCTGAATGGCAGGGGTTAAGTATACTTTAGAATTCCCTTACCTGCCAAGGCAGTCAACTCCTTTTGAGAACATTTCTTGTTTGCAATTAGAATTTGTTCAAGTCTCATGTGAGATTTGGTCGCGTTTAAAACTTTCAGAGATTGTTTGAACCACATTAGTAAAATAGCACGACAATTTGTCTCTTAGTTCCTTGGTAGGGATCACTAGCGAAGCAGAACAAGAGAGGTTAGTTAGTAAGCTCATCAAGAACTTTAAACAAGAGTGAAAGATGTCTTTAATTAGGGTTCCAAAATAGAAATTATCTTGTAAAAAAAAAGGTTTTATCTACTCAACTGGGATTTAGAAATGAACAATGGAATATATAGATATAAGATTGACGCCAGCTTCTTTCCGCTTGACTGACCTTCAGCTGTTCAGCTTTAAGAGAGACTGAGCCAATGCTGGGGGGGGGGGGGGGAGAATTTACCTAGGAGAAGCTTTGTTATCAGTTGTCTGTATATTGTCCTTAAATGCCACAGATTAACAACAGTTAAAATAAGAACCAGGCTTCCAGGGTTCAGTTTTGGAGAGATATTTACTCAGTGCTCTTCGAATTTTTGGCAGATCGATCAATCCTACGTCAACATAGGATCCCCCCCCGCCCCTCCCCCCCGACTGAAGATCTGGAAAAGATAGTAAAAAGTATAAGATCAGGATCCCCGAATGATCCAGCTAGGCCTAAAGTGATCAGGGCAGAGTTGGAGGCAATACTCCCCTATATTCAACAAATGCTGGACATTTCTTTCTAGGAGGGTCAGCTACCTGACACACGGAAACAGGCAATGGTTCGCCCACTGAGAAAAAAAAAACAATAGTGGATGGGAACATTTTAACAAACTTGCGGCCGGTGTCACTGCTACCATATTTCTGTGGTCAATACACAATTAGAGGGCCTCATGAAGGAAAATAAACTTTTACATCCCACCCAATCAGGTTTCAGGCCAACTTATTCAACAGAGACAGCCCTGCTCTGTGCTACGGAGATGATACGAAAGAGATTAGATGAAGGACTAATGACTACGCTGGTCCTATTAGACTGTCACATAAGATGCTTATACACTGACTTAGAAGAGGAGGTGTGGGGGGAGCTGTGCTGGACTGGATGGCATCTTACCTACAGGGACGTAATTTCCAAGTGGTATAATCTGCATTTACCTCTAGCACAGGGGGTGCCGCAGGGTTCAATCTTGAGCCTAACTCTTTTTAATTGGTACGTTGCCCCCTTAGCTGATATTGTAGAAAAACATGGAGTGTCAATTGTGTCGTATGCCGACGATACCCAGCTAGTGGTTACGCTGACACCCAACTCACCGCAAGCAGCTAACAGCTTTGCAGCCTGCCTGAAAGATCTGGCTGGGTGAATGTCAGACAATTGCTTAAGTCTAAATGGCAATAAGACTGAGGTGATGATAGTAGGAAATGCTCCATCAAAATGGTCGCCGGCATGGTGGCCGACTATGCTTGGCCCAGTTACAACCCCAAAGTCGGAGGTAAAAAACCAGGGAATATGGATGGATTCAAAACTATCTATTGATGCTCAGATCAATAGAACAAGAGGGAAGTGTTTCGGAATCCTAAAAATCCTCAGGAAAATCCTAGACATTCTTCCTATATCAGCAAGAAAATCCCTGATCCATGCTCTGGTTACAGCACAACTGGATTATGGGACTGTGCTGTTCCTGGGAGCAACAAAAAGAGGATTGCAGAAGTTGCAGTCCATCCAGAATGCAGCCGCACGTCTTACCCTGAACTTGCCAAGCAGGGCACCCTCGGAAAACGCACTAAAGACACTACACTGGTTATCTGTTCAAAACATATCATATGTAAGGCACTATGTTATAGCCATCGTATCTTGCAAGGGAAAGGCCCTACCTATTTTCATAACCTACTCTCTGTATACGAACCCGAACGTCAGTTAAGATCTACCGGAACACATCTGGTAAAAGTCCCTAGGATAAAAAGAGCTTGTATGGGCGCAAGATCATTTAGCTATCTGGCAGCTAAGAGCTGGAATGAATTACTTGTGTCCCTCCGGAAGGAACCTTTAGAGAATATCTTCTGTAAGAAACTGAAAACATGGCTGTTTTCACAATAGATAAATAACTACCTATGAACTGAATAGCAATACTTTTTCTGAGAATTATCAGTGGTAATCAACAGCGTGGGGACACCCACTGGTGTAACCAGACGCTCTATAAATCTAAATAAACTAAACTAAATATAAAGAGGGAATGGGTTTAATTCGAGGTGGTCCCGTTTAATGAGAAATAGTGGATATAATATAAAATTCAAATAAGAAATGGCATGGCCGACCACCAGGGGCCAAATGATCTAACACAGTCTAACGTGGCCACCTTAGTGATTAGCAACTTGTATTAGGCATAAACTAGTTTTTAGCTGGAAAAGAAAACGCTATCGAAGGGCCCGATTGAGATTTAAACAAAAGATTAAAATCACACAGGAAAATCATAAAAAGATAAAATCTAATGCAAGCTTTTCTAAGAAAGAGGTGGGAGCATCAGGGACTTTGTAAATGATCAAAGGTAGATTAAACAGGATGTTTTCAAGGCCATTTTACAGCCCACAACCTCTGAATACATATTGGATTCCATTTAATTATCTGCAGTAATCTTTAAGTGCTCTTTATAGAAGAGTACAATTTCGATCCCCTAGTCTTTCTTGATGTATCATGTCAAAGCTGGTGGGTATCAGTCACGGCCGCTGCAGGTAAGAGCTGTGTGGCCAGGTGAGGGGGGATTTCGAGAGACGACCACGAGGGAAAATTAAATAAATAATTAATTTATTTCCCCTCTTAGTTGTCTCTCAAAATCCCCCCTCACCTGGCACCACCGCCCATGCTCATACCTGCAGCGGCCGCGGCTGGTGGGTATGGCACTAACAATGTCTGAACTGGAAGATTAATTCATCCAGGTCTCAGTCGATACACTCAAAAACACTTGAATTTGTTAAGTAACATAAAAACACTTCCTTGTGTTTGGAAAGATGAATGCAGTATTAAGAAAAACAGTCCTCAGGCCAGGTGGAAGGCCGTGACCACAACAATTAGCAATGAGTAGGTACACAGGCTCATTTTTTAAGTAAACACAGTGTCACCTTTTAATTGATACCGAATGCACATAGTTTGTATTCTATTCTACAGCAAGTCACGCCAGAACCAATATTTACTTCCATCAACTAAGTAGATTGATAGTGCAGGGGTGTCACACCAGTCAGCTTGGAGTCCGAGTTGACGGGCGCAAACAACCTTGCTTTTGTAACGCCAGCCATGCGCCTGCTGCACCCATACACACATCGGCCCTTATTAAGTGGAGGAGTTGCTAGTCCTTGCACGTGCTCAGATTAAGTGCTTGTGAGCTGTACCGCCAACCCCCAAATTGGCTACCACAAAAAAGGAAAGTACACAGGAGTGTGTAACAATAAAACTCTTGCCAATCAAAGTACATACAAAGCCAAAGAAAGTTTGAGCCTCTTACCAAGACTGAGGCACACATATGTTTTTTTAACTTTTGAGCAGTGCCACTGCACCCTTAAACAGAAAGCAGTCCCCATCACCCACACACACCAATTAATCAGCATTATCCAGCAAGAAGATAGTATTTAACCCTTCGTAACCACAGCAAGACTTAGGAAACAGCGCCACAGACATGTCAAGGGGAAACATTCATAACCTTCCCTTATAAAGAGGTGAGGTGAAAGAAACACTGGTTGCTAGGAGAAATTGTCAGTAAGGTCACCAAATTGATGGCCTTCTGGTCTGCGAGTATGTCTTCGGTATGTCATGGCTCAGTAAATAACTAAACAATAATAATATAATGATGCAAAGCAGAAAGGGTTAGGGATGTGTGATTAAAAAATATAGTGCATCTCTTGTTCACCTTACCATTTTTAATTGCTGAAATATTTGTTAGCATGATGGTAGTTCTTTCTCACTATTTGTAGAACAGCAGCACATAAATCGGGATTCTGGAATTTGGTTAAAAGCAATTATAACTGAGAAAATTCCACCAATGTGAAAAATTCCCTTTACAATTAAAACTGGAAGATACCGAATTAAGCGGTACTTGCGCTGCTTTGACACAGAGGGCACCAAAGAAATTAAGTGCAATTCTGATGACAGTTATAGATATTGGTTGCTAAGAAGTTACTGCTCAACATGCTTCTCTCCTTTTGGCATGCTGTTGCAGGGTGCATGGCCTCCAAAAATAGATGGAGTGTGGTGCATATTTTCTCTTATGTGTACCTCAGCAAGCTGTTCTCCACAATCAACAAATATCCGGTAGGCGAAAGTTGGCATTTAAACAGAGGACGGCACAGCATTTGCCATTGTACTGCTATAGGCTGAGGTATGGTGCAAGAGCAGTGGGCATCGCCAACAGTAAGACTTCTGAATGGTATTTGATGCATGCTGAGGCCTTTGCTGATAAACGGTGGGCCACATGATCATGCAGAATTGTATGCAGAGACTGTGTTTAATTTGTGTGATACATTGGAGAAGAATTCTTCCACGTGTGTGCCGAATAAATGTGAATTGAGAGTACCACGGCACCTGTGTAGCTCTCTATGTCTCCGCCGTCACCAGAGATGGACCGTAAAGCTAGCGGACAAACTATATGAAACACTCAAAGGTGATGACAGGAATTCTTGCAATTTGTCTAATCACTGGGAATCGCCGGGTAGCATCCAAACCTATTGTACTTTTACTCACCATGCACCCGCAGTTAGGACCCAGCCATTTGCAAATCAGTCTTGACCCTGATCCAACAGGAACAGTCCCTCCCAAACTGACAGGCCAGGTCATCTTTGAACCCGAACACAAGTAACCCAAGAGTGATTCTGCCCGGATTAGGGCTCAACAGTCAAATATAGCTATGTTCCAATGACGCAGGTGAGCAAGGAACCCAGTCAGGGCATATCCTTGCCTTGTAGGACTTACAACAAATACACAAAAGGTGATGGGAAGAGTGCTTGCTACCATCCTACCCCATTGTTCTTTGGACCTAGACATATGCAAATCAGTCTTGACCCGGATCCAACAGGAACTGTCCAGCCCAAAATACCAGGCCAGGTCCTACCTTAACCAGAAAACAACAACCCCAACACCGGTTTCACCCTGATTAAGGCTCACCAGTCGGGTGTAGGTAAAAATCAGTTGTCACTTTTGGTATAAATTGTGGATAACTCTACAGTGTAACGAAGGTTCCCTGATAGCAAATGCCTGAATTTCACTAACTCTTCGTGCTTTAGTTAGAGATAGTAGTAGCACTGCTTTGCAAGAGAGGAATCTAACATTAGCCTGTGGATAGGCTCAAATGGTCTCCTCATTATCTAGGACAACAGTCTAACAAGCTCCCATTTAATTGGTGGGTTCCTCGCTCTGAAAACTCTGAATTGTGTGACAGCATATGACACCATGAAGAAGAAAGGCAGCAAGACGCACTTTGATTGATGGCATTGTGAGGACTGTACATGTCTACCATAGCAGACAGGTAAGATCTGATGGGGCTGTATAGATAAAGGGCGGAAGCCTTTGGGTGAACACCCAATACAGTATCTCTTCTGGTTAGCCATGTATGTTGTTAGTATCCAGGGCTCTGGCTTGTCTGAGCAAGTCTTTGGAATGTGTAACTAAATATCCATGGATTCGTCCACATACAGTGGTGGCCTGGCCACCTCGGACCTCCTCTCTTACTACCAGGCTTCCCACCTGCTGGTCCTAAATGAATGGTGGTATGGTGATAGAGGAGATCCGGCTTATGCCCTGGAACGGTTGCTCATGGGTGACCGCACGCTCCACACGATTCTTTATTCCGCTCGCTTACGCCGTGCATTGCCGTCGGTCACCGGAGTGGTCTTTGCGGTGTGGCGACAGTCATTGCGCCGCATGGGATGGTGGGGCAGGCTGACGGCTGAGACGCCGCTTTGGCACAATGGTTTGCTCCCGGAGCTGGCGGCCCTAACCGGGTTTGAGGGTTGGGAGGCCATTGGGATTACTCAGCTGGGCCAGGTTGTGTCAGGCACCACCCTCAAATCCTTTGAGGAACTCCGTGCAGAGTTCCAAATGCCTCAGTCCCAGTTCTTCCGCTACCTCCAGCTGCGGCATGCCCTTGCCCCGAGCATTGCCGGCCTCGACTCCCTGCCGGAATTTAGTCCAGTAGAGGCCAAGGTATTTATGGGGGACCTGGGGGACAGGAAGGTCTCTAGGATCTACCAGACACTTGTAATTCATTGCTCCTCCACCCTACACTCCCTTCGGGAGGCGTGGGAGGTGGACGCGGGCCCCCTTGATGAAGACGATTGGAGGGAGGCACTGGAATCCCCACGTGGAACTGCCATTGCGATCCGGCTCCGGCTAATTCAATTCAAATATCTGCATCGTGCCTATTATACCCGTGAGCGGTTGTGGAAGGCTGGGTTGATTGCGTCCTCGGAATGCCTGCGCTGTGGAGTGGTGCCTGCCTCTCTGGTGCATACGGTGTGGTCGTGTGGCCGATTGGCTGGGTTCTGGAGGGGCGTGTGGAGTTGTCTGGCTGAGGTCCTGGGCTGGGATCTTCCCCGTACCCACCGGCTGGGCCTCTTGCATATCATGGAAGGGATTGGTGGTAATGTGTATAAGCGCCACCTGTTGCTATTGGGGCTGGTGGTGGCTAAGCGGGACCTGGCCCGAGCGTGGAAGTCGGTGAGGGCTCCCCCCTTGTCTGCGTGGAAGGCTGGGCTGGATTATTTCATGGGTCTGGAGAGGCCGATCTTTGAGGCGAGGGGGTGCCCGCGCAAACACTACAAAATTTGGAAGCGCTGGGCCGACTATCGTGGTCTGTCCTTGGACCCCCCGGCGGAGCAGGAGGAAGACGTTTGATCGCAGTGACCATTTTGGCCCGCAGCAGTACCGCCCTGGTGGAATTACACCCACATATTTCTCTTCCCTGTTGCTATATATACACGTGTGGTAGGGGGGGTTGGGGGGGGGGTTCTTAGAATGGGGGGGGGGGTAGCGTTGGGGGTTAGGGTAGGGTGTTGGGGAATTTCTATACTAAGCCTATTCTGAATTTGCTTTATTATTTGCTGCCTGTGTGATTGCTATATTGATTTTGTTGTGGTGTTCTCGATGTGTGGAGATGCCACATTTGTGATGATCATTTGCTTAATAAAATTGGTTGTGAAAAAAAAAATATCCATGGATTCAGGTTGGCTGATGGTTTCAAATACCCCAGGCCATGATGTAAGACTTGGCGGTTCTACCTGGAGAGAAGACTCACCTATGATCACACTAGAAAACGAAGTAATAAGGAGGAACTAATGGTATAGAGTTGGGTTCATGAAGCTAATTCAACACACAACATTTTTTTTAGTGAAGCGATTGGCTCATAGAAAAGAAAAGAAAAAAAATATATATTATATATTATATATATATATATATATATATATATATAGATCCTATTTAAATGTAGAGGCAACCGCGGCATGTGAATCCTGTAACTGAAGCCTCTGAAGAAGTGTAAACCACGAAACGCGTCAGGCTGAAAGACTTTGACTGAAATTAGTTGGTATCCTGTGTTACAGCCTTCATTAAAATATTTAAGCCTTACCTACCTGTTTGAGGACTCTTCCGTAGGGGTAACTCTTGTTGTTTGGATTAAAACGGCTGACCCAGCCGTGGAAGAGGCCCGCCGTGTTCACGGACCCACGCGACGCCAACCGACGTACGCATTGTGGGACAGGTGCTTGAAAATGAAGGCTATAAGGTGTAATGCTTGTGTGGAACTATGACCAGCAACCCACTGTGGATAAAGATATGTTGAAGATTGATAGGTTTGCATGCCGGCTCACTGGAGTTTCATTATTTTGCAACTACAGATCCCAGAATGCTGCCGAGGAGAGCGGCCACGCCCACATGGTCTAGAGATCCTATTTAAATGTAGAGGCAACCTCGGCATGTGAATCCTGTAACTGAAGCCTCTGAAGAAGTGTAAACCCCGAAACGCGTCAGGCTGAAAGACTTTGACTGAAATTAGTTGGTATCCTGTGTTACAGCCTTCATTAAAATATTTAAGCCTTACCTACCTGTTTGAGGACTCTTCCGTAGGGGTAACTTTTGTTGTTTGGATATATATATGTATATGTATATATATATATATATATATATATATATATATATATATATCACTGCTCCAACCTCTTTGTTAATCCCTGTACACAATTAAAGCACTCTCGTCGGAGAGTCCAAAGCATTTATTTTACGGACTCACGGTAACCAATCTGACTCCATGGACTCTGACACCAACTGAGGAAGAAGTGTTAAAGCTGGGTTTTTCTGTCCTCAAAAGAAACTAGAGTACACACAAACACGAATTGACTTATTTAAGTTCACCAGGAAATTGAAGCTCCACAAGTTCTTTATATTACGACCCAAGAAGCCATATGCTAGAGGGGAGAGTCAGTGTCTATTGGATACAGACATTTTGGTTGGACAGGATGCATCAGCGATTGAGGTCCTAGAAGATCTGAGGAAAGAAATTGATGGCCCTATGGAGTAAGAAGACCCGGCTGGGTTTTTGGGCACTGAGCAGCGAAATGTGCTTACATCTTTCAGGCCAGCTTCCACTTTTTTGCCACAAATGCCAAATTATATGATCGACACGTTCTCTGAGAAGGTTGTGAAAGAACTGATTAACTTACGAAGCTATGACCACGGTTGAAGAAAGAAATCAAATTTCACCTATGAGGCAAGTGTGGCGATTGAAGGACTCAAGAGTGATGAGTCTATGGTCTGCAAGCCCTCGGATAAGGGCGGAAACATGTTGCAGACATTTGACGCTTACAATAAAGAGGCCCTACGCCAACTAGGTGACGGATTGTCATGTGCTATAGAAGAGTTGGTATGAAAAGTGGAAGATAGAAACAGAGAATATTATTTTTGAGACGTTTAAATCCTACGACTACTTGTTTCTACCACCTACCCAAGTTGCATAAAGACGCCCTATTACCACCAGGGAGGCCTATTGTATCATCGCAGGGCAGCATTTTGGAGCACATTTCAATATATATAGATCACTTCTTATCTAGCTTTGTGGTACAACTGAAGTCTTATATTACAGATACTAAAGACTTCTTGCAACATGTAACTGATGTTGCTTGACAAGAGGGTGATCAGATGATCGTAATGGAGATCACAAGCCTATACACCTGCATAACACATCAACATGGTTTAGAGGCAGTTCACTTTTTTCTGAGGAATTGAGCACTGAAATATTCCAAGCACAGTGAGGTGCTGATGGAATTTTTAAGGTTTTGCCTGCATAACAACATCTTTCTGTACCAGGACCAATATTTTAAACAAGTATCTGGGTCAGCGATGGGCATCTGCTTCGCCCCCAGCTACGCACATTTATTCGTGGGCTGGTGGTAGGAGCAGGTAACCTGGTCGGAGGGCAACAGTATTTGGACCAATAGGGTCGTAGCCTGGTATAGATACATAGATGATCTTTTTTCTTGTATGGAGGGGGACCTCAGAAATGGCCAAGGAATATGTTCAAGTATTAAATAAGAATTACTTGAATCTTAAATTCAATGCTGAAATTAGTGATAAAACAGTGAACTTCCTGGATTTGGAGGTTACTATTATTGAGAATAAAATCTGCACTAAACTGTATCGTAAACCCACTGCGGGTAATTTGATCCCACATGCCCGCAGTGGGCATCCTCCCAAACGAATCAATAGTATCCCTTATGGGGAACTATTACGTATTAAGAGGAACAATAGCAGGGAAGTGGATTTCCAAAAGTATGCAGGAGAATGCATAGAGAGATTCATAGCCAGGGGATATGGTGAGCAGGTATTGGAGGGAGCACTGAAAAGAGTAAATCTTAAATCTAGAAACCAACTCCTAGGAGAGAAGGTGAGAAAGGAGAACCAGGAGGGAGGTTTTCGGATGATAACTACCTTCTCACAAGATTCAGAGAAATTGCGGACCATTTTCCGCAGGCAATGGAACCTGTTGAAAATGGATCCGATTATTGGAATGGATATTCCAAATCGGCCGCTGTTGACTTTTCGCAAAGCAAGGGCCCTCCAAGATTCTTTAACAAGTAGCTTCATGAGAAAAGGCACACCTAAGACATTTAACAGAGATCTGAAGGGCTTTTTCCCCTGCGGGAAGTGTAAAGCTTGCATGGGGAGTAGGAGAGTACTAACATACCAGGTACCAGGGGTAAAGAAACCGAAAGGCATCGGTAAATTTGTTACATGTAGAACCCCATACACGGTGTATTGTCTTGTTTGCCCTTGCAGACTCAGGTATGTTGGGAGCACCATCCACCAAACCAAGATACGATTCTTAGAGCACACAAGGGCAATCCAGAATGGAGACATGACGTACCCGGTGGCTCGCCATTTTAAAGCTAGACATAATGGTGACAGATCTCTTTTAACTTTTTTTTGCACTTGATCATGTACCGTTAAATCCCAGATGAGAGATAGGGTAAGTAGTCTAAGAAGATTAGAATCAAGGTGCATCATTGACCTTCAGACGAAAGTACCTGGCAGTCTCAATTCCCATGAGGAATGAGGAACTGACTGTGCATTTGGGAGAATAGGTGTGTTATTCTATGGCCATGGAGTAATCTGTATTAGGACTTGATTTTTAACCTCATGAAATTTCTGATAATGTTTTGGGTTGAGATATGATTATGCAAGATAAATGCTTTAATGAATGATGGGCACACTGAGAAAACATCATGTAATGAATTACGATATAATCATTGGTCTGAAAGCTCATTCAGGGCAAGATTGAGGATGAAATGCGCGGTTGTTAGATATGATATTTATCGAATGTTGCACAAATGCGTTTATGACTGTTAATGTTGGCCCATCTGTGGGCGGCATTTGAGTCAATCACGACAAAATAACGTGTGTCTATGCAGGCATATCTATGCATCTGGGTAACTGTGCGGTTAAAACCATGAGAAGCGTTTCATGTACATTACAAGATGTCTGCCATTGTTGGCAGCAATGCCTTTCTCAGTGTTGAATAAAATGTGATTGACATAAAAGAGGGCGGTTTTAGGTGCGCAATGTTACCATCAATAAAGGTGTTTGCTGAAATGCATTAACGTGGTTACCGTGTGTCCGTATAATAAATGCTTTGGACTCGCCCCCGAGAGTGCTTTCTTTGTGTACAGGGATTAATACGGAGGTTGGAGCAGCGAAAAGCACCCGCAAGGTGGAACTAGGAGCAGGGGGGGGGGGGGGTGTGTGTGTGTGTGTGTGTGTGTGTGTGCACAGATTTAAGATTAATAGATACAATATAATATGGGACAATAAAATATTCTTTTAAGTAGAATTTTGGTATGAGTTTGGTGGAGTAGCAATATAAGACCTTTTAGTTACTTTAAAGAACAATAAATTTAGACGGAGTGTTTGATGAGTACAGGTTTTGTGCACTGAGGAACCTATTAGGGCATAGCAACAATAATATGTTTTGATGCAATTAGTGCTGTTTAAGAAATGCTTATATCTAAGCTAATACGATATGTTTAATATATCTAAAAAGCAAGGTTATGTGCTATATATTTGGTCTTTTCTCAGAATCAAATACAGTATCTCTAAACGTGTTATGGAACCTCGTGTAACTGGACTTGGAGACTTTTTTTTTAGAAAAACCTAATTTTCAAGAATTTAACCTGAAACAAGTAACAAATTGCATGAATGGGTCAAGAATAGTGAGATGATGGAATAATATAAGGGTGAAAATGGCCTAATTCTTTTTCATGTTTGTATTTACTGAGATAAAGAAAATATCCATAGGATGAGGTGTATGTATGCTTAAATGCTACATGACACTTAGGATAATGGAACTGGTATGCACATCTCATTTTAGATAATATAAAATAAACTTGGTCTTTAGGTATAGAATACTGTGTATGTTAAACGGAGGCAAACAATGACATCTTGGCAGCCACTGATTATATGTTGTTTTCAGGGCAGTGTTACTGTTTAAATAACACTGGAATTAAGCTTTTGTCTTTTAGTGAGAGAATCTGCTTTATGGAGTGTTTTAATGAAGGATTTGTTTGCATATTATATCTTTGTATGCAGCCCTGAAGAAGTTCCTACTGAAGCGTAACAAAACAGTAAGGCTGGAAAAATAACGTAAACTTTTGAAGAAAAAGAAATTTCTAATGAATTAAGTATAAACAAACACAAGGACGTCACATTTTTCTTTTCACTGGAGTACAGATAACTCTGTTTTGTTAGTGAATATGAAGTGTAATATAGTACTTACCGATATACAAATATAGATATTTTCTACTCCAACATTCTTAAGTTATTGCAAGTTGATAAAGGGGACTTTAGCAACTAACGCCCTGGGGCTGATGCTGGGCGCATTGGGTAACATCCTCTCGAATATGTCATTTGTGCTTTTTGATTGGAGGTTGGTCCCTACCAATAACATGTGTAGGCTTAAGTGTAACTCTCTTCCAGGTTCAGAAGTAGGTCTGGGAAAATTTTTTGAGGTGGGGTCTGTAGATTTAGATGCTTACTAGGTATTGGCGGAGATGGGGGTGCCTGAGTATCTTATAGAAATTTTAATTAGATTGCATTCGAATAATTATACCTTGGTTAGATGTGGGCCACAGGGCGAATTGACAGTCCCCATCACAGTTAATCGGGGAGGAGGGCAGGGGTGTGTGCTAGCTCCTCTTTTTCTCTGATAGCTCAATGATTTGGTGTCTCAGCTTGAGCAATGCGAAGGAGATGCCCCTCGTCTTGCTTGAATAAAGAACCCCACCCTATTCTTTGCATACCATACCCTGATATCTAACTTCCCTATGGGAATTCAATAATCTTCGAGCTTGTTTTGGGAAATTCTGCAAGCGGCGGGGGCTGGAGATCAACCTCAGCAAATACATGTTTTTCAACCCCTGCCCTACTTTCTATGCATACCCGACTCAATGGTGTGTCCCTGGAAAGAGTCCAAGTGTTTGATTACCTTGGAGTTACGCTCACAGAGCAATTCCATTGGTCATCTCACATTCGGGTACGTGGACTCAATCTAGAGCAGCACTGTGGGCGTATTTTCAGGGTCCATTGTGGCTCCCTTTTTCACCTGGTGATCCCAGCCCTAGAAATCTATAAATGTCAGGCTTTTGGGAGCTACCCAGTATGGTGGGGAACTTTGGGGCTTTCAAGCTTCTAGGTCCCTAGCAGGATTAGAAAATAATTTTGCGAGGAATCTTTGCAGTCTACCTGTTAGCACCCTATTTCTCCCCCTTTGCCTTGATTATGGCCTTGGACGCATTAATGATATAGCTGGGTTAAGACCACTTCTGTATTGGAGGAGCCTTTGGGTAACTCCAGAGCTCACCCCTTTTCGTACAGTTTTAGAGGATGTACTGGGGCAGCCCGGAGCCTATAAGATTGCATGGCTTTGGACAATGAAAGATCAGCAGGGTCAGATTGGGTTCAAGAATTTGTGGTTTTCCCCTGGTTTGGTTTCTAGAACGAATAGAGCTAAAAGGTGCCTATTGGTGTTATATTGACAACTTAATGTTGTATTCTCTTAGGGCTGGCTCTCTTACCGATTCCTTCCTAGAGTTTAAAGAAGATTATTGCTCAGAAGCTTATCTGGATGAGATTGAACCTCTCCATGCTAAGACTTTATATATTAAATTCCGCTTGGAGATTTAGTCCATTTGCACTTTCATTGCTAAATTGAATGGTCACAATAGCAATATCAACAGATTCAGCAGCGGCTTCTCCGCAGAGGCAGAGGAGCGCCACCCCACTGCTCTTTGAGAAGTGGAAAAAGGGAAAAATAAAATGATAATAACACTATGTTATTATCATTTTATTTATCCGGTGCGAGACAGGTATACGGGGCAGGGCAGGGTGAGGCTGGGCTGTCGTCCCAGCCAGCAGGGGAGGAGTGGTTAGGTCTCTTAAGTGTGCATGACAGTTTGACTGGCCGCCTTCGGCCTGCCAAACAGTCATGTGCACTATGCATGTACACCACTGGCAGTATTGTATATCCTGGGTGGAGAACATGCACAGGCTCAAAGTCCCCCGTCTGAGCACAGAACCACTGTAGGTTTGTGCGACTTTTGAGAGCCTCCCCCACCCCACATGTGTCTCATAAGAGGTGGAGGTTAATTTGTCTTTTTTTGCTTAAGAACTGTCCAGGGAGCACATGTCCACTCTTTTCTCTTGTAACCTTCGCAATCTTCTCTCATGGTTAATAAGGGTTTTGGCAGAATTCGTTTTCCATGTCCTATGCTTTTGGTCAGTAATCTGGATAACAAAACTACATGGATGTCCTGTGAGGATCATCAAAGTAAACCTTCATGTTGACACGTGCTTCACAGGCCTTAAAGTGACCCCTTTCTGACGATTCTTCCATGTTCAAACAATGTTGGTGAAGAGAGACAGACATACAAACCCCTACACCCTCCCATCTCAGGAAAGGAAAAGGTGTAAAGTGAGGCTCTATAAGCAAATAAAGGGATGTATTAGTTTGAAGATAGAGCAAGGCACTGGGGTTCCCTTTCCACATGATGAGAGGTCCTCTAGGAGGGATGGAGTTCAGAGTACTCATCTCATTGATTGGCACTCAGTTTGTTTTCAATGAGGTGAATGTACTACTAAAGTGACATTGGGTTGTGGCCTTTTAGGCTATTATATTCCATACTGCTATTATAAGGTTACGGTGGGATGCCCACCTTGACAACTGGAAAGGATTCAAGCATGTGAATCTATAAAAGATCCAATAGTCGAGAATGTGGTACAACATAATTGCTTTACTCCCAACAACATAAAATATAGTAAAAGACCTGCTTTGTTTTTGAATCATAAACATTAGAGCACAGACAACGTTTTCATTCATATTCCGGTACAGCAAAATACAAGCAGCTTAGGCAGCTCTTACCGCTCTTAAATAACGACTATCAGTTCCTGCAGGGAAGATCTCTGGCTTCAGAGTGAGGTTGCTAAAATGAAGAGAAACAGAAGCTAAATCTTACATCAAAAAAGCACATCCTCCTATAAAGTAAAGATATGGTTCTTGCTAGGACCTAAATCCCCCTTACAATGAGTATTATGGTGCTAAATAGTAATTTGGGGCAAATAAGCAACACACCCAAACGTTTATGAAATTCAACCCCTGGGTTTCCAAGGGGTTTGAGTGAATATATTTTGACTGTGTTGTACTTGTAAATTGTATTTATACAGCGATTCCTACCCCAGACGAGGTATGGAAGCACTCTGCAGCAAGTAGCAGGCTACTGTAGAGGTTAGAAGGAGTAGTTTCTGTCCTGTAACCCAGTTCTGTAGTAGGGGTATCTCTGTTATAGTCATAATCTAGTGAATAGTCCCGCTCATGAGCGTGGACCCCGGAGATATCAAAAATAATCTCTTAAACTGTCTAAAAATGCAGTCCTGCACAGAAACTTAAGAGAGAATTTAAAGAAAAATACGGGGACCCCCACTCATAATATATTCAATACCAGTAGGGACTAAAAGGCAATTATTTTTTTGAAAACAAGGCAGTAGTGAAAACCAGTAAAATACAAGCCAAAACCTAGGGGGTTCAGACAGCAAAATATCTTAAATGTTGTGACATGTAAACATTATTAATAGAAACCAAACATGATTTATGTAAACAGGATAGTGTTTTTAATTTATTTATCTTATTTTCTACGTTTTAGAGGACATCTCCGACAACGCAAATAGCTTGGTCTAGAAACCGGTATCATCTTTCAGCAATCTACAACGATAACTAGGTAACCGGTAATTAGAACTTAATATACCAGTATTAGTAGGCTCTGCATTAGATAGATCCTTTTATAGATAACCAGCATTTATATGGAAACATCTACCTCTTACAGATAAAAAAAGTCTCCAGTGTACGGTTCTTCAATGGAGAATTCTCTGAATATTTTCTTAAAAAAACATACAGTTTGATGGCCAACCATTATGTAAGTAGCCACCACACAGGTATATTTCTTAGTATTTTCAAAACTTCATGCATATGTCCCTTAAAGAGTGCCTCACTAAGTTTCCTGAATAGGATAGATCTCTGTAGACTAACTACTTTTTTACAAATAGATCAAATGATTGTGTAAATCAATAAAAAAAGGGAAAAAAAACACAAGAAAAAAAACCTTTCCCCACCCCCCTCCTTTTTCCCGCCCCTCTCTCTTCCTCCGGCCAAATCCCCTTTCCTTTCCTCCCTGTTGGACAGGCCACATGAAGGGCTCGCTCCCTCCCCGCAGGACAGGGCCCGGGCCACCGTCAGCACCATTGCCCGGCCCAGCCGCCATCTTGGACGCGGCACCACGCAGCCGCACGGCCTCAGCCCGACCCCAACCCTGGGCCTGGCCAGGCCCCGACATCCCGGCACCACCCTCCACCCAGGAGGTGAACGGCCCACTTGGCAGGTCAATGGGAGTACGAAGTGTCGATGGCTCTCCCCCGCCAGGTGCCGAGCACCCCCAGCCTCCTCGGGCGCTGGCTCCGCCCCCCTGCTGGGTGTCTGGACTCCCTCATCCCGGACCTCCCGACCTCCAAGAGCGAGGGTCCGGACATCAAAGGGCGCCAGACCTATAACTGGGGCAGCCCCAGGACAGGAAGGCAGTTGTATCCTGGAGTCGAGAGACACCGCGACGAACTCATCCTTGACGGACTGTTGGCGCTGCCACAGCCCTGCCTTGTGAACTATTGTCCTGCCTGCTGGCGCTGCCGCGGCCCTCTGTAACCTGCATTCTCGTGGGACCTGCTGGCGCTGCCGCGGCCCGTTGTAACCTTCATCCTCGTTGGGACCTGCTGGCGCTGCCGCGGCCCGTTGCAACCTGCATCCTCGTAGGACCTGCTGGCGCTGCCGCGGCCCGTTGTAACCTCCATCCTCGTTGGGACCTGCTGGCGCTGCCGCGGCCCGTTGCAACCTGCATTCTCGTGGGACCTGCTGGCGCTGCCGCGACCCGTTGTAACCTTCATCCTCGTTGGGACCTGCTGGCGCTGCCGCGGCCCGTTGCCACCTACGACCTCTTCGGGACCTGCCGGCGCTGCCGCGGTCTGACCCATCCGAACACCGAGCTCGAGGATTGTGAGCTATCACCGTTACACCCCCGTACCCGTGGGTACCAAGACTGTCCCGCTACCCCCTTCCCTTACTAGAGACTAGAATTGAGAGGACCATCGTGTCCTGATCGCCTTGTATCTTACCACCCTACTACCCGAAGTGCCTATAAAAGGTGTTACCCTAATCTTTGTGTGGTGTCCATCTGTGGGGGGGAAGTTACCTGTCTGTGCGATCACTGTGCTCGGCCGGCCCTCCCGGCGCCCGTCTAACATTGGTGGCTAGCGGCGCGATCCGAACCAACGCGTACCGTACAGACAGTAACTCACCCTACGACTAAAACCACAATGACGACCAAAGAGAGCGGATCGGCGGAGAAGTTCCAGATGGAAAAGCTGGAAGAATACAACCACCGAGAGCTCAAACAATTTTGCATGGACTTAGGAATTGCTACCTCCGGGCTAAGCACAAAAGAAGACTTCAAAAACGCCCTAGAGGCCTGGACAGAGACAAATACCGCAACCCCCCGGGACCCCGCAGCCCCGGAAGTCAACACCACCCGGACGGAGGAACGGAGAACAGGCCCCTCCCATGAAGAGATCCAAGAGCGGAAAAAAAATAGATTACACGAGTTAGACTTGGCACGACTCAGATTAGACGGAGAATTGAAACTGGCGGAACAAAAAATAAACTTAGAACACTTACGGCTCAGAGAAGAGCGAGAGGAAAAACAGAGACAGAGAGACCTCGAAGAAAAAAGACTGGCATACGAGCACGAGTGCAAACTAGCGGAGATAGAAATACGCAAACTGAACAAAAACCTAGGGGTGCCCGAGCAACCGCACTCCCCGGGTCCTACCGAGCAGAAGGTCCACATCCCCAAGGATGTGGTCCGAGAATATCACCGGAACGACGACATACAGCAGTGGTTCAAGGCCTATGAGATCGCCATGACCGCCCACCGGGTCGCTCGAAGTGACTGGGGAGCCGGTCTATGGGGGAGATTCGTCAACGAGGGTCGTGATGCCCTGCTGCAGCTTCCGGACCATCAAATGACGTCCTATGACCACATGAAGGCCGCCCTCCTCAGTCGATATGGACTTACACCCGAAATGTACCGCCAGAGGTTCCGCAACTGCACCCGGATACCAGGTACAACGTGGTTGGAATACGTGAACTATTTCAGCCGAGCCTTCGAGGGGTGGATCAAGGGTAACAACGTAACCACTTACGAACAACTCTTCAATCTCATTGTGTGGGAGCACCTCTCCAACAACTGCTTTGTCGAGCTCAGGCAGCACCTCCTCGACAGTAAATTGACTGAACCCCGGCAGCTCGCCACCGAGGCTGACCGGTGGGAGAGCACCCGAGTGGCCCGGAGTGGGCCGAATGAGCAGAACAGAACCAACCAAGGTCACCATCGTCCCCGAGGAGGAGGAGGAGGCCCGGGCCGGGGCAGAGACGCCGCCCCGGCCGCACCCACTAACGCCACCCCGGCCCCAGCAGGCCGGGGAAACCCCCCGATGCGCCCGGGGTTCCGAGCTAATGTGACGTGTCATCGATGCCAGCGAGTCGGCCACTATGCCAGTGACCCGACCTGCCCGAAGAACCAGGCCTCCGGGCCCCGCCAGATGGCGGCCGCCGCCCTGGGAGAAGAACAAGTCTCCGAAGACACGGAGACCTATGAGTCGGAGCAGTTCGAGTGGGAACCCGCCGCCATGACCCTGGCATGCCTAGGAGGAAGAGACATGGTCCCGCGGACTCCCCTGCCCGCCAACACTCGGAAGTACAGCCAATGGGTGAGCATCAATGGGCACAAGGCCGAGGCCCTGCGTGACACCGGGGCCAGTGTGACGGCCGTCCGCTGTCACCTGGTGACCCCAGAACAAATCCTACCAAACGTACTTTGCCCCGTCCGATCGGCAGATAACTCGGAGAGCCTGTGTCGGATGGCCTGCGTCCCCTTCGAACGGGGAGGAGTGTCCGGCATGCTGAAAGTAACTGTCCGTGACGATGCCCCCGTAGACTGCCTCCTGGGGAACGATCTCGAGAGCTCCCCGTGGGCCGCTGTAGAAAGAAGAGAGCATCTGGGGATGTTGGGTCTCCCAGGCTGGGCGTGCGTAACCACCCGGTCCATGGCCACCCGCACCATCCCTAGACCAGAAGAACCAGAATGGGCAGCACCTCCGCCCTCGATCACTCCAGAAGAAGACTTCCTCCAGACCGACCACCCGGACCCCACCCCAGAGGGGTCCACACAGCCCCCCGAGCTTCCCGACCTGGCTCAGTGGCGTCAAGAAGGGGGGCCCACCCAGGAACAATTCCGGCAGGAGCAAAAGACCTGCCCCTCCCTCGAGGGATTGCGACAGCAAGCGCTCGCCCAGAGCCAAGGAGACACCACCGGGGCCCACTGGGTTTATTGGGACAATGATCTCTTGTACAGCGAACAGAAAATCGCAGAACTGGGGGGCGGGCGAGTGCTGGTGGTGCCCCTCCACTTCAGAGACTTCCTGTTGAACCTAGCCCATGATGTCCCCCTGGCCGGGCACCTGGGCCAAGACAAGACCTACCACCGCCTGGTGACTCACTTTTTTTGGCCCAAAATGAGAAATGACGTATCCAACCATTGCCGGTCCTGCCCGACCTGCCAGGCCAGTGGGAAGAGCGGCCGCAAACTCAAGGCACCCCTACAACCATTCCCCGTGGTGACCACCCCGTTCGAAAGGGTGGGAATAGACATTGTGGGGCCCCTGGACCCCCGAACAGCACAGGGACATCGCTTCATCCTGGTCCTGGTGGATCACGCTACCCGCTATCCTGAGGCGGTCCCCCTTCGTACGATAACAGCCCCAGTAGTGGGTCGAGCCTTGATGGGGATCTTCTCTCGAGTGGGCTTCCCCCGGGAAGTCGTCAGCGACAGGGGTACGAACTTTATTTCAAAGTATATGAAATCCCTCTGGCAGCAGTGCGGAGTCACTTACCGATTCACCACCCCCTATCACCCCCAGGGGAACGGACTGGTCGAGCGGTTCAACCGCACCCTCAAGGGGATGATCATGGGGCTGGAAGAACCCCTACGCCGCCAGTGGGACGTGCTACTACCGTGCCTCCTCTTCGCCTACCGAGAAGTCCCCCAGAAGTCCCTCGGCTTCAGCCCCTTCGAACTCCTGTACGGACACCCCGTTCGCGGGCCTCTCAGCCTAGTGAAGGAGGAATGGGAAATGGCTCCCCTAAAGACCCCTCCGGACGTCTACAAATACCTCCTGACCCTCCGTAATCAGACCCGGAAATTCAGGGAGATCGCTAAAGCCAATCTGGAGGCCAGTCAAGAGGACATGAAGAAGTGGTACGACCAACATGCCTCCTCCATCGAGTTTGAACCGGGTCAGCAGGTATGGGTGATGTCCCCCATCGAACCATGTGCCTTGCAGGACAAATGGACGGGGCCCTTCAAGGTGATCGAGCGCAGGAGCCCCGTCACCTATCTCATCGACCTGGAGTCCCCCCGGAACCCCCTCCGGGTCCTCCACGCCAACCGACTCAAACCCCACTTCGTGCGCTCAGAGCTCAGCCTGCTGATGGCTACCGACAGTGGCGCAGAAGGAGACTCCGAGCCCCTCCCTGACCTACTGAGGACCCGGGAAAGAGATGGTTCGGTGGACGGGGTCCGACTCTCTGAGGCCCTGACCCCAGAGCAGCGTCAAGATTGCCGGGCCCTCCTGCTGCCGTTCGCAAACCTGTTCTCTCTCGCACCCGGAGTCACCTCCTGGTGTCTGCACGACGTGGACACGGGGGACAGTCCTCCTGTTCGACACCGGGCGTACCGAGTACCGGATCGGGTACGTACGTGCATCCAAGAAGAAGTCTCCAAGATGCTCGCCCTCGGAGTCATCGAACCTTCGGACAGTCCCTGGGCCAGCCCGGTCGTCCTGGTCCCCAAGGCCGCGGCCCCGGGCACCACCCCTGAACTCCGGTTCTGCATTGACTATCGGGGTCTGAACGCGGTCACCCGAACCGACGCTCACCCTATCCCCCGAGCAGATGAACTAGTCGACCGCATGGGGGCAGCCCGCTACCTAAGCATCTTCGACCTGACAGCGGGCTACTGGCAGATCGGCCTCACCCCCAGAGCCCAAGAACGTTCCGCTTTCTCCACCCCGGATGGGCACTACCATTTCAGAGTGATGCCCTTCGGCATGAAGAACGCTCCAGCCACTTTTCAAAGACTGGTGAACCAGGTATTGGCAGGCCTCGAAGAATTCAGCGCCGCCTACCTGGACGACATCGCGGTATACAGCCGCCACTGGACGGATCACCTCCACCACCTCAGAGAGGTCCTGCAGGCCCTCCAACAGGCCAGCCTCACCATAAAGGCCAGCAAGTGCCAAATCGGCCAGGGGTCCGTGACCTACCTCGGACACCAAGTGGGGAGCGGTCTGGTGGCCCCCCTCCAACTCAAGGTAGCTGCCATTCAGTCCTGGCAACCCCCCGAGACACAAACCGAGGTCCGAGCCTTCCTGGGGCTCACCGGATACTACCGGCGGTTTGTAAAGGACTATGGCAGCATTGTGGGGCCCCTCACGGAGCTCACGTCTAAGAACCACCCAAAAAGAGTCAACTGGACTCCCGACTGTCAAGCAGCCTTCGAGACGCTGAAGGCCGCCATGTGCACCGCTCCTGTGCTCCAGGCCCCCGACTACAGCCGCGAGTTCATCGTGCAGACCGATGCCTCCGACCAGGGTATTGGGGCCGTCCTCTCCCAACTGAACCCCGAGGGAGTGGACCAACCAGTGGCCTTCATCAGCAGACGCCTACTGCCCCGAGAACAGCGCTGGAGCACCATTGAGCGAGAGGCCTTCGCAGTGGTATGGGCCCTCAAGAAGCTCCGGCCGTACCTCTTCGGAACCCATTTCCGGGTACAGACGGACCATCGGCCCCTGCAATGGCTCATGCAGATGCGGGGGGAGAACCCCAAACTATTGCGATGGTCCATCTCCCTGCAGGGGATGGACTTCACTGTGGAACATCGCCCTGGCCAAGACCACGCCAACGCGGATGGCCTGTCCCGCTTTTTCCGCCTCGACGAGGAAAGTCCCCAAGAAGATGGGTGACTCTCCCCGCCTTCAGCTGGGGGGGACGCATGTTGGACAGGCCACATGAAGGGCTCGCTCCCTCCCCGCAGGACAGGGCCCGGGCCACCGTCAGCACCATTGCCCGGCCCAGCCGCCATCTTGGACGCGGCACCACGCGGCCGCACGGCCTCAGCCCGACCCCAACCCTGGGCCTGGCCAGGCCCCGACATCCCGGCACCACCCTCCACCCAGGAGGTGAACGGCCCACTTGGCAGGTCAATGGGAGTACGAAGTGTCGATGGCTCTCCCCCGCCAGGTGCCGAGCACCCCCAGCCTCCTCGGGCGCTGGCTCCGCCCCCCTGCTGGGTGTCTGGACTCCCTCATCCCGGACCTCCCGACCTCCAAGAGCGAGGGTCCGGACATCAAAGGGCGCCAGACCTATAACTGGGGCAGCCCCAGGACAGGAAGGCAGTTGTATCCTGGAGTCGAGAGACACCGCGACGAACTCATCCTTGACGGACTGTTGGCGCTGCCACAGCCCTGCCTTGTGAACTATTGTCCTGCCTGCTGGCGCTGCCGCGGCCCTCTGTAACCTGCATTCTCGTGGGAACTGCTGGCGCTGCCGCGGCCCGTTGTAACCTTCATCCTCGTTGGGACCTGCTGGCGCTGTCGCGGCCCGTTGCAACCTGCATCCTCGTGGGACCTGCTGGCGCTGCCGCGGCCCGTTGTAACCTCCATCCTCGTTGGGACCTGCTGGCGCTGCCGCGGCCCGTTGCAACCTGCATTCTCGTGGGACCTGCTGGCGCTGCCGCGACCCGTTGTAACCTTCATCCTCGTTGGGACCTGCTGGCGCTGCCGCGGCCCGTTGCAACCTGCATCCTCGTGGGACCTGCTGGCGCTGCCGCGGCCCGTTGTAACCTCCATCCTCGTTGGGACCTGCTGGCGCTGCCGCGGCCCGTTGCAACCTGCATTCTCGTGGGACCTGCTGGCGCTGCCGCGACCCGTTGTAACCTTCATCCTCGTTGGGACCTGCTGGCGCTGCCGCGGCCCGTTGCCACCTACGACCTCTTCGGGACCTGCCGGCGCTGCCGCGGTCTGACCCATCCGAACACCGAGCTCGAGGATTGTGAGCTATCACCGTTACACCCCCGTACCCGTGGGTACCAAGACTGTCCCGCTACCCCCTTCCCTTACTAGAGACTAGAATTGAGAGGATCATCGTGTCCTGATCGCCTTGTATCGTACCACCCTACTACCCGAAGTGCCTATAAAAGGTGTTACCCTAATCTTTGTGTGGTGTCCATCTGTGGGGGGGAAGTTACCTGTCTGTGCGATCACTGTGCTCGGCCGGCCCTCCCGGCGCCCGTCTAACACTCCCCTTCAACACTCCCTCCTCTTCCTTCCCGCCCAGGTATTTTGATAAATAAATAACGGCAAATAAATTGGTTCTGCCTTACTCATCCCCTTCTCTCCTCTTTTCTCTCTTTAAACTTTTATCTTTCTTTCGTTGCATCTATCCATATAAAGAGCTATCTTTTGATTGCAAATATTGTCTGTTTTTAAGAAATTTGCATCTCGCAAAAGAAATAAACAAAAAACCAACTTGACTGAAATGTTCACCAGCTATAGCATAAAAGAAATTCAATGTGAATATATGTATATAAACTTAATGAAGCAAACTCCACACATGACTAGTTGTATATAAATGAAATGTTTTTGATCAATACAGCTGCTTCATATATATCAATGTTTATTATCTTTACATGAAATGTCTCTTTTTTATATAAAAAAAATAAGACCTAAACCTAGGGTTCCAATGTAAATTATGTATGCATTTATATAACAATACAATATCACAAATTGTGACATGGGCCTTTTTATATGTTTTTCAGTGTCATTTAATTTTTGTCCTGTTGCAAATGACCGACTCCTGAAGAAGGCAATAGCCGAAACGCGCGTAGAGTTTCCATCCACCGCTTTGCTAACTCCACTAGCCCACCTTTACAACTAAGTCATTTGGGTCTTTCTTTCTTTTACTTGTCTTTGTATTTTTTGTATTATAATCTGTATGTTATTGATTATTGTATTGACTACATGTATTTTGCAACTGGAAATCCCCCCAAAAATGTAGAAAATAAGATAAATAAATTAAAAACACTATCCTGTTTACATAAATCATGTTTGGTTTCTATTAATAATGTTTACATGTCACAACGTTTAAGATATTTTGCTGTCTGCACCCCCTAGGTTTTGGCTTGTATTTTACTGGTTTTCACTGCTGCCTTGTTTTCAACAAAAAAAAGTTACAGGACAGAAACTATTCCTTCTGTAGTAGGGGATCTCTGTGTATAGTCATAATCTAGTGAATAGAATGGCAAGCCCATCCCCACACCAAGCGGCGGTGGAGAAAAAGAAGTACAACACCACTACTGATGCCGAACAGATTTCGCAGCGAAGCCTGCCCAACCTGAGCGTCTGTCCTGGAATCAGTTTACAGACAGTAATGCTTAGCAAAGGTATGGACCGACTTCCAAGTAGCCGCCCTGCAGATTTCTGCAATGGGAACATTACGTAACAAAGCAGTCGTGGCAGCTTTGCCCCTGGTGGATGGAGCCTTAGGTTTACCCCCTAAGGTCTTATTAGCCTTTTGATAACACAATTGTATACAGGACACAATCCACCTCGAAATGGACTGTTTTGAGGTGGCAAGACCTGTCCTGACTGACCCATAATTGATAAACAATTGGTCTGACCTACGAATATCCTTGGTTTTATCCAGATAAAATTTCAACACCCTCCTGACATCCAGGGAATGTAGAGACCTTTCCGCTGGAGAGGAAGGATTCTGAAAAAACGTAGGTAAAGTTATGGTCTGGTTAACATGGAAATCAGAAATAACCTTAGGAAGAAATTTAGGGTGAGTACGCATAACAACCTTAGCAGCATGAAATACAGTATAAGGTTCTTGGCAACACAACGCCTGAATTTCACTCACCCTGCGGGCCGATGTAATGGCCACGAGGAACGCCGCCTTCCAGGACAGGTGCTGCAACGAAGCCTTATGAATAGGTTCAAAAGGTTCCTTCATCAATCTGGACA